>NC_088220.1:17864926-18575601 GCF_036934945.1 Oncorhynchus masou masou | reverse complement strand
TCAGTAGCTTTCACCTGAATCACTGAGGTCCCTTTAGGTAGGTTCTCAACAACAAATGATCTGTAAGAGTCCGATTCAAACTGTGGACTGTTATCGTTGACGTCCTGTACCTGAATATGGAGTTGAACAGTAGTAACCACATCAATGTCCTCTAGGTCGCCCTGTGCCTGCAGAGTCAGCAGGTACCATTTAGTGGTTTCAAAGTCAAGACGTTTGGCTAGTTTGAGCTTCCCTGTGTCTGTGTTGACAACGAAGACTTGGTCTTGGTTGCTCTCAGGGGTGCTGCCTTTAACAAGGTTGTATACCAAAAGCTGCTCACTCTCTTGGATGACATCAATCTCAGAACCTATAGGAAGACCCTCACTGACTGACCATCTCTTCTGTAACTCAACTAGTTTTGGCACGGTCACCTCCTTGGGCAGTAGTCTGATATATACTGGCACCAAAGTTTTTTTCGGTGGATCTCCAGCGTCTTTAGCACTCACATAAAAGGAAAAGAGGTCATTTTTATAAGCTGTAAAATTATTTGTGGCAATTATATCACCATTGAGAGGATGTATGTCAAAACCTCCCACCTCAGATTGTACAGTGTAAGTGATGTCAGCATTGCTGCCTTCATCTGCGTCCACAGCAGTAACTCTGACTATGACAGTTCCTTCAGAGACGTCCCTGGGAATATTGGCTTTGTATTCTGCTGCCCTGAACTGAGGAGCGTTATCGTTAACATCAGTCAGAATCACGTTGACAGAGGTGAAGCCTAGCTTTCCCCCTCCATCTTTAGCCATCAGACTAATAGAGATTAGGTTACTGATGACATTTTCTCTGTCTAAGCTTTCCACAGTAAAAATCTCCCCATTTTCATTGATAGTGAATTTGTCCTTTACCACATCATTCACTATGTAATATGTCACCTTGCCATACACTCCAAGATCTTTATCGGTAGCTGTGACTTGAGTGACCAACGTGCCAACAGGTGAGTTCTCCAACAGCTCTACAACAGAGTCAGTGTGGGAGAAAGAGGGGCTGTGGAGGTTAGAAGTGACCACTGTGACCTGTACATTACATACACTACTATAAAGCCCATCAGACACAGACACACTGAGGTTATAGAGTGTCTCCCTGTTCAGCTTGCGGTATTTCGATATGACAATCTCTCCACTCCTTCCATCTATGGTGAAGCTGGAGTCCTCATTGCCAGAGAGTAGGGAGTACTCCAGGCGGTCAGTGTCTGACAGGTCAGCATCAGAGGTCCTCACACAGGCTACAAAATGACCCCTTTGGGCCAGCTGGCTGACCATAGCCTTATACAGATGCTGTGTGAAGACTGGTGGGTTGTCATTGATGTCTGTCACTGAGATGATGACCTGGACCTCACTGGATTGGGCAGGGACACCCCCATCCACAGCTCTGACCACCAACCTATGTTGTGGTCCCACCTCAAAGTCTAACAGGCCAGAGGTCATGATCACCCCACTCTCTTGGTCAATGGTGAAGTATTCTGAGCCACCCTCCTCCTCCACTAACTGGTAAAACAGCACTTTGTTGTTGCCCGAGTCTGAGTCTATAGCAGACACCTGTAACACTGACGAGTCAATGTCAGACAACTCAGACACACTGGCCTCATATAACCTCTCTTTGAAAGTCGGTGCGTTATCATTGACGTCCTCCAAGATAATGTCAAGGAACACTTCAGAGTGAGCCCCTGTAAGTGAGTCTGAGGCTCGGATACTAAGTCTGTATGCTGGGTGGGTCTCGTAGTCCAACGGCTGTACAACATGGAAGACACCAGTGATGAAACTAATGGAGAACTGACCTAAAGGGTCTCCCTTTGATATGCTATAGACAGTCCTTGGTCCCTCTGAAGCATTGGCCTGGATCTTCACAATGGAGGTGTCTAATGGAACATCCTCTGGTATAACTATGTCATAGGATGATTTTTCAAACACAGGTACGGCTTTGCTCACCACTGACACAGCCACCTCCACTGTTGCCGAGAGAGATGGGTCCCCTCTGTCTTTAGCGATGACGCTGATTGCAAACTTAGTGTCAACGTCTTTTGGGTGAATGGTCCCTTTGAGTGAGATTTCACCTGAGGGGCTGATCTGAAAATATCCCCAGTCTTCTTTCAGCTGGTATTTGATCTCAGCATTCCTACCAATGTCTTTATCCACTGTGGTTATCTGCCTGACAACCTGACCCACTGCCGAATCTAACTGCACCAGGGCTGAGTAGGGGAGTCCCACGAACACAGGCTCATTGTCATTTACATCTTCAATGGTCACCACCACAAGAGCATGAGCCACCCCTGAGGATCTGTGTTCCTTCGTCACCTCCACAACGATCTCAAATGTATCCTGTTCCTCTCGATCGAAAGGTACTCCCGTCGTAAACAGCACACCAGAGGTGTGTCCAATTTCAAACCTCCCCTGTGGGTTCAGGATGGTGTAAAATAGAGGTTCGTTTAACCTTTTTCTCGCAGCAGTCACCACAGCCAGAGTTTTCCTCTCAGATGAGTTCTCTGGTAGAGAGACAGTATACAGGTCCTCGGCAAACGCCAGATCTTTGTTCTGATTCTCTCTTATGTTAATTTTGACCATGGCAGTCTTGGTGAACTTCCCATCAGACACGCCGACTGTCAACTTGTACCCATTTCGCAACTGGGCTGGATTCAAAACAGAAATAACGCCTGACTTGGGATCAATCATGAATTGACCTCCTATGTTTCCATCTGAGATAGAGAACAGTAGTTTGGAACCAGCTCCTGAATCCAGATCAGTGGCGTTTATAGAAATCACCTTCACTCCACTGTAGGTTGGCACTATGACAGACGTCTCAAACACGTCTTGGCTGAATGTTGGGGGGCAATCATTGACATCAGTGATGTGGATGGTGACATAGGCTATGATCTCAGAGAAAAGTTGTGGCTTTCCACTGTCATGGACCTGCACAGTGAAGTTGAACTCTGACCTCTGCTCATAATCCAGGCCAGTGACAGTGCGAATGGCTCCGGTGCTGGAGTCAATGGCGAAGTATTCAAGGGCATAGGGCTCTACAATCTGGTAGACCAGCCTGCCATTCAGATCACTGTCAGCATCAGTGGCTTGGATAACCAGAGGAGACCTTCCATTGGTTAGCACCACACTGTTAACAGGGGCGGACTCACTGACAACTCCTCTGAACTCTGTCTGTGTGAACACTGGACTGTTGTCATTCTCATCTCTGAGGTGAATAAGGACTGTAACATAGTTCACCATCTCTGCCATGTTGGTGGCCTGCACTGTCAGTCTATATGAAGACACACTCTCATAGTCCAACAGCCTCTGAGTGACAACAACCCCAGAGGTTGGATTGATATGGAAGGCGTTATTGACATTTCCCTCTCTGATCTGGTAGAGGACGGAAGAGTGACTGGAGGCAGAGAGCAGAGTAACTAAGCTCCCTACAGGGGCTGTCTCACTGATAACAGCTGAGATCTCCTCCTCAGGGAACCTGGGCCTGGCGTTATCTGGCACAGTGACAGCTATACGTACTGTTGTCACCGCACTCAGTGGAGGCGCTCCTCTGTCTGACGCCTTTACAGCCAGTTCAAACTGACTCTTGTCATCACGATCTAGCTCCTTAGCCACTGTAATGGTCCCCAGGACGAGGTCGATAGCAAACGAGTTGTCCTCGTTCCCTGTGAAGGGAAAACACCAAAAGAGTAAAAAGCAAAGATATTAGTAACAGCATGGATTGTTATTCTACAGTCTGGTGTACTGTAGTTATTCATTCATTAATTATTAATTAATAGTCAAAGTCATGGTACACAGAGTCATGGTTTCAACAGTGTGGTAGGAACAGTACTGTACCTGACTCTATGATGTAGCTGATCTCTGCATTGCTTCCTCTGTCTCGGTCCTGAGCAGAAACTTGAAGTACAGCCAATCCCACAGCAGCTGACTCAAACACCTGGCCTGAGTACTGGGGGCTGGTGAACCAGGGGGTGTTATCATTGGTGTCCTCCACGTTAACTATCACTCTGACCAGGTTACGCTTTACAGGCACACAATCATCACACACCTGGAAAACACATGGATCACAGTACTCATATAAGACATTATGTCACACATGGGTAGGTGCTACACTGTACCAGTTATTCCTACAGGCCTGTTTCTCAAACAAAACATCAACCAAGACATCCACACAGTGACACAGAAAGGCCTGTTTATCCGCTTGATTTGAAAGTTTTGTTTGTCCGCTTGATTTTATCTGAAATGCTTGTTTGCCATCTTGATTTGATCTGATTTGAAAGGCTTGTTTATCAGCTTGATTTGCGTGTTATGAGTGATACATGACTCATTGTGCGTTCCAAATAATAGCACCCTCCTCCCTATATAGTGCACTACTTTTGTGGGCCATGGTCAAAAGTAGTGCACTATAAAGGGAATAGGGTGCCATCTGGGACACATCCAAATTAAATACCTAGTTTTGTCTTACTATGACAGTGAGGGTGTCTTACCATGACAGTGAGGGTGGTAGAGCATGTTGTCTTACCATGACAGTGAGGGTGTCGTCTTACCATGACAGTGAGGGTGTGGCGGTAGAGCCCTCATGTCTTACCATGACAGTGAGGGTGTGGCTTACCATGACAGTGAGGGTGTGGCCCTCATGTCGGTGAGAGCCCTCATGTCGTCTTACTATGACAGTGATGACATGTCGTCTTACCATGACAGTGAGGGTGTGGCGGTAGAGCCCTCATGTCGTCTTACCATGACAGTGAGGGTGTGGCGGTAGAGCCTCATGTTGTCTTACCATGACAGTGAGGGTGTGGCGGTAGAGCCCTCATGTCGTCTTACCATGAGCCCTCATGTCGTCTTACCATGACAGTGAGGGTGTGGCGGTAGAGCCCTCATGTCGTCTTACCATGACAGTGAGTGTGTGACGGTAGATCCCTCATGTCGTCTTACCATGACAGTAAGGGTGTGGCGGTAGATCCCTCATGTTGTCTTACCATGACAGTGAGGGTGTGTTTGTTCATGACCTCGTGGTCCAGTGGTTCTGTGGTGTAGAGCTGTCCCGTCCCAGGGTCCAGCCTGAACCTCCTCTGGCTGAAGAGATCAGTGCTGCTCAGCAGAGTGAAGGTTAGCTTGTTCCTCTGGTCTCTGTCTGTGGCACTGAGCTGCAGAATGCCTGTTTCTGGTGCTGTGTCCTCTGGGATGCTGACCTCATACTGGGGCTGAGAGAACTGGGGCTGGTGGTTGTTGGTGTCAATCACTTTGATGAACACCTAGGTAAATGAAGACTGTGTATTTGTTGCACCAATTTCCAACATGCATTACGCTTTTATATTTAAAATAGTCTTCCCTTGTTTCCTGAGTAGAGTCAGCACTAAAAGTGTTCACTTCTAAGATCCTGATTGAATGTCCAATATTTTGCTACTGTAGCTATTTTCAACATTAGTTCCATACTCTATAAACCCACATAAGAGGGGAAAGAGAAGTGACTCAACGGCATTATGTGCAGGAACATATGGTAGAAATTAAACTGAGGTAGAAATTGCCATAAATAAATGTGCTTTTTAGAGAAAAAGTCGCTACAAACAAACAAATGAAGAAATTATAATGTTTGGCAGATGCCTAGATTGCAATAAAACCGCTTGGGTAAACAATTCTCTAAACCTGGACCTTTAAAACCATATGAAGGCCATGTGTGCATCCCAGATGACAGCCTAACCCTAATGTAGTGCACTACTATAATAAGGAATAGGGTTCAATTTAGTATGCAGCTCATGATTATCATTTCACGGTGGAATTTCTCTGGAACCAGAGACACTGAAACTGAGACTGAACCATAACAAAACAGTGAATGTCATTCCCTGTCTAACCAATCGCTTCACCCCAGGCAGTTGGTCATGGTGATGCATGCCATTTCTGTGCACAAACACCTACAAATCCTCCACCAACAACAAGCACACATGGACGGCTTGAGGATGTTGTGGCTGTAGGAACAAGGAGGTATATGTATTTGGTGCAGATCACTCAACACAAACTATACCTAGATAAAATGGCCTTAGTCTCAAGGTAATGTGTGCAGTATATGAAATGTCTTACAAGGTCGCAGCCTAAGGCCTACATCGGCGATGACTTCTTTTTGATTCCCTAAATGTCAGTCATCACCGATGTATTGCATTTAACATTTTACAACTATCCTGAACAAAAATATAAACGCAACATGTAGTGTTGGTCCCATGTTTCATTAGCTGAAATAAAAGATCCCAGAAATGTTTCATATGCACAAAAAGCTTATTTCTCTAACATTTTGCACACAAATTTGTTTACATCCCTGTTAGTGAGAATTTCTCCTTTGTCAAGATAATCCATCCACCTGACAGGTGTGGCATATCAAGAAGCTGATTAAACAGCATGGTCATTATACAGGTGCACCTTACACTGGGGACAATAAAAGGCCACTCTAAAATGTGCAGTTTTGTCACACAACATAATGCCATCAATGACTCAAGGTTTGAAGGAACATGCAATTGGCATGCTGACTGCAGGAATGTCCACTAGAGCTGTTGCCAGAGAATGTAATGTTAATTTCTCTACCATAAGCCGCCTCCCAATGTAATTTTAGAGAATTTGGCAGTATGTACAACTGGGCTCACAACCACATGGAACCACGCCAGCCCAGGACCTCCACATCCGGCTTCACCTGCAGGATTGTCTGAGACCAGCCACCTGACCACGCCCTGACCATAGAGAGCCTTTGTTTTTCTATGGTAAAGTAGGTCAGGGCGTGACTGGGGGGTTTTCTAGTTATTATTTTCTATGTGGGGTTCTAGTTTCGTTTTTCTATGTTGGTGTTTGGTATGATTCCCAATTAGAGGCAGCTGGCTATCGTTGTCTCTTATTGGGGATCATATTTAAGTAGCATTTTTTTCCACCTGTGTTTTATGGGATATTGTTTTGAGTTAGTGTATGTTATACCTCTTTGTTACGGTTCGTTGTTTGTTTCGTTCTTTCTATGTTCTTTTGGTGCGTTTCTAATAAATAATATGTGGAAACCATATCGCGCTGCAGCTTGGTCCGATAATTATTCCAGCGAATGTGACGATTACATTGAACACCATCACATCTCTCTTTTTATTCATTGGAATACTTTAATTCTAAATAACGTTTTTTTACTAAAAACATTGCCCCTAAATAATCCCTTTACGGGCCTGTTGCCAACCCCTGCTTTACAATATCTCAGAATCATTTAAAATACGTTGGAAGATGTACATAAAAATCCACCAGCCAACTCATTTGTCATTCGGCAGTGTGACAAGACAACGGCATTCCCTGTATGCTAGCATGGTACCCATATGGCAGGAGTTATCTGGAAAAAAATATATTCAGTCCTGTGTTTTTCAGTGTCGTGAATTACCTGGGTGCTGATGTATCTGTTTCCATCTGTTGCCTCCACTGTCAGGCTGTAATTTGATTTTGGTTCTGCATGGAGGGGTTTGGCTAAAATGACGGTTCCACTGCCCTTGCCTACATCGAAGCGGCTGTCAGCGTTGCCACCTGTTATCAGCGTAATGAGAAGTGACAGTGGATTAAATTAACGTTTCCCTTTCTCTCAACAGGAGACATATAGAGCTTTTTTTTGGATGCATTGTCTTCTATGCTTAAGAATAAACCCATATAATCCTATTTAATCTTATTCTATTTGATAACAACACCAGAGAGTGGACAAAATGTCAAAAATAGACATACACAATTTTATTTAATCAACGATGTTACATTTTTTTATGAAATCTGTACAAATTGCGCATTCTGAGAAAGCATCACAAAGCCTAACAAAGAACAGGAGGTAGATAACAAGATCTGGGTAATCTCTGCAGCAGATACCTTCTGTAGTACACGTCAAGTCGCACGCCATTTGAGCGATGTAAAACACTTCTTTAGCGTGCATGTCTCCTTGCCAATTAAAGAGAAATCCGCAGAGGGTGAGAGAAAGCGGAGAGTTTGAACAGAGGAGCAGAACAGAAGAGAGATCAAGTTGTCAGTTGTAGGACAGTTAATTAGTGCAGGAGAAGAGGTAAAGAGAAAGAGAAGTGAACGATGTCTAACGGGTTGTTATCTAGCAAGCCTTACTTCTAACAGGGGTTGTTACCTAGCAAGCCTTACTTCTAACAGGGGTTGTTACCTAGCAAGCCTTACTTCTAACAGGGGTTGTTACCTAGCAAGCCTTACTTCTAACAGGGGTTGTTACCTAGCAAGCCTTACTTCTAACAGGGGTTGTTACCTAGCAAGCCTTACTTCTAACAGGGGATATTACCTAGCAAGCCTTACTTCTAACAAGGGTTGTTACCTAGCAAGCCTTACTTCTAACAGGGATTGTTATCTAGCAAGCCTTACTTCTAACAGGGGTTGTTACCTAGCAAGCCTTACTTCTAACAGGGTTGTTACCTAGCGAGCCTTACTTCTAACAGGGGTTGTTATCTAGCAAGCCTTACTTCTAACAGGGGTTGTTACTTAGCAAGCCTTACTTCTAACAGGGTTGTTACCTAGCAAGCCTTACTTCTAACAGGGGTTGTTATCTAGCGAGCCTTACTTCGAACAGGGGTTGTTACCTAGCAAGCCTTACTTCTAACAGGGGTTGTTATCTAGCAGGCGTCACTTCTAACAGGGGTTGTTATCTAGCAAGCGTTACTTCGAACAGGGGTTGTTACCTAGCAAGCCTTACTTCTAACAGGGGTTGTTACCTAGCAAGCCTTACTTCTAACAGGGGTTGTTACCTAGCAAGCCTTACTTCTAACAGGGGTTTTACCTAGCAAGCCTTACTTCTAACAGGGTTGTTACCTAGCGAGCCTTACTTCTAACAGGGGTTGTTATCTAGCAAGCCTTACTTCTAACAGGGGTTGTTACCTAGCAAGCCTTACTTCTAACAGGGGTTGTTACCTAGCAAGCCTTACTTCTAACAGGGGTTGTTACCTAGCAAGCCTTACTTCTAACAGGGGTTGTTATCTAGCAAGCCTTACTTCGAACAGGGGTTGTTACCTAGCAAGCCTTACTTCTAACAGGGGTTGTTATCTAGCAGGCCTTACTTCTAACAGGGGTTGTTATCTAGCAAGCCTTACTTCGAACAGGGGTTGTTACCTAGCAAGCCTTACTTCTAACATGGGTTGTTACCTAGCAAGCCTTACTTCTAACATGGGTTGTTACCTAGCAAGCCTTACTTCTAACAGGGGTTGTTATCTAGCAAGCTTTACTTCTAACAGGGGTTGTTATCTAGCAAGCCTTACTTCTAACAGGGGTTGTTACCTAGCAAGCCTTACTTCTAACAGGGGTTGTTAACTAGCAAACCTTATTTCTGACATGGGCTGTTACCTAGCAAACCTTTGGGAAATTAAGCCTAAAGACTTCAACATAGCAGCTCAAGTTTTTACAGAATAATGGTGATATCAACAATAGTAACCCACATTCACACATTTTCTGCGTGGGAAATTATTAATGTGCTGGGTTCCTGTAATTTTTATGCAGACAGGTGAGTCTGGAAAAACAAATGTGTGTTACTGGTTACCTGTGATTTGGAACCAGACAGGTGCGTCTATGGGTTGGGTGGAGATGACCCCCACCATGTGAGCCACTGGGTCAGTCTCCATGACAGAGAAGACGAGGGAGGTCTCTTCAAACACCAAGGGCTCAGAGGAGGGCTCAGGCCTCACAATCCACTCAATGTGCAGCCGACAGGTTGAGGACCTTTGGGGTCTCCCGTTGTCCACCACTTTAATCTGGGCAACGGCACAACATGGGAGAGCAAGGGATAATAACTGGGTTATTAACAGAAATACTTAAGGTGCTGCCTTGTGCTAAATGGACGTAATACATGTTATACATCAGTAGCAGCAGACTTAATACACATGTTATACATCAGTAGCATGCTGAGCAGACTTAATACACATGTTATACATCAGTAGCATGCTGAGCAGACTTAATACACATGTTGAGCATACATATTGCATGTCTTTAACTAGTTCATATTTAAACACAAAGTTTGAAGCTGCAGGCTGGTGCTGAATGGCTATATAAATATTATAGATAATTTAATACATTTCATTGCTAAACAGATGTAATACCACAGTAGCTACTGTAACAAGCTGTACAGACTTACTGTAAGGATGGCATGCTGTCCTGCCGAGACAACCTCTCTGGAGAACACATGGCCAGTTTGGGGTTCGATGAAGAACCTCCCCTGATCGTCTTCCCCCTCGATGCTGTAGGACATCTCAGCGTTGGGGCCCGTGTCTCTGTCAGAGGCGATCACTCTGTAGATTGGCTCGATCCTCTCTGTTGGTCTCTCCCTGTCTCCATTTGACCTGTCCCTGTCTGACCTGTCCCTCTCTGGGAGCTGGACCTTATAGATCTTCTCCAGGAACTGTGGGGTGTTGTCGTTCTCATCCTGCACCCTCACCACCACCCGGACAGCTGTGGACCTGGCTGGCACGCCCTTGTCTGTTACTGTGATCTGGGTGTGAGGAAGAAGGGGAAGGGTCAAGCAAGCATTAGGTGTCACTTTTACAGGATGTTAGATATTCATATTTTGATTAATTGGATATTGATTTCCAGAACGTCCAATAGGATGATGCTATGTATAAAAGATGGTTCACCTCCAGTGTATGTTCCTCTTGGTGCTCTCTGTCCAGTTTTCTGGAAGTGGTTGTCACCAAACCTGTCAGGTCAGATATCAAACACAGACTGTATTAATACAGTCATGATCTACATGTAAGATACTCCTGTGTTCTTGCAAAACTCCCATTTGCATCACTGATAATGTGGGTTAATGTTATTCAAATGCAAATGAACATGGGTATGTTTCAGAGGCATAGAATGTTTGTGTCTTGTACCCAGTACATGTAGCTCCACCCAGCTCTGAGGAGCTGGAATAGACCTTCAGACATGTTCTACTTTATATATGGTTCTTAAACACTGGGCCATAAACACAGGTTTTATACACAAATTCATGCACATAAGCCCAAAGAAATTAACCACTTCCAATACAACAAGTTTGTGCCATATTCTGAGGAAAGGAAAACTGGTTTTTTTCCCAAGACTTAATGGGATGCTTGTTAGGTTAAATGTGGAGTCCACTTGCCCATTGAAACCACATAAACGATGGCTGTTTTGTGTGCTATGTATGATTAGCAGTGGGAAAAAATACATTTTGTAAGCCAAGCCTGTTGATAGCATAGCATTATGTTAGTTATGCAGGGGGAAAGTCCACCACAACATAGGGCTGGGAAGGTTCTTGATTGCTACTTGAATTAACAATGAAGTAACTAAATAATGACATAATGGAAGTAACTTATTCTTCTCAACAGTTATAGTATAAAGAAACAAGTCAAGATTTACTGTATCAGAAGGAAAATACATTCTAATACTGTAGCTAAGGATAGGTAACCTATTATAGGTCTACAGACTACAATACAAATGTCTGGAAGTTGTTAAAGAAGGAATCCATTTCCTACTTGGTTGGATCTGTTCTCCACAGGGTCTTTTTTGGTAAAAACGCCGACATTGTTCTCAACCTGATATAGTCCCTGTCCCAAATGGCACCCTATTACTTACATAGTGCACTCCTTTTGATCAGAGCTCTGGCCAAAAGTAAGTGCACGATATAGGGAATAGGGTGCCATTGGGGAGCGGTATGAAGCTGGTTGATTTACAGTGAAAGGGCTTTTTCATGGTCAGTAAACCCTGTTGGCTGGGTGCACAAGGGCTTTTTCATGGTCTGTAAACCCTATTGGCTGAGTGCACAAGGGCTTTCTCATGGTCAGTAAACCCTATTGGCTGAGTGCACAAGGGCTTTCTCATGGTCAGTAAACCCTGTTGGCTGGGTGCACAAGGGCTTTCTCATGGTCAGTAAACCCTGTTGTCTGGGTGCACAAGGGCTTTCTCATGGTCAGTAAACCCTGTTGGCTGGGTGCACAAGGGCTTTCTCATGGTCAATAAACCCTGTTGGCTGGGCGCACAAGGGCTTTCTCATGGTCAGTAAACCCTGTTGTCTGGGTGCACAAGGGCTTTCTCATGGTCAGTAAACCATGTTAGCTGGGTGCACAAGGGCTTTCTCATGGTCAATAAACCCTGTTGGCTGGGTGCACAAGGGCTTTCTCATGGACACAACAGAAAATAGTCTAGTGTTAGAAATAAACTAAATGACATGGTGTGGCCATCAAGCTCTAACCTGGTCCCAGATCTGTATTTGCATTAGCCAAGTCCTCTGACTGTTTCATGACATTACAAGGAGTTGGCTCAACAAGCACAGATATGGGACCAGGCTCACCCAGATGACATGAAACACAGAGATATATGCTGGACAAACAGCAACACTATCTCTACACTGGACTAGCAATGTTAGATGTGCTTTACAGGGAGTGCTGCCATAAAACTTTGCATAACAGGAGCGCTTCCATGAGAAGAGTTCGTACTGAGTGAGATGTCTATGCAAACTGAAAATGTTCATGTTTAAATTAGCCTACTGTGCAAAACTGTTCAGGGATGTTGCGCTTGTTATGACATCAAATGGTTTACAGTATAACGAAAAGTACAACACTTTGGCTAAAATCGGTTAAACATGATGACGCAATAGGACAGTCTCACACAAAGATCAGTGTATAACAATACAAAGCATAGTGAGGATCGTCTTTCAAAAGTTTTGAGCTTATGCCGCGACCGTTTGTGGTAAATGGTGGCAGATTGTGGTAAATTGCGTCATTCTGGCAACAATGGTTGACACTTAAATAACGTGCCATAGAATTCTGCGGTACCCCGCTATCTGTGCTGCAGTACACCGCAACTTTTAGAGGAAGAACCACTGTAAAAATGCATGAATAGTGTTTAGGATTGCACCCGTCTGGTAGTCGATGCTGAAGAATCCCTGTGGGTTCCCGCTGGTTATCTTATAGTCGAACTGGTCACTGTTCCCAGAGTCAGGGTCCACCGCCTCACCTGGATAACAGAAGGGGAGAGAACATTCAGCAACTCTCGGAGGACAGTGGAAGTTTATAAAAGTGCTTATTTAAAAGTGCGTCTAGAAGTATGGACCTGGATAACAGATACATCCTTGGGGGAATTCTCCATGACCTCAGGATAATAGACTGGCTCGGAGGTCTGTGGTGCGTTGTCGTTGACATCTTCAACCTGAATAAGAAATAATCATACATTTGATTTGGAACACAAATGTAATTGAAAAACAATCACAAATTGCTACATGTGTATTAAGATAAATAAAAAAGAGAGACATGGACAAAAAATAACATCATCCAACAATAAACTAACCTCAATGTAGACCTCCATAAAGGACGACTGAGGCACCACAGCTAGGTCGGTGCCATAGATAGTCAGCCAGTAATGATTGGTGGTCTCATGGTCTAAAAGCTCCTGTGTCTGTATGACACCTGTGAGGAGAAAGAGAAGAAGCATGTTTCATGTCAGGCACAGTTTGGGATGAGCTTCCACTGAGCAAGGCATCACTGGGTACTCTGGTCTCACACATGGCTCGAGATCCCAGCTCTGTGCTCTCTACTTTACATAGCAAACAGGATGAAAGGCAGGATGAAAGTCCAGATATAAGTCAAAAACATCATTGAAAATGCAAAGTAAGTTCAAGAATAACCCGGTTTTAAATACCTCAGTGATAAAGGGTTGTGTTGGCCTAAAGGGACAAATGTTTTATCCAAACAAGAAAATATATGAAGACCATTTTTGCATTCACCTGGTTACAACATGCAATATATAGTACATTTCAATGCTATAGCAGGGTTAGGTTTAAAGGTTATCATTTTTTTGTGGGAAAATCATTTTAAAAAGAAGAAATCTCTTACCACTCTCTTCATCTATGGTGAATACTCCGAGGCCTGATCCGTCCCTTATAGAATAGCGTATTTCTCCAGCTCTACCTTGGTCATTGTCTTGTGCTGTAACTGTCATTATAGTTGTGCCAGTAGGAGCATCTTCTCTCACACTTCCCTTATCCACAAAGAAGGCAAACCGAGGCTGGTGCAGATTCTCATCCACATCTACTACGTAGACTTCAATAAAACATGTGCAGGACAACGACTCAGGTTTCCCTTTATCCTTGGCTCTGGCTGTCAGGTTATACACCTGTCTCCTCTCAAAGTCCAGGGTCCTTAATATACGAACAGCACCGTTTGTTTTATCAACATCAAAGTCTCCATCTCCATTGTCCAGTAGGCTGAAACGGACCTGTCCAGACTGACCTTGGTCAGGGTCATGGGCCTGTAGCCAGACCACCACCGCCCCTAGCGGGAGGTCCTCCGGCACCTTCACGCGCTGGTGGAGGGGGAAAAACCTAGGAGGGTTGTCATTGACATCCTCTAACACTATCTTCAGAGATACTGTAGAAACCATCTGAGGTTCATCAACTGCCTGATCACAGGCCACAACTTTTAGGATAATAGTTGGGTGTAGCTCCCGGTCCAATGCACTTTTAACCTTCACCACTCCCGTCTGGTCATCTATGACAAAGTGATCGGACTCAGCCATCAATGAATATCTGATGATTCTGTTGGCCCCTGAATCTTTATCTGTGGCATCAACCTGAATGACAGCTGTTCCTACGTCTGTATCCTCCCTTATCGATACAGAGTAGCTACTCTGGAGGAAGTTTGGGCTGTTGTCATTTGAATCCAGGACATTGATCTGTAAGACATGTGACGCTGACCGCTGTGGTGTTCCCAGATCATACACAGTGATGTTGAGAGTATACTTATCCATTATTTCTCTGTCTAATGGCTCCATAATCTTTAGCCAACCAGTGTCCATTTCAATCATGAAACGACTCTCAACATCTCCTCCAGATATCACAAACATCAATGTTCCACTGAAGCCATGGTCTGCGTCTATGGCACTAAGATGAGCTATCCTCATCCCAACTTGTAGGTCCTCTTTAACCTCAATGACCTTAGGAGTAGAGTCCACAAAGTGAGGAAAATAATTATTGATTGAATGAATGTCCTCAAAATGATCTTCTCTTTGAGAGGGGAGCATGGTGCCAAGAAGCAGCTTCTCAGCCATACGCCCAACCACTCCTGTATCCACACACTTTTCAAAGACGGCTCCTGAACCAGACAGGACTGTGATGTTCACAAACATTGGCTTACTTGATGTCTCCCCATCGTTGGCACTAATTTGTAAGGAGTGGAAGGACAACCTTGCAGCCTCACCGTCATGTAAGGGCAACTTGAGTGATAACAGCCCAGTGTCTGGTGTCAAGTCAAAAAGACCAAGGCTGTTGCCATCTATGACTACATGCTGAACCCCTTCCATGTCGTCTGCATCGATAGCAGACACCGCGACTATCTGCTCACCCACCCTGTAGTATCTTGGTAAGCTCACTTCACAGTCAACCTTCTCAAACAAGGGCTCATTGTCATTAAGGTTGTTGAGTGTAATAGAAACTGGAGTCTCCACTTCACGGCGGAAAGGAGAGCCCCAATCTGAAGCTCTGACTCGGAGGTTGTAAACCCTTGGCATCTTTTCATAGTCCAATTCCCTGGCAGTGCTGATGACACCTGTGAAGTAATCTATGGTAAAAGGTTGTGGTGGGTTTACATTGGCGATGGTGTAAGTAACGTAACCATTCTCTCCTTCATCCATGTCGCTGGCACTGACCGTGAGGATGCTGGTCCCCACTGGTACATTTTCATTGACATTGCCTTTGTAGGACAGTTGCTGAAAAACTGGTGCATTATTATTTACATCAATCACGTTGATGACCACCCTGGTTGATGCTTGTTCTTGGTTATTAATAATGACCTCAAAGTCATACTTGCTGGCACAGTCAGCTTGGATAGCTGCAGTTGTTGTTATCAAGCCTGTGTTTGAATTAATAGTGAAAGGATGAGTGATCTGTTGGATCTTGGGGTATTTGATGGAGTATTTCAACATGGGGTGATTTGGCATAGCTCTCACCATTACAACAGAAGTGTTGGGCGGGGAAAATTCTGTCAGGTTGACTCTGTAAATGTTTTTTTCAAATGTAGGAGCCCTTACATCAACACGTGGGGATCTCACTCTAATGACTTCAGCGGAGGAGAACTGTGGTGGGCTACCTTTATCCTCGGCCTGTAGTGTAAGATTAAATCCAAACGGACAACTATCCCAATCCACATCCTTAATGGCTTTGACCCTGTATTCTTTTCCAGCAGGGCTGGTTTTCACTGCCCTAAACTGCTGGAGTGGGTCCCCAGCTACTATACTCAGTGATGCTATCTCACCATTAGGCCCTTGATCATTGTCTTCCACGGTTACTAGAGCATATGTAGGGTCAGTGTCTGTGGCTGATGGAGCTAAGGGAACAGCTGTGAGGACGGGAGCGTGGTCATTGGCCTGCAGTACCCTGACCGTCAGCTTGGCTGTGCTGCTGAAGCCACTGCTCCCATAGAGTTTCATGCCCCGATCTACAGCCAAGACATCCATCTCAAACAGCCTCCACTCAGCGTAATCCAGCCTGGCCATGAGAGTAATCACGCCACTGGTAGGATGAATGGCAAACGTGTGGGTGTGTTCTCCTCCCAAGCTGAAATAGTACTCTGCATTTGAGCCGACGTCGGCATCGGTGGCGGTGACTCTCATAATGCTAGTTCTGATGTCAGCGTGTTCAGGCACGGAAACAGTGTAGGAGGTTGGTGAGAAAAGAGGCCGGAGATCATTGGTGTCCAGAACTCGCACTTGAACATTTGTTTGAGCGACAGCGTTGGTGCTCCATTTTAGTGCTTTGACTCTCAGTGAGTAGTGCTCCTTCACTTCCCTGTTGAGTATTGCAGAGCTGCCTCCTTTGGTCCTAATTCGCAGGAAACTGAAGTCTCCCAGTACATATTCTTCAGCCTTGAATAAAACCTCTTCATCTCCAGATTCTATTTTGTATTGAATGTCCCAGGATGGGTCTGTGATGTATATTCCCATTTTAATTGGGCATTCTACATAGCTTTTAGCAGCTGAGTTTTCATATATAGTGGTATTGTATACTGTTTGTGTAAATTGAAATGGTGATGTCTGCTGTCCAGGTATTCCTGAGCAGCTCCACAAGATCTGCATAACAATTGCTGTGAAGAGCTTTCCCATGTTGGCATCGTATATCAACATAGTTCCTTAAAAAATAAAAAAATAATAATGACTCAAGTGTGAATCAATTGCAGTCGGATGTATGTTTTGAGAACTACTATGCTTAGGTATGCTGCCAACTTAAACCAAATCCCCAAATCCAATTAAACATTTCAAGGGTATCTTAAATAAATCCCACGGCCGACAGTAAATCGCTCTGGGTAAGATCCGTCTGCTAAATGACAAAAATATCTAAATGTAGGATAATAGAGCACTCATACGCAGGCACTCTCTCTAACAGGCATAACACAAGTCAACTATAATTGTTCTGTTGCAAGCTACACTTGAGATCATTTGAGAGGAAGACTATAAATAGCCTACTGTAAATTATTGTCAATAGGCTTTTTCAATTAATCCACTTCTCAAGTAAGATTTTTAAGCAAATGCATAATTTATAACATAATGTGCAAATTAACATCAATACTCTGAAAACAATTGCTGGGTAATTAGCCTACAGAAAGCCCTACATGGAAACTCACCTTCTCACAACTTTCTGCTACTCAAGTAGTTGCCAACATTCCTTGTTGCCAAAACAACACGAATTTGAGCAGGAATACTGCAAACTGAGTTTATCTGAAGACATGTTTTATTCTTTAATATCTAAAGGAAGAGTGTATTTCGAAGTCGTTAATGAGTCATAGATTACAGTCCAATTGTTGGCTCCTCACTCTGAATGAACGGCTCGAGCGCAGCAGCAGCAGTGTGGGATACGCCTGCACTGCAAGAAGTGACGTATTTCAAGCTCGAGCGCTCGTTCTTGTCTGAAAGAATACTTACAGCAGTGAGGTAATACGAATGCCAGACAATGGATGGAGTTGGCAATACAGCACAGAACTTTTAAAAATTAAATCTTGCCCGACACCCACCTATGAGCGTGCACTGGTAATGTTATCAAGCTATTTGATATTTACAGACGGGCAGCCAGGTTCGACTTTCCCTTCCTTTGTATTTTATCGGTGTCAAGGCGAACTGCAGACACCCATCTTGTGTTTTTTTTTTGCATAGAAAATACCCACAAAAATAAGATTTTTACCACAATTAACTGATTTTCGTTCAAAAGTAAAATATTGTATCAGGTATTATGAATAAAATAGAATAATTGCATTTATATGTTTCTGTTCACTGTCAGGTAAAGTCTATATCTGGGCTCAGAGTAACAATACTTAAGCTGCCTGAACTGAATGGTCTGTACCCAGTAATTTCCTGAGCAATTCAACTAAAGATAAACCCTGTTCTCAGTCATAAAACCAAGAGAAAGAAAGAAACTGCATTTCCTTGTGGTGGGGATTTACTGTATGAGAGGGGTAGGATAGTTCCAAATGGCACCCTATTCCCTATTTAGTGCACTACATCAGAGTCCCTATTTCCCAACACTATACAGTATAGACAATAAGGAGCCATTTGGGACTCAGGACATTATCATATGTGTTTTCAGGTAACATATTGTAGGAAAGTGTTTGAAGCATCCTCTCTATGGTTCACAGATCTTCATATTGCGAAAGGCTAAATCTTTATGGGGCTAAAGGGATTCATTTTGACCACAGATCAATAGGGGTTAAAGCTGAGAGACTGAAATATTTTCATCAAAGTTTGAAGAAGTGGAAGAACAATTGATTGTCCACAAATTGGGTCAACTGAATCCAGCAAATTGAGCAAGAGAATTATAATTCCATGGACAATATTGCCACAGATTAGATTTAGTAGAGACACTAGAACCTGTGAAAGTCAGTTACACATTTGTCTAAAAACATAATTTATATGATCTGTCAATACAGCAATTGTTCGACCAAGAAATGTGCATATAGTTTTAGTGCAGCCTCAGACAATTTGGTGTCCCAAATTGCACCTTATTCCCTACTTAGTGCACTATTTTTGACCAGGACCCATAGACAATGACAGAGCAGAGCCACTCAGTGGGTAAAATGGCAGTGCTGTCTGATAGACACTTTTTTGTGTCAGTGATGTAGAGCCATACTGATACAATATTCCCATTGCTATGTCTGCACCTTATAGAAAAACAACATAAATCACAGACTTTTGTCATCTCATCACCTATTCAGTCAAGTGGACTGTACTGTATACATACATTGATATAGCCTACAGTACTTACTCTTAATCAGAGACACCATAGCCATAGCTGATGCTGTATATAAGAGCAATAAAGTAGGAAGCTTTTCAAAGGGAGATGAATGCATGCTGTCAATCTCTTCCAACCTCAAGACAATTTCAAATGAGGATCTTGGTGAGAACTGTATAGTACACCATAGAGGACCTACTATATCCTCACAAGGTTTGGTCTCAGATTGAACTGTTCTTCATCAACACATACAATTTGTGTCTATTTGGCCCACATCTAAGGAAGGTTAATGATGATCCCTGACTGTCAGATATAATTTGTTGTAATTTTGGACAGTGAATAATAGAATGTGGTTAACATGTACTAATATAGTTAGGCTGTGTCTGTGTGATCCCTGGATAAAGCTCTTTTGGAAGTAAGTAAGTAAGTTTATACAGTATGTAGTAGTATAGTACAGTATGTGGTAGTGCAGTACAGTATGTAGTAGTACAGTACAGTATGTGGTAGTACAGTACAGCATGTGGTAGTACAGTGTGTTGTAGTACAGTACAGTATGTAGTAGTACAGTACAGTATGTTGTAGTACAGTACAGTATGCTATAGTACAGTACAGTATGTGGTAGTGCAGTACAGTATGTTGTAGTACAGTACAGTATGTGGTAGTACAGTACGTAACAGTACAGTATGTGGTAGTACAGTATGTGCTAGTACAGTATGTTGTAGTAGTACAGTACAGTATGTGGTAGTACAGTATGTGGTAGTGCAGTACAGTATGTAGTAGTACAGCACAGTATGTTGTAGTACAGTACAGTATGTAGTAGTACAGTATGTGGTAGTACAGTAGAGTATGTGGTAGTACAGCATGTAGTAGTACAGCACAGTATGTAGTAGTACAGTACAGTATGTGGTAGTACAGTACAGTATGTAGTAGTACAGTATGTTGTAGTACAGTACAGTATGTGGTAGTGCAGTACAGTATGTTGTAGTACAGTACAGTATGCAGTAGTAGAGTATGTGGTAGTACAGTACAGTATGTGGTAGTACAGTATGTGGTAGTACAGCACAGCATGTAGTAGTACAGTACAGTATGTGGTAGTACAGTACAGCATGTATTATTACAGGACAGTATGTGGTAGTACAGCACAGTATGTAGTAGTACAGTACAGTATGTTGTAGTACACTACAGCATGTAGTATTACAGTATAGTGTGTTGTAGTACAGTCCAGTATGTGGTAGTACAGTATGTGGTAGTACAGTATGTAGTAATACATTACAGAATGGTGTAGTACAGTACAGTATGTAGTAGTACAGTACAGTATGTGGTAGTACAGTACAGTATGTTGTAGTACACTACAGCATGTAGTAGTACAGTATGTCGTAGTACAGTATGTAGTAGTACAGTACAGTATGTGGTAGTACAGTACAGAATGTGGTAGTACAGTGTGTTGTAGTACAGTACAGTATGTAGTAGTAAGGTACAGTATGTTGTAGTACAGTACCGTATGTTGTAGTACAGTACAGTATGTGGTAGTGCAGTACAGTATGTTGTAGTACAGTACAGTATGTGGTAGTACAGTACGTAACAGTACAGTATGTGGTAGTACAGTACAGTATGAAGTAGTACAGTACAGTATGTGGTAGTACAGTACATCATGTAGTAGTACAGTACAGTATGTGGTAGTACAGCACAGTATGTAGTAGTACAGTACAGTATGTTGTAGTACACTACAGCATGTAGTAGTACAGTATAGTGTGTTGTAGTGCAGTACAGTATGTGGTAGTACAGTATGTAGTAGTACAGTATGTGGTAGTACAGTATGTAGTAGTACAGTACAGTATGTTGTAGTACAGTACAGTATGTAGTAGTACAGTACAGTATGTGGTAGTACAGTACAGTATGTTGTAGTACACTACAGCATGTAGTAGTACAGTACAGTATGTTGTAGTACAGTACAGTATGTAGTAGTACAGTATGTGGTAGTACAGTACAGTATGTTGTAGTACAGTATGTGGTAGTACAGTACAGTATGTGGCAGTACAGTACAATGTGGTAGTACAGTATGTAGTAGTACAGCACAGTATGTAGTAGTACAGTATAATATGCGGTAGTACAGTACACCATGTATTAGTACAGTATGTGGTAGTACAGTACGTAGTAGTACAGTATGTGGTAGTACAGCACAGTATGTTGTAGTACAGTACAGCATGTAGTAGTACAGCACAGTATGTTGTAGTACAGAACGTAGTAGTACAGTATGTAGTAGTACAGCACAGTATGTAGTAGTACAGCACAGTATGTTGTCGTACAGTACAGTATGTTGTAGTACAGTACAGTATGTAGTAGTACAGTACATTATGTGGTAGTACAGTACAGCATGTGGTAGTACAGTGTGTTGTAGTACAGTACAGTATGTGGTAGTACAGAACGTAGTAGTACAGTATGTAGTAGTACAGCACAGTATGTAGTAGTACAGCACAGTATGTTGTAGTACAGTACAGTATGTGGTAGTACAGTACAGTATGTGGTAGTGCAGTACAGTATGTAGTAGTACAGCACAGTATGTTGTAGTACAGTACAGTATGTGGTAGTACAGTATGTGGTAGTGCAGTACATTATGTTGTAGTACAGTACAGTATGCAGTAGTACAGTATGTGGTAGTACAGTACAGTATGTAGTAGTACAGTACAGTATGTTGTAGTACACTACAGCATGTAGTATTACAGTATAGTGTGGTGTAGTCCAGTCCAGTATGTGGTAGTACAGTATGTAGTAGTACAGTATGTGGTAGTACAGTATGTAGTAGTACATTACAGTATGTTGTAGTACAGTACAGTATGTAGTAGTACAGTATGTGGTAGTACAGTATGTGGTAGTGCAGTACAGTATGTAGTAGTACAGCACAGTATGTTGTAGTACAGTACAGTATGTGGTAGTGCAGTACATGATGTTGTAGTACAGTACAATATGCAGTAGTACAGTATGTGGTAGTACAGTACAGTATGTAGTAGTACAGTACAGTATGTTGTAGTACACTACAGCATGTAGTATTACAGTATAGTGTGTTGTAGTCCAGTCCAGTATGTGGTAGTACAGTATGTAGTAGTACAGTATGTGGTAGTACAGTATGTAGTAGTACATTACAGTATGTTGTAGTACAGTACAGTATGTAGTAGTACAGTACAGTATGTGGTAGTACACTACTGCATGTAGTAGTACAGTATGTGGTAATACATTATGTAGTAGTACAGCACAGTATGTTGTAGTGCAGTACAGTGTGTTGTAGTACAGTACAGTATGTAGTAGTAAGGTACAGTATGTTGTAGTACAGTACCGTATGTTGTAGTGCAATACAGTATGTGGTAGTGCAGTACAGTATGTTGTAGTACAGTACAGTATGTGGTAGTACAGTACGTAACAGTACAGTATGTGGTAGTACAGTATGTGCTAGTACAGTATGTTATAGTACAGCACAGTATGTAGTAGTACAGTACAGTATGTTGTAGTACAGTACAATATGTTGTAGTACAGTACAGTATGTGGTAGTGCAGTACAGTACGTAGTAGTACAACACAGTATGTTGTAGTACAGTACAGTATGTTGTAGTACAGTACAGTATGTAGTAGTACAGTATGTGGTAGTACAGTAGAGTATGTGGTAGTACAGTACATAGTAGTACAGTATGTGGTAGTACAGTATGTAGTAGTACAGCACAGTATGTAGTAGTACAATACAGTATGTGGTAGTACAGTACAGTATGTAGTGTAGTACAGTATGTGGTAGTACAGTATGTTGTAGTACTGTACAGTATGTGTAGTGCAGTACAGTATGTTTTAGTACAGTACAGTATGTAGTAGTACAGTATGTGGTAGTACAGTACAGTATGTGGTAGTACAGTACGTGGTAATACAGTATGTAGTAGTACAGCACAGTATGTAGTAGTACAATACAGTATGTGGTAGTACAGTACAGTATGTAGTAGTACATTACAGTATGTGGTAGTACAGCACAGTATGTTGTAGTACAGTACAGTATGTGGTAGTGCAGTACAGTATGTTGTAGTACAGTACAGTATGTAGTAGTACAGTATGTAGTCGTACAGTATGTGGTAGTACAGTATGTCGTAGTACAGCACAGTATGTGGTAGTACAGTACAGCATGTGGTAGTACAGTGTGTTGTAGTACAGTACAGTATGTAGTAGTACAGTACAGTATGTTGTAGTACAGTACAGTATGCTATAGTACAGTACAGTATGTGGTAGTGCAGTACAGTATGTTGTAGTACAGTACAGTATGTGGTAGTACAGTACGTAACAGTACAGTATGTGGTAGTACAGTATGTGCTAGTACAGTATGTTGTAGTAGTACAGTACAGTATGTGGTAGTACAGTATGTGGTAGTGCAGTACAGTATGTAGTAGTACAGCACAGTATGTTGTAGTACAGTACAGTATGTAGTAGTACAGTATGTGGTAGTACAGTAGAGTATGTGGTAGTACAGCATGTAGTAGTACAGCACAGTATGTAGTAGTACAGTACAGTATGTGGTAGTACAGTACAGTATGTAGTAGTACAGCACAGTATGTTGTAGTACAGTACAGTATGTGGTAGTGCAGTACAGTATGTTGTAGTACAGTACAGTATGCAGTAGTAGAGTATGTGGTAGTACAGTACAGTATGTGGTAGTACAGTATGTGGTAGTACAGCACAGCATGTAGTAGTACAGTACAGTATGTGGTAGTACAGTACAGCATGTATTATTACAGGACAGTATGTGGTAGTACAGCACAGTATGTAGTAGTACAGTACAGTATGTTGTAGTACACTACAGCATGTAGTATTACAGTATAGTGTGTTGTAGTACAGTCCAGTATGTGGTAGTACAGTATGTAGTAGTACAGTATGTGGTAGTACAGTATGTAGTAATACATTACAGTATGGTGTAGTACAGTACAGTATGTAGTAGTACAGTACAGTATGTGGTAGTACAGTACAGTATGTTGTAGTACACTACAGCATGTAGTAGTACAGTATGTCGTAGTACAGTATGTAGTAGTACAGTACAGTATGTTGTAGTGCAGTACAGTATGTAGTAGTACAGTACAGTATGTGGTAGTACAGTACAGAATGTGGTAGTACAGTGTGTTGTAGTACAGTACAGTATGTAGTAGTAAGGTACAGTATGTTGTAGTACAGTACCGTATGTTGTAGTACAGTATGTTGTAGTACAGTACAGTATGTGGTAGTGCAGTACAGTATGTTGTAGTACAGTACAGTATGTGGTAGTACAGTACGTAACAGTACAGTATGTGGTAGTACAGTACAGTATGAAGTAGTACAGTACAGTATGTGGTAGTACAGTACATCATGTAGTAGTACAGTACAGTATGTGGTAGTACAGCACAGTATGTAGTAGTACAGTACAGTATGTTGTAGTACACTACAGCATGTAGTAGTACAGTATAGTGTGTTGTAGTGCAGTACAGTATGTGGTAGTACAGTATGTAGTAGTACAGTACAGTATGTTGTAGTACAGTACAGTATGTGTAGTACAGTAGTACAGTACAGTATGTAGTAGTACAGTACAGTATGTGGTAGTACAGTACAGTATGTTGTAGTACACTACAGCATGTAGTAGTACAGTACAGTATGTTGTAGTACAGTACAGTATGTAGTAGTACAGTATGTGGTAGTACAGTACAGTATGTTGTAGTACAGTATGTGGTAGTACAGTACAGTATGTGGCAGTACAGTACAATGTGGTAGTACAGTATGTAGTAGTACAGCACAGTATGTAGTAGTACAGTATAATATGCGGTAGTACAGTACACCATGTATTAGTACAGTATGTGGTAGTACAGTACGTAGTAGTACAGTAGTATGTGGTAGTACAGCACAGTATGTTGTAGTACAGTACAGCATGTAGTAGTACAGCACAGTATGTTGTAGTACGTAGTAGTACAGTATGTAGTAGTACAGCACAGTATGTAGTAGTACAGCACAGTATGTTGTCGTACAGTACAGTATGTTGTAGTACAGTACAGTATGTAGTAGTACAGTACATTATGTGGTAGTACAGTACAGCATGTGGTAGTACAGTGTGTTGTAGTACAGTACAGTATGTGGTAGTACAGAACGTAGTAGTACAGTATGTAGTAGTACAGCACAGTATGTAGTAGTACAGCACAGTATGTTGTAGTACAGTACAGTATGTGGTAGTACAGTACAGTATGTGGTAGTGCAGTACAGTATGTAGTAGTACAGCACAGTATGTTGTAGTACAGTACAGTATGTGGTAGTGCAGTACATTATGTTGTAGTACAGTACAGTATGCAGTAGTACAGTATGTGGTAGTACAGTACAGTATGTAGTAGTACAGTACAGTATGTTGTAGTACACTACAGCATGTAGTATTACAGTATAGTGTGGTGTAGTCCAGTCCAGTATGTGGTAGTACAGTATGTAGTAGTACAGTATGTGGTAGTACAGTATGTAGTAGTACATTACAGTATGTTGTAGTACAGTACAGTATGTAGTAGTACAGTATGTGGTAGTACAGTATGTGGTAGTGCAGTACAGTATGTAGTAGTACAGCACAGTATGTTGTAGTACAGTACAGTATGTGGTAGTGCAGTACATGATGTTGTAGTACAGTACAATATGCAGTAGTACAGTATGTAGTAGTACAGTACAGTATGTTGTAGTACACTACAGCATGTAGTATTACAGTATAGTGTGTTGTAGTCCAGTCCAGTATGTGGTAGTACAGTATGTAGTAGTACAGTATGTGGTAGTACAGTATGTAGTAGTACATTACAGTATGTTGTAGTACAGTACAGTATGTAGTAGTACAGTACAGTATGTGGTAGTACACTACTGCATGTAGTAGTACAGTATGTGGTAATACAGTATGTAGTAGTACAGCACAGTATGTTGTAGTGCAGTACAGTGTGTTGTAGTACAGTACAGTATGTAGTAGTAAGGTACAGTATGTTGTAGTACAGTACCGTATGTTGTAGTGCAATACAGTATGTGGTAGTGCAGTACAGTATGTTGTAGTACAGTACAGTATGTGGTAGTACAGTACGTAACAGTACAGTATGTGGTAGTACAGTATGTGCTAGTACAGTATGTTATAGTACAGCACAGTATGTAGTAGTACAGTACAGTATGTTGTAGTACAGTACAATATGTTGTAGTACAGTACAGTATGTGGTAGTGCAGTACAGTACGTAGTAGTACAACACAGTATGTTGTAGTACAGTACAGTATGTTGTAGTACAGTACAGTATGTAGTAGTACAGTATGTGGTAGTACAGTAGAGTATGTGGTAGTACAGTACATAGTAGTACAGTATGTGGTAGTACAGTATGTAGTAGTACAGCACAGTATGTAGTAGTACAATACAGTATGTGGTAGTACAGTACAGTATGTAGTAGTACATTACAGTATGTTGTAGTACAGTATGTTGTAGTACTGTACAGTATGTGGTAGTGCAGTACGGTATGTTTTAGTACAGTACAGTATGTAGTAGTACAGTATGTGGTAGTACAGTAGAGTATGTGGTAGTACAGTACGTAGTAATACAGTATGTAGTAGTACAGCACAGTATGTAGTAGTACAATACAGTATGTGGTAGTACAGTACAGTATGTAGTAGTACATTACAGTATGTGGTAGTACAGCACAGTATGTTGTAGTACAGTACAGTATGTGGTAGTGCAGTACAGTATGTTGTAGTACAGTACAGTATGTAGTAGTACAGTATGTAGTCGTACAGTATGTGGTAGTACAGTATGTCGTAGTACAGCACAGTATGTGGTAGTACAGTACATTATGTAGTAGTACAGTACAGTATGTGTACAGTATGTAGTATTACAGTACAGTATGTGGTAGTACAGCACAGTATGTTGTAGTACAGTACAGTATGTTGTAGCACAGTACAGTATGTTGTAGTGCAGTACAGTATGTTGTAGTACAGTATGTAGTAGTACAGTATGTGGTAGTATAGTATAGTGTGTGGTTGTACAGTATGTAGTAGTACAGCACAGTATGTAGTAGTACAGCACAGTATGTAGTATTACAGTACAGTATGTGGTAGAACAGCACAGTATGTTGTAGTACAGTACAGTATGTTGTAGTACACTACAGTGTGTGGTAGTGCAGTACAGTATGTTGTAGTACAGTACAGTATGTAGTAGTACAGTATGTGGTAGTACAGTATGTGGTAGTACAGCACAGTATGTAGTAGTACAGTACAGTATGTGGTAGTACAGTATGTAGTAGTACAGTACAGTATGTGGTATTACAGTACATCATGTAGTAGTACAGTACAGTATGTGGTAGTACAGCACAGTATGTAGTAGTACAGTACAGTATGTTGTAATACACTACAACATGTAGTAGTACAGTATAGTGTGTTGTCGTGCAGTACAGTATGTGGTATTACAGTATGTAGTAGTACAGTATGTAGTAGTACAGTACAGTATGTTGTAGTACAGTACAGTATGTAGTAGTACAGTACAGTATGTGGTAGTACAGTATGTGGTAGTACAGCACAGTATGTAGTAGTACAGTACAGTATGTTGTAATACACTACAACATGTAGTAGTACAGTATAGTGTGTTGTCGTGCAGTACAGTATGTGGTATTACAGTATGTAGTAGTACAGTATGTAGTAGTACAGTACAGTATGTTGTAGTACAGTACAGTATGTAGTAGTACAGTACAGTATGTGGTAGTACAGTATGTGGTAGTACAGTATGTGGTAGTACAGCACAGTATGTAGTAATACAGTACAGTATGTGGTAGTACAGTATGTAGTAGTACAGTACAGTATGTGGTATTACAGTACATCATGTAGTAGTACAGTACAGTATGTGGTAGTACAGCACAGTATGTAGTAGTACAGTACAGTATGTTGTAATACACTATGACATGTAGTAGTACAGTATAGTGTGTTGTCGTGCAGTACAGTATGTGCTAGTACAGTATGTAGTAGTACAGTATGTAGTAGTACAGTAAGTATGTTGTAGTACAGTACAGTATGTAGTAGTACAGTACAGTATGTGGTAGTACAGTACAGTATGTTGTAGTACACTACAGCATGTAGTAGTACTGTACAGTATGTTATAGTACAGTACAGTATGGAGTAGTACAGTATGTGGTAGTACAGTACAGTATGTTGTAGTACAGTACAGTATGTGGTAGTACAGTACAGTATGTGGCAGTAGAGTATGTAGTAGTACAGCACAGTATAGTAGTACAGTATAGTATGTGGTAGGACAGTACACCATGTATTAGTAGTTTGTGGTAGTACAGTACGTAGTAGTACAGTATGTAGTAGTTCAGCACAGTATGTAGTAGTACAGTACAGTATGTAGTCGTACAGTATGTAGTAGTTCAGCACAGTATGTGGTAGTACAGTACAGTATGTAGTACTACAGTTCAGTATGTTGTACTACAGTACAGTATGTGATAGTACAGTACAGTATGTGGTTGTGCAGTATGTAGTAGTACAGCACAGTATGTAGTAGTACAGTATGTTGTAGTACACTACAGCATGTAGTAGTACAGTACAGTATGTTGTAGTACAGTGCAGTATGTGGTAGTGCAGTACAGTATGTTGTAGTACAGTATAGTATGTTGTAGTACAGTACAGTATTTGGTAGTACAGTACAGTATGTTGTAGTGGTGTTTCCCTTTGCATTACTCAAATCAAGAGTACAATTCTAACATGAGAACAAATGTTTCAATTCATTAATATAAAATTACAAATTGATATCCCATGTTTATCCTTTTAGAATACATTTTCTATTCTTTTAGTCAGAAGCAATAGCCCAAATAGGTCATACAAATTGTGTTGTTATCTCTTCTCCTGTATAATTACCTCTGGATGTGTTAGAGCTGTCATGTATCACCTCCCTTCATGAAAAGCATGATACATATTTTAAATAATTCCTGTGGGAAAGTTTTGCTCTTCTGATGAAATTAGGATTATTTATTAAATGAGAATATTGCCTCATACAGTCTATCCACATTTTTTTTCACTGGAAGACAGGCTGATAAAATAATAATGTGATACTTCTTTCTCTGAAGAAAGTAATTCCCAGTCCCTCCAGTGAGAAGTATGTATGTTAGCCAGGTACTAGACTATATCTGCTCTCCATGTAAAAACACAATGGCAGTTTCACATTGCTATGCACCCTGGGGCACCTCACATGAGAGGGAGTTCTGTGCACATATCTTACTCCATGAGAGACAGTCACACAGCAGTTCATGACAATATCAGCCCAACCCATTCCAGGGGACCCAGGTAAGGATCCCCTGTGCTTTAGGCAATACTATCTTTCACATTGAAAACTGAAACCCACACCAGAATATGTTTTTCCCCTCTAGGTGTCTCACAGAATGTAATCTGAAAGAATGTTATATCTGTTATTGCTGAGACACCCATCAAAGAGGGAAGGTGGAGAGACAGGTGGTAGAGAATTTTGTCAGAGGAGAGACATGTCCAGGCAGGGCTCACAAGACCTGCTTGGTCTATCAGGCTTGTCATTTCATTTACTGCCTCAAAGGCTAATGAATATGATGAAGAAATACACCATTCTGTACAGTAGCCTGTTGTTTCAATATGCTGTGTGTTGTTGTCATTACAGACAAAGATATATAGTGAGGAGAACCTTACTGAGCATGTTTACAAAGAAGCTACAGTACATCAAGTAGTAAATAAGCAGTTTCTGTTTCCTGTGTAACATCAACATGAGTAACATCAATATTGCTGCTACACCTGTGCCTGCCTCCTCTCTGCACCTCTCTGTATCAGTGCTGGCTGATACATATTACCCCATCATTATGGAACGTTTTGCAAATCACTAAGTTGTAGTTAAAGAAGCCTGGCTAAGAGAACAACAACAACATCACTTACAGTTGTATAACTGCCTTAATTTTGCTGGACCCCAGGAAGAGTAGCAGCTGCCTTGGCAGCAGCTAATGGGTATATATATATATTATGTAGACTTCAGAATCATATGAATAAAAATGTAAAAAACACATTGAAGCATAATGAACTTAATAAAATGAAAGTATAATAAAAGCGCAATAAACACTAATTGTTATAAGGCTAACTGGTCTTCAATATACTGTTATTATGAAAAAGTATCTCTCAAAAGTATTTCAAACTTTTATATGCCTACATCAATCTCAGAAACCCTGGGCGCCGGAGTCACAGTCCATTATGCTGCTCCCTCCAGGCAGTCAGACGATCCTGTTCAGATTGCTGCCTCTTCCCCTCTATGACACTGTTCTGAGTGGGCTGATGGGCTGGCATGAGGCCTGGTTTGATGACTTCCCATCTTCAGCTCCATTGAGCTTTGTGCTCTCCACATCTCCTGGGAACTGTGGGATATCTGAGCTGCCCACTTCTATAGCGAGGCCATCTTTATGCGGCCACTACTGTAGTCACCAACCCTACTTCTTCACAACATGAGGCTCATAGCTGTGGAATGACAGCAGATGTCCTCCCTTTCTCCCTGGATGCACTGACAACCACAAACATGCTGTCTTTGACTTTCAATGCCCTCCCTCTCACAGAGAATCTTACGTCTGTCATGACAAAACTTGAAATGAGGGAACGACAGCGTAAATGGCTTGTGACAGACTTGTGTGTGGGATTTAACTTGGTATACTGGAATCCAAATAAGATTAGGGCTTCCCCCTGGGACCATCTAATTCTATTTTCTCCTAATGCCATGTGACATTGTTTTAATAAGTCACCTCTTAGTCCTGTTTGTAATTAACCTAAGCCGCAAATCATCTTCTGAGCTGGTTAAAGGGTCTTAGTCTAACTAGCTTTGGGCCGGGAAAGGCCAGCTGGACATCTCTCCTAGCTGTTCACAGGGCTCTATACCAGTGCTCTATCCCTGGATTAAAGAGAGGCCAGTAGATCAGAACATAGATCAGAACATGTTCCACTGTTCTTCAGTGTTAACTCTGTGAGCCGCATGGGAGAATACATGTTTGACATTTTAGCTAAATTTGTATGGTTAGTCTCATCAAATGTTGACAAGTGTTCAGCAATATGCTTCAATGAGAACATAAAGAAAAAATGCTATTTCTGTTAAGGATAACTGATTGGACATGACACAGTATAAGAAAAGCTTAGGTTGTTATCTTGAGTAGGTCTTCAGAAACTGAAGTACTGGATTAATTTAAAGAATGCATTCTTATGCACACCAATCGTTCTGTGGTTATCTTTTCTTTGCATGACATCTTATCCTTACTCTACCCATTCAACGTATGCAGATAACAAATGCTTCAACTAGGGTTAATTGTTTCAGATAAAAATTGAGGGCTAAATGATATATCGAAATCATTAATATAATTTGTTTTTATTATGTACAATTGTTACAATTACTATTACTCCATAGCATTTTTTCTCTTGGCAATTTTAGCTTGCTTCAAGGGAAGAGGAGGAGAGGCCTGTAGAGATGGACAGAGATTGGCAACATGATTACATAATTATTTGATTTTTAAGTGCTGTGGATTGAAAAAATAAGATCAGTCTGTGATTTAGATTAGTCCCAGCGAGTATGACTTTTTTTATCTTGTAAAATGTGTGCTTGGTGCACATTTTGATGATGTGGACCAATCAGTGAACTACCAAGCACTGTTTAGTTTTAGCTCAAGGTATTACAGTATGGTAAGGAAATGATTAACTGATCTTCTGATAACAAAATACACATTGGGGCAAAACATACTGGAAACAATTGTCATTAGATAAATGAGTCTCAGGTGGGGGTTGGACAGTCAACATTCTCCCTCTTCATCACTGGGGATTCACAGAGATAAAGGTGTGAGAGAGAGAGTGAGAAAAAGAGAGAGAGAAAAAGAGAGAGCAAGACTGGGAGAGCGAGAGAGAGAGAGAGAGAGAGAGACGGACCTGTCACTGTCAGCATGTCAGGACTGTGAGGACGTAGGAGAACTAACCACATGGACATTTTTAGGGATAGGACATCATCATTTATCGGAGTGTACACAATGACAAATGTCCTCCAGTGAGATTCCTAAGACTGTGTTGTCATGACAGATCTACAGTAACTTCTCCTCCTCATGTAGTCTTCATCTGATGGAATGAACAATGAGGAGCAGATGGGTTGTACAGCGTGGTAACTGGATGGTCTGGAGTGACAGACACACCCTCCATCAAGTACACTGCAAACTCACATTAGTGTTAGACTCCCAGAGGTAAATATGGAACAAGGTGGTGAGGGTTCTTGCTGAGTGAAGTGAACTTTCAAAGACTTCTATGAGAAAATAGTGGTTCAGTCTGTTGAATAAAATACTCTACTGTGGAGATCAGTTCTGTCAGTCACAGCCAAGTTCTGAGAGACATCTAATTGATGGAGGTTGTATGGCTTGTGGAGGTTTTCTAACTTAAACATGAACTTACACACTGCAGGTGACCGCTTTAATAACAACATATGAGTGTGAGAGATTAAAGAGCCACTGAACACACCGATTGGCGCATGTGATTTCAGTCTTGGAAGTGTTTCCTGACTGATTCCGCATTTGGTTAATGATGTTTGTCCCCCATAAGACACCGTAGACGCGGAAGCCTATTTCACTTCTTCAAAATCCCCAAAATTATGTTTTAGTTGCATAATTTTACATCTAAGGTGTTTGGTGCAATATTTCTCAAGTAAAAAAATGTGTGACGTTTTGTCTTATGCAAACAAAGTTGGAGCTGCTGTCTTATGCCAGTGGTCACCAACCTTTTCTGTGTCAAGATCACTTTCTGAGTCAAAATGCAAGCTGAGATCTACCATTCAGATTTTAAAACCTCTTGAAACTAGGGGGCACTATTTTTATTTTTGGAAAAATAACGTTCCCAAAGTAAACCGCCTATTTCTCAGGACCAGATGCTAGAATATGCATATAATTGACAGCTTAGGATAGAAAACACTCTAAAGTTTCCAAAACTGTCAAAATATTGTCTGTGAGTATAACATAACTGATATTGCAGGCGAAAGCCTAAGAAAAATCCAATCAAGAAGTGACTCATGTTTTGAAACCGTTGTGTTCCTATGCACCCCTATTGGCCACTGAAAGGGATATCAACCAGATTCCTTTTTCTACGTATTCCCTAAGGTTTCACGCCTTTATGTTGAAGAATGAGCGTAAACGACTACATTGCGTAAGTGGATAGCTGAGGGCTCTCAGAGTGATTCTTGCATAAAAGACAGAGGTAGTCATTTTTCCTCTCGCTCCTACTGAGAAGCCAATTGTCCCGGTTGATATATTATCGAATAGATATTTGAAAAACACCTTGAGGATTGATTATAAAAAACGTTTGCCATGTTTCTGTCGATATTATGGATATAATTAGATTTTTTTTTCGCCGTTGTCGTGAACACTATTTCCGGTGGATTTCTCAACATAACGTGACAAACAAACGGAGGAATTTTGGGTATAAAAATAATCTTTATGGAACAAAAGTAACATTTGCTGTCTAACTGGGAGTCTCGTCAGTGAAAACATCCGAAGATCATCAAATGTAAACGTTTAATTTGATTGCTTTTCTGATTTTCGTGACCAAGCTTCCTGCTGCTAGCTGGACATAATGCTATGCTAGGCTATCGATAAACTTATAAAACGCTTGTCTTGCTTTGGCTGTAAAGCATAATTTCCAAATCTGAGATGACAGGGTGATTAACAAAAGGCTAAGCTGTGTTTTACTATATTTCACTTGTGATTTCATGAATATGAATATTTTCTAGTAATATTTTTTGACCGTTGCGCTATGCTAATTAGTGTAGTTGATGACAATTCTCCCGGATCCGGGATGGGTAGTTCCAAAAGGTTAAAAAAACGTACGCCTATGCAACATTAACCAATTAAAAACAGTTTGTAGCAATGAGGTTTGTGCAGTAGGCTATTGGGCCAATACATTATCACTGCATATTGGCTATGCTTAAATTGCCATGCCAATGTTATTCTTCTCCGACCAATTTTAAATTATATTGAAAAAATGTTGGTATTTAATATATATATATAATATATATAATTACTTGTATTACTTGTGAGGTACAGCTGAGTGAAAGTAATAATTTGCTTATTTTTTGTATTACTGGACTGATGGCCTGGATCTGATGGTCAGTTTGAGAGGAGGGAGGGAGAAGCGGTGAGGCTGCCTCTCACGCCCTCTGCTGACAAAAGGGGATGCAGTCTTCCAGCCGATGGCGATACTCAAGTCGCACCGCCTCATGCACCAATTCATGTTGTTACTTCTATGACCAGAGAAAGTGAAATATTCCTAAAAAAAGACAAGCCGCTAATAATAACAACGCAAGCTTATGGGAACACTTTGCTGTAGTCTTTCATTGCAGCTGCAGTGCTGGTTGTAGGGTGAGTGGAAGTAGGAAGAATGCACATTTTATGGCTTATAAAAGTGTTGAACAAAGTGTTTACAGTGCTGAATAACAACTTCAACATTAACTTACACACTGAGTATCTCTCTATCCATGGATTTAAACGTTTTTAAATCCCACAGTATTGGGGTGGCAGTGTAGCCTAGTGGTTAGAGCATTGGACTAGTGACCGAAAGGTTGCAAGTTCAAATCCCCGAGCTGACAAGGTACAATCTGTCATTCTGCCCCTGAACAGGTAGTTAACCCACTGTTCCTAGGCCGTCATTAAGAATTTGTTCTTAACTGACTTGCCTAGTAAAATAAAGGTATAAAAATCAACTTTGCTGTGCGTTCAAGGCTTCTTTTTACAGTCAATGGCTTGAGGAAACTGTGCAGACATGGTGATCTGAGCTATCTGTACTTGCTCTCTGGGCCTGCCGGGTAGGCGGAGTTCTACCTTTAGACACATTTTTAAATGGTTCAAAATGGGAACACTGCCTTCCCGGCATTAGGGCAGCTGAATCAAGTGCACCTACCACCAACAGTGCGGAACTAATAAAAAAATAGGATTGCAAGGCTTTATCGTTGGGTTTTTTAAATAAATGTTTGGTGATGGACTAGGAATGCCTTGGACTTCAACCAGTTGGTGACTAATGGTCTATGCTATCGGATAGAGAGCAATCACTGCAACTGTTCACCCCATGTTAGTGGGCAAATGGACATTGTCAAATCAAAACCCAACCTTCATTTACCCGTTTTGAGGCACGGATGTTCCAAACTCCGGTTTTAGACGAGACTGACTATGACCAAAATTATCCTATTTACACTTTGTAGTACATTTTGACACTAGAATAATTGACTCATATCAATGCCACATATAGTGCATTCAGAAAGTATTCAGACCCCTTCACTTTTTACACATTTTGTTTCAGCCTTATTCTAAAATGGATCAAATAGTTTCCCCCCCTCGTAAATCTACGCACAATAGCTCATAATGACAAAGCAAAAACAGGTATTTAGACATTTCTGCAAATGTATAAACCCCAACGGAAATATCACATTTACATAAGTATTCAGACACTTTTCTACTCAGTACTTTGTTGAAGCACCTTTGGCAGCGATTACAGCCAAAAGTCTTCTTGGGTATGATGCTACAAGCTTGGCACACCTGTATTTGGGAGTTTCTCCCATTCTTCTCTACAGATCCTCTCAAGCTCTGTCAGGTTGGATGGAGAGCGTCGCTGCACAGATATTTTCACGTCTCACCGGAGATGTCCAATCATTTCGGAATCTGTCTGGGCCACTCAAGGACATTCAGAGACTTTTCCCGAAGCCACTCCTGCGTTGTCTTGGCTGTGTGCCTGTTGTCTTGGTCGGGAGGTCCTGAGTGCTCGGGAGCAGGTTTTCATCAAGGATCCCTTTGTGCTTTGCTCTGTTCATCTTTCCCTCGATCCTGACTAGTCTCCCAGTCTCTGCCACTGAAAAATATCTCCACCGCATGAAGCTGCCACCACCATTCTTCACCGTAGGGATGGTATTGGCCAAGTGATGATCGGTGCCTGGTTTCCTCCAGATGTGACGCTTGGCATTCAGGCTAAGGAGCTCAATCTTGGTTTCATCAGCACAGAGAATCTTGTTTCTCATGGTCTGAGAGCCCTATAGGTGCGTTTTGGCAAACTCCAAGCGGGCTGTCATGTGCATTTTACTGAGGAGTGGCTTCCATGTGGCCATTCTACCATAAATGCCCGATTGGTGGTGCTGTAGAGATTGTTGTCCTTCTAGAAGGTTATCCCATCTCTACATAGGAACTCTGGAGCTCTGTCAGAGTGACCATCGGGTTCTTGGTCACCTCATTGACCAAGGCCCTTCTCCCCCGATTGCTCAGTTCGGACGGGCAGCCAGCTCGGGGAAGAGTCTTGATGGTTCCAGACTTCTTCCATTTAAAATTAATGGAGGCCAATGTGTCCTTGGAGGCCACTGTGTTCTTGGGGACCTTCAAAGCTGCAGACATTTTTTGGTATCCTTCCCCAGATCTCTGCCTCGACACAATCCTGTCTCGGAGCTCAACGGACAATTCCTTTGACTTCATGGCTTGGTTTTTGATCTGACATGCACTGTCAACTGTGGGACTTTATATAGACAGGTGTGTGCCTTTCCAAAACATGTCCAATCAATTTAATTTACCACAGGTGGACTCCAAGTTGTAGAAACATCTCAAGGATGATCAATGGAAACAGGATGCACCTGAGCTCAATTTCGAGTGTCATAGCAAAGGGTTTGAATACTTATGGTTATTAGGAACATAAATCCCCACATGGCACCCTATTCCCTAGAGTGCAAGGGCCCTGGTCAAAAGTAGTGCAGTAAATAGGGTGACATTTGGCACGCACACAAAGTCCTTGGTGCTAAGAGATAACATCCCCTTTATTCCTAGGAGAAAAACTGTCTCAGAGCTGTTGGAGAAACAATGTAAGACGGTTTACAAAACAAGGAAGTGATGCCAGGTAACTAAATGATCTAGCTCCATAAGAGTTATTGTTGTGGTGAATTGTGATGTTCCAACTTCTGCCAAAGCCTATTTTCCTCTATGTAGGTTTATCAAGCATGAGTCTCATTGAATGAACTGACATAAATGTGAAAGTAATTCTGTTTCTGGATTGTGGTAGGTTTTTGGCCTCAGATACAGTTCATTACTGTACACTTCAAAAGGTACTAAGTTTGACTGGGGTAGGCTATCACCCCAATAAATTGCTTTAAAGGCAGTTGTTCAAAGCAACAGGAAAATCAGAGGTGTCTCTGTGTCACTGATTTAATCTCAGCCAGTCTGTGTTCCCTCAAGCATTTCAGCAAAACAACTCATCACAAGTTACTCCTACAAACAACTCTTGATAACCACTTTTCCAACTCACAGAACTTGCAGTTCATGGTGGTGAGGTTTGAATTATTCAAAGACCAAAGAGCAGGGGTGTCTATTTCAGTCTGGTGAAGAAAGAGTACAGTTCTGAATGATGTGTACAGTAAAAACACATAGTTGCACCAATTCCACTTCTGTTCAGGTTAATTACATTTTATAGTCTAAGCACAGTCATTTTTATTAACAGAGTCGATCCAGAAAACTACAGTAGAAGAGTGTTCATAAGTGATGATGCCAAAACAATTGGAACACTATTGGAAACAGGCAGGTCTACCAGAAAATCATTAGACATGGAGATACATCTAGTGAACAAACTAGATACAGACAGTATGCAAACTTTGACGGAATTAATCAAATACACCACACTAGCCCAACATTGGAACACAGTACTGTCTGCTACTGTACGCTCTCCTCTGGCAACCATTAATTATTATGTTGTGAGTCAACAGAAAGGCAGGCAGAGGTGTAATGGACAGATAAATGACAAGTCTGACCATTTATGTTGCTTTATTTAATAGAAATATTATTTCAGCTAATGGCAATTTGTCAGGATAATAAAACTAGCATAAGAACAAATTCCTATTTTCAATGACGGCCTAGGTACAATGGGTTAACTGCCTTGTTCAGGGGCAGCCTTTCGGTTACTAGTCCAATTCTCTAACCACTAGGCTACCTGCCGCCCCCTGTTGAAGCAGTAGTCTACTTATTCAGCGCCCATCAAGACCAAGTGTCAGAACTGTATGTTCCTACACATTCTCTTCACACAAGGAAAAATGTTTTATTTAATGTTTGCTATGCCAATGCTTTTTGTATGACATATTTAAGCTTGTTAAAGAAAAATAAAATAGCATTTAAACATGGGCAAGACTACACATTCCTGAGTAATCAGGATGAGTCCTCTCTTTTACTGCATATATTCTGTCTACTATAGACTAAAACAAAGTTAAGGGGGACATTTTTGGGAAAGTAATAAATGTAATAATAAATGATTCACTAAGCTCAGTGAGAGACAGCTCTTCTACAATTGTACAGCTGAATAACTAAGGGAATGATGCATATCATCCTAAAAAGCTCTTAATTCAAACCAGAGGTTCAGGACAGTATGTCCTCGAGGTCCATGAAGGCTGACTCACAATCACCAGCCCAATACAACAGCAGGCAGTGAACAACATCCTGGACCCTCTCGCCCATCTAGCCCCACTTCACATGACATACAGTATGTTGCTGGGCTGCTGAACAAGTGATTGCCTATAGAGGTAATAAGTTCAACAGCTACAGACAGAGTTGGCACTTGGGAACTAGAAACAGGCTCTGTTATTATTATTGTTATTGTTATTATTATTATTATTATTATTGTTATTATTATTTGAAACAGGTGCTGTCAGAGGAAACAAGGAAAGAAATGTTGACTTATGTTGTGAACTTAAATCCCAATGCAGCCTACATACATTTAGTCCACCACAGAATAACATGGTTAGTTAAGATAAAGATATCTAACTGTATCAGAATTCATGTAGCCATAGAAACTGATCCCCGAGTGTTTGAATGAGAAACATGGTTGAGTAATCAGAGAGTTGTTCTTTCTTCTTTATTAGAGTGGATTGCTTCAGTAAATGTGAAAGCAGACACAGAAGAGATATAGGGAGAGTCTGTCCTAAACCCACCCTTATCTCTAATAAACCTCCAACCACCGACAAATCACTAGGTTTCACATTTGATCATGTATTGATTTGTCTTTGATATGGAAACAGGTTCCTTGCCAATGCATGCTGTAAGTTAAGATAAGAATGAGACAACGGCATGCCTCCAGGCCAGGGACACTCCCATGGATGAAAGTATCTTATTTTCACTATACAATGTTTGTTTAATATATCACATTCTACGTTTGTCTCACAAGGGAAGAAGAAAATTCAAAAAAGTGTCAATCTTGGGGATTACTGTAATTGAAAAGTTGTATTTAGTTTTAAGAGATTTAACAGTTTTCAGAATGGTTGTTTTCTTTAATAATTGATTCAACTGTAGTGAAGTTGTCCTGTACCGTCAGAGTCAAGCTTGAGACTTCTTGTTGATACTGTTTTTTCCATCATAGACAAAGTGCTTTTCTCATCTTCAGTTTCACTTTTTTGAATCTCTTCCTTTATGAAAAAAGCAACAAATATGTTAATTACCATCTGCATCAGTAGTCAGTCACATTGCTAATATATTGACACTTTATTTGTGATTTGCATCATCAGCTAATACCTCATTAACTTCAGGATGTTGCAGCGGTGGTATATCTTCCACTTTGACAAAAACATCCTCCTCCAACTTTTGACTTACATTTCCTGACCCTCCCTCTTGTAAAGGATACATTAATACATGTGACCCCATTATGGTTACTCAGGGGTTGACAACTCAGGAGGGAGGGAGTATGGGTCCTGGTCAAAAGTAGTATACTATATAGGGAACAGGATGCCATTCGGGACGCACCCTACAGGATAACTCACCTATGCGCTGACCATGACGGGGGAGTCTGAGTCTGGGATGCAGCAGGTCAGAGGGCTCTGTAGGGCAGAGGTTGGGGGTTTGGCTGTCCCACGTTCCATGATTTCCGAACGGAGAGGTAGAGGAGAGGAGGCAGGCTGCTGTCTCATGGTTTTCCCTCTGTGAAGAGACTGTGGGCTCACATTCTAGGATATCACTTCCCTACAATACAGGAAAAGAGGATATCACTTCCCTACAACACAGGAAAAGAGGATATCACTTCCCTGCAACACAGGAAAAGAGGATATCACTTCCCTGCAACACAGGAAAAGAGAATATCACTTCCCTACAACACAGGAAAAGAGAATATCACTTCCCTACAACACAGGAAAAGAGAATATCACTTCCCTGCAACACAGGAAAAGAGGATAGGAGGAAGTCTTCTGGAGGGTAGCTCCATTTCCCTGTGTAGGGCAGGCATACAGAAGCCATACAGTACCTGTCCCTGCTCCAGCTCTAGAGCCGAGTCTTTACTGGCTTGGAGAGAGTAGTTACTGGCTTTTAGAGAGAGTAGTTACTGGCTTTTAGAGAGAGTAGTTACTGGCTTTTAGAGAGAGTAGTTACTGGCTTTTAGAGAGAGTAGTTACTGGCTTTTAGAGAGATTAGTTACTGGCTTTTAGAGAGAGTATTACTGGCTTTTAGAGAGAGTAGTTACTGGCTTTTAGAGAGAGTAGTTACTGGCTTTTAGAGAGAGTAGTTACTGGCTTTTAGAGAGAGTGGTTACTGGCTTTTAGAGACAGTAGTTACTGGCTTTTAGAGAGAGTAGTTACTGGCTTTTAGAGAGAGTCTTTACTGGCTTTTAGAGAGAGTATTACTGTCTTTTAGAGAGAGTAGTTACTGGCTTTTAGAGAGAGTAGTTACTGGTTTTTAGAGTGAGTAGTTACTGGCTTTTAGAGAGAGTAGTTACTGGCTTGGAGAGAGTAGTTACTGGCTTTTAGAGAGAGTAGTTACTGGCTTGGAGAGAGTCTTTACTGGCTTGGAGAGAGTCTTTACTGGCTTTTACTGGCTTGGAGAGAGTCGTTACTGGCTTGGAGAGTCTTTACTGGCTTGGAGAGAGTTTACTGGCTTGGAGAGAGTTGTTACTGGCTTAGAGAGAGTCGTTACTGGCTTGGAGAGAGTCGTTACTGGCTTGGAGAATGTCGTTACTGGCTTGGAGAGAGTCGTTACTGGCTTGGGGAAAGTCGTTACTGGCTCGGAGAGAGTCTTTACTGGCTTGGAGAGAGTCGTTACTGTCTTGGAGAGAGTCGTTACTGTCTTGGAGAAAGGCTTGGAGAGAGTCGTTACTGGCTTGGAGAGAGTAGTTACTGTCTTGGAGAAAGGCTTGGAGAGAGTCGTTACTGGCTTGGAGAGAGTCTTTACTGACTTGGAGAGAGTCTTTACTGGCTTGGAGAGAGTCTTTACTGACTTGGAGAGAGTCTTTACATACCTTAAGGGAACATTTCGACATTTACCGTATGGTTAGTGAGAAAGTCCATATTGCAAATGTACCATCCTTACTAGACGTCCGAAAACATTTTTAAAATTCGGGGACCGCATCGGGCCGAGCTGCAGGGCCAGACCTACCGGGAAGTCATCAAATGAACTTTGTCGGACATTCGGTTTTCGTTTTATAAAATAATCAAAATTTTGGTCATTTTTCCGCTATGCCGGAAAATCCCACAAGAGGGCATAAGCAATCATATTGCAATTTGACAAAACATCACGAATCACGACGGGCCATATCTCAAAAACTGAAAATATTTCGAAGCCGAAACTTGGTGAGCATAGGTTTGGCATAATGGGCAGTTGGCCCTGAACAAGATGGCGTCTAGGCCTCAACGGTTTTTGAGTTATGGCCATTTTTCTGGGATTAAAGGTCCAAAATGAAAATAGAGAAATGATTTTTTCACTTCACGTCAAAGTCAAGGAGCCTCCGGTGTCAATAACAAAAACATCTGCCATTTATCTATCGTCATTTAAGAGAAATCGTACAATGACAGATTTGTGATGTTCAAATATAGGTGTTTTTTTAAAAAATCAGTTACAGATCCAGTTGCAGGGTGTTCATACAAATCTTTTTAATAGCTCATTCAAGGACCCCGTAGCAAGGAATGGAAAAAAGTGGATTTTCAGCACCAATTAGGGTCTTGCTCAGGCACCGAATTACCTATTGAGCCGGAACTCGGGATTTGGGGTCGCCTCACATCGGACATTATGTGTAGGCCTAACTGGACCCACAGCTAGAACGTAACTATGTGTTTTACATTTTTATTATGTTTTAAACTGAAGGCGCTGTGAATTATGGGCCTGCTCTGAAATATGTGATAGTTGGCTTCTAAATGAGTTGGAAAAAGTGGGTTTGGTGTCAATTGGTATCAGTTTGGTGTCAGAATGACATCTAATTGACTGATGGACACTGACTTGCCAGTTGACTTTTGTACATTTGCAATATGTTTAAACGGAGAGGGACCATCACCAAAATGGCATTCTGAAATCAACACTAAAAATGGCATCACCATAGTCTCCAGACTGTGTCGGGTTCAACGAGATGCCCCGCTTGACCGTAGCTCGCTCTGAGTGCAGCGACCTTGAAAAAAAGTAGGCCCAAAATGAAGCCTGCCCCTCAATGTCATTTGCTTTTGGGTGACAGTGAGAGAACCGTTAGAGTGAGAAGCACAATTCGAGCTCAGGTACGTTCATGAGGTCCTCCTGATCCGTGCAAGCCTAACCTTGACCATGTGGCATTAACCCTTAACAGTAAATCAGGGTTTTTTGATCTCACAGATTACAATGACTTCTCTCCCCATAGGAATATATTGCCTGCACCCCTAAATTCAACCTGAAGCCTATGTGGGTTATGAATGCCGTATGAACCTGTCTTCGATGACAGTCCATCAGGCCATTATGAGGTCTACCTGTGTCGATTCTAAGCTTCCTGGACCAACCGGAAGTGGTTAAAATCACCCTAAAAGTGTATATCCATACCCTACCTGCAGTTTGATAGAAATGGTGCTTTCAACCCTGTGTAAATCAGTCAGTTCTTAATGTAAAGACTTAAAACTCAGGATTCTGTAAAAGCATAGCCCAATGAGGATATGTGTTTAATTATAGCTTCCTGTGCCAACCGGAAGTGCCATAATTGGTGTCACAGGGGCTGTTTCGAGGGTTAAAAAAGTCAGATCTTTCCAAAACTTCATATGTGTGATTAGGCAACCCCATGAACTGTAAATCAGTCATTTTTCCCATAGAATTTTAAAGAAAAACTAAATCACACACACACACAGCTTGGAAGGAGGGACACATTGGGGTGCGTAGAGACATACACTGCCTGTATTAGTTAACCTTGTTGGAACTTTTAAAGAACCGTCAGACCTTGAGTTCTGAAACTTTAGAAACCTGTTCTAGACCTCAGGTCGATAGTGCGTGGTGAGTTACGTGGCTCTAGAAGGTTCTCGGACCGAGAAACAGCCTCGTACATTTGCAATAACTTCAATTCATTTTTTCATTTTTGCATCACGAAAATGACAACATTTAGAAATGTCGCAAGACTAGGTGCATTACGACCGCCTTGGCCCATATAGACGGACCCCAATGTTTCTGTCCGATTGCTCATTCAAGGACCCCGTAAAAAGGCATGGAAAAAAGTGGATTTTCAGCACCAATTAAGGTCTTGCTCGGGCACCAAATGACCTATCGAGCCGAAACTTGGGATTCGGCGTCGCCTCAGCTAGGCCTACACATAATATCAGAACTGGACCCGCAGCTGGAAACTTAACTACGTGTTATACATTTTTATTATGGTTTGAATAGAAGGCGTTGTGAATTTTGGGCCAGCTCTGAAGTATGTGATAGTTGGCTACTAAGCGAGTTGGAAAAAGTGGGTTTGGTGTCAGTTTGTATCAGTTTGGTGTCAGAATGATATCTAATTGACTGATGGACAGTGACTTGCTGGTGACTCTTGTCCATTTGCAATATGTTTAAATAGTGAGGCACCATCACCAAAGTGACATTCTGAAATCAACCCTAACGAGCGATGGAGAGGAACCAGAATCACTGCCCAGCCATCCTGAGTTCATCGGGCCAGTCAATTTTGCATTCCTGCAGGATTTTTATAGCATGACAAATTCATGATGGTAAATGGCCATTGAACCATACTGCAAATGCACAGTGAATTTGCAAAAGTGAGAAAACATAAACAAATGGACATAATGAAATCAACACAACGAGCGATGGAGAAGAACCACTATCAATGCCCAGCCATCCTGTGTTCATCAGGCCAGTCAATTTTGCATTTCTGCAGTATTTTTGAGCACGTCAAAAATGCACGTGCATTTGCAATATGATTCAATAGTGGAAAAAACATCACCAAATGGACATGATGAAATCAACACAACGAGTGATGGAAAGGGGCAACTATCACTGCCCGGCCATCCTGTGTTCATCAGGCCAGTCAATTTTGCATTTCTGCAGTATTTTTGAGCATGTCAAATTCGTGATGGTAAATGGCAAAAGGACATAACATCCTGATTTAGCATTTTCAAATCTTTCATATTGCATTTGGACATTTCTTATGGCATTTGGCAAAAAAAGTGACTTTTGACTTTGACTTTTGACTTCCTATGAAATCATATTACAAATAGACAAAACATGCACAAGAAAAACACTCTGACGTTTCCAAAACTGCAAAGATATTATCTGTGAGTGCCACAGAACTGATGCTACAGGCGAAACCAAGATGAAACTTCAAACAGGAAATGAGCAAAATTTTTGAAGCGCTGTTTTCCAATGCCTCCATTATGGCTGTGAATGCGACAGGAATATTTATGAAAATCGCAAATGAAATGAAATAAATATGCTAGATCTCAAGCTTAGCCTTTTCTTAACAACACCGTCATCTCAGATTTTCAAAATATGCTTTTCAACCATAGCAAAACAAGCATTTGTGTAAGAATATTGATAGCTAGCGTAGCATTTAGCGTAGCATTTAGCGGGCAACATTTTCACAAAAAACAGAAAAGCTTTCAAATAAAATCATTTACCTTTGAAGAACTTCGGATGTTTTCAATGAGGAGACTCTCAGTTAGATAGCAAATGTTCAGTTTTTCCTGAAAGATTCTATGTGTAGGAGAAATCGCTCCGTTTTGTACATCACTTTTGGCTACCAAAAAAAAAAGATAAATCAGTCACCAAAACGCCGAACTTGGCTACCAAAACTCCATAATATCGACTGAAACATGGCAAACGTTGTTTAGAATCAATCCTCGAGGTGTTTTTCACATATCTCTTCATTGATATATCGTTCGTGGAAGTCTGCTTTCTTCCCTGAATTAAATGGAAAAATACTTGCAGCTGAGGTTTACGCACCAATATCGACGCAGGACACCGGGCGGACACCTGGTAAATGTGATCTCTTACAGTGCCTTGCGAAAGTATTCGGCCCATTGAACTTTGCGACCTTTTGCCACTTTTCATGCTTCAAACATAAAGATATAAAACTGTATTTTTTGTGAAGAATCAACAACAAGTGGGACACAATCATGAAGTGGAACGACATTTATTGGATATTTCAAACTTTTTTAACAAATCAAAAACTGAAAAATTGGGCGTGCAAAAAAAATCGAAAGAAAGCACTTTTTTAATTAAGGGGGTGAAACATTTTTGATTTTTTTTTCACTTTTTCAAAATTTTGCTTTTGGATGTTGACTTGTGTTGCACTTGCAATATGAAAAACCACGGTGGAGCGCGCTCTCCACCTGTTGGATTTTTAAAGTGTTACACCTGGCAATTGCAATCAACTTTGAACGAAACGACGCCAAATTGAGTGGTATTGGACACCGTGTATATGGTTCGTCCAGTGCCAATGACTTCCCATTTATTTTTGTCCATTTCAGGGGGGTGTTCCCTTACTGGCTTGGAGAAAGTCATTACTGGCTTGGAGAGAGTCATTACTTGATAAGAGAAGGTCATTACTGGCTTGGGGAAGGTCGTTACTGCCTTGGAGAGAGTCGTTACTGGCTTGGGGAAAGTCGTTACTGGCTTAGAGAGAGGTCTGGAAGTCATCAGGCACAGCCTGAAGTCTTCATCTTCCTCATTCTCGTCCTCTCTGCTGGCATAGCTAGTCAGTGCCTGGCTGTCTGCCTTAGACAGGTCTACAGGACCAACACAGACCAAATCACACACTTCATACAATACCAAAATGATTTATGTATTAACCAAGGTGAAATTAAATTTTACAGCTCACTTATTAATAGAAGCAGTCCTTCACTGTCATTCATATCTTCCTCTTCTTCTCCTTCTAAGGCATCATTGCAGCTGTCATCTTTCAAACTAGTCATCCTTTCTCCTGCCTCAGCACATTCCTCCCTCCGCTCTGTTTCATCTTTGTCTTAACAAAACACATTCAAGATACAGTAGTTTAGGAATTTTGTAGGTTTTGACAGGTTTTGGATCTCAAATGGCACCCTATTCACTATGTAGTGCACTAATTTTGATCAGGGCTCTGGTCAAAAGCAGTGCACTACATAGGGAATAGGGTATAATTTGGGACACACATGCGTTGACACATTGTAAAGGCTCCCTCATCTTGTACCACATGTAAAACCAAGATCATAGTGTACACTACATGACCAAAAGTATGTGGACACCTGCTCGTCCAACATCTCATTCCAAAATCATGGGTATTAATATGGAGTTGGTCCCTCCTTCGCTGCTTTAACAGCCTCCACTGTTTTGGAAAAGCTTTCCACTAGATGTTGGAACATTACTGTAGGGACTTGCTTGCATTCAGCTACAAGAGCATTAGTGAGGTCAGGCACAGATGTTGGGCGATTAGGCCTGGATCGCAGTCGGATTTCCAATTAATCCTAAAGGCATTCACTGGAGTTGAGGTCAGGGCTCTGTGCAGGCCAGTCAAGTTCTTCCACACCGATCTAGACAAACCATTCCTGTATGGACCTCACTTTGTGCAAGGGGGCATTGACATGCTAAAACAGGTAAGGGCCTTCCCCAAACTGTTGCCACAAAGTTGGAAGCACAGAATGTTCTAGAATGTCATTGTATGCTGTAAGCATTAAGATTTCCCTTCAATGGAACTAGGGGTCTTTTCCCAAACCAGACTATTATTCCTCCTCCACCAAACTTTCAAATAAAATACAATTTTATTGGTCACATACACATGGTTAGCAGATGTTCATGCGATTGTAGCAAAATGCTTGTACTTCTAGTTCCGACAATGCAATAATATCTAACAAGTCATCAAACAATTTCACAACAACTGCCTTATACACACAAATGTAAGGGATGAATAAGAATATGTACATATAAATATATGGATGAGCGATGGCCGTGCGGCATAGGCAAGATACAGTAGATGGTATAGAACAGTATATACTGTGTATACAGTTGAACAGTATATACAGTCGGAAGTTTACATACACCAGCCAAATACATTTAAACTCAGTTTTTCACAATTCCTGACATTTAATTCCCTAAGACAGGGAAAAATTCCCTGTCTTAGGTCAGTTAGGATTAACACTTTATTTTAAGAATGTGAAATGTTAGAATAATAGTAGAGAGAATTATTTATTTCAGATTTTCTTTCTTTCATCACATTCCCAGTGGGCCACTGGTGTAACTGAGTCAGCTTTGTAGGCCTCCTTGCTCGCACACACCTTTTCAGTTCTGTCCACAAATTGTCTATAGGATTGAGATCAGGGCTTTGTGATGGGCACTCCAATACCTTGACTTTGTCGTCCTTAAGCCATTTTGCCACAACTTTGGAAGTATGCTTGGGGTCATTGTCCATTTGGAAGACCCATTTGCGAACAAGCTTTAACTTCTTGACTGATGTTTTAAGATGTTGCTTCAACATCATTTTCCTTTCTCACAAAGCTATCTATTTTGTGAATTGCACCAGTCCCTCCTGCAGCAAAGCACCCTCACAACATGATGCTGCCACCCTTGTGTTTCACGGTTGGGATGGTGTTCTTCGGCTTGCAAGCCTCCCCCTTTTCCCTCCAAACATAACGATGGTCATTATGGCCAAACAGTTCTATTTTTGTTTCATCAAACCAGCAGACATTTCTCCAAAAACCATGATCTTTGTCCCCATGTGCAGTTGAAAACCGTAGTCTGGCTTTTCTATGGCGGTTTTGGAGCAGTGGCTTCTTCTCTGCTGAGCAGCCTTTCAGGTTATGTCAATATAGGACTCATTTTACTGTGGATATAGATACTATTTTTTTTTTTTTTGAATTTTACCCCCTTTTTCTCCCATATTTTGTAGTAACCAATTATTAGTAGTTACTATCTTGTCTCACCGCTACAACTCCCGTATGGGCTCGGGAGAGACGAAGGTTGAAAGTCCTCCAAAACACAACCCAACCTTCTTAACACAGCGCGCATCCAACCCGGAAGCCAGCCACACCAATGTGTTGGAGGAAACACTGTGCACCTGGCGACCTTGGTTAGCGTACACTGCGCCCGGCCCGCCACAGCAGTCACTGGTGCGCAATGAGACAAGGATATCCCTACCGGTCAAACCCTCCCTAACCCTCCGCCACCTGGGAGGCCGTGGATATAGACACTTTTGTACCTGTTTCCTCCAGCATCTTCACAAGGTCCTTTGCTGTTGTTCTGGGAGTTTCTAAAGCCATGACATTATTTTCTGGAATTTTCCAAGCTGTTTAAATGGACAGTCAACTTAGTGTATGTAAACTTCTGACCCGTTGGAATTGTGATACAGTGAATTATAAGTGAAATAATCTGTCTGTAAAAAATTGTTGGAAAAATTACTTGTGTCATGCACAAAGTAGATGTCCTAACCGACTTGCAAAAACTATGCTTTGTTAACAAGAAATGTGTGGAGTGGTTGAAAAATTAGTTTCACTAATTCCAACCTAAGTGTATGTAAACTTCAACTTCAACGTCAACTGTACATATGAGATGAGTAATGTAGGATATGTAAACATTATTAAAGTGGCGTTATTTAAGGGGACTAGTGATACCTTTATTAAGTCTATTTATTAAAGTGGCAGAGATTTGAGTCTGTATGTTGACAGCAGACTCTCTATGTTAGTGATGGCTGTTTAACAGTCTGATGACCTTGAGATAGAAGGTGTTTCTCGGTCCCAGTTTTGGAAGGCAGATAGTTTGCCCCCGGAGCAGACCGCACTACCCTCTGGAGAGCCTTGCGGTTGAGGGCGGTGCAGTTGCCGTACCAGGCAGTGATACAGCCCGACAGGATGTTCTTTATTGTGCATCTGTAAAAGTTTGTTTTAGGTGACAAGCCAATCTTCTTCAGCTTCCTGAGGTTGGAGAGGCGTTGTTGCGCCTTCTTCACCACGCTGTCTGTGTGGGTGGACCATTGTAGTGTCGTCTGCAAACTTGATGATTGAGTTGGAGGCGTGCATGGCCACGCAGTCATAGGTGAACAGGGAGTACAGGCGAGAGCTGAGAACGCACCCTTGTGGGGCCCCAGTGTTGGGGATCAGCAGGGCGTTTCCTACCTTCACCACCTGGGGGCGGCCCGTAAGAAAGTCCAGGACCCAGTTGTATAGGGCGGTGTCGAGACCCAGGGTCTTGAGCTTAATGATCAGTTTTGAGGGTACTATGGTATTAAATGCTGTGTTATAGTCAATGAACAGCATTCTTACATAGGTATTCCTCTTGTCCACATGGGATAGGACAGTGTGTAGCGTGATGGCGATTGCATCAGTGAACCAATTGGGGCGGTAAGCAAATTGGAGTGTGTCTAGGGTATCAGGTGGGGTGGAGGTGATATGCTCCTTGATTAGTCTCTCAAAGCACTTCATGAAGACAGAAGTGAGTGCAACGGGGCGATAGTCATTTTGCTCAGTTACCTTAGCTTTCTTGGAAACAGGAATAATGGTGGCCATCTTGAAGCATGTGGGGACAACAGACTGGGATTGGGATTGATTGAATAGGTCCGTAAACACACCAGCCAGCTGGTCTGTGCATGCTCTGAGGAAGCGGCTAGGGAGGCCGTCTGAGCCAGCAGCCTTGCGAGAGTTAACACATTGAAATGTTTTAGTCACGTTGGCCACGGAGAAGAGCCCACAGGCTTTGGGAGCGGGCCGTGTCAGTGGCAATGTATTGTCCTCAAAGCGAGCAAAGAAGTTGTTTAATTTGTCTGTGAGTAAGATGTCGATGTCCACGACAGATCTGGTTTTCTTTTTGTAATCCGTGATTGACTGTAGACCCTGACACATACGTCCGAAGCAATCCTGAAGCGTGGAATCTGATTGCTCAGACCAGCGTTGGACAGACCTAAGCATGGGCGTTTCCTGTTTTAGTTTCTGTCTATAGGCTGGGAGCAACAAAATGGAGTCATGGTCAGATTTGCCGAAGGCAGGGTGGGGGAGGGCTTTGTATACAAACTTTACAGTTGGCACTACCAAAGATGCGTCTGTTGGACTACCAGATGGTCAAGCGTGATTCATTACTCCAGAGAACATGTTTCCACTGCTCCAGAGTCCAGTGGCGGTGAGCTTTACACCACTCCAGCCGACACTTGGCATTGCACATGGTGATCTTAGGCTTGTGTGCAGCTGCTCGGCCTTGGAAACCAATTTCATGAAGCTCTCAAAGGACAGTTATTGTGCTGACATTGCTTCCAGAGGCAGTTTGGAACTTGGCTTTGAGTGTTGCAACCGAGGACAGACGATTTTTATGCTCTACACACTTCAGCACTCGGCGTCCCATTCTGTCAGCTTGTGTGGCCTACCACTTTGCGGCTGAGCCGTTGTTGCTCCTATATGTTTCCACTTCCCTACCATAACAGCACTTACAGTTGACTGGGGCAGCTCTAGCAGGGCAGAAATTTGACAAACTGACTTGTTGGAAAGGTGGCATCCTATGACCGTGCCACGTTAAAAGCCATTGAGCTCTTCAGTAAGGCAATTCTACTGCCAATGTTTGTCTTTGGAGATTGCATGGTTTTGTGCTCGATTTTATACACCTGTCAGCAACGGGTGTGGCTGAATTTGCTGAATCCACTAATTTGAAGGGGTGGTCACATACTTTTGTTTATATAGTCTATGCAAATGAAAAGGGAAAAAGACAGGATGAAAATAGTAAACATACTTTATCTTTATCAAACTCCTATATGATGGTAAATAAAATAAACACATTGTCAAACACTAATATCAACCTCAGTGTAGCAGGTCCATTTCACTGCAGGGGCTGTGATAATGCTGGTGCATTGAACATTCTGCTTGACTGCTAACCTGTTCATGTCCTGCATCAGGTGGAAGAAGGCCAGCTCATGGAAGATGGCCTCAGAGAGGTCCACCAGTAGATCACCACCACTGCCTCTCAACAGCCTCCCTGCATAACGGGCCATGGAACTCTGACAAAGGTGAAATAAAGAGAAAGATGGTTTAAACCCAGACAGATAGAAGTTAATGTCAAATTAACAATAGGATCAGTTATGTTCCAAATGGCACCAAATTCCCTACATAGACTACAAAGGGAAGCCCAGCCGTGAACTGCCCAGTGGCACAAGACTACCAGACGAGCTAAATGACTTCTATGCATGCTTCGAGGCAAGCAACATTGAAGCATGTATGAGAGCACCAGCTGTTCTGGATGACTGTGTGATCACGCTCGCCACAGCCAATGTGAGTAAGATCTTTAACCTCTAGCGTTGAGCAATCCCGTATCTGGGAGCGTAATCATAGCCTCAAGCTCGTTAACTATTCATGAAAATCGCAAATGAAATGAAATAAATATATTGGCTCACAAGCTTAGCCTTTTGTTAACAACACTGTCATCTCAGATTTTGAAAATATGGTTTTCAACCATAGCAACACAAGCATTTGTGTAAGAGTATTGATAGCTAGCATAGCATTAAGCCTAGCATTCAGCGGGCAACATTTTCACAAAAACAAGGAAAGCATTCAAATAAAATCATTTACCTTTGAAGAACTTTGGATGTTTTCAATGAGGAGACTCTCAGTTAGATAGCAAATGTTCAGTTTTTCCAAAAAGATTATTTGTGTAGGAGAAATCGCTCCGTTTTGTTCATCACGTTTGGCAAAGAAAAAAAAATGAAAATTCAGTCATTACAATGCCAAACCTTTTTTCAAATTAACTCCATAATATCGACAGAAACATGACAAACGTTGTTTAGAATCAATCCTCAATGTGTTTTTCACGTATCTATTCAATGATAAATCATTCGTGGCAGTTGCCTTTCTCCTCTGAACCAAATGGAAAAGTGCACGCAGCTGGAGATTGCACAATAATTTCGACGGAGGACACCAAGCGGACACCTGGTAAATGTAGTCTCTTATGGTCAATCTTCCAATGATATGCCTACAAATACGTCACAATGCTACAGACACCTTGGGGAAACGACAGAAAATGTCAAACTAAATGCATGCTTTTCAACAGATCGCTGCCCTCACCCGCCCGCCCGACTAGCATCACTACTCTGGACGGTTCTGAATATGTGGACAACTACCTAAGTGTCTGGTTAGACTGCAACCTCTCCTTCCAGACTCATATTAAGCATCTCCAATCCAAAATTAAGTCTAGAATAGGCTTACTATTTCGCAACATAGCCTCCTTCACTCATGCTGCCAAAATACCTCTCGTAAAACTGACTATCCTACCGATCCTCGACTTCGGCAATGCCATTTAGAAAATAGCCTCCATCACACTACTCAGCAAACTGGATGCAGTCTATCACAGTGCCATCCGTTTTGTCACCAACACTCCATATACCACCCACCACTGCGAACTGTATGCTCTCGTCGGCTGGCCCTCGCTACATATTCGGCGCCAGACCCACTGGCTCCAGGTCATCTGTCTTTGCTAGCTAAAGCTCCGCCTTATCTCAGCTCACTGGTCACCATAACGACACCCACCCATAGCACGCGCTAAAAAAGTACATAATTTTCCGCCACAGTATTATACAAAAACAACATTCTGATGAGAAGTAACTTACAAACATATGATGAATATAAAACATCTTACCTATGTTACCAACTAATTCTGATTATTCCCCAACAAGCTTCACGGTCGTTTTATTGTTTTGTTGGTGACATTTTTTCTTAAATAAAAATAAATGTACGCTCACCACACTGCACCTAACCAAATGGCTATCCAGACTATTTTCATGGATCCCCCTTTTTTTAAGCTGCTGCTACTCGCTGTTTATAATCTATGCATAGTCACTTTACTCCTACCTGTACAGATTACTTCAATTACTTCGACTAACCTGTGACCCTTTTAGTCTACAAATGGTGTCAGTCGAGGAGGTGTTAAACCTGTTGAAGTCATTACCCGATGGTAAATATACAGGTTATGATCTTATGGACTAATGTTTTAAGACACTATGTGTCTTCTTCAGATGCCCGTGACAGAACTACCCACCACAAAAGGATCAAGCAATGTGGCCAGGAGTATAAGACAACCTGGGAGGAGGCAGAGAGGTGGTCGGTCGACCCAGGGAGAGTGCCAGAGCCAACCTGGGATTCAATTGAGCAGTGCGAGGAGGGATACCGGAGAATGGAATTGGCGACACGTACACGGCTAGCGAGGAAGTCCGAGAGGCAGCCCCAAAAATATTTTGGGGGAGGCTCACGGGGAGTTTGGCTGAGTCAGGTTGGAGACCTGAGGCAACTCCCTGTGCTTACCGTGGCGAGTGTCGTACTGGTCAGTCACTGTGTTATGCGGTGGAGCGCACAGTGTCTCCAGTGCACGTTCACAGCCTGGTGCTCTACATCCCAGCTCCCCGCATCTGCTGTGCTAGGGTGAGCATCCAGCCAGGACGGATGGTGCCGGCTCAGCGCGCATGGTCTCCAGTGCATCTCTTCGGCCCAGAATATCCTGCGCCGGCTCTGCGCACTGTGTCTCCAGTACGTCTGCACAGCCCAGTGCGTCCTGTGCCAGCGCCCCGCATTTGCAGGACGAAGATAACCCCCAGCCAGGACGGGTTGTGCAGGCTCTAAGCTCGAGACCTCCAGTGCGCCTCCACGGCCCAGCGTATCCGGTGCCTCTGCCAAGGACAAAGCCTCCTGTATGTCTCTCCAGCCTGGTGAGTCCTGTTCCTGCGCCCAGAACTAAGCCTCCTGTGTGTCTCTCCACTCCAGTGATGATCCATGGCAAGAAGCCTCCAGTGAAGATCCATGGCACGAAGCCTCCAGTCATGATCCATGGCACGAAGCCTCCAGTCATGATCCATGGCACAAAGCCTCCAGTGATGATCCATGGCAAGAAGGCTCCAGTCATGATCCATGGCACGAAGCCTCCAGTGCCCAGTCTGGGGCCCGCAACGAGGGTGCCCAGTCCGGGGCCCGCAGCGAGGGTGCCCAGTCCGGGGCCAGCAGCGAGAGTGCCCAGTCCGGGGTCCGCAACGAGGGTTCCCAGTCCGGGTCGGCGACGAGCGTCCCCGCACCAGAGGTGCCACCAAAGTGGGGTGAGCCTGTGGTGGAGCGGGGTCTGTGTCCTGCACCTGAGCCGCCACCGCAGATAGATGCCCACTCAGATCCTCCCCTATAGGCTCAGGTTTTGCGGCCGGAGTCCGCACCTTTTTTGGGGGGGGGAGTGTCACACACTGACTTTAGAGAGATTTTTTTATGTCTCTATTTGGTTTGGTTTGGTCAGGGTGTGATTTTGTGTGAGCTTCCTATGTTTTTGTTTTCTATGATTTTGTATTTCTATGTTTTGGCCGGGTATGGTTCTCAATCAGGGACAGCTGTCTATCGTTGTCTCTGATTGGAAACCATACTTATGTAGCCCCTTTTCCCTCCTTTCAGGGTGGGAAGTTAACTTTGTTTGTGGCACTTAGCCCAGTTGAGCTTCACAGTAGTTTTCTTGGCGACATTTATCTTAAATAAAAATAAATGTACCCTCACCACGCTGCACCTTGGTCCTCTTCTTCAGACGCCCGTGACAGGTACAGTCATATCTAACTGACAGGAAACAGTCCACCTACAGTGGGGAGAATGAGTATTTGACACACTGACGATTTTGCAGGTTTTCCTACTTACAAAGCATGTAGACGTCTGTCATTTTTTTATCATAGGTACACTTCAACTGTGAGAGACGGAATCAAAAACAAAAATCCAGAAAATCACATTGATTTTTAAGTAATTAATTTGCATATTATTGCATGACATAAGTATTTGATCACCTACCAACCAGTAGGAGGGCTTTCTTTAAGAAGCCCTCCTGTTCTCCACTCCTGTTCTCCACTCATTACCTGTATTAACTGCACCTGTTTGAACTCGTTACCTGTATAAAAGACACCTGTCCACCCACTCAATCAAACAGACTCCAACCTCTCCACAATGGCCAAGACCAGAGAGCTGTGTAAGGACATCAGGGATAAAATTGTAGACCTGCACCAGGCTGGGATGGGCTACAGGACAATAGGCAAGCAGCTTGGTGAGAAGGCAACAACTGTTGGCGCAATTATTAGAAAATGGAAGAAGTTCAAGATGACGGTCAATCACCCTCGGTCTGGTGACCCTCAGTCACCCATGCAAGATCTCACCTCGTGGGGCATCAATGATCATGAGGAAGGTGAGGGATCAGCCCAGAACTACACGGCAGGACCTGGTCAATGACCTGAAGAGAGCTGGGACCACAGTCTTAAAGAAAACCATTAGTAACACACTAGTAATGACCTCAAGCCAGCACATGTCCAGGCCTGTCTGAAGTTTGCCAATGACCATCTGGGACCACAGTCTCAAAATAGAGCTTTTTGGTCTAAACTCCACAACACAACAAGAACACATCCCAAGTGAAGCATGGAGGTGAAAACATTCTTTGGGGATGCTTTTTCAGTTCTAAATGGGGCCAATCGCGAGATACCTCCTTTTCAGCTCCAACATGAAACACACAGTGACAACTAAATGCAATAAGCTCTTTTTCATTTCAGTTCTAAAGAAATATTTTTCAGCTAAGAAATGGCATAAAATGCAATAAGCTCTTTTTTGGAGGAAATAATCTGGAGGTTTTCTGGCTCTTTGTTTTACCACCTAGCTTGTCTGGACTTCCAACATGGACATCAGCCAAGCTGACATTACATTACATTTAAGTCATTTGGCAGACGCTCTTATCCAGAGCGACTTACAAATTGGTGAATTCACCTTATGACATCCAGTGGAACAGCCACTTTACAATAGAGCCTTCTTGCCATGTGCATCTAAATCATTTAAGGGGGTGAGAAGGATTACTTTATCCTATCCTAGGTATTCCTTAAAGAGGTGGGGTTTCAGGTGTCTCCGGAAGGTGGTGATTGACTCCGCTGTCCAGGCGTCGTGAGGGAGTTTGTTCCACCATTGGGGGCCACTGCAGCATGATCAGTTTTACTGTATTTACCAGGAAAGATTCTTAAGCAAATAACACAAACATTAATTGGAATGAGGTGCGGGAACTGTACTTCCTCAGTGGTAGGGAGGCGAGCAGGCCAGAGGTGGATGAACGCAGTGTCCTTGTTTGGGTGTAGGGCCTGATCAGAGCCTGGAGGTACTGCGGTGAAGAATCAATATATTTTTTGACTGTTATTTATCCCTCACAGCTCCGTAGACGGCGCTTGGCAGTGAGCTTCTGTCCTCCTTCTCCTCATTCTCAGGAACCCTAGTATTGAGAATCAAAGTTGTTCTATTCTGGAACATTGTCTCCATTCACAACATGTATTTAGTGTGCCAATCCAATCAGAAAACATTCTCCCAACTGAACAGGCACAGGCTTCCACTTCCTCAAATTGAGTATGCTTTTCAATAACAAATCATTATGTAATTTACCATGAAACAAACAGAGGAGGAGCCAGCTCCAAAAACTGTGATTGCAGTAGGTTTGACATTGTTCTGGCCCATTCATAGAGTGGCTATCATGTGGCTGTGGAAAGACTGTATCATGAGTTGCCAGCACAGGGGACTTCGGCTCAGCCCACTGCTGCCATCTGGTGCTGGACTGGGGAACCGGTAATTCCCCCACAGATGGGTGAGGTGCAGGACATGGGTAAAATCCTGAAAAGATACAAACAGTTACTGATCAATGATGTCTTATAATTAACTATTTATACTTTGCAACACTTTGTTCTTGTTAAGCCATACAAAATCCCCAGCTTGCATTGAAACCTGTAGAGTCAAATATAGACCTTGCCTGAAGGAGGATATGAGAAGGTGCTGATGTCACTCATGTTCAAGGTATTTATGGGGGAGGCAAGGGAGGTTGAGCCTGTTGTTCGTGTAGGAGATCATTCAAAAGCTGCCTCATTCTGTTAAATGAAATAATGTTTTCTTGAAGTGGACAGGCATGCATTTTCACCACTGACCAGTGAACAAGCCCTTGCATTTGGTCACAATACAGTAATGTCATCTCTATTTATGGTCAAGGCTTTACTGTATCCCACCTTTGGATGTTGTTCTGTTATCTGGCCAGCTGGGTGCAGCAGTGGTTGAGTTGGTTGATAATAAGGTAGACCTGTGTGCGTCCAGGGCTGATGCCATAAGGGCTCAGGTAGAGTACAGACTGGAACACATAGGACATACAGTGGGGCAAAAAAGTATTTAGTCAGCCACCAATTGTGCAAGTTCTCCCACTTAAAAAGATGAGAGAGGCCTGTAATTTTCATCATAGGTACACTTCAACTATGACAGACAAAATTAGAAAAAAAATCCAGAAAATCACATTGTAGGATTTTTAATGAATTTATTTGCAAATTATGGTGGAAAATAAGTATTTTGGAAGGATGCCCACTGTTCCTAGGCCGTCATTGAAATAAGAATTTGTTCTTAACTGACTTGCCTAGTAAAATAAAAAATAAAATTAACGCACAAAAAAACAGCCAGCACAGGCACAAAGGGTAATGGAATCATCTATGGACTACTTAAAGGAGAAAGAGCAACAAGCAAACACAGAGGCATGCACACAGACAACAGATCATCATCCAGGTATCACACCTGCCCTGCGCAGACACGCTTCATCATCAGAGCAGCAGTCAAACGACTACATGCTGCTGGACACACAACTGAGAAAAACTTGTTTCCACACGACGGCAAGACATTAGCTCAAATACATCACTCCTAAAAGATAATGGTCCCCCAAATAATAACGCATGCTGTCCTCCCAAGTTATCCCCTGAGTCTAACCTGTCATCCATCCACTGGTGCTCTGAAAGCTGCTCCTCCATCCAGTGCCTTTTGTAGGAGTCATTCAATCGGTGTCTCCCCTGACACTCTGCCATTAAAGATTCAGGCCCTGTCATCTTCTGGCTTAGCTTCCCTCCCAGGATCTGTTGTTGCTGCACCTCACAGTTAGTCCACAGCTGAAAATAAACAGGGATCAGTTCTGTTTGGTATGAGCTCTTAAGTATTTGGATGCACTGTGTGTGTACTGTGCTGTACCTGTGTCTTGAGTGAACTGGCTGAAGCAGTGTGCTCTGTGTGGTTCATCATGGCTTCACTGGAACTAAAGGCTGTAAGGGCTGTGCAGGTCGAATGGGCTGCAGGGAAATCTGTGACTTCCTGGTAACTCGTCACACTGGACACAGATACCTGGAAAAGTAATGCCACCCGGAATTCACCCTCTAACCATGAGGGATGCTCCCTCTATCTCGCTCTCTCACGCACACGCACACACACGCCTCTGGTAGGGAACATGTCCGTGTGAGCTCTTCTAGCTTGGCATTTAAGTCGATCAGGTGCTGTTGCTCATCATTTCACCTCTTCAACTCTCTCTTCTGCTGCCACAGCCTCTCTTCCAATAACTTCTCCCTGGCACTGCAACACAGACACAAGCATTCATTTACCATCAGTTTGAAACTGTTTGGATCCAGCAAAATGTAGACTTCAGAAAGACACATACTGTACCTTAATCGCTCTTTCTCAGAAACATCTTTCTGAGTAGAACACCTTGATTTGTGATCCATTACCTTTTGTTAAAGCTAACTAACAAAGCTAGCTAATAACATTGCCAACTGTCACATACATTGAGGAAGTTGAAACCATTATTATGGATACAGAGCCAGTTTAGAATGTTTAAAATCTTTTCACAATGTCATAATATTCTGATCTTTCCCCATTTAGTACAAGCTGACCTGAATGTCAGTCCACATTTCTAACTTGCTTCACACATATTTCTTCCATTATTCTGTAATGTCTGTAGCAAATCAGGTATTCCCTTCAAAGCCACCCCCCCAAACACAAAAGGCGGTAGGTTACTTTATTAATATTATCATCAAAAGATATAAACAAAGACTGAAATTGATTATCAGTACATACTGTGCCTGTTTGTTTGTAAAATAAAATAAACAATGTGCCAAAGGGGGTTATCTGGTTCTCATAATGTTAGTTCTTCACTCTGACTCACCCCTGTGTATTGTGATGCTAGACAGAAGATTTAAGAGGACAAGCTCAACTGCTACTGAGAATCCTCACATTCTTGTGAGGCGGCTATGAAGAGACAGCTGTGGAAAGTCTGTTAAAGTCCTTTTCCACTAAAAGACAAAGCAACTGGACCTAAATATCCCCGTTTCAACAGTGATTATTTCAGCATCTCTGCAGGTAAAATGAGAACCTTCAGGTTGTTTTTCATTGGGCTCATCTTCATCATGGACATGTCTCTTTCGGTAAGTGCTCATTAGAAGGAACTATGTCTATGGACTACTCTTTCTCATGTTTGGTTGATTTTGATATTGGCCAACTGTAGCCTACTGCAAGGGAACCAAGTTATTTATGCTACTTATACTACTTACTGCTATACTGTGTGTGTGTGTGTGTGTGTATAAACATGTCTGTGTGCATGTGTACATACATACCACACGTACATACACTGAGTGTACAAAACATTAGGAACACCTTCCTAATACTGAATTGCACCCCCTTTTGCCCTCAGAACAGTCTCAATTCGTCATGGACTCTACAAGGTGTCGAAAGTGTTCCAAAGGCATTTATATATTTTGTCTTGCCCATTCACCCTCTGAATGGCACACATACACAATCCATGTTTCACTTCTGTCAAGGCTTAAAAATCCTTCTTTAACCTGCCTCCTCCCCTTCAGCTACACTGATTGAAGTGGATTTAACAAGTGACAACAATAAGGGATGATAGCTTTCACCTGGATTTACCTGATCAGTCTATGACATGGAAAGAGCAGGTGTTCCTAATGTTTTGTCCACTCAGTGTATATGTGTGTGTAGTCTTCAGATGAATGCCAGCAGGAGACAGTGCGGCTGCGGGCCCAGCTGAAGACTCTGGAGGTGCAGGTGATGAAGCAGCAGCAACAGCTCATCCAGACTCTCAGCAGCCAGAGGACTGAGCAGCTGGCTTTATACCAGGGCACCTTCCATGACCTGGGAGATCATCAGTATAGAGGTCAATAATAGTTTTTTTGATACTTTTATTTCTAGTATGATTGCAGAATTCATAGTTTAAAACCATAACATTTGTGAAGTAAACATCCATAATCTCATCAGTAATCTGTATCCAGACTGTGCCCAGATTTTCAACGCTGGGAACAAAGGCAGTGGGTTCTACACGATCAAACCCATGACGAGCCCGAGCCTGGTCAGGGTCTACTGTGACATGACTGAAGGGGGCGGATGGACAGTCATCCAGAGACGCTCAGATGGCAGCCAGTCTTTCAATAGGTAAAACACAAATACGACTCAGATGTTATCTGATAATAAGATTACAGTAACATTCTTCTGTATGTGAATGAGTAATGTGTTCATATCTAATCTGTATGCAGGCCCTGGAGTGATTATCAGCGGGGGTTTGGTGACCTGCAGTCAGCCAGTGGGGAGTTCTGGTTGGGGAATGACAATTTATATTACCTAACTTCACAAGGTAAATGTGATATTTTACAATGTCTGCAAAGTCAAGACAAACAGTGAGAGAGTGACAGAGAGATGATAAATTAGAGTTTTGACTAAAGGCTACCATCACTGCTTGGCTTTAGGTGACTACAACCTGAGGATCAACTTAGCTGACTTTGAGGGAGTACAACGCTATGCAGTGTACAAAAACTTCAAAGTTGCAGATGACAAGGTGTTGTATTCTCTGGTTTCATTTTTACACCTCTGCTCAACAAGTGTCCATATGGAATGATGACGACGTTGTCTTCGGGTGATGTTTCTATCTATCTGTGTCAGTGGGTCATGGGGAAGATCTCAATTGCACACTCCTTGTGTCCTTTCTCCTCTCTCTTGTCTCTTTCTCAAAACCTATTGGATGAGAAAGCCAGAGGTCCTGCCCCTCTGACCTTCTCCTCCAATGGGTTTTGAGGAGATGAGGAGAGAGAGGACGTGAGGAGGATGCAATTGAGATCTTCCCATGGTCAAGATCAGGGGTATTAAACTCTTGCCTTAAGAGGTCCAGTGACTGCTGCTTTTCTGTTCTACCTGATAATTAATTGCACACACCCAGGAACAATGAAAAAATGCAGTGGAACTGGCTTCATGGTCCAGAGTTGAGTTTGAGGGGCAACTCATCAGTTGTTTCCTTTAGGAAAAAGGAAAGGAAATAACAGATCAAATGTTAAACAAACCAGGAGGAAGACATTCTACCAATATGTCAATTGTATGAAAAACCCAAAATTCTATGATGCAACTCATTCCTCTCTCAGAGTTTTGCTTACCATACACATATTACAATTGAGGAGTTAGTTTTTTGGGGGGTTTGCATTGTACTCACTATGTTACCACCATGTTTATTCCCAGGAGTTTTACCAGCTGCAGTTTGGTGAGTTCTCTGGTGACTCTGGTGACTCTCTATCAGGCAGTTACCACCCAGAGGTCCAGTGGTGGGCCAGTCACCAGGGAATGAAGTTCAGCACCTACGACAAAGACAACGACCGCTACGAACGCAACTGTGCCCAGGAGGACAAGGGAGGCTGGTGGTTCAACAGGTTCTTCATCCTCATTCTCTCTGTCAATGGTCTATTCAACTAAAAGGACTACTTTGGGAGATGTCACAAGTTCTCTCTTTGGACAAGTTCTCTCTCTCTAATCTAGTCATTCAAAGAATACATAATCTGACATCATGACAAATACAATACACTTCATGATGCTTTATTTATCCTAATTCTTGCTGTTCTGTTTCATTTCCACTAGATGTCACTCTGCCAACCTGAATGGCTACTACTACCAAGGTGCCTACAGTGCTGTGACAGACAATGGAGTAGTCTGGTACACCTGGCATGGCTGGTGGTACTCCCTCAAGTCTGTAGTCATGAAAATAAGGCCGGCTGCTTTTGAGCCTAATATTGTCTGATCCTGTGGATACAATCCAATGAATGTAGGCTAAAACAGTGTATTATTTAGTCACATAAACTACAGTGTGCAAGAAGCAGAAGTGTTTGAATTCATTCCAGCTCACAATGATGTGCTCTTATCATTCTCAATAACTGCCTTGCTTGCAAATCTGATTAAAGGATTCCTTAAAATGTTTTATTTGTTGTTTTTCTGTCTCACTGTCTATTCAAATTTCCCTAAAAAATTAAAACCTGCAGGGAAAGAAGAATGGACTGACAACAGTGAAAGCCAGACAGACTATTTCAAACACTTTCTAAAAAGAGGAGAGTGCTTTGGCTTGGTGCGTGTTGTGTGTGCAATAATTAGGCATAGGCCTACGGTCTTAAAACGAATACAAACTGAAGGCTATCTCGCCTAAGGCCCTGACATCCAGGGCTACTCTTAGTAGGCAGTTAGCATACATTGTCAAATGTTGCAGATAGAAATGCCATGAAATGAAGAATAGAGCCAACCTTAATAGATATAGAACCTGTAATATGGTCTGTGCCTTTGTTAGCCTATTCGACATTTTATTGTGACATGTTTGTTCTACAGTTTATTTCTATCTAAACATTTCAAAACGTTGCGTCCTGCTGAACGCACCCAATGTGAGCGCACACTCAAAGAGTGGCTCGTGCAGCAAACTACGCGCTATTCGGTCCATCTGGGAAAACCATTCGATTTGCCCATATCAACTCAAACATAATTCATCTTGTATGATTTTTCTACATACACGTAGCAATTAACACAAGCTAACATTTTCGTTAATTTAGTTTGCAGCAGGCTCGACTTTTAAAGATGTATTAAAAAATATGATAGCCTAGGAACCTCTAGAAAAAGCAACGCTTCAAATACAAATTTCACCCTGAATTGGCAGTTATCTGGCTAAAGTATCTGGCTAAAGTAGCTGACTAAACTCCACTCCTCCATGAAGTGGATGACCAAACTCCACTCCCTCACCATGAACTCGCGAGTTGCGCAGCGGTCTAAGGCACTGCTTCTCAGTGCTGAAGGCGTCACTACAGTCCCCGGTTCGATTTCAAGCTGTATCACAACCGGCCATGGTTGGGAGTCCTATATGGCGATGGCAGCATCGTCCAGGCTTGGCTTTCATTGTAAATAAGAATTTGTTCTTAACTGACTTGCCTAGTTAAATAAATAAAACATAGTCAGCAATTATCGACTCTGTAGACTATTTCAAAGAGTTTTATTTTTGATTTGGCCTAATTTCAATTTTTATTATTTCTGACAACGCTTATACACTCCATCCATCAAGGTCTGAGTGTTCTACAGATTGGAACGTGAAGGAGCCTTTTTTTACGTTTCAAAATGGTCTCCTGGCATCCTATTGGTCATATTTTTGCAAATCATTTTCCAATGGTGGAGTTTATTTTGCGTGGCTGGGTGCCCCAGGTGAGTGAAGATTACATGTAAAGGTATACTTCGGGATTTTGGCAATGAAGCCCTTTATCTACTTTCCCAGAGTCAGATGTCTCTGCATCCAGTATAAAGGAAATAATAAGTAGTTTCGCGAGTCAATGCTAATTAGCATTAGCACAATGATAACTTCTATGGCGTCTACTAGCTAGCAGTTACCATAGACTGAAGTCATTGCGCTAGTTAGCAACTTCCTTAAAACTGCTCGCAGACATAGAAATTGTGTCCAAGAGTTCACCTGACACTGCCAAAATCTTGACGTATCCCTTTAAGGACCAATAGAATGATCTAAAATGACTAAACTCCGCCCACCCGGGGCACCGGGCCATACTAAACACCCAACCAATCAATCAGTTATTTTTTTATTCCCATTGTGATCGGTCACTAAACCCAGGAGGCCATTTTGAAATATATATATCCCTCCTTGACTTTCCTATTCTGTAAACTAAGAACTTTATCAACTTCCACTTGCAAGTAAGAGTTGCCAAATGTCCTCTTCACTTCAGTTTGCTACTCAAACGAGGTAGTGGCAGTGTTCCCTTTGCTAGCATAGTAAATCGTTTTCCCAATTGAAAGTATACCGGAAGGATGCCCTCGGCAGTGCAGCACTAATCGGTTTGACTAGATGGAATACAGCTACTGGCGTAAGTGACTTTTTCGTAGCAGGTTAGGCGAGTTTATGCAGTAGGTTAGGAGTATCACTTTAAGGTTGGCTAAAATTTTCTCCAAACCTGCTCCGAAAAGCCTAAGGAACTATATGACCTCATGAGGGGAATGAATGACTAGAAATACACCCAGGGTCTATTCAGGCTGTTTTCTCTGTAATGCTCTAATTCCACTTAGCTTGGCTGTTTGGTGTTGCTCATAAGCTGCTCTTGACAAACCTGATCTGATGTTCAGTTCATTAGTTTACTATTAAAACACCCTGTTTCTCTTGGATCCACATTAGGTACTTTGTTGAGATTTTCCATTTTGGGGAATTGGAGGAAATGATTGGAAATGGAACTTCAGTATGCTCATACCTTCATCTATATGGGAAAACTCACTTTAACATGTATGGCTGTCTCAAAACTATTGTTGCATTCTATAATCAAATGTGAAATGCCAACCAAACTAGTATGCATTGCATCTTAGTCTGTGTGTAAGTTCTCTTTGAGTATTGCCTCTTTGCGCTGACCAGTGCAAGCAAACAGCTTATCAGAGAAGGTTTCTTGATTTACATTGCCATGCAATACCTCAAAGGCTTTTGTGCACAGTAAGCCACCTTATTTATGTAACTGTCTCTAACTAGACACAATGGTGTGTCTTTGTCCTCTGTTATCCATAGACTATGACAATGACCCTGGTTGGCTGTCGCTTTGCCATGGCATGTAGAATGGAATCCCAAAGGTTGGCCTGGTGCCCTGTTGTCCCCTGCCTGTGGCCCAGTTTAAGCAATGGGCTTTGGGGCGCCGTCCCATATTGCACCCTATTTCCATATATGTAGCGAATATGGTGCCATTTTGAACACAACCAGGGTGTCTACTCATAGCCTTGTCTCTGTGTGATGCTGGCCTGGCAGCCCCAGTCCCACATGGAGGGCCAGGGCAGAGTAGCAGAGCGTGCTGGGTGCCTGGGTGATTAGGATTCAGAGCAGGCTGGGTGCCTGGGGGATTAGGATGCAGAGCAGGCTGGGTGCCTGGGGGATTAGGATGCAGAGCAGGCTGGGTGCCTGGGGGATTAGGATGCAGAATAGGCTGGGTGCCTGGGGGATTAGGATGCAGAATAGGCTGGGTGCCTGGGGGATTAGAATGCAGAATAGGCTGGGTGCCTGGGGGATTAGGATGCAGAACAGGCTGGGTGCCTGGGGGATTAGGATGCAGAACAGGCTGGGTGCCTGGGGGATTAGGATGCAGAACAGGCTGGGTGCCTGGGGGATTAGGATTCAGAGCAGGCTGGGTGCCTGGGGGATTAGGATTCAGAGCAGGCTGGGTGCCTGGGGGATTAGGATTCAGAGCAGGCTGGGTGCCTGGGGGATTAGGATTCAGAGCAGGCTGGGTGCCTGGGGGATTAGGATTCAGAGCAGGCTGGGTGCCTGGGGGATTAGGATGCAGAGCAGGCTGGGTGCCTGGGGGATTAGGATCAGAGCAGGCTGGGTGCCTGGGGGATTAGAATGCAGAGCAGGCTGGGTGCCTGGGGGATTAGGATGCAGAGCAGGCTGGGTGCCTGGGGATTAGGATGCAGAGCAGGCTGGGTGCCTGGGGGATTAGGATGCAGAGCAGGCTGGGTGCCTGGGGGATTAGGATGCAGAGCAGGCTGGGTGCCTGGGGGATTAGGATGGATTCAGAGCAGGCTGGGTGCCTGGGGGATTAGGATTCAGAGCAGGCTGGGTGCCTGGGGGATTAGGATTCAGAGCAGGCTGGGTGCCTGGGGGATTAGGATGCAGAGCAGGCTGGGTGCCTGGGGGATTAGGATGCAGAAGCAGGCTGGGTGCCTGGGGGATTAGGATGCAGAACAGGCTGGGTGCCTGGGGGATTAGGATGCAGAGCAGGCTGGGTGCCTGGGGGATTAGGATGCAGAGCAGGCTGGGTGCCTGGGGGATTAGGATGCAGAGCAGGCTGGGTGCCTGGGGGATTAGGATGCAGAGTAGCAGAGCAGGCTGGGTGCCTGGGGGATTAGGATTCAGAGCAGGCTGGGTGCCTGGGGGATTAGGATTCAGAGCAGGCTGGGTGCCTGGGGGATTAGGATTCAGAGCAGGCTGGGTGCCTGGGGGATTAGGATTCAGAGCAGGCTGGGTGCCTGGGGGATTAGGATGCAGAGCAGGCTGGGTGCCTGGGGGATTAGGATTCAGAGCAGGCTGGGTGCCTGGGGGATTAGGATTCAGAGCAGGCTGGGTGCCTGGGGGATTAGGATTCAGAGCAGGCTGGGTGCCTGGGGGATTAGGATTCAGAGCAGGCTGGGTGCCTGGGGGATTAGGATGCAGAGCAGGCTGGGTGCCTGGGGGATTAGGATTCAGAGCAGGCTGGGTGCCTGGGGGATTAGAATTCAGAGCAGGCTGGGTGCCTGGGGGATTAGGATGCAGAGCAGGCTGGGTGCCTGGGGGATTAGGATGCAGAGTAGCAGAGCAGGCTGGGTGCCTGGGGCATTCGGATGCAGAGCAGGCTGGGTACCTGTAATTTCCCTTCAAATCCATGAAGGAAGAGAACAAGTGCACACTTCGGGAGAAAGGAAATATGATTGGGATGTCACCGCTGTGATGGCATTGTTTGACCTCTGCTCCACTTCATAGTGTGTAGAACAGGTGTAAACCTTCACTGACTAGATTTACTTGATTAACTCCAGTAAGGTGCCACTTGTCTCATATCCACCTGCTATGGTCAGAATTCATCATCATTGGCATTTGAACAGTTTTTCTGTTATCACATCCCTGATTTACAGGAAATCTATCCTATGCCACAGTCTTGTAGCATCCGACACTGCATGCACAGGGCACAATGAAGCACATTCACTGGTTAGCCTAGCTACTTATGTTTCACGAAGACAAAGCTTGTGTGTTCCATCTTCAGGTCTATCTGCTCACAAGGCTTGGTCACACTGAGAGCCGACGATAATGGGGCATTAATTTTGAAATTATTATTTTAGAAGTTTTCTTCCCAGGGCAATTTTCCAGGAAGTATCAGATGTATATCAGATGTTTTTAGAGGTCCTATGACTGAGTCGGTGGGATAGTGTTTCATACCCTGCTCATTCAGATTGTAACAATGATCTGCAAAATTACATTTCATCCAGGCTCTCCTAAGTGTGTGGCTGACTGTGCTCAGCTCATCCAGACCTAATCACTGTTCATGTTGGAGGAGTCTGGGAGGGAGCTGGACTGGGGCTGTGTTGGAACCCAGCCTCACAGGGCTCACAGCTACAAACTTAGAAGCTCAGGTACACACTCCTCTCTCAACGTCTCCAGGCTGATGTTGGGAACTAATTACAGGAAAAGTTGTTCCATAATAGAACTTTACAACAAAAACATTAAACTGTCCCCTGGGACATTATTGTATGTAACTTCATGTAAGCATATTTTGTAATCCCTTTTGGAAATGGTTTGGGACGGGAGCTCTTCCATGCTGTTGCTCGGGTTGAGTGTCGTTGCTTACCGAGATTATGGACTGACATCCCTGCATATTATTGCTGTTTTGCTCAAACTAACATATGATAATCCAATGTATGGTAATAGTTTATTGTGTGTATGTGTACGTAGGAATGGTCTGGCTTTGTCCGGAACCTAGGCCCCTCTCATCCCACTCCCCCTTTCATTCCTCCCCCATTTGCCAAAAAGCTGTCTGATACATTCCCCCATGAAATAGACACTTTGGCTGCTTAGCAACAGTGAATGCTGATTCGGACTGCCGGGCCTTGGCCGCCGCCCCCCCCCCCCCCCGCACCACATGAGCTGGACCTTGAGTTGCCTTCTGCCGCATGCACAGGCACGTTGAACTGTCTCTGCACTGTCCAGGGGCCTGACTGACAGAGGCTGCTACTGCTGCACTGTTGGACTAAGTCACATTCCTACAGGGAGGAGGGGGGATAAAATTAGACTATTCTGCTTGCAGCTCAGAGAAGAAGTCCCTCTCTTTCGCTGTGTTACTGATGCACGGCTGAGTTTGAGTGCCGTGAGGGGGTGTGTACTGTTTGTGTAAAGGGAGCTGTCATCCCAGCAGTGTTAATGATAGTGTTAGCCACAGGAGGTGTACACAAGGCTACTGGTTGGTTTTAGTGCTGTGGGAAGCACTAATGGGATTGTCTCAGAGTGGGACCTGGGTAAGCTGAGAGATCTGTGGCTTGATACGGGTACACAACGACACCAACTGACTGGTAAGGCTGCTTTTTCTCATCAATGATTTTGTTAATGAATGCGTCTCAGAGGAGTATACTGTATTTGTCAGTAGATTGCATATCAATGGAACGATCATGATGTGCTCCATCTTGTATAGTATTACATTACTTCAGCTCCTCTAAGTTTTGTTTTCCTTTATTAGTGGACAGCTACAAATGCAAGTTTTAGTTTTTGTCATTAAGTGTTGCTGTCGTGCATAGTGTTTATTTCCTATATGTGGCTTTGTGCCATATTTCTCCCAGGTCTGGTGGTTGGATTATTCCATAAACATAGTGGAGCCATGGTTAATATCAGGTTGGTCTGCTGTTGTACTTTACATAAAACACTAGCACTAAGATAAAGCCAAAGTTTCCCACTCTTTAAATCCCTGGAGTGAATGATTACCAGTATAAAAGCAATCTCCCAAATGAGAATGCTTGCCAAGGTCCAATGTACAGATTTTTATATCTCTCCTGCATTAGAGTCTTGCTGTACGTCTTTAAGTGGCTGGTGTTGGCTTGAGAAGTCTGGAAATGACTAAGCACTCTATTCTGCCTGTTCCCTAGGAAACCTTTCATTCCGTCACAGAGAGGTGTGTTGTTGCTCAGCCTTAATAGCAAACATTGCATTCAGTTCTGGACTATTGAACCCTATCAATGAAAATGCCTTGATTAATAAAATAATTTCCTGTGACAAAATTTGAGAAATGACAGTTAAATCTACAATATATTGTGCATGACAGAGCAAGCCACAGGTGCAGATAACTGTCAGTAACTAAAGTGGGTGGTGATAAATGAATCAGATATATCAAACAGGGTTTGTTATATTGACAATATGAGCTGAACATACAAGCTAAGCATTTCAGAGGAATGGCTGTGACTTTACAATGCCACTGTATTGTAATTGTATTCCTCCTTTGTTCAGATCTGTCTCAATCAGGAGACAAGACTCTTTCTTTAGTGAGGAAAATTACAATACTTAGCAATTGGAATTTGACATCAAGGTTTTTTCCCCCACTTTGCAATTCCTGCAATTGTGTGTCAGTAACTTTTGAAGCACAACGTATGATTACATTTAATTATGGTTTGTTTCTTGGCGGAATCAAAATATTTAGCCGGTATCACTGATAATGAATATCTTGGTGGTTCTAGGGTTTTTTGTGAGGTCCTGAACCCCACACAAGCCACTATGCCAACATTACCAATATGTCCCAAATGGCACCCTATTCCCTATATAGTGCACTACTTTTGACCAGAGTCCTATGGGCCATTGTAAAAAAGTAGTGCACTATAAAGGGAATAGGCTGCCATTTGGGATGTAGACAGTCTTCCTTGGTAGAAAGGTGGCTGTGTGATTACAATGATCAGCATGTTAGTTATGGCTTCTCCATGACCGAAACCACTGATGTAATTGTAGTCAAGCCTTATGATTCAGTTATAGAAAGGAAGCATCCCAGCCTCCAGATATAACTCTGGAGCTATCTGACATCTACTCCAGGTGTCTATTATCCCCCTGCCCCTCTACGCCAGGTGTCTATCCCCCCAGCCCCTCTACTCCAGGTGTCTATTACCCCCCTGCCCCTCTACGCCAGGTGTCTATCCCCCCAGCCCCTCTACTCCGGGTGTCTATTACCCCCCTCTACTCCAGGTGTCTATTACCCCCTCTACTCCAGGTGTCTATTATCCCCCAGCCCCTCTACTCCAGGTGTCTATTACCCCCCTCTACTCCAGGTGTCTATTACCCCCCTCTACTCCAGGTGTCTATTACCCCCTCCCGCCCCTCTACTCCGGGTGTCTATTATCCCCCATGCCCCTCTACTCCGGGTGTCTATCATCCCCCCATGCCCCTCTACTCCGGGTGTCTATTATCCCCCATGCCCCTCTACTCCGGGTGTCTATTATCCCCCCATGCCCCTCTACTCCGGGTGTCTATTATCCCCCCATGCCCCTCCCCCATCCCCCCGCCCCTCTACGCCGGGTGTCTATTATCCCCCCCGCCCCTCTACTCCGGGTGTCTATTATCCCCCCATGCCCCTCTACTCCGGGTGTCTATCATCCCCCATGCCCCTCTACTCCGGGTGTCTATTATCCCCCCATGCCCCTCTACGCCGGGTGTCTATTATCCCCCCATGCCCCTCTACGCCGGGTGTCTATTATCCCCCCATGCCCCTCTACGCCGGGTGTCTATTATCCCCCCATGCCCCTCTACGCCGGGTGTCTATTATCCCCCCGCCCCTCTACTCCGGGTGTCTATTATCCCCCCCGCCCCTCTACTCCGGGTGTCTATTATCCCCCCGCCCCTCTACTCCAGGAGTCTATTATCCCCCCGCCCCTCTACTCCGGGTGTCTATTATCCCCCGCCCCTCTACTCCGGGTGTCTATTATCCCCCCCGCCCCTCTACTCCGGGTGTCTATTATCCCCCCATGCCCCTCTACTCCAGGTGTTTATTACCCCCTCTACTCCAGGTGTTTATTACCCCCTCTACTCCAGGTTTCTATTACCCCCCCTCTACTGCAGGTGTCTATTATCCCCCTCTACTCCAGGTGTCTATTATCCCCCTCTACTCCAGGTGTCTATTATCCCCCCGCCCCTCTACTCCAGGTGTCTATTATCCCCCCGCCCCTCTACTCCAGGTGTCTATTATCCCCCCTCGCCCCTCTACGCCGGGTGTCTATTATCCCCCCGCCCTCTACTCTGGGTGTCTATTCCCCCCCCCGCCCCTCTACTCCGGGTGTCTATTACCCCCCCGCCCCTCTACTCCGGGTGTCTATTATCCCCCCTCGCCCCTCTACTCCAGGTGTCTATTACCCCCCCCCCCCAGGTATCTATTACCCCCCCTCTACTCCGGGTGTCTATTACCCCCCGCCCCTCTACTCCGGGTGTCTATTACTCCGGGTGTCCCCCCGCCCCTCTACTCTGGGTGTCCCTCTACTCCGGGTGTCCCCTCGCCCCTCTACGCCGGGTGTCTATTATCCCCCCGCCCCTCTACTCCGGGTGTCTATTATCCCCCCCGCCCCTCTACTCCGGGTGTCTATTACCCCCCGCCCCTCTACTCCAGGTGTTTATCCCCCGCCCCTCTACTCCAGGTGTTTATCCCCCCTCGCCCCTCTACTCCGGGTGTCTATTACCCCCTCGCCCCTCTACGCCGGGTGTCTATTATCCCCCCGCCCCTCTACTCCAGGAGTCTATTATCCCCCCGCCCCTCTACACCGGGTGTCTATTATCCCCTCTACTCCAGGTGTCTATTACCACCCCTCTACTCCAGGTGTCTATTACCACCCCTCTACTCCAGGTGTCTATTATCCCCCCGCCCCTCTACTCCAGGTGTCTATTATCCCCCCCGCCCCTCTACTCCAGGTGTCTATTATCCCCCCGCCCCTCTACCCAGGTGTCTATTATCCCCCGCCCCTCTACTCCGGGTGTCTATTACCCCTCTACTCCAGGTGTCTATTACCACCCCCTCTACTCCAGGTGTCTATTACCACCCCTCTACTCCAGGTGTCTATTACCACCCCCTCTACTCCAGGTGTCTATTACCACCCCTCTACTCCAGGTGTCTATTACCACCCCTCTACTCCAGGTGTCTATTACCACCCCTCTACTCCAGGTGTCTATTACCACCCCTCTACTCCAGGTGTCTATTACCACCCCTCTACTCCAGGTGTCTATTACCACCCCTCTACTCCAGGTGTCTATTACCATCTACTCCAGGTGTCTATTACCACCCCTCTACTCCAGGTGTCTATTACCACCCCTTTACTCCAGGTGTCTATTACCACCCCTTTACTCCAGGTGTCTATCCCCCACCCCTTTACTCCAGGTGTCTATTACCACCCCTCTACTCCAGGTGTCTATTACCACCCCTCTACTCCAGGTGTCTATTACCACCCCTCTACTCCAGGTGTCTATTACCACCCCTCTACTCCAGGTGTCTATTACACCCCTCTACTCCAGGTGTCTATTACCACCCCTCTACTCCAGGTGTCTATTACCACCCCTCTACTCCAGGTGTCTATTACCACCCCTCTACTCCAGGTGTCTATTACCACCCCTCTACTCCAGGTGTCTATTACCACCCCTCTACTCCAGGTGTCTATTACCACCCCTCTACTCCAGGTGTCTATTACCACCCCTCTACTCCAGGTGTCTATTACCACCCCTCTACTCCAGGTGTCTATTACCACCCCTCTACTCCAGGTGTCTATTACCACCCCTCTACTCCAGGTGTCTATTACCACCCCTCTACTCCAGGTGTCTATTACCACCCCTCTACTCCAGGTGTCTATTACCACCCCTTTACTCCAGGTGTCTATTACCACCCCTTTACTCCAGGTGTCTATTACCACCCCTTTACTCCAGGTGTCTATTACCACCCCTTTACTCCAGGTGTCTATTACCACCCCTTTACCCAGGTGTCTTACCTTTCCAGGTGTCTATTACCACCCCTCTACTCCAGGTGTCTATTACCACCCCTCTACTCCAGGTGTCTATTACCACCCCTCTACTCCAGGTGTCTATTACCACCCCTCTACTCCAGGTGTCTATTACCACCCCTCTACTCCAGGTGTCTATTACCACCCCTCTACTCCAGGTGTCTATTACCACCCCTCTACTCCAGGTGTCTATTACCACCCCTCTACTCCAGGTGTCTATTACCACCCCTCTACTCCAGGTGTCTATTACCACCCTCTACCCAGGTGTCTATTACTCCAGGTGTCTATTACCACCCCTCTACTCCAGGTGTCTATTACCACCCCTCTACTCCAGGTGTCTATTACCACCCCTCTACTCCAGGTGTCTATTACCACCCCTCTACTCCAGGTGTCTATTACCACCCCTCTACTCCAGGTGTCTATTACCACCCCTCTACTCCAGGTGTCTATTACCACCCCTCTACTCCAGGTGTCTATTACCACCCCTCTACTCCAGGTGTCTATTACCACCCCTCTACTCCAGGTGTCTATTACCACCCCTCTACTCCAGGTGTCTATTACCACCCCTCTACTCCAGGTGTCTATTACCACCCCTCTACTCCAGGTGTCTATTACCACCCCTCTACTCCAGGTGTCTATTACCACCCCTCTACTCCAGGTGTCTATTACCACCCCTCTACTCCAGGTGTCTATTACCACCCCTCTACTCCAGGTGTCTATTACCACCCCTCTACTCCAGGTGTCTATTACCACCCCTCTACTCCAGGTGTCTATTACCACCCCTCTACTCCAGGTGTCTATTACCACCCCTCTACTCCAGGTGTCTATTACCACCCCTCTACTCCAGGTGTCTATTACCACCCCTTTACTCCAGGTGTCTATTACCACCCCTTTACTCCAGGTGTCTATTACCACCCCTTTACTCCAGGTGTCTATTACCACCCCTCTACTCCAGGTGTCTATTACCACCCCTCTACTCCAGGTGTCTATTACCACCCCTCTACTCCAGGTGTCTATTACCACCCCTCTACTCCAGGTGTCTATTACCACCCCTCTACTCCAGGTGTCTATTACCACCCCCCTCTACTCCAGGTGTCTATTACCCCCCTCTACTCCAGGTGTCTATTACCACCCCTCTACTCCAGGTGTCTATTATCCCCCTCTACTCCAGGTGTCTATTATCCCCCTTTACTCCAGGTGTCTATTACCACCCCTTTACTCCAGGTGTCTATTATCCCCCCTCTACTCCAGGTGTCTATTATCCCCCCATCTGTTCCGGGTGTCTAATCTATCATCCTCACTCCTCTACTCCAGGTGTCCATCTCCCCCGCAATCTACTCCCCCCACCCCCAATCTACTCTCAGGGCCTTTGACAACCGAGGAACACCAGATGCTGTACATTTACTGTTGCCACAGAGAATTATAATTAATTATACCAGAACTTTATTCTCCCCTTTTCTGGATGTTCCTCTTGGGAAAGTAGCTTGGCCTTGTTTCACCTTCCTCCTCCCTCCATCCCTTCCCTCTCTTATTGAACATGACAGGAGTACCACAGCACAACCTTTCCTCCAACAATCAAGATTTATGTTGAAATCCCCTATCCCCAAGGATATCACTATGATTGTGGATTGTGTCCCAAATGATGCCCTATTCCCTTAATAGTGCACTACTTTTGACCAGGGCACGTATAGTAGAATTCTGGTCAAAAGCAGTCCATTATGTAGGGAATAGGCTGCCATTTGGGACACACCCTTTGATTGTAAATGGAGCAGACTGTGAACTACTGCACAAAGCAGCCCTTTTTACTACTTGTAAATGTCCAAAGTCTTGCTTTTATTTATTTACCTTGGGTCAGGAAATTTACAGTGTTGGTGAATTGATATGTTCCTGGGCGGGCAGTACCACTACGAAGGGGCTAGGACTGGAGGCGTACCAGTCCAGTGAGCTAAAACAAACACAACAGGCCTGTTTAGATTGATGTTTAGTGGTTATGGTGTCAAACCCATCTGAGCTGGTTTCCCCAACATCAACCCCAGCATGGGTCCACATTAGGGTTGTGACTGCGCATGCATCATTCCCCACTGGCCACGCGGCTCTCACGCCTCAGGCATCGGGGGGGTTGTTATAACCCTAATGTGGACTCATGCTGGGGTCTATCAGTTATTTTGGTCAAAGGGTATTGTTATAATTGTGTCAAATCGGAGGGCATGTTGTCCGGTCCTCTGGCAGTCTCTATGGGGGTGCCACAGGGTTCAGTTCTCGGGCCGACTCTTTTCTCTGTATATATCAATGATGTTGCTCTTGCTGCGGGCAATTCCCTGATTCACCTCAGATGACACCATTCTGTATACTTCTGGCCCTTCCTTGGACACTGCTATTTAACCTCCAAACGAGCTTCAATGCCATACAAAACTCCTTCCGTGGCCTCCAAACTGCTCTTAAACGCTAGTAAAACCAGATGCATGCTTTTCAACCGTTGGCTGCCTGCACCCGCACGCCTGACTAGCATCACCACCATGGATGGTTCCGACCTAGAATATGTGGACATCTATAGGTACCTAGGTGTCTGGCTAGACTGTAAACTCTCCTTCCAGACTCATATCAAACATCTCAATCTAAAATCAAATCTAGAGTTGGCTTTCTATTCCGCAACAAAGCCGCCTTCACTCACGCCGCCAAACTTATCCTAGTAAAACTGACTATCCTACCGATCCTCGACTTCAGCGACGTCATCTACAAAATAGCTTCCAATACCCTACTCAGCAAACTGGATGCAGTTTATCACAGTGCCATCCGTTTTGTTACTAAAGCACCATATACCACCCACCGCGACCTGTATGCTCTAGACGGCTGGCCCTCGCTGCATATTCGTCGCCAGACCCACTGGCTCCAGGTCATCTACAAGTCCATGCTAGGTAAAGCTCCGCCTTATCTCAGTTCACTGGTCACGATGGCAACACCCACCCGTAGCACGCGCTCCAGCAGGTGTATCTCACTGATCCTCCCTAAAGCCAAAACCTCATTTGGCCGCCTTTCCTTCCAGTTCTCTGCCGCCTGTGACTGGAACGAATTGCATAAATCTCTGAAGTTGGAGACTTATCTCCCTCACCAACTTTAAACATCTGCTATCTGAGCAGCTAACCGATCGCTGCAGCTGTATATAGTCTATCGGTAAATAGCCCACCCAATTTACCTACCTCATCCCCATACTGTTTTTATTTATTTACTTTTCTGCTCTTTTGCACACCAGTATCTCTACCTGCACATGACCATCTGATCATTTCTCACTCCAGTGTTAATCTGCTAAATTTTAATTATTCACCTACCTTCTCATGCCTTTTGCACACAATGTATATAGACTCTTTTCTTTTTCTACTGTGTTATTGACTTGTTTATTCTACGTGTAACTCTGTTCACACTGCTATGCTTTATCTTGGCCAGGTCGCAGTTGTAAATGAGAACTTGTTCTCAACTAGCCTACCTGGTTAAATAAAGGTGAAAAAAAATAAAATACTATGGTAATAAAATGGAGTGTCACTGCCATGATGTCCAGTGTCGGCGTTACCATCGACACTTCAGACAGTTGATGTCCGTCCAGTGTCGGCGTTACCATCGACACTTCAGACAGTTGATGTCCGTCCAGCGTCGGCGACACTTCAGACAGTTGATGTCCGTCCAGCGTCGGCGACACTTCAGACAGTTGATGTCCGTCCAGCGTCGGCGACACTTCAGACAGTTGATGTCCGTCCAGCGTCGGCGACACTTCAGACAGTTGATGTCCGTCCAGCGTCGGCGACACTTCAGACAGTTGATGTCCGTCCAGCGTCGGCGACACTTCAGACAGTTGATGTCCGTCCAGCGTCGGCGACACTTCAGACAGTTGATGTCCGTCCAGCGTCGGCGACACTTCAGACAGTTGATGTCCGTCCAGCGTCGGCGACACTTCAGACAGTTGATGTCCGTCCAGCGTCGGCGACACTTCAGACCGTTGATGTCCGTCCAGCGTCGGCGACACTTCAGACAGTTGATGTCCGTCCAGCGTCGGCGACACTTCAGACAGTTGATGTCCGTCCAGCGCCGGCGACACTTCAGATAGGTGATGTCCGTCCAGCGTCGGCGTTACCATCGACACTTCAGACAGTTGGGCTATACGCTCACATTTTATGACCATTTCTTAAGTCCAATTCAGTCGAGTATCAGAGTATCAGTATTACTTCTAATGCAGTACACTGAATTGGCTAGGAAACATGGGGACCAACACAGCCAGTGGTTGAATAATGCCAGTTTCCCCTGATGAGAATTTGTTTTTTCCCCGTTTGTATTGAACTATGATGGGTGTGTGTGCTATGTTCATGTCAGGCTTATAGTCCTGTAAAGTAAAGCCTTTTAACAATGCCACTTCTATCTGTCACCAATGTGTTGTGTGTGGCGTTTTGTCCAGGGATATCGGTTTTCTTTTAATGTTTTGAGTTGTCAGCCCAAAAATGCCATCTGATGGCATTTGACGACATCTGTGTAATTTTTACGGAAAACAGACCATTACACAAGTACAGAGAATATTAGGTTTATGCAAAGTTCAATTTGCTTGGTGTATTTTATCACATAGTCCTGTAGGATATTCCCCTTTGACTCCGTAAACCGTCTCACCATTTTATCCCTTTTACTTGTACAGATCTGTTCCTGATGGTGGTTCTCAGACATTCTCCTGGAGCAACTGTGAAGGCATAGTTGTAGCTGTATGCCATATTTAAAAACGTTGCTGCCCAATCAAGTCATTTGAATCCCATGGAAGTAAATGGCTATTCAGTTTGAGGTGCTTTGAAAACTAAACTTGACATAAATCATTGGGTATGCAGTAAACTCAAACACAGCTGTGCTAAAACAACAAAAGCCTGCCAACATGTCCAGTGTGAAGACAAAGTGTAGACCCACGCAGCTGGCCCTCTCCTCAGGGCCCGGGGACAGTAACGGTAACTCAGTGGCCTGTCTCGGGACCCCCTCCCTGGACTCTCTGAGGAGCCTGAGTGATAGAGACTCCACCAGAGCCCCTGACATGGAGTGTTGCCTGATTGAGGGCTCCAAGGCCCCAGCAAACCACCACACAGACCACCTCAATTGCACATGTACAGCTAACACACCAATAAACGGTAACCTCAAACTTGGCTCACCTCCAGAGAATAGCTCCCTCGACCTCTTCACATTTCCACAGAATAGCACCTGCACTGTCCTCTCACCTGCAGTGACTGTACCTGGTGAGGGGGATATTTTGGAACCTGTCCAAACATCTGTCTCCAGCTGTGTCAACACCAGCCTGGACAACTGGAACGGGAATATCACTCTGGCGATCACCAGCCTGCAGGGGCACCATGGTGACAACCAGAGTGACTGGGGGAGTACTACATCTTCTGGTGACAGGAGTGTTGCTGCCTCTCCTGAATTGGCCTCTCCTGAGGGGGAAGAGAGCTCCAGCTCAGTGTCGCTCCGTGGCTCCAGTGAGAACAACTGCTCCATTGGCTCAGGAGAGATGGTGATGAGGTGGAACAGCTTCTGTCTGGAGGAGGCTGACACTCTCACTGTGTCTCTGTCTCTGGTGGAGCTGTCCACCAGTTCCTCTGCCCATGGCTCCCCTGCCCTGCCTGCTGACCTGGGCCATGGCCTGCTGTCATTGTCCACCACCACCACCCTGCCTGACGTCTGTGACGGGCTCCTGGAGAACAGACCCACTGACACCCTCAAAGTAAAGGACAACCCAGGCTCTCAGTGCTGGGGCATGACCTTTATCCAGTCAGATGACCAGGATCTCCCTCCTGAGGGTGACTGCCTTGCACCGCCTCGGTCTCCTGTGGATGAGGCAGAGGGTGTACACCAGGCCACCTTTCTGTGTGAGCCAACCCCGTCTGCTGTATGTGGAGGTGCTTCTCCAGCCCCCAGCAGGCGGGCCGGCTCGGATGCCTATATCAGTGGAGGATCCACCGAGGGCAGGACCTTCATGCTGCCAGCCTCAGAGGAGCTGGACCTTGACGGCCGTGCCCAGACCTCCACACCAGTGCAGTGTGCTGGGAACAAACCCCTGGACTTGCCCTCCCTAACGGAGTCCCCCTGCACTGGGGAACAAAGTCACACTGGTAGCCCTGTGGTCCAGACGGCTATAGACCAGCAAGGGGCTGCCCCAATGCTCGCATCCCCAAAACACTGTTTGGTCGCCAGGCTTCCCCCATCATCAGCTAACAGAATTAGCAAAGCAGAAATCAAAAAGTTTCCCAAGCAAGATTTCAGCAGAGTGAGACCCAAGATCATGTCGAGACCAGCTCATCCGTTGACATTAGGAAGCCCTGCACCTGCAAAGAATAAGCCAGGGAAACCAGTCAACCAGCCCTGTCGTAAACCATCTCAGGTGAACAGGAACACTCCAATGAGAAACACTCCTAGTAAACTAGCCACAGTGGAAGATGGCTGCCCGAGGGCTGCTGTAGCTGAGAATGCAGTCCCTGATTTCCATGGAATGACATTTATCCAGGCAGATGACCAAGACCTCTCTTCGGCTGCTGGGTCTCACATTGGTCCACTTGCTCTTAGTTTGACTGAGGAGGCAGAGTGTCAAGCATCCCTGTGTGAGTCTGTCTCTGCTGCATTTGAAAATGTCCCACCAGTGCCCAGCAGTCAGGCCACTAGTCGGGTCAGCTCAGAGGCCGAGCATGTGGCTTCTAACTGTGGAGGAGGATCCGCTCCAGTGCTGCCTGGAAACCACACCTGTTTCCCATCTCCCACAGAACAGCGAGCTGACCCTGCACCAGCCCTGGCCAGTCCTGGCAAGGCTGGCAACAAGGAGGAAGTGCCACTGAGGAAGAGACCTGGCTCTGTCTCCTCAGCCTCCTCACCATCCAATCAGGCACCAGTGTCAGCTCGGCGGTCACGCTGCTGGTCTGAGAGTTCCTCCACTACATCTATACCACACAGGGAGTCCAGAACCTCCCCTAGCGGCTCAGCTAGCTTCATCATCCCCAAGGCTTACGTCCACCTGGGACAGAGCCAGGCCAGACCAGCCAGCCACAACCGCACTGGCAGTGCCCACAACAAACCGCCTGAGACCAGGAAGGAAGCAGAAGAGCGAAGCAGCAAGGAGATTAAGAAACCCTGCCTTGTGGTAAGTAAATGACTTGTGCCCTAAACATAACAGAATAAATCCTTTTGGCCTGTTTAATCAAATCCAAGTATGATGAAATGTGCAGAAAATATACTATTCATTAAAATAGCCGCAGAATATAATCCACTGCTTTGTTTAATCTTCCTACATTGTAGATGAATGGGACTTGTAAAGGTCCATGTGATTGTTTTGAAAGTGATTGTTTTTCTTCATTAGGCAGATCTGGGATATTATAAGTAGACCACAGACATCCAGGTTTTCCAAGGCCTCATTGAGGAGTTAAAAAGGCAGGCTTTTTACATGTAAATCTAGTACTTTAAATCTGCTTTAATTATCCCTCGGAGAGAAGAGGCAAGACTGCTGCTCAGCTCGAGTCTAGCAAACACACGCCATGTGCTCGGTGAGTGTTTTTAGAGGGGGAAAACGGGGAGTGCGAGAGGTGGCCGGGAATGGCCTGAATCCCAGGGGGTAAACGACACTAGCAGCTTGATTTGTTTTTATTAGTTCCCAGTGAGCCGGGTCTCCATTTATGTCCCCACGATGTACTAGATTGTGTGAGGAGCGGGAACGCGCTGTCTGGGCCTGTTGAGTGGGACTCTGGGAGTGACGGGTTGCTCTTGTTGCAGACGGCCTCCTCTAAGACTGCGATGGGAGCAACGGCAGCAGTAGGAGCTGCCTGTGACAGGTTTAAGAGTAGACTTGGAGCACGGCCATCCCTCAACAGAGCCAGAGGAGCCCCAGCCTCAGCCCCCCAGGCTCTCCCTCCAGTATCTAGGCAGAGGCAGGGAAGAGATGTCTGCAGCAGTGCCTCTAGTGGGATGTGTTTGCCACGGGCCAAACAGAGCACCACAGCAGGTAAGAGCATTCTCCAACAGACAGAGTTAATACAATGTGTAAAACCTTTGCTGCTCTGTGAGTTCTGTAAGACTAGATTGACACTGAGCTTTTGCGGTTGTGCTTTGATCTCTCTCACAGAGTAAAAGTGACAAATCTCATCCAGGGGATGGTGTAAACATTGGCTGCGGTACAGAGTGAATACCTTTTTTTATAATCCAGACTGCCTGCCTTTGAATAAGCACCGGTCTAATGATTTCCTAGGCATTTCCTCTGTAATGTAAACAGTGAGCTATCCTGTTATCGTTTAGTCAGGTCTGTATGTCTAACAGTGTGTATAAGCACCAGAGGACTGACCTGCTGGATAGTGTGGTGGTTTGTGTAACTGATGCTTTACCCTGGAAGTCTAATATTCTGCATCTGCTCTGTGTTTCTGTTGTATGGACTCCGCTCATACAGATGATTCCATTATGTTTTTTAAGTGATCAGAGTTTCACGAGTGATACATCTGATTCAAAGGTGTCATCCTAGTAGCCCTCACATCATGTAGTCATCAGTCTCATTGCCCAACATGTCCACACTAGCATCGCTACCTGTCCTTTAGTTTTGGAGGGAAATGGATTCTAAATACCCTCATTATCTATGATACAGTGGCTGACTTTACTGCGACTGTAAAGTGCCTTGTTCAATCTTCAAGACTCCTCTAAATGGTCATGCTTCAGTGGTAGTCAGCCAGGTTGCAGTGCACAATCTCACCATGAGAGGGCAAACTTTCCTGTTGCTGATGACCAGAGCTTGTGCCTTGACGCCACAGGAATAACATGGATACAGATGTCACGTAGCTCCCCTGCTCAGCTCAGGACCCAGAGATAAACACCCCACCCCCATCACTCTACCGCTCCTATGAGCAGCATGAAGGGAGAGAGTAGGGACAGTCCCAGGGAAAGAGGAGAGAGGTGGGATTCTCCCTCTGATGGGAAGCCAGCTGTGCTACTAGAACAAGCAGAGGAAGGAAAGGGAGGTTTTTAAAGCTCAGCGCTGCTGTGAAAGCCACAGAACACAATGTCTGTGAAACCAACTCCCTTACAGAAGCCTAGTAGATCTGTAGTGGTGTTTCAGGCTCTGCTCTGTATGTGGTAAAGGGACACCTGGTGCTGTTTATGATAAAGGTGCAGAAAAATGAGTAACCATGACGATAGGTGACACACAATTTCTCTCAGCTTTGTGCTCTTATTTGACACCAGTCATTCATGTAACCTGCTTATGTAACTCCATCAGAGGGGTATTGGGTGGTGTAACAGGCCTGATGTGAAGCTAGGCCAAGCCTGTCTGTCTGCTATACAACCTGCTTAGGGCAATTATTATATTTCCACCAGTGCTCTGATCTGGCATGAACAAAAGTCAGCTCACCATTTGCCTTGACCATGGCTCATAACAGCTGATCTCTGACCAGTTACCAGATGGACTACTGAACACAAGGACTGGGGCACTCAGTTGAAATGTTGTTTGTATTGTGGTGCAGCCTTATGAAAACATGTTTCAGCAGAATATGTGGTTACTCTCTGCAGGATTAATTTTTTTACACTTCTGCCTCTGATTTCTGTGTCTCGATGCTGGTATCTGTCATATAGGTCATCAGAGGTCCCAGACAAATGAGGGAGTGCCTGTTGGAACCTCCTCAGCCAGCGGCAGCACTAAGCCCCCAGTGACTGGTTCCAGACTCGCCCAGGCCTCTGGTCACACCCTGGCTGTGGGCTCCAGCCAGCCCTCTACTGTGGTCTCCTCTTCCAGACTGCCCTACAAGTCCCACGGTGTCCCCAAGAGCATCCCTTCCAAGGCCAGTGTACACAATGAGCACAGTGGCAGCACAGGAAATGCACAAGGTGAGAAGCTCAACTAGGGAAATCCTACGCTGATATTGTTTTGTTCTAGTTGAATAAAAATATCTTTTTTTTTTAAAAGCCTTATTTTACGAGGTCAATTGACTGAACACATTCTTGTTCACAGCAAGAATCTGGGATAGTCTTTATCAAGGTTGTTGCTCTCCAGGGTCCGTCTGGTTCTGTCAGGTTGATTTCTAAAGACACATCTGGTTACAGGGAAGGGTGGGGCGAGGCGGGTGAGCAGTGGACTGTACGTGGTGACCCACATTAAGAGGCTACTGACTGGGCTGTGCTAAAACGTAGATCTTCTTGGATTTAAGCCTTCACATCAGCCTGCTGGAGACTCATATTTTTCATCCTGTGATTGTTCCTGTGATCTGTTTCTACATTAAATCACATACTGCAAAGGAAAGTCTAATACTCCTCAGTAGGTTCAGCAGTGTCTGATAATGTTATATCCTTTTTCGGATGGGTATTATTTTTGAGTTGTGTTCTTAGACGATGGTCCAGCTCAAACCCTCGAAGTCTGAGATGAACATCAGAGCTAGTCTGTAAGGATAATGAATCCTACACAGTCAAATGAATGAAAGAAATTGGCAACATTCCCATCTTGTATGGTTCAACTGTGCATGGTTCTAATAAGAACATTGATTGTGTCTGAACAAGCATGACTTGTAATGTCTGACTGTGGGAGGGAGGGGGAGAGGGAGCTAGCCCTGTTAGACAATGGGCCTTTTCCCTTTCAGCGTCTTCAGAATACTGTGACCTGATTGGCTAAGCAGTTTTGTTTTCCAGACTGGGGTCCCCCACACATGGTTGTCTAGGAGACTGGGTCTGTTCCACTGTAGTTCAGTCACAGTGATGCCTAAAGGGGGAAGAGCGCACACCACAGAAATACCACGGCGGAATATTTAGACATTTCTGTTGCATTCTGGTTTTGGCTTTGCGATCTTTCCATCTTCCCAATGTCTGGTTACGGGGGACTGCGGAGCTGCACTTGGACTGAATTTTCTGCTCAGGTTTTCACAAATTCCTCATTGATCCCACAAGGCAGTGCTGCAGGCTCCCACTGTGACCTCACTCTGCTGACATGTCTGCTCATTGGATCCTATCGCTTCTGTATCATCCCTTTGTTAGCTGCTTTTAACGGGAAGACTAGAATACGGCTATGGAAGAGTAAGTCAGACAAGATTTAGATGTCTGCATTGGCTTTGTTTTCTTGAGCCCTGGAATAATTATATTAAATTTTCATTTTAAGGCAACTATCCATTCTCAGTCCATGGCCCATCTCTTTAGTACACTCTGTACTCTTCTGTTGTTGTAAATAAGGTGGAGCTGTTTTCTAGAATTCTGAAGTATGGTACCAAGCTCCCTCCTACATTTGTAAATGATAGAAATTACATTTAGATGTTCCATTCCTAAGACGGTAAATCACATCGAGTTTAGATGTTGAGTGTCTGAATACTGAGGGAGTATGTCTTAACTATTTGACTGTTATCTGCCCTACAGTTTCTGCAGGAGCAGCCCAGGTGTCTGTGGGAAGACCAACCTCATGCAAGACCACAGTGTTAAAAGCTCGACTCCTCTCACACCCAGGGAGTAACATAGGACCTGGTAAGATGGGAGTCTCATACAGACATACTGTAGTTATCCACAAAACCAACGAGTGACTAGCAACTCTTCTATTGGCTTTTTTTTCCCCCAAGATTTAGTTTTATTTCCTTCCTGAAGTTTCATTTTGTTCTCCTCAGTTTTTTTTACCCTCAATCTCCCAAATTCTAGTCAGATTAGTTGTTAGTCTGTTTTGTGTATCACCTAAAATCCCATAATGCAGCGCAAATTAGATGGCACCTCTCTAGATTCATAACATCTGCTATCAAATGCCTGGGAAGCTAAATTTGGGTGATTAGGAAATAGATTAGAGAACCAAAATTCTGACTTGAAGCTTTTGTTTAGATGCGTCAACAGGGTGCTGATGGACACTGTTAAAACAAACGTATGTACAGTTTTATTAGATTGAACATGGATCTTATCCAAGTGCCTGATAAGATGTGTACTGCTCAAACACCTTTTAAATGTGTTTAGCTAAGTTCCCATCAGTGTCCCCTGTCCTGTATGAGGCCTCAGCCTTTTAAATGGCATTCAGCAGGCAGAACTAGCTTTGATGCAGCAGTTCTCAGTCCCTTCATAGCCAGGGCACAGTGATGGTTCAGATCCACTCAAACCCCGAGCCTCATCTGAACATTTTTATTATTCACAGCAGGATGCAAAACTACAGAGTCGACCAATCGGGTGCCCTCAAGGTCCAGAGCCAGTCCTATGAAAAGAACTGCTTCATCAAGACTTCTTCGTCCTGCCGCTGTATTACCTGGTGAGATGGTTATTTTAGTTACCTACAGTGTTGACGCGTTCTGTTGTAAAATAGTTTAACTTCCCAACAGCCCATCTGAGATGTACATATTCTGTTTTTATGTGGTCAATGGTCATATCCAGATATGATTGGCAGTTTGTCTGTGAGAAAAGCTGTTTGGCTTGACCTCCAGAATGTGTGAAACTGCACTGGTTTGAGGTTCTACGTTCTGATTACATTATTACATTATTCTAGACTAAAGTCCTTGTGGACTAGGACCTTTTGTGGAGAGCTGTGGCCAATCTGCCGTAGTTACACATAATGAGGCCTCTTATCAGGAAAAGCCCTTTGTTTCTCTGGCAGACAAACATACAACTGTTGTGTTCATGTCCATAGTCCTTTGTGGCTAGTGGGAGGTGGTTTTGCTTGTGGCCATCTATGCTTTGGCTGCATAAAATGTATAATGTTCTACTGAAATGGTTTCAATTGCCCAAAACAATCAGAATATGTAAAAACACGTTTTATACTCAAGGCAGCTGAAGCTGTTTAGTATTTGCATAATACTTCTTTCTGAATGTTGGACAGTAGGCCTTTTTGTTTCTAGGGGGAGTAACAGACCTCTCATTAGGAATTGTAGCTCCAGAATGTAATGTAGTTGGAGACTGGGGATGTTTATCCCCCTGTCATAGCATCTACTGTAAATGAGATGATGGTACTTTACTAATTACCGTACGGTAGTGTTGAGAGCACCCGTGCGTACGGTAGTGTTGAGAGCACCCGTGCGTACGGTAGTGTTGAGAGCACCCGTGCGTACGGTAGTGTTGAGAGCACCCGTGCGTACGGTAGTGTTGAGAGCACCCGTGCGTACGGTAGTGTTGAGAGCACCCGTGCGTACGGTAGTGTTGAGAGCACCCGTGCGTACGGTAGTGTTGAGAGCACCCGCGTACGGTAGTGTTGAGAGCACCCGTGCGTACGGTAGTGTTGAGAGCACCCGTGCGTACGGTAGTGTTGAGAGCACCCGTGCGTACGGTAGTGTTGAGAGCACCCGTGCGTACGGGAGTGTTGAGAGCTGTTGAACTGTGAGAGCAGGGCTAAGGGAGCAGGGTTGTTTTTAGCTCATTGGGCTCAACCTTGCCATGAGCTATCCATCAGCTCCTGCCATTTCTCTTCTCCTCTCTCTGCTGGTGTGAAGGGGAGCAGAAGGGAGGGAGGTGTGAATTAATGAGAGTAGTAGCCCAGATTGAGCAACCATTGGCTCCAGTCTCCACTGTTCACTCCTCCCCCTCCTTGTTCCCTCCCACTCCCCTCCCCTTCTCCTCTGCCATCATCGCCCAGCTCTGGGAGATTCTAGAGTTCTATTGCTAGATATGTGTCTGAGCACTGAATGGTCTGAACTGAAGGCTGGCTCGAAACTCCAGGATTAGGGATGTCTTTCTCTGCCTCTGCCTGTCACATCTGTCAGAGCTATTGAAAGCCTGCTTGCCCACCCCCCCCCTGCCAGCTTCTCTCCCAGCTGGGCATGTGCTGCTGGTCCTCATTCTGAGTGGGAGGAGTCCCTGTTGCCATGGTGCACTGACTGAAGGGGCTCTCGCATGGTAACGGTTGCTGCTGCTGTTTTTTTCTCTTCATGTCTCAGTGCTACTGTCGACTAGGCACTCTACCCTGAGACCATCTTTGGCATGTGGTGCACAGCAAGTTTACCATCTTCTACCTCTGGATTTTCTGGGGATTTAAAGTACAGTAGTTAGTGTTGGGTTATATCCCTTCCTTGGTGTTTGGAGAGATGTTATGGTCTATGAAACTCTCACTGGTCAACATCCACGTGCGGCTGGCGGCCAAGGGTTTACTCAGGAATCTGCAGCAGCTGTCAGGATGCAGGAAGAACACCGGCGTGTTCTACACAGGTCTGTTTAATACCGCACCGCCAACACAGGAAACCACTACAGCTTACGCTGCTCTGTTCGTGCTACTCACTTCGTGCTACTCACACAGAGCTGCGCTGTTTGTGAATCTATTTTTAGCTTTTGTTTACCAGGAGCGGTTCACCTTTTATGCTACCTACCTGCATCCATTTAGAGGAATACATGTTTCTTATAGTCTGTATTGCTTTTTTTTATAAACTTTATTTAAATAAAATACTCTGGGATTTCTCTTGACAATCATGTTGATTTCAGAAATATTTGTTTTATACTTGTGAGTCATGACAAGGATAGTAAACAAACTAATATTCAGAGAACAAAGGACATTTTACTGGTCCTCACTTGTAAAAATACAATTTTAGGGTACAAATTAGGGTTAGGCATTGTGGTTTTGGAAAATTAGTGTTTTAATTGGGAATCAATTGTTGGTTCCCAAAAAGTCCTCACAAGTATAGTAAGACATATAGCACTGTGTGTTGTATGTATGCATGAGAGCACTCCGTCTTGCATGCAGGGAAACCCACTGCTCCAGTTTCAGCCTGACATGGGTTATTTTCAGCAGCACTCACTAGGTTGAGCTGTGGGAATGTTGTGACGGAGGACAAATCCCACAGAAAATTCTCATCAGATTATTTTTGAAATGCATCCATTTGTTTGGGCAAATCAAGCCAAATAAGGTTTCACTCAAAGTTACATTTTTATTTTTTTTATTTAACATTTAACTAGGCAAGTCACTTATGAACAAATTCTTATTTACTATGACAGCCTACCAAAATGCAAAAGGCCTCCTTGCGGGGATGGGGGTTGGGATTAAAAATAAATACAAATATAGGACAAAACCTACATCACAACAAGAGTCTACACTACATAAAGAGAGACCTAAGACGACAATATAGCATGGCAGCAACACATGAGCACAACATGGTTGCTGCACAAAACACGGTTCAAACAATATTGGGCACAGACAACATCACAAAGGACAAGAAGTTAGAGACAACAGACACCTTTGGCCATGTACTGTGTGTACACCTGCTTGTTGAACAGCTCATTCCAAAATCATGGGCATTAAAATGGAGTGGGTACCCCCTATGCTGCTATAACAGCCTCCACTCTTCTGGGAAGACAGTCCACTAGATGTTGGAACACTGCTGAGGGCACTGATGTTGGGCGATTAGGACTGGTTCGCAGTCGGCATTCTATTTCATCTCAAAGGTGTTCGATGAGGTGGAGGTCAGGACTCTGTGCAGGCCAGGCACCTTCTTCCACACCGATCTAGACAAACCATTTCTGTATGGACCTGGCTTTGTGCACAGGGGCATTATGCTGAAACAGGAAAGGGACTTCCTCAAACTGTTGCCACAAAGTTGGAAGTGCAGAATCGTCTAGAATATCATTGTATGCTGTAGAGTTAAGATTTCCCTTCACTGGAACTAAGGGGCCTAGCCAGAACCATGAAAAACAGTCCCAGACCATTATTCCTCCTCCACCAAACTTCACAGTTGGCACTATGCATTTGGGCAGGTAGCACTCTCCTGGCATCGGCCAAAGCCAGACTCATCGGACTCATCGGATTTTAGTCTTGTGTGCTACTGCTCGGCCATGGAAACACATTTCATGAAGTGAGTGTTGCAATCGAGGACAGACGATTTTTACGCTCTGCATGCTTCAGTACTCGGTGGTCCCGTTTTGTGAGCTGTGTGGCCTACCACTTTGCGGCTGAGCCATTGTTGCTCCTAGACGTTTCCACATCACAATAACAGCACTTACAGTTAACTGGGGCAGCTCTAGGAGCACAAAAATTTGATGAGCTGACTTGTTGGAATGGTGGCATCCTATGATGGTGTCACGTTCAAAGTCACTGAGCGCTTCAGTAAGGCCATTCTACAGCCAATGTTTGTCTATGGAGATTGCATGGCGGTGTGCTCAATTTTATACACCTGTCAGCAACGTGTGTTGATGAAATAGCCAAATCCAGTCATTTGAAGGGGTGTCCACGTACTTTTGTATATGCAGTGCCTTCAGAAAGTATTCAGACCCCACATTGTGTTAGGTTACAACCTTATTCTAAAATGTATTTCTCCCCCCCTCAATCTATACACACTATTCCATAATGACAAAGCAAACACGGTATGTATTTATTTCTCTTATATATAGAAACAATTTCAGCCTCAAGTATTCTTTGGTATGGCGCTACAAGTGTGGCACACCTGTATTTGGGCAGTTTCTGACAATATCTGCAGATCCTCTCAAGCTCTGTCAGGTTGGATGGGGAGCGTTGCTGCAAAGCTATTTTCGGATCTCTCCAGAGATGTTAGATCGGGTTCAAGTCCCGGGCTCTGGCTGGGCCACAAGGACATTCAGAGACTTTTCTCAAAGCCACTCCTGCGTTGTCTTGGCTGTGTGCATAGGGTTCTTGTCCTGTTTCAAGGTGACCCTTCTCCCCAGTCTAAGGTCCTGAGAGCTCTGGAGCAGGTTTTCATCAAGGATTTCTCTGTACTTTGCTCTGTTCATCTTTCCCTCGATCCTGACTTGTCTCCCAGTCCCTGCCACTGAAAAACATCCCTACAGCATGCTGCCTCCACCATTATTCAATGTAGGGATGGTGCCAGGTTTCAACCAGATGTGACGCTTGGCATTTTCATCAATAATTGCAATTGTGGTCGTTGTCCGTGGATTATACTGCCCATACCATAACCCCACTGCCACCATGGGCCACTCTGTTTACAACGTTGAAATCTGTGGGTATCAAAGGTGAGCATTTGCCCACCGAAGTCTGGTGTGTGTGTGTGTGTGTGTGTGTGATGACGACGCCAAACTGAAGTCAGGTCAAGGATGGTGAGGATGATGAGCTTCCCTGAGACAGTTTCTGACAGTTTGTGCAGAAATTCTTTGGTTGTGCAAACCCACAGTTTCATCAGCTGTCCGGGTAGCTGGTCTCAGATGAGCCCACTGGTGAAGAAGCTGGATGTGGAGGTCCTGGGCTGGTGTGGTTATGAGGTTGGTTGGAAGTAGTGTCAAATTCTCTAAAACGGTTTATGGTAGAGAAATGTAACATTAAATTGTCAGGCAACAGCTCTGGTGGACATTCCTGCAGTCAATATGCCAACTGCACGCTCCCTCATCTTGAAGTACAGTTGAAGTCGGAAGTTTACATACACCTTATCCAAATACATTTAAATTCAGTTTTTCACAATTCCTGACATTTAATCCTAGTAAAAAATTCCCAGTCTTAGGTCAGTTAGGATCATCACTTTATTTTAAGAATGTAAAATGTCAGAATAATTGTAGAGAATGATTTATTTCAGCTTTTATTTCTTTCATCACATTTCCAGTGGGTTAGAAGTTTACATACACTCAATTAGTATTTGGTAGCATTGCCTTTAAATTGTATAACTTGGGTCAAACGTTCCGGGTAGCCTTCCACAAGCTTCCCACTAATTGGGTGAATTTTGGCCCATTCCTCCTGACAGAGCTGGTGTCAGGTTTGTAGGCCTCCTTGCTCGCACACGCTTTTTCAGTTCTGCCCACATATTTTCTATAGGATCGAGGTGAGGGCTTTGTGATGGCCACTCCAATACCTTGACTTTGTTGTCCTTAAGCCATTTTGCCACAACCTTGGAAGTATGCTTGGGGTCATTGTCCATTTGGAAGACCCATTTGCAACCAAGTTTTAACTTCCTGACTGATGTCTTCAGATGTTGCTTCAATATATCCACATAATTGTCCTACCTCATGATGCCATCTATTTTGTGAAGTGCACCAGCCCTCCTGCAGCAAAGCACCCCCACAACATGATGCTGCCGCCCTTGTGCTTCACGGTTGGGATGGTGTTCTTCGGCTTGCAAGCATCCCCCTTTTTCCTCCAAACATAATGATGGTCATTATGGCCAAACAGTTCTATTTTTGTTTCATCAGACCAGAGGACATTTCTCCAAAAAGTACGATATTTGTCCCAATGTGCAGTTGCAAGCCATAGTCTGCCTTTTTATTGCGGTTTTGGAGCAGTGGCTTCTTCCTTGCTGAGCGGCCTTTCAGGTTATGTTGATATAGGACTCGTTTTACTGTGGATATAGATACTTTTGTACCGGTTTCCTCCAGCATCTTCATCAAAAGATCCTTTGCTGTTCTGGGATTAATTCTCACTTTTCACACCAAAGTACGTTCATCTCTAGGAGACAGAACGCGTCTCCTTCCTGAGCGATATGATGCCTGCGTGGTCCCATGGTGCTTATACTTGCGTACTATTGTTTGTACAGATGACCCTGGGACCTTCAGGCGTTTGGAAATTGCTCCCAAGGATGAACCAGACTTGTGGAGGTCTACAATATTTTCTTTTGATTTTCCCATGATGTCAAGCAAAGAGGCACGGAGTTTGAATGTAGGCTTTGAAATACATCCACAGGTACACCTCCAATTGACTCAGGTGAATAGACATCATTTATCAGAAGCTTCTAAAGCCATGGCAATTTTCTGGAATTTTCCAAGCTGTTTAAAGGCGCAGTCAATTTAGTGTATGTGAACTTCTGACCCACGGGAATTATGACACAGTGATTTAAAAATGTAAATCTGTCTGTAAACAATTGTTGGAAAAATGACCTTGGACATCTACTTTGCATGACACAACTGACTTGCCAAAACTATAGTTTGTTAACAAGAAATTTGGGGAGAGGTTGAAAAATGAGTTTTAATGACTTCAACCAAAGTGTATGTAAACTTCCGACTTCAACTGTATGTGGTGTTGTGTGACAAAATCACACATTTTAGTGGCCTTTTATTCTTCCCAGCACAAGGTGCACCTGTGTAATGACCATGTTTCTGATATACCACATGTGGATGGATTATTTTGGCAAAGGAGAAATGCTCACTAACAGGGATGTAAACAAATGTGTGCACAAGTGTTTTGTGCATATGGAACATTTCTAGGATCTTTTATTTCAGCTCATGAAGCAGAGGACCAACACTTTGCATGTTGCGTTTATATTTTTGTTTAGTGTAAATAAAATGAGTATTCCGATTCGATGGTTTGGTGTCATTTGGCTTGTCAACTAATGAAAAGGACCGGTACAGTAGTCATTTTTGTGACTGGGTAGGAACCAAAATGTTGGTCAGCGTTTCCCTGGGGGACCCTTATTAGGTTTGAATGTTACATTCATGGTGTAAAAAAATAAAATGCTTATTGCACATGTCAATATTACAATTCTGATTTAAAATGGGATTCATTGTGCAGCCCTACAATAGTCTACTCTGACATGATGAAAAACCATTTAAAGGTTACTTCTCTTACCTAGATGTCACTACGGTCTATGTAATCTGGGTCATTTTTTTCCTCTCGGTTCAATAGATGACAGATTACAGCTGGAGAATGAATTAGCCGTGCTTGCATGACCCCTGACAAAAAGATGGCAAAATAAACCCTATCTGCTTTCTAACCCCCTGAACAACATGTCAGCAGAATGAATGCTCCACACCTGATCCCACTGAAGGACTAGAACACACCGGCTTGGTCAACAGCACATATCAGAGCTGAATTGGTGTCGTGGAATTGGCTTAATTCTGTGTTACTCTGCGTCGTAGAGTAAATGATGGATACAAAGTATATTGAAAGCAAGTGCTTCTATACAGGTGTGGTTCCGAAGTTAATTAAGCGATTAACATCCCATCATGCTTAGGGCTGTGTATTTTGGCCATTATTTTTGGAACCATGGCTATGCCCCCGTTGGATGACAGTTCCCCCATCCACAGGGTGTGAGTGGTCACTCAATGGTTTGATGAGCAGGACAACAATATGCCATGGCAGTCTCAGTCACCAGATATCTACCCAATTGAACACTTATGGGAGATTCTGGAGTGATTCTGGAATTTCTTGTGGAACAATGGTGTCTCATCCCTCCAATAGAGTTCCAGACTCTTGTATAATCTTTATTTGGACAGGTAACTGCCCAAATAAAAATAAACATCAACATCAGGTGCATTGAAGCTGGTCTGGTTCATAGTGATCCAATGCCTTTTTAAAACACTTTATGTTGATGTTTATTTTATTTGGGCAGTTACCTGTATTTCAATGTTTTCCCCTGTAACAGTCAGTACCAAGTAATTCATTTGAAAGAGTGGGAAAATTATATTGAATAACATGGCCTGAGTTAGTTTCTGAATTTAAGTGCCTTTTGGAGAAGGGATTGTTCAGAATCAATAGCGTTTCACTTAGCACGTTTACTGGTATTATTCCATCACCCCACAGCTGTACAATAATGTTATTGTGGTCAGCCTCTCATCATGCACTGTGCTATGGCGTGCCATCCCCTGGTTGCACCAGCAAACCCCCCACTCTATGGTGTCAGTGGGAACAGAATAGCTACAGAGCTAGGAGAAAGAGTAAGTTACAATTTCCATGTTATGTCATCCTCTCCTTATCTGGACACTTGGTCAAAATAGTTGTAGGTGCTCTCTTGCCATGGGAGACACTCGTTAGATGGCAACAAACACCTGTTTTGTGGTTGTCACTAAATTCTGCCTTTTTCTAGAATTTCTCATAAAATCTGAATTTTAAACCTAACCATACTGCTAACCTTATGCCTAACCTTAAATTAAGAACAAAAAGCAAATGTTTGAATGTTTACAATATAGACCATTTTTATTTTGTGGCTGTGGTAACTAGTGAAAACCCCCTGCTTTGTCTAGACTCGCGCGAGCTCTTGGGACTGTTTCAAGTAATACAGGTAAAAGAGATTCACATGAATTATTGGAACACTCTGGCTCTATTGCATAATGTCCATTTTTACCCCAGGACTCACTTCCTAAAGAGGCAATGAAATTCCATGACATCATAAAAGTTCCAGATCCAATCTCACAAGTGGATATGTGGCTATATTAGGGCAGTCAAACTGTTTTGAAGAAAGCTTAAGAAATTGTCAATCTCAATTCGTGAACTGATTAGAGACTGATCTTTACATATTTTCCTTAATACATATGATTCAACGTGTCAGTTTACTCCGAATTGAGACCTACATAGTATCCACAGCAGTATTTCTAATGCCTGCCTATCATATTGTGTGTGGGCAGGGCTATGCTGCATGTATGTGTGTTTAAGGGCAGGTCTTGGCTGCAGCTGCAGTGTTGCATAAGGAATCCCCACAGAGTCCAGAGACCTCTGACATCACCAGCAGAGGGCGCCAGACAACACTGAACATCTCACACCTACAATATCACACAGCCCTCCCCTCAATACCACACAGCCCTCCCCTCAATACCAGCGTGGTTCTGGTCAAACCAACAGCTGGCTTCCAGTCTAGACTAAATGGTTGTGCAAGATTTATGAATGCTACTTCATTTACATGTGAGCTATTATATGCTAACTATAGTCTCAATTAATGGTTTTCTACTTTATTAATAGAAGTATTCGCAATTGTTTCAGTCAGCAAAATACTATTATCAGGAAGTGGTAATCAAAACATGGACATTTCTGACACAACAACTCCATTTTTGGATCCATTAACTTGTACTTCCAGTTAAGACCTTGGAAAGAAAGTGAACCAAAACACACTTCAGCCGAGCTTAACCAAAAAGGTGAATCCGTTGTTGGACTTGAGGGTCTTGAGACAATCCAAACAACATTCCTTACCCCAGGACACTTCAATGTTTGACTATCCAGGAGAATACAGGAAAAGGAGCAGTGTGTCTGCATTGATCTGTTTATTGACTAGTCAAACAAAACATTCCGATCAATGCAGACACCGTGCTCCTTTTCCTGTTTCCTGGATCGTCAACTGTGGAAGTGTCCTGGGTAAGGAATGTTAAGAGTCTAAACCCTTATTCCTCTCGTTTAGGGGGGATAAAAGCAACAACAAAAAAATACATTTTGGAAGACAAATTACCCTCCGGTGTTACCGTTGAACCTGAATATCATACACCACCGGTCAGTTTTAGAACCTACGCATTCAAGGGTTTATATTATTTTTTAAGATTTTCTACATTGTAGAATAATACTGAAAACATCAAAACTAACAAAAAATCCCCAATTTGGACTCCAGACCAAAGTACAAATTTCCACCGGTCTAATGTCACATTACTTGTTTCTTGGCCCAAGCAAGTCTCTTCTTATTGGTGTCCTTTAGCAGTGGTTTCTTTGCAGCAATTCAACCATAAAGGCCTGACTCACACAGTCTCCGCTGCACAGTTGATGTTGAGATGTGTCTGTTACTTGAACTCTTTGAAGCATTTATTTGGGCTGCAATTTCTGAGGCTGGTAACTCTAATGAACTTATCCTCTGCAGCAGAGGAAACCCTGGGTCTTCCGTTCTTGTGGCGGTCCTCACGAGAGCCAGTTTCATCATAGCCCTTGATGGTTTTTGCAACTACACTTGAAGAAACTCAAAGTACTTCATTTTACGTGTTGACTGACCTTCATGTCTTAAAGTAATGACTGTTGTTTCCCTTTGCTTATTTGAGTTGTTCTTGCTATAATATGGACTTGCTCTTTTACCAAATAGGGTTATTTTTATTTATTTTTATTTTTTTATTTTACCTTTATTTATTTATCTTCTGTATACCACCCCTACATTGTCACTACACAACTGATTGGCACAAATGCATTAAGAATGAAAGAAATTCCACAAATTAGCTTTTTAAGAAGGCACACCTGTTAATTGAAATGCATTCCAGTCAACTACATCATGAAGTTGGTTGAGAGAATCCCAAGTATGCAACGCAAAGGGTGGCTATTTGAAGAATCAAATATAAAATATATTTGGATTTAACACTTTTTTTTTTTGTTTACTACATGATTCCATGTGTTATTTCATAGTGTTGATGGCTTCATTATTATTCCACAATGAAAAACCCTTGAATCTAGGTGTTCTAAACCTTTTGACCGGTAGTGTTTGTTCGTATGGTGTCCCATGTGGCTCCATTGTTAGAGCATTTAATTTTTTTATTTATTTTACCTTTATTTAACTAGGCAAGTCAGTTAAGAACAAATTCTTATTTTCAATGACTGCCTAGGAACAGTGGGTTAACTGCCTGTTCAAGGGCAGAACGACAGATTTGTACTATGTCAGCTCGGGGGTTTGAACTTGCAACCTAGTCCAACGCTCTAACCACTAGGCTACCCTGCCGCTCCTGGTCCTTGCAACGCCAGGTTTCTGGGTATGATTCCCACAGGGACCAGTATGAAAAATGTATACACTCACTACTGTAAGTGGCTCTGGGTAAGAGAGTCTGCTAAATGACAATGTAAATATATGGATGTTAGGATACGGCTTTCAACCCCCATCTTAACATCCTTTCCTGAAGAAGGTCATTAATACGTACTACTGTAGATCTGACTAACCTGACCGTCAGGGTCCTTTTGAAATGAAGCCCCCACTGTTGTGATGTGGTTGGATGCTGCCATCCTTGGCACTCTAAATTTAACCAGAGTATTTTTCCCCTGTATGTTCATCTATGTGCTACTGGGTAAATATAGTATGTCTGTAAAGGGATATTCATGTTTAAAGCGTCACGCTTAAGTGTATGTAGGATGTAGACGGTTAATTTCTCTGAGTGGAGTTTGTCATCGATAGAACTCTACAGTACTCCATATACTCACCAGTCCCATTCAAAAACAGAACACACCATCATATCACCATCACACACCATCACATTTGTTTTAATTAGGGAGGCCGGTTGTCATCCTAAATCCTCTAAATCTAATCCCAGGGTTATGTGACTGGAAGTGTCCCAAGACGGTCTGGGGACAATCTTTCCTTCATTAAAGCTGGTATTCCTGTTATGTCGAAGCCTGTCCTCACTGTCCCATTCCATACTTTCCCACAACAGAACGAGGCAAGCAGCACCTAGTGCTTTGCAGCTAGCCAGCCAGCCGCAGGTGTCCAATATCAATAAGTTCTCAAACACACTAACGCATCCGCATGATTTTTTTTACCTCATGGCAACACTTAGTAACAAGGCTGTATCTTTAGTCTCCTTTATCTTCTAATAAGCTATGGCAGGGCGAACAGCCTTCTGTTCATTAGTTGGATCCATGCGGTTATTATGCAGAGAGGGTGTTATATTTATAAAGCTCATGTAAATCAAAACCACTGGCACGGCCCTGCTAAAATAATCGGGCTCCGGTGACTACTGCGTCCGTCCAGAGAGCAGAGCAGGAGGAAGATTGAATCAGGAGATGGAGATGTAATCTCATTCGGGGGATCCATTATACTGTGTGGTGGGGCTGGAGGAGTGGAGCATCTCTCTCTTTCTCTGGGAAATAATGGCTCTGTGAATCATCTTTCTGCTGCTAAGGGCTCCCTGGACAGGACAGTGCCACTGTCCTCTACTCCTTCTTTACTGGACAGACAGCCATCCTGTATGAGCTGGGCGAGTGTTACTGCACGTTGGTCTGTTTCTCTCTGGAGGCTGGAGCTAGACTTTTAGTAGTCTTGGTCTGTATCTCGCTGGAGGCTGGCGCTAGACTGGTAATAGTCTTGGTCTGTCTATCTCTGGAGGCTGGAGCTAGACTGGTAGTAATCTCGGTTTGTATCTCTGGATGCTGGAGCGAGACTGGTAGTAGTCTCAGGCTGGAGTTTATGCGGTGCTACTGTAGCTAATCATTTACCCAGCCACAGGGATCATGGAGGGGGGAATGATGATGCTGAATGTTGTAACAACGCTGAACGGTGGATGTTCTCTTGTAGTGGACAAGAACAGACCGAGGGCGACACCACGGAGCCACCCACAGCCTCAACAGCAGTCACCAGCGCCACTGCCGCCCCAGAGGGATGGGCATCCAGACCTGGTGCTGGCGGAGGGCAGGGCAGGGGGCATGGAGAGCTACCGGGCACTGTGTGAGAGGAAGAACCAGAGCCTCCATCAGCTCCAGGGACTCCTGGCCGCAAGTAACTGCAAATTTGAGGCCATTGTGGTGGTGCTGCAGCAGACCCTGGCAGAGGTAGGAAGCATACCTTTTTTCTTTAATGTTTCTGTATTGATGTCTTAACCATACACTTAGACACTCAATTCTGGTACGGGTGTTATTGTTGCTTTTTATACTAATAGAATTGAAGACATTGAGAAACTAGTGTAATTTAGGACATTAGATTACATTGGTTCTTAATCATGTTGCTCACGCTGCTTGGTCACAGCTCTTGATCGGTATGAACTGGGTGTGAGTGTTCAGCTCACTGTTTTTGTTTTCGTTCTCATGGTTGAGTGTTATCATTGGAACTAGAGAAATTACATCTTACCACAGTGTACTACAGATGTGCTTATCCTATCCTTATCCTAACTCTCCTCTCCCTGGCTCACAATTCTACCCAGAGCAGCCCACCCAGCCACCACCCTCCATGTTGGTTGCTGCAGCACAAGTTATGGTCATACTAGAGGTGTTATTATTATTATAATAGATTTTATATAGCACTTCATACAAAATCTCATATGAACAAATGCTTAGGCTATACAATTGAGTACAGTTTAACAAATATTTGTAGAACTCTTGGCCAAATAGTCTTTTCAGGTCAATACTAATACATAGTATGCTGTGTTTCTTCTACCGTTAAAGTATATTTTATTTCAGCTTGATTTAACCAGGTAGGCTAGTTGAGAACAAGTTCTCATTTACAACTGCGACCTGGCCAAGATAAAGCATAGCAGTGTGAACAGACAACAGAGTTACACATAGAATAAACAAGTCAATAACACAGTGGGGGGGGAAGAGGAGGTCGGTGAATAATTACAATTTAGCAGATTAACGGTGATAAATGATCAGATGGTCATGTCCAGGTAGAGATACTGGTGTGCAAAAGAGCAGAAAAGTAAATAAATAAAAACCGTATGGGGATGAGGTAGGTAAATTGGGTGGGCTATTTAGCCATGAACTATGTACAGCTGCAGCGATCGGTTAGCTGCTCAGATAGCAGATGTTTAAAGTTGGTGAGGGAGATAAAAGTCCAACTTCAGCGATTTTTGCAATTCATTCCAGTCACAGGCAGCAGAGAACTGGAAGGAAAGGCAGCCAAATGAGGTGTTGGCTTTACGGATGATCAGTGAGATACACCTGCTGGAGCGTGTGCTACGGTTGGGTGTAGCCATCGTAACCAGTGAACTGAGATAAGGCGGAGCTTTACCTAGCATGGACTTGTAGATGACCTGGAACCAGTGGGTCTGGTGACGAATATGTAGCGAGGGCCAACCGACTAGAGCATACAGGTTGCAGTGGTGGGTGGTATATGGTGCTTTAGTAACAGAACGGGTGGCACTGTGATAAACTGCATCCAGTTTGCTGAGTAGAGTATTGGAAGGTATTTTGTAGATGACATCGCTGAAGTCAGATTGGTAGGATAGTCAGTTTTACCAGGGTAAGTTTGGCGGCGTGAGTGAAGGATGCTCTGTTGGGAAATAGAAAGCCGACTCTAGATTTGATTTTAGATTGGAGATGTTTGATATGAGTCTGGAATGAGAGTTTACAGTCTAGCCAGACACCTAGGTACTTATAGATGTCCACATATTCTAGGTCGGAACCATCCAGGGTGGTGATGCTAGTCGGGCGTGCGGGTGCAGGCAGCGAATGGTTGAAAAGCATGCATTTGGCTTTACTAGCGTTTAAGAGCAGTTGGAGGCCACGGAAGGAGTGTTGTACGGCATTGAAGCTCATTTGGAGGTTAGATAGCACAGTGTCCAAGGAAGGGCCAGAAGTATACAGAATGGTGTCATCTGCGTAGAGGTGGATCAGGGAATCGCCCGCAGCAAGAGCAACATCATTGATATACACAGAGAAAAGAGTCAGCCCGAGAATTGAACCCTGTGGCACCCCCATAGACTGCCAGAGGACCGGACAACATGCCCTCCGATTTGACACACTGAACTCTGTCTGCAAAGTAGTTTGTGAACCAGGCAAGGCAGTCATTAGAAAAACCGAGGCTACTGAGTCTGCCAATAAGAATATGGTGATTGACAGAGTCGAAAGCCTTGGCCAGGTCGATGAAGACGGCTGCACAGTACTCTTTTATCGATGGCGGTTATGATATCGTTTAGTACCTGAGGTGCACCCGTGACCGGCTCGGAAACCAGATTGCACAGCGGAGAAGGTACGGTGGGATTTGAGAAGGAGGTGCTCTTGTTCTCTATGGACTTTAGTGTCCCAGAACTCTTTGGAGTTAGAGCTACAGGAAGCACATTTCTGCTTGAAAAAGCTGGCCTTTGCTTTCCTGACTGACTGCGTGTATTGGTTCCTGACTTCCCTGAACAGTTGCATATCGCAGGGACTATTCGATGCTATTGCAGTCCGCCACAGGATGTTTTTGTGCTGGTCGAGGGCAGTCAGGTCTGGAGTAAATCAAGGGCTATATCTGTTCTTAGTTCTGCATTTTTTGAAAGGAGCATGCTTATCTAAGATGGTGAGGAAGTTACTTTTAAAGAATAACCAGGCATCCTCAACTGACGGGATTAGGTCAATATCCTTCCAGGATACCCGGGCCAGGTCAATTAGAAAGGCCTGCTCGCAGAAGTGTTTTAGGGAGCGTTTGACAGTGATTAGGGGTGGTCTGCGGACCCATAGTGGATACAGGCAGTGATCGCTGAGATCCTGATTGAAGACAGCGGAGGTGTATTTGGAGGGTCAGGATGACGTCTATGAGGGTGCCCTTGTTTACAGATTTAGGGTTGTACCTGGTGGGTTCCTTGATGATTTGTGTGAGATTGAGGGCATCTAGCTTAGATTGTAGGACTGCCAGGGTGTTAAGCATACCCCAGTTTAGGTCACTTAACAGAACAAACTCTGAAGCTAGATGGGGGGTGGGGGTGATCAATTCACAAATGGTGTGATGGGCACAGCTGGGAGCTGAGGGGGGTCGGTAGCAGGCGGCAACAGTGAGAGACTTATTTCTGGAGAGATTAATTATTAAAATTAGAAGTTCGAACTGTTTGGGTATGGACCTGGAAAGTATGACATTACTTTGCAGGCTATTACATTACATTACATTTAAGTCATTTAGCAGACGCTCTTATCCAGAGCGACTTACAAATTGGTGAATTCACCTTCTGACATCAGTGGAACAGCCACTTTACAATAGTGCATCTAAATCATTTAAGGGGGGTGAGAAGGATTGCTTTATCCTATCCTAGGTATTCCTTGAAGAGGTGGGGTTTCAGGTGTCTCCGGAAGGTGGTGATTGACTCCGCTGTCCTTGCGTCGTGAGGGAGTTTGTTCCACCATTGGGGGGCCAGAGCAGCGAACAGTTTTGACTGGGCTGAGCGGGAACTGTACTTCCTCAGTGGTAGGGAGGCGAGCAGGCCAGAGGTGGATGAACGCAGTGCCCTTGTTTGGGTGTAGGGCCTGATCAGAGCCTGGAGGTACTGCGGTGCCGTTCCCCTCACAGCTCCGTAGGCAAGCACCATGGTCTTGTAGCGGATGCGAGCTTCAACTGGAAGCCAGTGGAGAGAGCGGAGGAGCGGGGTGACGTGAGAGAACTTGGGAAGGTTGAACACCAGACGGGCTGCGGCGTTCTGGATGAGTTGTAGGGGTTTAATGGCACAGGCAGGGAGCCCAGCCAACAGCGAGTTGCAGTAATTCAGACGGGAGATGACAAGTGCCTGGATTAGGACCTGCGCCGCTTCCTGTGTGAGGCAGGGGCGTACTCTGCGGATGTTGTAGAGCATGAACCTACAGGAACGGGCCACCGCCTTGATGTTAGTTGAGAACGACAGGGTGTTGTCCAGGATCACGCCAAGGTTCTTAGCGCTCTGGGAGGAGGAAACAATGGAGTTGTCAACCGTGATGGCGAGATCATGGAACGGGCAGTCCTTCCCCGGGAGGAAGAGCAGCTCCGTCTTGCCGAGGTTCAGCTTGAGGTGGTGATCCGTCATCCACACTGATATGTCTGCCAGACATGCAGAGATGCTATCTCTGCAGTAGACTACAACTCCTCCCCCTTTTGCAGTTCTATCTTGACGGAAAATGTTATATATGGGTATGGAAATCTCAGAATTTTTGGTGGCCTTCCTAAGCCAGGATTCAGGCAAGGCAAGGACATCAGGGTTGGCGGAGTGTGCTAAAGCAGTGAGTAAAACAAACTTAGGGAGGAGGCTTGACATGCATGAAACCAAAGCCTTTTCAGTCACAGAAGTCAACAAATGAGGGTGCCTGGGGACAAGCAGGGCCTGGGTTTACCTCCACATCACCCGCGGAACAGAGGAGGAGTAGAATGAGGGTGCGGCTAAAGGCTATCAAAACTGGTCACCTCGAGCAATGGGGACAAAGAATAAAACAAGCAGATTTCTGGGCGTGGTAGAGTATATTCAGGGCATAATGTGCAGACATGGGTATGGTGGGGTGCGGGTACAGCGGAGGTAAGCCCAGGCACTGGGTGATGATAAGAGAGGTTGTATCTCTGGACATGCTGGTTGTAATGGGTGAGGTCACCGCATGTGTGGGAGGTGGAACAAAGGTATGAAGAGGTATGAAAAGTGGAACTAGGGGCTCCATTGTAAACTAAAACAATGATAACTAACCTGAACAACAGTATACAAGGCATATTGACATTTGAGAGAGACATACAGCGAGGCATAAAGTAATCGCAGGTGTTGAGAGAGCTAGCTAAAACAACAGGTGAGACAACAACAGCTAATCAGCTAACACAACAACAGTAGGTAAAATGTCGATGACTGACTAGGCAGAGAGGGTTGGATTAACTACACAGAGAGTCTGAGTTCGTGGCTGGGGCCGCCAGATAAAAAATAAATAAACAGAATGGAGTACCGTGATTAATGGACAGTCCAGCAGGCATCAGCTATGTAGCCAAGTGATCATAGTGTCCAGGGGGCAGCAGTAGATGGAACAGGGAAGCCGCCACTACGCTAGCGACACGGCGTTTAAAGTTAGTAGCAAGGGGCTAGGAGGAGTGTCTGCTCCGATAGTATACTGGGTGATGTCATTGGCATGTTTTCATTAGATTTCCAGTCCGTCTCCATAAACAGTGTAAAAACAGCCACCATCAGACCCTGCTGGGATACATAGCTTCACTATATATGCAAAAGTATGTGGACACCCCTTCAAATGAGTAGATTTGTCTATTTAAGTCACTCCTGTTGCTAACAGGTGTATAAAATCGAGCACACCGCCATGCAATCTCCATAGAGAAACATTGGCAGAGCTCAGTGACATTTAACGTGGCACCGTCATAGGATACCACATTTCCAACAAGTCAGTTTGTCAAATTTCAGCCCTGCTAGAGCTACCCCGGTCAACTAGGAGCAACGGCTCAGCTGTGAATTGGTAGGCCACACAAGCTCACAAAACAGAACTGCCTCGTGCTGAAAGGCATAGCCCGTAAAAAAACGTCTCCTCGGTTGCAACATTCACTACCGAGTTCCAAACTGCTTCTGGAAGCAACGTCAGCACAAGGACTGTTCATGGAGAGCTTCATGAAATAGGTTTCCAATGGCCGAGCAGGCTCACACAAGCCTAAGATCACCATGCATAGTGCCACCTGTAAGGTTTGGTGGAGGTGGAATAATAGTCTGGGGCTGTTTTCATGGTTCAGGCTCGGTTCCCTTAGTTCCATTGAAGGGAAATCTTAACTCTACAGCATACAATGACATCCTACGATTCTGCACTTCCAACTTTGTGGCAACAGTTTGAGGAGTCCCTTTCCTGTTTCAGCATAATGCCCCTGTGCACAAAGCCAGGTCCATACAGAAATGGTTTGTCTAGATCGGTGTGGAAGAATTGACTGACCTCAACCCCATCGAACACCTTTAGGATGAATTGGAATGCCGACTGTCAGCCAGGCCTAATCACCCAACATCAGTGCTCGACTTCACTAATGTTCTTGTGGCTGAATGGAAGCAAGTCCCCTCAGCAATGTTCCAACATCTAGTGGAAGGCCTTCCCAGAAGAGTGGAGGATATTATAGCAGCAAAGGGGGGACCAACTACCTATTAATGCCAATGATTTTGGAATGAGATGTTTGACGAGCAGGTTTCCACATACTTTTGGTCATGTCGTGCATTTCACGTAACCTTGGCCAGATTAGTGCAAACTAACTTTAGATTTGGCCTTGCTGATATGCTTCAGAAAATGTTACTAGTGCGTTGAAGTTTTTCAAATATTGAAAAACGAAAAGATTTAAAGTCCTCTACATTTATCTTATCATGCGCACACCCACACTCAACAACGACAGTGTATAAAGTGACAAGCTTCCTCAGGAGAGGACTGACCATTTGCTCTCAGCACTGTCATGTGACCTTTCAAGGCTTTCATCTTTACACTATCATTTATACTACCATATTATTTGACCTTTCACCTATACATTTCCATGTTAGACTAGAACCATAGTCTACAGTATTAGATAAAGGCAGTAGTTCACTAGAGTTACAGGGCTGTGTCCTTAAATGCACTCTTTTCCCTCTATAGTCCACTACTACTATAGGGTAGTGTACTATAAAGGGAATAGGGTACCATTTGAGAGGCTGCCACGGGTCCTTTTGAGGAAATAGCTGACTTGCCAAAGCCCCTTTGCCTCCAAATGCACGTGTTTTTCTTCCCCCTTCATTATCCCTGCTGCCTGGTTAAGGTCTTAAACACTGGGTGACTGCTGTGTTTCTCAGTGATGGTGACAGTAATTATCAACCTGCTGAGGTTGAGACTTCCCCTCTCCACTCTTCATCAATAACAACATAGTGCTGACTCCCATATCATTCACTGTCCATGAGAAACTGCACTGACACTGATCCTGGTACAGAGATTATTTCTAATCGTCACTTCCAAATGAGTTGTTATTCATTAGCAGTTTATTAGTTGTTATGCTCGCTGTTTCTTCACAGAGAAGGGAATATCAGTTACTTGGACCTGGTTCTGGCTGTTGTCAGACTGGGGTTGATACAGTGAGGTAGACGTCATGGCTGTGTCTCAAATGGCACCCTATTCCCGCCTGCATAGGGCTCTTCCCTATGGGCCCTGGTAAGAAGTATTGCACTATGTAGGGAATAGGGTGTTCCATTCGGGACTCACCCAATGTCTGTTAGGCCTTTTCTCCCGGAGGCCCCTTATCTGAGCTCAGCTCCTGATACAAACCAGACACTGTGGATGCGTCTGGGTGATCATTTACGGCATCTGTGGATGCTCATATGCCGTAAGCATTAGTGTAAAGTGGATTGTGGATGCGTGTATTCATGTTCAGCTTTCTATAGGACATTAGTGGTGTGTGGTGAATCAACCAGGGGTGTGCTGTCATTGTCTATTTTGGAGACCCTGTTTCTCTTGATTGGCAAAAATGAATCCACCCGTTGGACTTGGGATAAATGTAGCCTACATGCCTGCAATTGTCCAAAGTTGTTTTTCTAGGCAGCAGTAGCCAGTACTGGAGGTGTGTTGACAGATGTTATCCTTTGGGGAACAGTTATGTTGCTGTGGTCACTTAAAATCCAGAGAGGGAGAGTTTCAACATTTGTGGATGGAGAAATATGGACTCTGGATAAACTTGCACCATTCTTGTGAAATTATTTTTAGCTGACTCCCCCCCCCCCCCCTTAACTGTTTGAGGGACCATCTCCAGAACCCTGGCAGTACATGTCAGAACATGGCTACATTCCATTTGTTGAACGTTTAGAATGCATGTGTAGAGTGATTTAGGAAAGGGACAGAGACTGGGAGAGTTGACAGATAGAAGGGCTTTCCTTATCACCAGACTGCTGTCAAAACACTGATGAAATACATCGAGGTTAAATGCTTATTGTTCTGCTTAAGCCCTGTCAGTTAGATGAGCTCCTTGTTCCAAAAATGTCGATGATTTCAAGAGTTACTTTCCAAACACACACTACATTCTGTCTCCGTGGTATCTCCAGTCTCTAAAGTTGGACTCGGGTCCTTCTGTTTGGATGGACGGTGGACGGGCTGTGAAAGTGATTATCTGAACCGGCAGAAAAACAGCAGAGTTCCTGGTGTCTGTGATGGCGGTACAGCAGCTGTCTCAGCTCCCTCTGTCCCCCTCTCTGACACCGTGACAATCACTAGCTCCTGCACTCTCATCGGAAGTGGTAAATGGTATGGAAATGGTATCCTCATTAGAGATCTATTGTCAGGTTTCAACAGGTTCAGTATGTGGGTGTTATCAATATGTCATATTGCCTTATTTAATTATCAGTACAAGGACTCAATGGTCCAATGTCACTTTGATCTATTGGGAGTGTATGAATGGGCTGTGGGTGGCACTTGTTCTGTTGGGGAATCAGTCTGTTTCTGAACACTGTGTACAGTATTGGAATCTGTGAGCCAGTCAATAGGCTAGGAATAGGTTGGGCCTTGCCATGTCTGTGTGAGAATGTCCCAGCTGTTGACTTGATATGGTTACGAGCCACAACCAAACACTGGAAAAGGTGGTGTGTTGTTGAGTTCTGTTTCTTATCACCTGTTTAGCTGATTCCTGCCAGCACTGGACATGGATTACCGTAGTATCTGTAGAAGAAGAGACCGTGGTGGATTCAAAAGTGAATGTTAATTACTGTATGTAAAGAATATTACTATTTTAATAAGGCTGTTCGATAATAACCCTCCATTATTATTGTCCCCCACTTTCCAGACCTTTCTATGATCATTTGTCTGCCTGCCCTTCCTTCCTCTTCCTTTGTAGCTACGGATGTAGGGTCTTAATTTGAGCCAGTTTGCTACAGCAGGAAAATTATCCTGCAGCAAAAGGACATGTGAATTATTATGTGGACTATAATTAATAAACATTTTTGGGCAAATCAAGTCAACTCATACACTACAAGTTTGCAAATTCTCAGCAACAAAAGAATAATCAAATTAAGATCCTACATCTGTATGTCTTTTTCACATAACATTTCCAGACCATTAGATCTGAATGTGGATGGATTACTGGAGGTTTTATTGATCTCGCGGAGGGTCATTGTAAACCTTATGTATGATATCATTCTGGTGGAGGTCTGGGAAATGTAGACATTCAGAGACGAGGGTAGCGTGTCCTCCAAATGACATGAAGTGCTCACATACACTGAGTGTACAAAACATTAGGAACACCTTCCTAATATTGAGTCACACCATATTTTTCCCTCTGAACAGCCTAAATTCATCAGTCCATAGACTACAAGGTGTCGAAAGCATTCCACAGGGTTGCTGGCCCATGCTGACTCCAATGCTTCCCACAATTGTCAAGTTGGCTTGAAGTCCTTTGGGTGGTGGGTACACACAAGAAACTGTTGAGCATGAAAAACCCAGCAGCGTTGCAGTTCTTGACACTCAAACCGGTGCACCTGGCACCTACTACCTTACCCCGTTCAAAGGCACTTAAATAATACCGCGTTCAAAGGTACTTAAGTCTTGCCCATTCACCCTTTGAATGACACACACACACACAATCCATGTCTCAATTGTCTTGAGGCTTAAAAATCCTCCTTTTACCTGTCTCCTCCACTTCATCTACACTGTTCTGAAGTGAATTTAGCAGGTGACATCAATAAGGGATTCACCTTGTCAATCTGTCATGGAAAGAGCAGGTGCTCATAACGTTTTGTACACTCAGTGTATTTGTTCTATTAAACTGAAAAGGTGTTTGACAAATCAGACCCTCAGTAAGATTACATGTGGGGCCCACCGGAGACAGACCAATAATGATTTGTCTTTATCCTTGAAAATAGCAGATAAAGGCAAATGTATTAATTATCAGCTTTCTGTCAAACTGTCCCAATAATGATCTAGTTCATTCATTACCATCCCTCTGTCATGCTGTCCCAATGATGATACTAGTTTATTCATTACCAGCCCTCTGTCATGCTGTCCCAATGATGTCATGCTGTCCCAATGATGATACTAGTTTATTCATTACCAGCCCTCTGTCATGCTGTCCCAATGAGCATTAATCTAGCTGGCACTGAATCTACTGTATGTTAGAGGTATAGGATAGAAATGGCATAGAAATATGAAAGAAAAACAATGATTTAATGTATGGGGGGTTGTGGTAGTAATGAACCCTTCTTCTGGTGACGTCCCTTGGGAAGGTCACTGCCCAGCCAGGCCCTCTCCTGCTACTCAGTGAGGTGTTAAATGCCTCTGTCAGCCTATTGTCAGGAGGCCTTTATGTATGGATGCGTCCCAAATGGCACCCTATTTCCTATGTAGTGCATTACTTTTCACCAGGGCCCATACGGTGCACTATAAAGGGAAATGAGTGCCATTTTGGACGCACCTTATCTTATTTGCTCCACTCTGCCTTTTACCACTGCTGCCTGCTACTACCACCACCTTAAAGTGACCTCCGCTCAGCTGTGAGGAGGTTGTCCCACTCTGCAGTCTGTCGCTCTCTTAGGGAGAATATGGTAAAGCTCTCAGCACTCAGATAGCAGGACCAATGGAGTGCCGTTTTCAGTCGTGCCTCAGTCAGATGTAGTTAGAGCAGTCCTAGAGAGGAGTGTGTGTGGAGGTGGTGTCCACCTGTGCTGCTGTCATTTGTCTTGGTGTGCTGGGCCTCTGTAGCCTGGGGGAGACTCCCTGAGGCTGGACCATGGGCTGCTCAGGGAGCAGAGCGTGCCTTAGCCCTCCCTGCTCTGGAGACCGGGTAAAGGACTTCTATCTTTTGTTCTACTCTGTCTGTAATGGGGATGGGGAGCAGGGGACAGGAAATACTGCTAAGTCTGTCTCACTGACCCTTCATTAGAGGATACGATTTTTTATTTGACTTGTCTGTTCTGTGTCTATTTTTTGTGTTCTGTTATCCTTCTCTGAGGGAGATTGTTCCAGGACAGTAACAGGGCCTGTGGTCCTCAGTTGGTGCTGTGTCCGGTGGATTTGTTGAGGAGTATAAGACCGGTTAGTGGGGGATTCCCTCTGCGTCAGTTTGGGAGGAGCACTGCAGCTAGGGCAGCCTCTGTAAAGATGGGGGGGAGAGAGAGAGCGAGTAGGGGAAGTAGAAAGAGGAGAAGGCAAGGAATAGAGAATGTCAAGTAGCTGGGGGTAGAGAATGGGTGTTAGGGTTTCTGTCTCAGCTCAGTTGCATGGGGGTTGGGGGGAGGGTGCTTTGCCTGACATGTTTTTTCAATGTGTTGCATTTGTTAGCTGAGGAGCAATATAACTGTGCTATTTGGCTCAATATCCTGTTAATGAAATGAAGTTGAGATGGAGAGGTCTTGTACACTAATTAAGCTGTTACGGTCATTGGATTTATCCCAGAAGTGCTTGTCATGAATCAACAATATGCGTCTGTGTGCATCTAGAATGACCGTATAGTATTCGAAAGGATATTGAATTGAAAGCTGTTATACGAATTACATTTTTTTAGGTTCTTCTGACTGAACTGTGTGTGTGTGGGGCTCAAGCCTGTTGCAGTGTGCCAGCAAACCAAAGCCCCAAACTGTGTTTAAATGACCACTAACAGTGTGTTTGTTTCCCAGCATGATGAGGTCATTAAGCAGCGCAGGGACCTGTCCCAGGAACTGATGACCTTGAAGGGAGAGCTCGGTAAGTAAGGTCACCACAGAGACAAACCTAACCGCTTCGGGGTTAACTTTCCCCTGGGTACAGATCTAGAATCAGCTTCTCCTCCCTCAATCCTAACCTTAACCATTAGTGGGAGAAATTATACACTGACCCAAGATCAGTGTCTAGGGGACACGTCAATACTTCACTACGTTTACTTAAGCTATCACTACGGCTAACATTAAACACAGAGGGCATAATGCTACTTTGTTTTGTTTGTGCAGCTATTATTTGTCAGAGCACTTAGCACTAGGCTCAGACCCAACCCTTAGCACTAGGCTCAGACCCAACCCTTAGCACTAGGCTCAGACCCAACCCTTAGCACTAGGCTCAGACCCAACCCTTAGCACTAGGCTCAGACCCAACCCTTAGCACTAGGCTCAGACCCAAGAGCAACTCGTGGGCTTTGCCTTGACAGTGATGTGCTTTCAGCGTGTGGGGAAGAAGCTCAGAAACCATCTTTTGACTATCTTTTGGAGAAAAAAACATTGCTGCCATGACTGAGTGTAATAAGCAGCTTAAGTCTGTCACAAGCCCAAACAGTGGCAATGTCATCAGACAGTTCTTCTATTGCATGTATTCCCTTTGCCTCTTATCTGCCCTGTAATTAGATTCTCCCCCCACTTCCCTGGTTAATTTGTTCTGTCCTCCACCGAGGAGAGGATGGGACGCCCAGAACCGACGTAGTATAGAAGTGTGTCTGCTTTATTTGCCCCGGCCTCTGTTCTGAGAGTCTCTGATGCAGCATGTTCCCTTGAGGGTTCTTTAGGTTGGTGTCTGGCCCCCATAGGGGCCGTTAGCAGCGAATTTAGTTGTTTTTCTATAAAGAAACATTATTTTTTTTTTTGTCAACCTGAAGGGGAAAAAACTGTGGAGAAATCCAAAACCTGGAACAACTAAACTGAGCTCTGAATTGGTCCGATGTTCCAGTGCTCTGTGTGTTCCTGTCTGGGGAGACTGAGGTGATCATGACGTCATGCTAAACCTTGCAGGCAGACCAACGAGCCAAACTCCCCATACCCGTGGGCACTATTGTGGTTTGGAAAGTTAGGATTATTGAGATGAATCAAATGTGTATAATGTACTTGTTGTTCTCTGTAAATATTTTATTGCGCTTCACAGCAATCTTTTTTTGCGTTTCCATGTGAACTTTTTATTTCTCATCTTTTTGTGTCCTCAACAGTTTGCAGCCCTGTAAGTCTCTATCTGTTCTGTCCTGTGGGGCTGCAAGGGTCTGACTGGGGAATAGTGTGGCTCCACCCCTCCCTCATGTTGGTGGTCAGACAACGTACCTCAGCCTTGGGACCAGCACATGACTCCCCTTCCCATTAAGCCCAGTGTATCAGCTTCTAATAGATAAGACCCCCAGACAGTTCTACAGACAGACCCACTGGGGTTGTTGGTACATGGTAGTACTGTACAGGGGGAGGGGAGGAAGGCAAAGACCACAAGGCATTTATCCTGAGCCCAACACTTGCCGTCAGTGATTCCATCCCAAATGGCACCCTATTTCCTATATAGTGCACTACTTTTGACTAGAGCCCTGTATAGGCCCTGGGAATAGAGTATACTTTACCCCATCCCTCAGACAGTATTCTGCATAGCCAGTATGGGCTTGCTCCCCCCAATGATGTCACCACTCCACTCACAGCAGCTGGCTAATTATAGTGTACTGCATTGTCTGTTTGGGCCACCTCCAGTTTCATGACATGACATACTATCCTTTCATATTAACTCTTCACCAATATAAATTACAAGTGCTTCATATTTTTTTTTCCTGCCTCACCACCTAGTATCTGGAATTGGGGCACATTCAAAGCCATCACCCTGACAAGAATCCAAGACCAGTAACTTTTAGATATGGCTTTTACAGTGTGTTTTAGTGTGATGAATTTAGCCTGGCTCCTATGACCATATTCCCTGTTATACTTCATGCCTGTGGAGTGCAGGGCTCAACCTGATGTGTTTGTTTGGGCTCTGTCCCTGTAGGTCTGGGGTTCTATTTCTTCTCACTCCCACACTTTTGATATGATGCTATATATTACACTTAGACATTTTTATCATTTTAAAATATTTAACGCACCTGTTGGAAAGAGTCAAAGTAAATGGATACTATATAAATATTTGATGTGCCATTTGTTACTTTTTTTTACACAAAATAGTTGCCTCAGAGTATTGCTTCATTACCATAACTCTGAACAAAATGAACAATTATAATGGTAAGTCAACATTTTACGTCAAATCACAAAAGAACTGCGAAGTGAAAGTGGAGAACAAGGATATGACATGAAGAGTATCATATCTCCACCTCCAAGAAATGTCACTTTGAATATTGCTTATACTGCGTCATTACCGCAACATCAGTAAAACAAAAAACAACATTTCTTACATTTTAGGCATTTAGCAGACGCTCTAATCCAAAGCGATTTAGAGTAGTGAGTGCATTCATTTTCATATTTTTTTTCCAAACTGGTCCCCCATGGGAATCAAACCAACAACATTGGCTTTGCAAGCGCCGTGCTCTACCAACTGAGCAAATTCATCTAGATTGTCCTCTATTTGAAATGATATATCTCATTATGTTGTGGTTGGAATTAACAAATGATGGCTGATTCTACTAACCAAGTAAACCTTGTGGCCTGGCAGTGAAATCCCAAAATGTTGCCAATTGCCATAACCACAACAAAATGTTATTACCAGAAGTAGCTTATTTTTCAAGGGAATACCCCAGCTTAATACTGCTTATCAAATGATATTTGACTTTCTTTATAGCAATCAATGATAATCCATTTCCAACCACTTATTTTTAACTAGTCCAATTTACTATTACCGCCACAATGTACACATACAGTTGAAGTCGGAAGTTTATATACACTTAGGTTGGAGTCATTAAAACCCGTTTTTCAACCACTCCACAAATGTCTTGTTGACAAACTATAGTTTTGGCAAGTCGGTTAGGACATCTACTTTGCTTAACACAAGTAATTTTTCAACAATTATTTACAGACCGATTATTTCACTTATAAATGATTTATATCACAATTCCAGTGGGTCAGAAGTTTACATACACTAAGTTGACTGTGCCTCTAAACAGCTTGGAAAATTCCAGAAAATGTCATGGCTTTTGAACTTTCTGATAGGCTAATTGACGTCATTTGAGTCAATTGGAGGTGTACCTGTGGATGTATTTCAAGGCCTATCTTCAAACAGTGACTCTTTGCTTGACATCATGGGAAAATCAAAAGAAATCAGACAAGACCTCAGAAAAAAAATATTGTAGACCTCCACAAGTCTGGTTCATCCTTGGGAGCAATTTCCAAATGCCTGAAGTACGCAAGTACAAACACCATGGGACCACGCAGCCGTCATACCGCTCAGGAAGGAGACACGTTCTGTCTCCAAGAGATTAACGTACTTTGGTGCGAAAAGTGCAAATCAAACCCAGAACAACAGCAAAGGACCTTGTGATGATGCTGGAGGAAACAGGTACAAAAGTATCTATATCCACAGTAAAACGAGTCCTATATCAACATAACTTGAAAGGCCTCTCAGCAAGGAAGAAGCCACTGCTCCAAAACCTCCATAAAAAAGGCAGACTATGGCTTGCAACTGCACATAGGGACAAAGATCGTACTTTATGGAGAAATGTCCTCTGGTCTGATGAAACAAAAATAGAACTGTTTGGCCATAATGACCATCATTATGTTTGGAGGAAAAAGGGGGAGGCTTCCAAGCTGAAGAACACCATCCCAACCGTGAAGCACGGGGGTGGCAGCATCATGTTGTGGGGGTGCTTTGTTGCAGGAGGGCTGGTGCACTTCACAAAATAGATGGAATTGACCCCAAGCATACTTCCAAAGTTGGGTCAAAATGGCTTAAGTAACAAAGTCAAGGTATTGGAGTGGCCATCACAAAGCCCTGACCTCATTCATATAGAAAATGTATGGGCAGAACTGAGAAAGCGTGTGTGAGCAAGGAGGCCTACAAGCCTGACTCAGTTACACCAGCTCTGTCAGGAGGAATGGGCCAAAATTCACCCAACTTATTGTGGGAAGCTTGTGGAAGGCTATCCGGAACGTTTGACCCAAGTTATACAATTTAAATGCAATGCTACCAAATACTAATTGACTGTATGTAAACCTCTGACCCACTGGGAATGTGATGAAAGAAATAAAAGCTGAAATAAGTCATTCGCTCTACTATTATTCTGACATTTCACATTCTTAAAATAAAGTGGTGTTCCTAACTGGCCTAAGACAGGGAGTTTTTACTAGGATTAAATGTCAGGAATTGTGAAAAACTGAGTTAATGTATTTGGCTAAGCTGTATGTAAACTTCTGACTTCAATTGTACTTCAAGTGTAACGCACTTGTTCCCAATATACTGTAACTACTGGAAAAAGGATAAACATATAACAATTTCAACTATAAATTGCATTGTTGATGGTAGCCTCCATGCAGGTATACAATCACAGCAAGTGCAGGCCAGTATTTATGGTTTAAGGAATTTAAATAATTATGTCTTTATGTGGCAGTATCCTATAGACGGATAAACCAACTATTCCAAAACCCATTCTGTTTTAAACTAAAATTGAATGCTAAAGATGTTTTGTGAAAATCGAGAAATCTAATTTTGTGTGATTTTAAAAATGCCAACGGTGCCCATAGTTGCAGAATCACCAGAGCCAGTTCCCTGGCTCCCAGGGTGATATACCATCTATGGAACAAACACAGCCTCACTTGTCAGGGTCCCCTATCCTAGACATGTCTTTTCTGTACTGTAGGTTGGTTCTTTACATTTTATTTATGTTTGTCTCATTGGGTAGAAACCTTCTGCTTGGCATTTTTGCCTGAGACATAGTTCTTGATGGACGACATGGCTGACTGGTACACATGATCAAGAACCTCAAATTCCCCTTTGTCCTGAAACGTTCACTTCCCCAATCCTTTTAACGTGTGAATCCCATCTAATCACTGTAGTGAACATGTATTGTTTTATGAAGGTTGCCATAGAGCTCCTATTGTAAATCTAGGAAGGTTGCCACCATTAAACATATTGCATAAGAAGATTCACATTGACACGTGCCTGCAGAAGAGCACCAAGCATAGAATTAGAATGATTTCTATTGCACCAACAGCTGGAAGTAGCCTTTAATACCCATCCATCCCTGCCCACTTGTAAATCGAGAGCTATTGAGCTATTATGTTCATACTGGTAGGATTGTGTGTCGAATCAACCTCCATATGTATGTCACCTGCTACACATAGAGACAGTAGATACTACCCTGTTGTACACAGCTGCCACTCTTATGTCATCACCAGCCAAAGTAAATCCTCACAGGCTGGCAAGGCCAACTGCTGGGCATCACACTGGCACTGGCATCTGTTCTGTCTATACCAGGAATGTGGCACAGCACGCAAGGGCCCACCAGAGCCATGTGTCTGTTGCTTAGTTTATATTAGTGTCTCCCAACTCCAGTCCTCCAGTACCCCCAACAGCATGTACATTGTTAGACAATAGAAACAGCAGCATGTCCATGTTCAAACTGTAAAGCTGGTGTACTGTTCTACTGTAGCAGACATATGTTGCAAGTAGGACAGAAGTGAGTCAATATTAAAAAAATACCAAGTACATGACACTGATTTCAGACAATTGTGAAAATGTGTTTTTGATAACTCATGGGTATGTCTTTGTACTGCCAATAAGGCAGTGTGCTCTGTAGTCTGCCAGAGGCGGGCACTGGGTAAGACAGTGTGCTCTGTAGTCTGCCAGAGGCGGGCACTGGGTAAGACAGTGTGCTCTGTAGTCTGCCAGAGGCGGGCACTGGGTAAGACAGTGTGCTCTGTAGTCTGCCAGAGGCGGGCACTGGGTAAGAGTCTGGGTAAGACGGTGTGCGGGCACTGGGTAAGACGGTGTGCTCTGTAGTCTGCCAGAGGCGGGCACTGGGTAAGACGGTGTGCTCTGTAGTCTGCCAGAGGCGGGCACTGGGTAAGACGGTGTGCTCTGTAGTCTGCCAGAGGCGGGCACTGGGTAAGCAGTGTGTGTCAGAGGCGGGCACTGGGTAAGTGCCAGAGGCGGGCACTGGTCTGACAGGCGGGCACTGTAAGACAGTGTGGTGCCAGAGGCGGGCACTGGGTAAGACGGTGTGCTCTGTAGTCTGCCAGAGGCGGGCACTGTAGTCTGCCAGAGGCGGGCACTGGGTAAGACAGTGTGCTCTGTAGTCTGCCAGAGGCGGGCACTGGGCTATCTTCTTTTTATATATATATATATAAGAGCCCTATATATAATTTTATTTTTTTTATAAATGTGTTTGCCTTTCCAAAGCTGAATGTCATAACATGAGCCTCGAGTTTTGCTGAACAGGTTTTCCCAAAGATTTTACTTGTCTCTTATTTCCCTTTTCTCAGAACTGACCATTTCTGATGTCCTTACCGTCATTGACATTTTTATTTATTTAATCTTTAAATAAACATCCATGAAATGTCACATTGAAAAAAGGAGGAAAAAAAATCCAATATGCACAACTGAGATTGCAGGCACACGTGACTTTGGGATTCTCAGTGCTGAACCCACTAGCCTTCTCGGCCCCTTTGTTAGACTGTTAGATTGTTTGTTTATCTAATGCTGTTCTTCTTTGCTAAGATATGAGACACATATTTCCCGTTAGAAAATACAGTTCCACAAAACAAAATGATTTCCCCTCTGCTGTGGATCCTACTGGCACTCTGCAGTGAACTCTGCCCGCTCGTGTGAGTTGTTGGAGCGGGAGAAGGATGAGGTGTGTGGGGCATTGGAGGGCGTGCTCCAGACGATGCAGGAGCAGCACCACACAGAGCTGGCCCAGCTGGAGGAGAGGCTCAGGGTGTTCTACCAGGCCGAGTGGGACAAGATCCACCTGACCTACCAGGGGCAGGCAGACCGGTGCAAGGCCCTCATGGAGCAGCAGGTACATTAAAGCTACTGCATGCATCCCTAATGGAACCTTATACCCTATATAGTGCACTACTTTTTTACCAGAGCCCTATGAGATTTGGTCAAAAGTAGTGCACTACAAAGGAATTGGGGTGCCATTTGGGACGTAGAAAGAGTGCCAATAGGCTAAACGTGGTTCTCTTCCTCCTTTTTACTGTAGAAGTCTGTTTATTTCAGATCAGTAATAATGTAGAAGGGCTTGAGAGGATTGGAATGCACCCACAGTGTCAAGTCTTAATACAACTACACATGACACCCCAGTCTCCCAGGGCTCAGTCCTTTGTCTGTCTATCTGACAATGAGACAATTGTTTAGAGATTTGTTCATTCCTGACATGCACAATATCCATCAGTGTCCTTTGCAGTCATTCTGTTGAGTCATTCAGAGCGTACTACTCAGCTCGATTCATTTCAAGGAAAATTGGTCACTGCAGAAAGTAGTCCACAAATCAGACCTGGGGCCATCTGTCGGTATACTGTCAGCGTGGAGCTGGTTTCATCCTAATGCTGAAGGTTGCTCTACTGATACTGACTGCACCCCACATTACACACTGTTCCCTTTTATAGTGCGCTCATTTTGACCAAAGCCCTATGGACCCTAGTCAAAGTTGTGTACTTTAAAGGGAATAGTGTGCCATTTGGGGATGCATACCGTCTTACGCAAACTGACTCACTGAATAAAATTGAAATTCTATCCGTTTGGAATAAGTGTTTTTCGCAGTCTGTACTGTGTTGGTTTATTTGATCTTAATTAGTTTAAAGGCCTAAAGGCTTTACATGATCTATCCGTTACTATTGATGTGGTGATTCATAATGCACCTGTTAAAGGGATACTTCGAGATTTTGGCAGTTAAGCCCTTTATCTGCTTCCCCAGAGTCGGGTGAACTCATGGATACCATTTTTAGGTCTCTGCATCCAGTATGAAGGAAGTTAAGAGCGTTTCATAAGCCAGCGTGAACTAGCGTTAGCTCAATGACTAAGTCTATGGTAAATACTAGCATGCTAGCAGTTACCATAGACTTACATTGTACTAGTTGACAATTGCATTAATGCTAGTTAGCAACTTCCTTAAAACTGCAAGCAGGCCTCCCGGGTGGCGCAGTGGTTAAGGGCGCTGTACTGCAGCGCCAGCTGTGCCATCAGAGACTCTGGGTTCGCGCCCAGGCTCTGTCGTAACCGACCGCGACCGGGAGGTCCGTGGGGCGACGCACAATTGGCCTAGCGTCGTCCAGGTTAGGTTGGTCGGTAGGATGTCCTTGTCTCATCGCGCACCAGCGACTCCTGTGGCGGGACGGGCACAGTGCGCGCTAACCAATGTTGCCAGGTACACGGTGTTTCCTCCGGCACATTGGTGCGGCTGGCTTCCGGGTTGGATGTGCGCTGTGTTAAGCAGTGCGGCTGGTTGGGTTGTGTATCGGAGGACGCATGACTTTCAACCTTCGTCTCTCCTGAGCCCATATGGGAGTTGTAGCGATGAGACAAGATAGTAGCGACTACAACAATTGGACACTACGAAATTAAGGAGAAAAAGGGGTAAAAAAAAAACAAAAAACTGCAAGCAGACACACATGGTATCCATGAGTTAATTTGCCTCTGGGGAAATAGATGGTGGTAATAGCTTTTTATACGTTGCTTTTTTTTGATTATGAATGTTCCTAAAACCATGTTCCTTCTCTTTTTGAAGATGACTGAGTTGAGAGCCAGCCATAAGGCTGTGACGTTAGAGCTGGAGGCCAGCAACTCTGAACAGATCCAAGTGGTTAAACAGCAGTATGAAGAATCTCTAAAAGGTACATTCATGTACACCGTTTAAAAAATAAAAAATCTTAAGTTACTGCAAGGTAGAAATCATCAAAGCACGTGTTAGTCAAAATCAGTTTAAAAAAGACTGTCTTGCAATATAATTCTGTTAAACTGATCTCTCTCAAAGAGTTCCGGCAAGCTCATGAGCGGGAGCTGCAGACATTGGACAAAAAACTGAAGGAGGCTGAAGCCACTTTATCTGTAAGCTTCAGCTTCACATATCAAAATATATTCCAAGTTATTTTGTCTCATGAGAGGTTAGGTGACCGTGTCCTCATGATGTGATGTTCCTCAGGTCCAGATTCAGGAGCTCATCGAGGAGAACACGACCCTGAACCACAGGATAAAGGCAGAGGAGGACCAGAGGAGGGAGCTGGCTGAGAGAAGTCAGGTACTGCCAACACGCCACACCCCTCACATTCACTCTTATCTTACGGCCCACTCCAATAACGTTCCAAGATGAGTGTTCTTGACAATAGGGCAGTGCTGTTGCCCATCTCCCTCCATAATATAATGATGATGTGTCAGATATGCCATTCAGCAGACACCTTTGTCCAAAGCAACGTACAGTCATGCATGCACATTTTACGTATGGGTGGCCCTGGTAATTGAACCCACAATACCAACTGAGGCATACAGGACCTCCAGTGTGTATATATATCGATAGTTTTCTATTTTTGTCTTTATTTCCTATATAGTGCACTCCTTCCAACCGGCGCCTCTGGTCAAAGCAGTGCATTATAAAGTGAATAGGGTGCCATTTCTGACACCACCCAAGAGTGCGTTAAGGTTAGGCTGCTGTCGGTCATAATCAGTATTGAGTGGGTGACCTTTTCTTCTCAGCATTCTAACAATGCACATGAGGGGATTGAGATAAAGACCTCTGTACTACCCTTCCAGCAACACTGATAGACTAGAAATAGTCTGACAATAACTGCTAGCACCAACCCAGTGGTCCACTGCCTGCTTGGGGCTGTGGGAGTCATGCTGTATAGTTAAAACACCACACGGTGTATAGTTTTACAACCTAGAATGACTTTAATTCTCACCTGCTATGTGATTGAAGGCATTGACTATGTTTGAATAAGGCTGTTGTGGTGAAAGTATTACCGCCACACCGGCAGTCATGACCGAGTCATGGTAATCTCCTCTTATGCAGTCTGGACATGCATTAGTAGTACCCAACTCGCTAACGATCATCACGTTGCTATTGGCCTGGTACTCAGGGCTCTATTGTCCCTCTAACTACTATGACATCAATGCAAATACAAATGAAAATCACATCAAACACGTATCCAAACAGTTTCATGCTTTTAAAACTCACCTCACTGTGATTGATCAATTTGAAGAAAGAAGTTCAACAACAGGTTAAACAGTGTAAAACATGGTTGTTGTGGATGTTGTTTCAAAGCCTAATACAGCTAAATAGACAGCACTTTATACGGTGATGATTCATTCAAAACATTTATATGCAAAAAAATGTAATAATGATTGTGCCGTTTATATACTGAACAAATAAAAAAACACAACATTTAAAGTGTTGGTCCCAGAAATGTTCCTTAAGCACAAAAAGCTTATTTCTCTAGAATTTTGTGCACAAATGTGTTTACATCCCTGTTAGTGAGCATTTCTACTTTGCCAAGATAATCCGTCCACCTGACAGGTGTGGCAAATCAAGAAGCTGATGAAACAGCATGATCATTACACAGGTGTACCTTGTGCTGGGGGGGGGCAATAAAAGGCCACTCTAAAATGTGCCGTTTTGTCACGTAACACAATGCCAAGTTTTGAGGGAGTGTGCCATTGGCATGCTGACTGCAGGAAGGTCCACCGGAGCTGTTAGCTGACAATTTTAATGTTAATTTCTCTACCGTAAGCAGCCTCAGGTTTTTTTTTAGAGAATTTGGCAGTAAGTCCAACCGGCCTCACAACGTGTAACCACGCCAGCCCAGGACCTCTACATCCGGCTTCTTCACCTGTGGTATCATCTGAGACCAGCCACCTTGGACATCTGATGAAACTGAGGAGTATTTCTTTCTGTAATAAAGCCCTTTTGTGTGTTGGGGGGGGGGGGGATGCATTCTGATTGGCTGGGTCAGCTCCCGAGGGGGTGGGCCTGGCACCCAAGGGGGTGTGCCTATGCTCTCCCAGGCCCACCCATGGCTGCGCCCTTAACCAGTCATGTGAAATCTATAGATTAGGGCCTAACGAATTTATTTCAGTTGACTGTTTTCCTTACATCAGCTGTAACTCAGTAAAATAATTGACTTTGTTGCATGTTTATTTTTGTTCCATATACAATACATAGCCTACTGCATATTACACACAGCAGAAAAACATTAAAAAACTGATTCAAGATGTCTTTGGCACATAATTGGCCTAGCCTATGCTCCAAAAATGGTTACAAATTAGTGATCGCCTTTGAGTGTGGACTGTATTATTATGCATACTGGATGGACCTTATGCTATTCTCCCAATGTTCTATTCATGAGTCTGGGAGAGAACTTATGGGCCTAGGCGATGCTGTTGGTTTATTGTGCAGGACGACTTAGCGTTAGCTAATACATTTACATTACATTTAAGTCATTTAGCAGACGCTCTTATCCAGAGCGACTTACAAATTGGTTAGTTATAGTGAATTTGTATTTGATTTTTTATTAGCTTAGTATAGAGCTTTTTCTTTGTATATAATGAATAGGCTGACATTACCTTTAGCTACAGAATATCTCACCACTGTGCATTTCCATCTCTTTCTCTCTCCTTCATTCCTTACTCCAGCGCGCAGAGTGGCTGTCAACAGTTTAATGAAAATATTTAATTTTCCTGAACAGATTTAACTTTGTTTCACAAAATGAAGCACTGGGTAGCTGCAGGAACAGCGTTGGAGAGCCCATGGCATACAGAGTTTGGGTGGAATATCACCTGTCGCGCAGTGAGGCTGCATGCTCCTTAAACAGTGATTGATGCTTGGAGTGAAATAACTGTAGTAGCCTTTCCTGCATAATAACTGAACACTGGAAATCAGTCTCCATTCGCTATATAACGGGATACTTTTGAACCCTGCCCCTGTTCCTGACCATTTGATGGTGTATATTCAATTGATTTCTCAAATCCTGCGCACCTGCTCCAGAATGGGAAAAATATCAATTGAATTATATAATGTTTCATTAAACCTGCCTAAAATACATAATGGATGTATTGTGATGGTGTATACAGTTTATTAGACTTTTTTTTTTAAATATCGATGTTCCAAAGGCGTGCATCAGTGGCATGTATGCGACTTGTACAAGTGGAGGCCTGGAGATGCTAAACATGTTCATTTTAATTAACGGTCAATGTCATGACCGCCACAGCCCTATGTGTGGCATGTATGTGTTGCTAGGGCTTACACAGTGGAGTGTTTTTGTCACCTAGGTATGTTACCCTCTGTTGATTTGTCCATGGATTTAGGGTTGAATGAGTTATGGGAAGAGGTTAGCCTCATCTGGAATTATCACACTCATTCAGACCACCCTGTTCCAGAAGGACTCCCTGTATTTGGAGCAGGGGCTGGAGAGCCTCAAGGTTGTGCTGGATATCAAGAACAAACAGCTGCACCAACAGGACCACAAACTGATGCAGAACAGTTTTACTCACCCTCTTTTTGTGCTGTTCCAGAAGGACTCCCACACCCTGTATCTGGAACAGGAACTGGAGAGCCTCAAGGTTGTGCTGGATATCAAGAACAAACAGCTGCACCAACAGGACCACAAACTGATGCAGATGGCCAAAATGGTGAGCACCATAGATACCACACCCACTCACTGTTAATGACATATAGTTCAGACATACATTTTAAGACCGACGCTTTTTTGATTTAGTTTTGGATTTTTTGTAGACGGAGAAAAGTGTTAAGCTGGACGAATGCCTTAAAAAAGTCCAGCAGGAGAATGAGGATCTGAAAGCCCGCATGGACAGACATGCTGCTCTGTCGAGGTAAAACGACCTTACTTACTCCTGTAGTCTTAAGGCAGCCTGGGAATGGGTGTCTATGGGCTTCTATGTATCTCTGTGTTTTTTGCTCTCTAACTCCTGTCTTGACACCGCTTTCCAGACAACTGTCCACAGAGCAGGCGGTGCTGCAGGAGTCTCTCCACAAGGAATCAAAGGTGAACAAGCGTCTGTCTATGGAGAATGAGGAGCTCATCTGGAAGCTGCACAATGGGGACCCAAGCAGCCCCCACAAGCTGTCCCCCACCTCCCCCTCCCACCATTCCCTCGGCCTCCAATCACCTCGCAGCTCTGCCGTCTTCACCAGCCCCATCCAATCACCTCGCAGCTCTGCCGTCTTCTCCAGCCCTCCAGTCTCACCCAGATAACAGCAGCACACCGCTTCCAGGAAGCAGACTCTTTCTCTCCTCTGATTGGACTGGGTCCATGAAGCAGCCTCTCTTGCTCCTTTCTGTTTGGACCGAGTCAACCCTCCATACTTAAGAGCTATATTAGCTGACCGGGATTGCCGCATGTCATCCAGAGATGGCTACAATATCCCTGAATGGCTCTACTTTCTGTTGACACTTACTACAGATCAATGACTCTATGAGAAAAGACTGTTGCACAGAAGCACTTACTGAGTGAGACCGCCTCTTGTTCTTTCTGCCTTGTCTGATTATTATAGGACATCAGCCATAGGGTTAGCGTTATTATAGGACATCAGCCAGAGGGTTAGGGTTATTATAGGACATCAGCCATAGGGTTAGCGTTATTATAGGACATCAGCCAGAGGGTTAGGGTTATTATAGGACATCAGCCAGAGGGTTAGGGTTATTATAGGACATCAGCCAGAGGGTTAGGGTTATTATAGGACATCAGCCAGAGGGTTAGGGTTATTATAGGACATCAGCCAGAGGGTTAGGGTTATTATAGGACATCAGCCAGAGGGTTAGGGTTATTATAGGACATCAGCCAGAGGGTTAGGGTTATTATAGGACATCAGCCAGAGGGTTAGGGTTATTATAGGACATCAGCCAGAGGGTTAGGGTTATTATAGGACATCAGCCAGAGGGAGGGTAGGACATAGGGTTAGGGTTATTATAGGACATCAGCCAGAGGGTTAGGGTTATTATAGGACATCAGCCAGAGGGTTAGGGTTATTATAGGACATAGGGTTATTATAGGACATCAGCCAGAGGGTTAAGGTTATTATAGGACATCAGCCAGAGGGTTAGGGTTATTATAGGACATCAGCCAGAGGGTTAGGGTTATTATAGGACATCAGCCAGAGGGTTAGGGTTATTATAGGACATCAGCCAGAGGGTTAGGGTTATTATAGGACATCAGCCAGAGGGTTAGGGTTATTATAGGACATCAGCCAGAGGGTTAGGGTTATTATAGGACATCAGCCAGAGGGTTAGGGTTATTATAGGACATCAGCCAGAGGGTTAGGGTTATTATAGGACATCAGCCAGAGGGTTATTATAGGACATCTCAGGACTATATAATGAGACGATTTTTGTTACTCTTTCTCGTGGTCAGCAAAAGCGTGTTGCTGGTTTTCCCTCTGAAGACACACCAGTGCTATGGGAAGGAGTGCTGTGGTGCCGTTGGCCAAAGGCAGACCTGTGTGTTGACTGACTGGGAATATGCTCTGCTCCTGTCTGTCATAATATTGCTATGAGAATCAGCACGGCTAGGAATCCAAAAATAACATTGAATCTCCTCCTTTGATTTGGAAATCAAACATGAATCCTGTAATCTGTATATTAATTGATGAAAATTAGGTAAACATAAACCCTTGTACAACACATACTACTCAATAACATTGTGTTCACTCCTCATAGATCATTCATGAATGCTTTCACTGCAGGAACTTCGCTTTCAGTGATGCATGCACCACATGCTACATGCAAATGTCTTCATAAACTGGATATTAGCAATCATTTCCTGTGTTTTTAAAAGGTTAATGGCGTTTCCATGGTAATTAATGGCCGTCCTGCGCTTCCGAACTGTACTTTTGTTTTCCTGTTATTACCCGTCTACCGGTTATATAGACTTCTAACTGTTCAGTTCTACCGGTTATATAGACCTCTAACTGTTCAGTTCTACCGGTTATATAGACCTCTAACTGTTCAGTTCTTCCGGTTATATAGACCTCTAACTGTTCAGTTCTACAGGTTATATAGACTTCTAAATGTTCAGTTCTACAGGTTATATAGACCTCTAACTGTTCAGTTCTACAGGTTATATAGACTTCTAACTGATCAGCTCTACAGGTTATATAGACCTCTAACTATTCAGTTAGGTTTCCTGATGACTCAAAGCTGTGTTTTTAATGTTCGTTGGTTTGTTTGACCATGGGACCAATTCAAATAAATGTTTGCATGTTTGATGACCTGTTATCTAGCACCCCTCCCTCATCCAATCCTCCTACTACAGCTTTAAAATGGGGGGGTCTTTACAAAGATGTCACTAAGGTTAAAATGCAAGAAGAAGCTAAGCGTGATGGACGTGTTTTGGATATGTCACAAATTAGTACCTGTTTGGATGTGGAGATTACTGGTGTTGAAAAAACTGTTTAATATATGCAATTAATAAAATCCTATTATGAAATCTAAAGCAGATATATATTTATGGTGATGTATTCTGTTTCTTACTTGGTTGGTAGATGAAACTAGATTTTGTGTACAATTACCTCAACACTGCTTAGCTCTGTATACTGAACAAAAATGTTAACGCAACATGCAACAATTTCAATGATTTTACTGCGTTAATTCATTCGGCCCTAATCTAAGGATTTCACATCGGTGGGCCTGGGAAGGCACAGGCCCACCCACTGGGCAGCCAGGACCAACCAATCAGAATGAGTTTTTCCCCACAAAAAAAAGGCTTTATTGCAGACATACTCCTCAGTTTCATCAGTTGTCCGGGTAGCTGGTCTCAGATGATCCCCCAGGTGAAAAAACTGGATGTGGAGGTCCAGGGCTGGTTGGACATGCTACCAAATTAAAATGCTGTTGTAAGTGGCTTATGGTAGAGAAATTAACATGAAATTCTCTGGCAACAGCTCTGGTGGTGGTTCCTGCACACTCCGTCAAAACTTGAAACCTCTGTGGTGTTGTGTGACAAGTGGCCTTGTGTCCCCAGCACAAGGTGCACCTGTGTAATGAACATGCTGTTTAATCAGATTCTTGATAAAACACACCTGTCAGGTGGATGGATTATCTTGGCAAAGGAGAAATGCAAACAAATTTGTGCACATAATTTGAGCAAAATAAGATTGTGTGCATGGAACATTTCTGGGATCTTTTATTTCAGCTCATGAAACCAACACTTTAAATGTTCAGTATAGCTCATTCTAAGAGACCGCAACAGCCTAGTGCGTTTCTGTTGAGAGAGAGGTGGAAATGCAGTATGTGTGTTATACTGGACTAAAATAAGATCTGGGCTTGCAATTCACATTCCACATACGGAGTCCATTAGGAGTGAGGCAGGGCACACGGTTTCTATTCCTTCCCCTTCACACCAGAGAGAGGGAGCAGAGGCTTCTCTCACATGACGGTTTTCCTTTTAGACTGATCAAATCCCCCAACAAAGCATCCAATATTGTTTCATTGTAAAATATCTTTCCCCACAGAAGGGAAAGATGTGTGCCCAGGAAGAGCTTCACCATACATCATAGAGGAGGTAAATGTATGAAGATACCTTTAATGTCCGAGACATTGAGTAAATGTGCATCTACATAAGCTGGATACATTATTTCTAAATGGATATTTACACAGATTTTTACTGGATAACAGCTAGTCAAACTGACACTGGTTTTGAGTATACTAGCTCAACGAGTATACTTCCTGTGCTAGCCTTATTGATCAATCAACCTCAGCAAAGTGGTAAACATATAGTTGAAACCTACACAAGCTGCAAGAGGCCTAATGTGGAATGTTGCCTATACAGGTTGTGTTATTTGTGGCTAGTTAGAGTGGACGCTGGTGGCCACAGCGGTCTCCCCACGCTTGTTCTTGGCTCTGCATATGTATCTTCCAAAGTCGATGGTCTCCAGGTCATCAACGGCAATGACGCTCTGGGAGATGCGGGTGGTGTGTCCCATTCCTCTGTTGATCAGCCTCCACGAATCACGTACACTAACAGGACGGAGGTTCTGAACAGAGCACAGAAAGAGAGGACTAGCTCATACTATAGCTCCCAAAGGAGCTTGATTTGAGCCATTTTCCAGGAGAACGGTAACAAGGGAGGGTGAAATGTGGATTGTGGAATGATTTATGTTCTTTTTTAAATGTTCCTTTAACTAGAAAGTCACAAAGCAGCCATCTGCTGTTGAAACAATAACAAAGCGGACCCCCCCACCCGTCTCTAAAAAGCTTAGGGATGAGACTGTAGAAATGTAACCACTCAAATGTATAGACCGAGCTATGACCATCTGATATCAAAATGATAGTTTTAACCATGGTCGCAACTTTGCTTATAGAAGTGGTGTGGGACGACAAATACCAAGTGCATTCGGAAAGTATTTAGACCCCTGGACTTTTTCCACTTTGTTACTTTACAGCCTTATTCTAGAATGGATTAAATAAATAAAAATGTCCTCAATCTACACACAATACCCCGTAATGACAAAGTGGAAACAGGTTTTTACACATTTTTGCAAATGTATTAAAAATAAAAACAGCGATACCTTATTTACACAACTATTCATATCCTTTGCCATGAGACTCAAAATTAATCTTAGGCGCATCCTGTTTCCATTGATCATTCTTGAGATGTTTCTACAACTTGATTGAAGTCCATCTGTGGTAAATTCAATTTATTGGTCATGATTTAGAAAGGCACACCTGTCTATATAAGGTCCCACAGTTGACAGTGTGTGTCAGAGCAAAAACCAAGCCATGAGGTTGAAGGAATTGGCTGTAGAGCTCCGAGACAGGATTGAGTTGAGGCACAGATTTGGGAAAGGGTATCAAAAAATGTTTACAGCATTGAAGGTCCCCAAGAACACAGTGGCCGCCAACATTATTAAATGGAAGAAGTTTGGAACCACCAAGACTCTTCCTAGAGCTGACCGTGCGGCCAAACTGAGCAATCGGGGGAGAAGGGCCTTGGTCAGGGAGGTGACCAAGAACCTGATGGTCACTCTGACAGAGCTCCAGAGTTCCTCTGTGGATGGGAGAACTTACAGAAGGACAACCATCTCTGCAGCCCAACAATCAGGCCTTTATAGTAGAGTGGCCACACGGAAGCCACTCCTCAGTAAAAGGCACATGACAGCCCGCTTGGAGTTTGCCAAAAGTCACCTAAAGGACTCAGACAATGAGAAACAAGATTCTTTGATCTGATGAAACCAAGTTTGAACTCTTTGGCCTGAATGCCAATCGTCACATCTGGAGGAAACCTGACACCATCACTATGGTGAAGCATGGTGGTGGAAGCATCATGCTATGGGGATTTTTTTCAGCAGCTGGGACTGGGAGACTAGTTAGGATCAAGGAAAAGATGAATGGAGCAAAGTACAGAGAGCTCAAGCCTGCTCCAGAGTGCTCAGGACCTCAGACTGAAGCGAAGGTTGACCTTCCAACAGGACAATGACCCTAAGCACACAGCCAAGACAACGTAGTAGTGGATTCGGGACAAGTCCCTGAATGCCCTTGAGTGACCCAGCCAGAGCCCGGCCTTGAACCCAATCAAACATCTCTGGAGAGACCTAAAAATAGCTGTGCAGCGACGCTCCCCATCCAGCCTGACAGAGCTTGAGAGGATCTGCAGCGAGGAATGAGAGAAACTTCCCAAAAACAGGTGTGCCAAACTTGCAGCATCACACCCAAGAAGACTCGAGGCTGTAATTGCTACGAAAGGTGCTTTAACAAAGAACTTAGTAAAGGGTCTGAATACTTAAGTAAATGTGATATAATTTTTTTTATACACTTGCAAACATTTCTGAAAAACAGTTTTTGCTTTGTCATAAGGTATTGTGTGTAGATTGATGAGGGAAATAAACTATTTAATCAATTATATAATATGGTTGAAACGTAACAAAAGGTGGAAAAAGTCAAGGGTTCTGAATATTTTCTGTATGCACTATGTGCATATATACACTGCTCAAAAAAATAAAGGGAACACTAAAATAACACATCCTAGATCTGAATGAAATATTCTTATTAAATTATTTTTTCTTACATAGTTGAATGTGCTGACAACAAAATCACACAAATTATCAATGGAAATCAAATTTATCAACCCATGGAGGTCTGGATTTGGAGTCACACTCAAAATGAAAGTGGAAAACCATACTACAGGCTGATCCAACTTTGATGTAATGTCCTTAAAACAAGTCCAAATGTGGCTCAGTAGTGTGTGTGGCCTCCACGTGCCTGTATGACCTCCCTACAATGCCTGGGCATGCTCCTGATGAGGTGGCGGATGGTCTCCTGAGGGATCTCCTCCCAAACCTTGACAAAAGCATCCGCCAACTCCTGGACAGTCTGTGGTGCAACGTGGTGTTGGTGGATGGAGCGAGACATGATGTCCCAGATGTGCTCAATTGGATTCAGGTCTGGGGAGCAGGCGGGCCAGTCCATAGCATCAATGCCTTCCTCTTGCAGGAACTGCTGACACACTCCAGGCACATGAGGTCTAGCATTGTCTTGCATTAGGAGGAACCCAGGGCCAACCGCACCAGCATATGGTCTCACAAGGGGTCTGAGGATCTCATCTCGGTACCTAATGGCAGTCAGGCTACCTCTGGCGAGCACATGGAGGGCTGTGCGGCCCCCAAAGAAATGCCACCCCACACCATGACTGACCCACCGCCAAACCGGTCATGCTGGAGGATGTTGCAGGCAGCAGAACGTTCTCCACAGCGTCTCCAGACTCTGTCACGTGCTCAGTGTGAACCTGCTTTCATCTGTGAAGAGCACAGGGCGCCAGTGGTGAATTTGCCAATCTTGGTGTTTTCTGGCAAATGCCAAACATCCTGCACAGTGTTGGGCTGTAAGCACAACCCCCACCTGTGGACGTCGGGCCCTCATACCACCCTCATGGAGTCTGTTTCTGACCGTTTGAGCAGACACATGCACATTTGTGGCCTGCTGGAGGTCATTTTGCAGGGCTCTGGCAGTGCTCCTCCTTACAAAAAGGCGGAGGTAGTGGTCCTGCTGCTGGGTTGTTGCCCTCCTACGCCTCCTCCACGTCTCCTGATGTACTGGCCTGTCTCCTGGTAGCGCCTCCATGCTCTGGACACTACGCTGACAGACACAGCAAACCTTCTTGCCACAGTTCGCATTGATGTGCCATCCTGGATGAGCTGCACTACCTGAGCCACTTGTGTGGGTTGTAGACTCCGTCTCATGCTACCACTAGAGTGAAAGGACCGCCAGCATTCAAAAGTGACCAAAACATCAGCCAGGAAGCATAGGAACTGAGAAGTGGTCTGTGGTCACCACCTGCAGAACCACTGCTTTATTGGGGGTGTCTTGCTAATTGCCTATAATTTCCACCTGTTGTCTATTCCATTTGCACAACAGCATGTGAAATGTATTGTCAATCAGTGTTGCTTCCTAAGTGGACAGTTTGATTTCACAGAAGTGTGATTGACTTGGAGTTACATTGTGTTGTTAAAGTGTTCCCTTTATTTTTTTGAGCAGTGTATATATATCCAGTCGAATAAACACTCCAAACAGCCTACCCGACCATTTGGAGGCATCCGCATGGTCCTAAAGCACACCGTTTCCTTGTTTTGTATCACATTCCAATTATAAAACTGTCCCCATGTCCCCCCGTCCCCATCAAAAGTTGCGTCCCTGGTTTTAACAATATTTTGAGGCTATATAGTATTTGTTTACATTTACTTTGTTTGCAAACATTGGAATAAAACAACCTTATACTTTGGGTTCTGAAGGGGTACGACAGTTGAACTATGCATATGAGTTATATTCTTCAATGGATACATATCAATTTAAGTCCAAAAATGGATGTAGCAACTGCAGATTTTCCTTTGTCAGGCTACGTCTCACAAGCTGAAGAGATGAAACATCTAGATCAAGCATCTCTGAGAAACAGTGACATCCAGTTTACCTGTCCAGGATAGGTCCATGTGAAGGTGACGTCCATCTCTGGCTCTCCCAGGACAGTACAGGTGATGTTGATGTTGTCTCCTCCCTTCGCAGAGGAAAGGGACGCTTCAATGGTAACGTATGGTGGGCCACTGGGCACTGCCAACAGAGTTAAGGAAGGACAAACCACAGAATTAAATAGGGCATTTGTTATAGGATCTGCATGGGACAAACAATTTTATTGACCAGGTGCTGTCCAGATGGCTACGTGGTTATAGCTGTCACTGACTGTTTTAAGATGGAATACATTTCTAGTGGACTGCAAGGATTGGAAACATACTTTCTTGGTCGACCTCCACCTAAACCTTAATACTGTTCTCTGCGCCTTCCTGTCAAAACTGAAGTGAGAGATTGATATCATCAGTTTTTCAGCGATCGGATAGGATTAAATACATAGAAATATAATTGCAAAAATCCGATCAGATAACTTTTTAAAAACTGGGCCCTGAACCACACAGTTTCAATTTCATAAATTCACCACTGATCCATCCCACTTAAAGCAGCCAAAGTGGGTTAATGTTTCCACTGCAGTAGGCACAGGTCCACTTAAACATCGAGCCCGACAGTGGAACAGCCTTTTGATATCACACTCTAAATACACTATTCCTGGAAGCTGATGACACACATCAGATCAAGTATGAGTCCCAAATGGCACCCCTTTTCCCTTTAGTGCACTACTTTTGACCAGGGCCCCTAGTAGACAGCAGCAGAGCTGATTCATAACTGTGTAAAAGGGTCTCAGATAGAGGTAGACTTCTAATCAACTATTGTGTTAATTGCCTTTGCCTGTCAGTTATTGCTTTAAGTCATTCAGATTTGATACAGAGATGGGGACTCTGATGCTATAATATAGATTAGCATTTTTTACATTTTTACTTTACTTTTACTAATGTTAACATGATCACTAGTATTGTGACTTGACAACAAATGTTCCATATTGTGATATATTAAAAACCAATGTTTTTGTTATGTGTGATGGTGCACGGTTGCTAGGTTCCTACCCTCCACGTAAAGCAGCTGGTACTTTGTGGAGATCTGTGGGATGGCCTTGGTCACAGCCTTACAGTAAAACACTCCCTGGTGCTCTGGACTGGGCTTCTGGAGGATGAAGCCCTTGGTTGGGTCGTAGGAGATCAGCGTCCCGTCCACTTCCATCTCTTCTGGGGGGACCTCTCTGTGCAGGGACACCTTGGCCAGCGGACTGGTCACACGACATGGGATAACAGCAGTCCTGTCCGGACGCAGGTAGACAATCTCAAAGTGGATGGTGGAGGGGACGAAGAGATCATCCTTGTCTGATTGGAGGGGAAGGGGGGACGAGGGTAGAGATGATTTGAAGTAAAGAATTTGAATATACAATACGAGGGGATTAGTCTGAATGGAGGCGATTTAAATAACATGTTTTGTGTTAGGTTGATGAAGTATAAATAGGTTTTACAGTAGTAAAGGCACCCTGCTCACCTGGGAAGTAGATATAAGTCCTGGAGGTGCGGTCGGGGTCTTTGAGACACTCCGATCCATCACACAGTGTGACCCAGCAGCTGTACATCCCTGTGTCGGCAGCAGAGGGAGACGTCAGGATAAACTGGCTGTACTTGTCACTCTTCTTGATGCTGTATGGTGGGAGTGAATCAGATGGAGGACATTAACATTATTAATCATTGTTAGGTTACTATCAGCTGGAGGCATGGTGATGAGACAGAACAAGTCATCTGTTAATCAATGGATTCATCCTAAATACCACCCTATGCCTTATATAGTGCACTACAAAGCTCTATGGGCCCTGGTCAAAATTAGTGCACTAAATATGGAATCAGGTTCCATTTGGGACGCAACCTTCAGGTCACCTGAGTCGGGAGTCATTGAAGGTGTCCAGGTAGATAGGGTAGGACCAGCCGATGTTACTGCCTTTACAACGCAGCTCTATGTTGTTACCAGGGCTGAGGCTCACGCTCTCTCCTAGCCTCAGGAAACGGCCCTTATCCAGGACCTGGGTCAGGATGGACTGCCCTCTTCCTCCTGCCTCCTTCTCCTTCAGTTTGGGGTAGCGAACCTTGGCCCGCTTGCCTCCAGGCCTGATGCGGTTCTCTCCCGCCTCCTTCCTACGATTGACCTGCTGGCAGGCACCTAAACCAACAGAGGGAGGGAGGTTAGAACAGTATTAACAGTGACCTACCCCAGCAGGCCTCCGTGTCAGAGTCCCACTGTGGAATGACACACCTCCACAGAGACAGACACAGATGCTACAAGTTAGCAAGTCTGACATGTTTGAGTTTCCTGTTTTCGACTAGCATCTGAACACAGCAAAAGAGACAGTCAGAGTAGTAAGGAACAGTGCAGTGTTCTCATCTAGAAAGCTACTCAATAATATAACACACGGCTGTAACAACCGCAGAACGGGAAACATGGGAGTTTTCCTTTAGCCACATGTCCAAACCTCAACAACTCCCATCTGTCTGCAGTATATTCTATTTGGTGTGATAAATAGTTTTGTATAAATGATGGATTCTGTTATTTGAGTTAGTTTAATTAATGGGATATGGGATATGTTCCAGACAAAACATATTACAGGTATATTGAGGGGAACAGATTTGTCAACAGCATAATAGTTCTGACTTTTGATGATATTTGAGCCCATCGTTTGTTTAATTTGTTCTGTATTGGACATTGGGAAAGCAGAGATCTCTAAAATGAAAAGCAGTTATGCTGAATAAACACTCATGCTCCGGAGTGGCGCAGCCTCAGTGCTTGAGGTGTCAAATCCAGACTGTATCACAATTATTCAGGATTCATTCAGGATTATCTGTGGTAGCATCCACATTAATGTAGAAGTGTTTAGAAACATATTCTTATTTACAATAAAAGTAACTCCAAAATGACACAACTCATTATTTACCATTCATTTCTATTGGGCACAAAATAATCTGAAACACAACGAAAACAAACGGCGAATACATACAACAAATGTCTAGTCACAAGCTTGATATGAAGCCATAGCGTGCGCTGTAAAGCCATAGCGTGCGCTGTTAGCGTGCGCTGTAAACCATAGCGTGCGCTGTTAGCGTGCGCAGCGTGCGCTGTAGCGTGCGCTGTAAAGCCATAGCGTGCGCTGTTAGCGTGCGCTGTAAAGCCATAGCGTGCGCTGTTAGCGTGCGCTGTAAAGCCATAGCGTGCGCTGTTAGCGTGCGCTGTAAAGCCATAGCGTGCGCAAAAAGTACTGTAATTTCTAAACCGTTCACCCGATATTGACGAAAAAACCTCAAATTAAAATTGATAGTCTGCACTTTAACCTCATAGTCGTATCATTTCAAAGTGCTGGAGTACAGAGCCAAAACAAACAAAAGTGTCTCTGTCCCAATACTTTTGGAGCTCACTGTACTTCATAAAATTTACAAAATATGTATTGTTTGTGCAGGCCTTTTCCAGAGTGACCAAACACCACAGAAACTATTCTGTAAAAATTATGTTGCTATTGTGTCCAATCCTAACATCACTTATATCACTTTCTTACCCATTAGGGAAGTTATAGTCAGACTATGCCTTTACTCCCGTCGCTGTTTAACTAAACGGCAACATCAACTCAGAAGTATGAGATTATCTAATCCCAAAGGCTGCTCTCCGATTACAGCAAAACAATTATGGCGGAATCAACGGAAACCGCAGTGTATTCAGACTCAGGAAAACACACGAAGAAGACATGGAGGAGAGACATGGAGGATCAGAAAGTTACTCACCATTTTGGAGCTCCAGCCAGAGTATGGCCAGAGTTAAAAGGACCCAGCAGGGCTTCATGGTGAGCAGACGCGAATGGGACTCGAGGAGCAGTGAGAGGGACCCAGCAGGAGAGATGTCAGACCTGGGTGCTACACTGCCTGGATCTCTGCTGGCTCCAGCAGCCCTGTTTAGATTAGATGAATATATCCATCCTCCTCAGTGGAATGAAAGAGAAGAGAAGAAAGGGGAATCTCTCTCTCGACCTCTTGCTCTTTCTCTCTCTGTTAAAATGCATGCTCTGATGCCCTCTGGTGGGCTGGGGCGAACACGTATTTACAGTTTACAAAGGCGATTTAATGAGGACCACACAACCCTATTTGGGTTTTATTGAGAGAACCACAGATACATCTGGATGTCCAGACCCAAATTCTAAACCAATTAGGTTTTTATTACAAATTATTAATACCAACCATTTACAACAGACAGACAAGCAGTTATATATCCTCGCCTCACTTACTGCAATGTCTGACAATGTGCAGAACACTCACAGAATACACTCTTGCATAAACTGATCTTATTAAAAAATACATTTATTGACAATAGTACAGTTAGTATAAACAATGGAAAACCATGTCACTACATAACGGGTACATTTACAGAGGATCATTCTGTTGATATATTTATAAGCTACAACACTAGCTACATATGCCTGAACCCTGATCTAGGTCCCCTGGGACATAATGTGCTCTGCTCTTTTGTTCCACGTTTAATTAGCCTAACTCAACTTAAATCGATCAAGTGAAATCAAATGTAAAAAAAATAATAATAATAATAATAATGCTTTTGCAGTAAATTATCATGACATGATATAGCATAACCTCAGCCACTTATCTTTCAAGAAGATCAAATCAAAATGTACATCAAAATCATCTAAACTAAGATTGTTCAGGAATTCTCAATACCGGAGGTTGAGGTTGAACTCTGAGATCATCATCATACCACAGGTCTCAATACCGGAGGTTAAGGTGGAACTCTGAGATCATCATCATACCACAGGTCTCAATGCCAGAGGTTAAGGTTGAACTCTGAGATCATCATCATACCACAGGTCTCAATACCAGAGGTTAAGGTGGAACTCTGAGATCATCGTCATACCACAGGTCTCAATACCAGAGGTTAAGGTTGAACTCTGAGATCATCATCATACCACAGGTCTCAATACCAGAGGTTAAGGTGGAACTCTGAGATCATCATCATACCACAGGTCTCAATACCAGAGGTTAAGGTGGAACTCTGAGATCATCATCATACCACAGGTCTCAATACCAGAGGTTAAGGTGGAACTCTGAGATCATCGTCATACCACAGGTCACAATACCAGAGGTTAAGGTGGAACTCTGAGATCATCATCATACCACAGGTCTCAATACCAGAGGTTAAGGTGGAACTCTGAGATCATCATCATACCACAGGTCTCAATACCAGAGGTTAAGGTGGAACTCTGAGATCATCATCATACCACAGGTCTCAATACCAGAGGTTAAGATGGAACTCTGAGATCATCATCATACCACAGGTCTCAATACCAGAGGTTAAGGTGGAACTCTGAGATCATCATCATACCACAGGTCTCAATACCAGAGGTTAAGGTGGAACTCTGAGATCATCATCATACCACAGGTCTCAATACCGGAGGTTAAGGTGGAACTCTGAGATCATCATCATACCACAGGTCTCAATACCGGAGGTTAAGATGGAACTCTGAGATCATCATCATACCACAGGTCTCAATACCGGAGGTTAAGATGGAACTCTGAGATCATCATCATACCACAGGTCTCAATACCGGAGGTTAAGGTGGAACTCTGAGATCATCATCATACCACAGGTCTCAATACCGGAGGTTAAGGTGGAACTCTGAGATCATCATCATACCACAGGTCTCAATACCAGAGGTTAAGGTGGAACTCTGAGATCATCATCATACCACAGGTCTCAATACCAGAGGTTAAGGTGGAACTCTGAGATCATCATCATACCACAGGTCTCAATACCAGAGGTTAAGGTGGAACTCTGAGATCATCATCATACCACAGATTTAAGAGCTCTATCAGTGGATTAACTGCAACTGAACACCCTAAAATACTTCCCTAACTAGGGTTGTAAAAATCTGGTAACTTCCCCAAAACTCCTAGGTATTTCAGAAATCCTAATTGGAGGATGTCCTGCTTATTCCCCCTTGATTCCAGGAATCTATCAACAGGCATTTCTGGAAAACCTGGGAATTTGGGAAAAATTACATGATTTTTGTCTCTGCTACTCCAAGAGAAGAATGTTAAAAAGCAATATCTCTCTCACTGCTCATCCATATCAAACACCATAAATTGGTTGTGAAACCAAGGTAGAGTTACAAAGTAGACATAATAAACTTTTGGGACACAAAACGAGAGGAGGAGAGGGGAGGAGAACCTTTAAATACTGATCAAGCTCCGACTTGGAGTAGAATATTAATGCAAAAAAGCATGGACCATTTAAACACTGAAAGACCAGTTTAACTTAAATCTGTTGAATAATGTCATTAACTGTCACTTTCCCTGGGATATTATCCTGCAAAACATGTACGGCACATCTTATATATGATGCTAAGAAACTATTCAGAAAACAGTGAAGGGACTAGCATCAAATGAGAAGGGCGACTCAAGGTGGCCTGTAGAGCATATTTTGTCATGAAATGGCAAATTTCAAGACAGTCCAGTCCACCGTCTAGCAATAACAGACAAAAAATCTCCCAAAGGACTTAGTAAGATATGTAACACTTGCACACAAAAAATAAAGCAATGCAGAAACGGTCTTTTGTACGGAATGTGATATCAAACACCGAACAAGCAATTCTCTTATTCACTCCACTTCCATTTCATACAATCTTCACGACACGATTGTAAAAACGATTATGACGGCAACACATCCAAGTAATCAGAATAGAACATTTATAAAGACTAGTTCAACTTGTGTTCGATTAGACCACCAACAACACCTGTTGCAAGAACATTAAGACAAGAAGTCAAATAGAGCACAAACTTAATCATTAGTACCATTATGGAAAACACACATCAGATGAACATTTCAGAAATACCATTCACCAACAGTTATATCATATTTGTGATTGTAATAAATTGATATGCACACATAAAATGATGCATGTGCATATATATGCCAAGAATGAAATGAATATTCTGTGTGTGCATGTTAGTATGTCTGCTTACGTTTGTACAGAATGTACATTCAGAATGTGGCCACTATTTAGAAGCAAATGAATGGTTTAGTGTACATGTCATTAATCCTGGATAGAGTTAGTTTTAGAGTTAGTTTTTTCAGCAAGATTAGAAAATTGTCTGTGCTTCGCTAACAGGGTATTAATATTAGGATAGTGTGACCTACTGACCTTTCTACACGAAGACAATAGATTCCAATAGCAAACTTCCTGAATAAGCTGATTTACAGAAAAAGACATAGAAAGTTAGGCCAAAACCAAATACCATACCTTTCCACAGTTAGTCCATGACTGTAATTGTAGTAGGAAATGCAAAACCTGTCATTTCCTGTCTTCTGTCTCTTCTTGTTGACTGTTGGAGATGCTTCCACACCTTTCTGACCAATCAGCCTTTCCTACTTGGTCACATCGTCATGGAGACGGACATCGATTTGATTTGATAATGAGCCCACCTCACTGCTCCAAGGCACATGACCATTAATACAGTATACTGCAGCTCCACTGGGAGAATGGCATGTGACTGAGGCACAGATGGCATGTAGCTGTATAAACAGATGTAGGATCTTAATTTAACCAGTATTGCCACAGCAAAATAATCCTGCAGCAACAGGATTTGAACGTTTAGTCCATAATATTGCTTGATCAGTGGTTAGTTTATTAGCTGGCCAAAATTAGGCTAGATGAAAAGTGCAATACTGTTAATATAACCATGTGTTAGTGTGGGTTTTCAGGGAATTTATGTAAATCAAGAAGCTCATCTGCATTTCCTGCGGTTCAGGAAAATCCTCAGCAACAAAAGAGTGATCAAATTAAGATCCTACATCTGTAGTGTATTTAGGGATAGCTGCTGTGTGCATGTAGTGTGTCTGTGACTTGGCTGGGGCAGGGGCCACCAGGTGACCTTCTAGAGTCTGTGTGGATCCCTGATCTTTCTTTAACACTGGCTGGTCTTCTCTTGACCCTTGTTCTTCTTCTCCTGCTTGGCACGGCTGCTGAGGGAGTCCTGGAGCCTGCGCTGGCGCTCCACACTGTGCCACATTCCATAGCCAAAGTAGATTAGGAAACCTGGAGGGCGGAAGACAGGGAGACTGAGAAGGCCTGGTTACAAAAGGGTTCCCCATCTGCAGGCCTGGGACGAGCCAGCGGGTAGACATCTAGATAGATTCACCGCAATGTGTTTGAGGCTTCAGAGATGTTGGAGGGCGGCACCTACCCACAGCCATCCATATGGAGAAGCGTATCCAGGTGTCTCCACTCAGCTGGACCATGAGGTAAACATTGACAAATATACTCAGGATTGGAAGAAATGGGATGAGTGGAACCTGTATGAATAGACAACAGAGAGTTTAACCATCAGTAACACAGCTTATTGTATCCTCCAACTGCAACCTGAGAGTCTGAAACTGACATGGTATGAAATCATTGTACATAATTTTTTGAAAACTGAGGGGTCATGGTACAGTAGGCTGATTCTGCCTAAAAAATATAGTCATCTGTATAGGTACCATGAAGGAGACCTTCCTGCTGGTTTGAGGCTGTTGACAGATGAGAACCACACAGCCAATGAAGACCACCAGGGATAGGGCCAGACAACACAGGATCCAGGTCTCCATGCAAATGATGGCATATCCATGGTAGGTGGTCAGAGCACTGATCACACACACCACCAACACTGTAGACAGACAATACACAGACTTAAATAATTATCTAAGGCAATGAGTTGTCCACCACTGGTGAGACAACATCAGATACAAACAACATTGTGAACATTTCAAATGGCCATCATGGAGTTTAAGAATAGATCAGCGATGCAATGCAAACCTAAGAGGCAGACCGCCATGTTGACCACAGAGGAGGACTGTTCTGTGGGTACGAGTGGAGGTTTGAGCACCGTCTGCAGGGTGGAACCTCCTTCCTTCAGCATGTTGATGTGGGACTCAGACTCCGTCAGCTCCGACTCCCCTTCTGGTGATGTCAGGCAATCCTTCTCCCTGTTACAGCCCGGCTTTCCATAGAGCAGGTCCGGCTGGTACCTGAAAGACACGACAGACACTTATTTTGTCTTATTTAGTTTCACAACCAAAAGACAGGAACATTAGAGGTTTGGCGTCGTATTTGGTGTGTTTGCTATAAAATCTCTTAGATGTAAAGGCCCTTGTTTAAGGGACCTGCGTAGTTCTGGTACCGGTTCCGACTGACATTTTCACTTAGAAATTGATCTGTGAACACCATAGATGGAAATGGCTTTGCATTGAGCGGTAGCCCTGATTCTCAATGACACAGGAGTATGTCCACATACAGAAGAGGAAACCCAGACACGTCACCGGGGCTATAAAGCTGAAGCATTCATTTAGAATGTTTTCTCACCACCATTTGTGATAATGAGAGGAAGTCCGGTTGCGGGTAGTGGATTAGGATGGAACCAAGTGAAACTGGCCCAATATTCTGGTCATTTTCTTATCGATGAAACAGCTGATCTCAATACATTTTTCTGTTCCCAAAACTACAATCTGTTACAACCACAGTGCACTAAGTTTTATAGACTTGACACTTTACCAAAGTAAAAAAAAAATGGCATTGTTTAGAAGGAGGAAAGGGGGATACCTTGTCAGTTGTACACCTGAATGCATTCCACTGAAATGTGCCTTCCGCATTTAACCTGAATCAGAGAGGAGCCAAGGGCTGCTTTAATCAACATCCACAGAACAGTGCCTTGCTCAGGGGCAGAACAGCTGTTTTTTATCTTGTCGGCTTGGAGATTCGATCCAGCAATCTTTCGGTTACTGGCCCAAAACTCCTACCCACCAGGCTACCTGCCATCGAGCCCAAGGCCAAATTGAGTTTGTGCACATGCACAGTTCACAGTGGAGGCGTTCTCTAATGGAAATATGCAAATACATGCTATAACGCGCTAATAGGATCTCGCTCGTTGCTTGGCTCTGCCCACCTCCTTGCTTGTTCTGCACACCTCCTTGCTTGTTCTGCACACTATGACTCATTTGCTCCCACTGTAAACGTCAAAGATTAACTATCTTGGGTTAGTTATGTATTTGGAAAAGTATTTGGACACCTGTTTGTCGAACACATAACTCCAAAATCATGGGCATTAATATGGAGTTGGTCCCCCCTTTGCTGCTATAACAGCCTCCACTCTTCTGGGATGGCTTTCCGCTACATGTTGGAACATTGCTGTAGGGACTTGCTTCCATTCAGTAATGAGCATTAGTGAGGTTGGACACTGATGTTGGGCAATTAGGCCTGGCTCGCAGTCGGCGTTCCAGTTCATCCCAAAGGTGTTCGATGGAGTTGAGGTCAGGGCTCTGTGCAGGCCAGTCAAGGTCTTCCACACCAATCTCGATAAACCATTTCTGTATGGACCTCTCTTTGTGCACAGAGGCATTGTTATGCTGAAACAGGAAAAGGCTTTTCCCAAACTGTTGCCACAAAGTTGGAAGTACAGAATCGTCTAGAATGTCATTGTATGCTGTAGCGTTAAGATTCCCGGAACTAAAGGGTCTAGCCAGAACCATGAAAAACAGCCCTAGACCATAATTCCTCCTCCACCAAACATTACAGTTGACACTATGCATTCGGCAGGTAGCGTTCTCCTGGCATCCGCTAAAACCAGATTAGTCTATCGGACTGCCAGATGATGAAACGTGATTCAATTTCAATAGGTGAACAACAAGTGGCTACCTAGCTAATAATTACTCACAAGGATTCCTAAATCATTGCTAAGAATAATGAAAATCACTGCAGTTTCAGGCTTGTTGTATTGGCGATAGCTAGGTACCAAGCTAAAGCTAGCTAGCTACCCCAGAAGTTGAGGTCCAACAAATGATGCTTTATTATCAACACGGTAATGTAAACACATCGTTCGTGGCCAGTATTTGCTTGTTTGCAGACTTTTTTGTACAGCTTTGACAGTACTACTGACAGTAGTGGTGTCGCTTAGCTTGCACCTGCAAATTCAGATCACATACATTTTATAATAGAACTATGTTATTTGACGTGTCAAAATAAAACGTACTCAATGTGTCAAATGGTGTTATTTGACGTGTATCTTTTTTGATATGCAAAGACACAAACAGCGCTCCATAGTGAAACACATTATGTTCCTACAGGTGGTCATTGTTTTGTCCTCTCCTCCTCGTGTCGCATGGTGGGCCCCTAGAGTCAACATGTGACACTGATACTTGAGTGCATTGCTTCCTGAGTACATGCTGATATTTACTCAAATGTTCTAAACATACTTGATTCACCTGGCTTTGTCATAATTTGGATGTTGTTGCGAAATACTTCCCGAAAGAAATTTAGGCTATGTTGACCAAGAAACACACTGTTCTGTTTCTGTTTGGAGTCAAAGGTTTATTTCCCTGGAAGATATTCATCTGAACTTCATAGCCTACAACTCTAAACAGGATGGTGTGTTTCTTGAATCTCGATTTGAACGCAACGAAAGGTTGAGTAAACATCAGCGTGAACTCAAGAAGTCATTTCACTACTTCCACACAAAGGAAGCATTCAGACCGATTACATCATAGCTCTGATTCAATAACACAAGCTGCATATTACTCTAACAGGGTAATGATATTTGCTTTATTTTCCCCACAAGCACGGCTACCTACATTGCGGCTGTGTCAATTGTATCAAGTTCCTTTACCCCACTGAATCAAGCTGCCTCGCTATAGGTCTTAGGGTGGATTGATAATCATTTAGTTATTTAGCATTAGTAGATGCTTTTATCGGAAGTGACTTTCAGTTACCACACATATTCAAGTTGTTCAATGGGATTTGGGCATGGCATTTCGAGAGAAAAAAAGATGTTCATTATTCTAGATGTTTATTTAAATGTATTTGGGTACATCTTCCCATTCTAAATCCACTAATATGGCAGCGTAGTGACTTGAAATCATTTTTATCATTATGATAACATTGTGCCACCAGTAGGAGTATTAACACCAATTACACATTTTAGGAAATTGAGGATTTTCTTAAATGGAGACCACATATGCTAAAATTTTAGGACCCTTTAAAATAATTTACTAAAGTGATGTGGTTAATCATGTTGCTCACAATGTGATTGTCCTTCATTTAAATTGAGTAACACAATTACACAATTACACTGTTTATTTAGACACCAAAATATCAGTGGAATCCTAAAATGTATGACATACTAAAAGGGTTTGATTTGCTAATCATTTTCTTTAATATAATATAATAATATAATAATATAGACCCTTCCACTGATAGCAATGTGCCACTGGGGAGAATGCTCAATGTCTGTTTATATCTTTGTAATGAGTGATATTCAAGGTGGTAACAACAATAACATTAAACTAAGAGACATATTTGTATATATATATATATATATATATATATATATATATATATATATATATATATATATATATATATATATATATATATATATATATATTTGAATAGCCTTTGTTCTTAAAAATAATAAAATAATTGTTTCAGCTTTATTTAACCAGGTAGGCTTGCAACTGCGACCTAGCTAAGATAAAGCAAAGCAGTTCGACACATACAACAACACAGAGTTACACATGGAATAAACAAATGTACAATCAATAATACAGTAGAAAAAACTATATACAGCATGTGCAAATGAGGTAGGATAAGAGAGGTAAGGCAATACATAGACCATGGTGGTAAAGTAATTACAACATAGCAATTAAACACTGGAATGGTAGTATGTGCAGAAGATGAATGTGCAAGTTGAGATACTGGGGTGCAAAGGAGCAAGATAAATAAATAAATACAGTATAGGGATGAGGTAGATTGGATGGGCTATTTACAGATGAGCTATGTACAGGTGCAGTGATCTCTGAGCGGCTCTGACAGCTGGTGCTTAAAGCTAGTGAGGGAGGTAAGAATCTCCAGCTTCAGAGATTTTTGCAGTTCGTTCCAGTCATTGGCAGCAGAGAACTGGAAGGAGAGGCAGCCAAAGGAAGAATTGGCTTTGGGGGTGTCCAGTGAGATATACCTGCTGGAGCGCGTGCTACGGGTGGGTGCTGCTATGGTGACCAGTGAGCTGAGATAAGGCGGGGCTTTACCTAGCTTCTTGTAACTAGGGGGCAGTATTTTCATTTTTTGAAAAATAATGTTCCCAAAGTAAACAGGCTATTTTGTCAGGACAAGATGCTAGAATATGCATATAATTGACAGCTTAGGATAGAAAACACTCTAAAGTTTCCAAAACTGTAAAAATATTTTCTGTGAGTATAACAGAACTGATATTGCAGGACAAAAGTCTGAGAAAAATCCAATCCGGAAGTGACTCATGTTTTGAAAGCTCTGTGTTCCGATGCGTCCCTATTGAGCAGTGAATGGGCTATCAACCAGATTCTTTTTTCTACGTATTCCCCAAGGTGTCGACAGCATTTTTACGTAGTTTCACGCATTTATGTTGAATAATGAGCGTAAGAGACTACATTGCGTAAGTGGTCGACCTGATGGCTCTCAGAGTGATTCTTGCGTAAATTACAGAGGTAGCCATTTTTCCTCTCAGTCCTACTGAAAAGCCAATTGTCCCGGTGGATATATTCTCAAATATATATTTGGAAAACACCTTGAGGATTGATTATAAACAACTTTTGCCATGTTTCTGTCGATATTCTGGAGCTAATTTGGAATCTTTTTTGGCATTTTCGTGACAGCAATTTCCGGTCAATTTCCCAGCCAAACGTGAAGAACAAACGGAGCTATTTCGCCTACAAAAATAATCTGCTATCTAACTAAAATAATGTAACAAATTAAAAATAATTTGCTATCTAACTGGGAGTCTCGTGAGTGAAAACATCCGAAGCTCATCAAAGGTAAACAATTTAATTTTCTGGTTTTCGTGATCAAGTTGCCTACTGCTAGCTGGACATAATGCTATGCTAGGCTATCGATAAACTTACACAAATGCTTGTCTTGCTTTGGCTGTAAAGCATATTTTCAAAATCTGAGATGACAGGGTGATTAACAAAAGGCTAAGCTATGTTTCAATATATTTGACTTGTGATTTCACGAATAGGAATATTTTCTAGTAATATTTATGTCCGTTGCGTTATGCTAATTAGTGTCAGATGATGACAACGATCCCGGACCTGGGATGGGTAGTTACAATAGGTTAGCAGAGACTTGTAGATGACCTGGAGCCAGTGGGTTTAGCGACGAGTATGAAGCGAGGGCCAGTCAACGAGATCATACAGATTACAGTGGTGGGTAGTATATGGGGCTTTGGTGACAAAACGGATGGCACTGTGATAGACTGCATCTAATTTGTTGAGTAGAGTGTTGGAGGCTATTTTGTAAATGGCATCGCCGAAGTCAAGGATCGGTAGGATGGTTAGTTTTACGAGGGTATGTTTGGCAGCATGAGTGAAGAATGCTTTGTTGCGAAATAGGAAGCTGATTCTAGATTTTTGGATAGGCGATGTTTAATGTGAGTCTAGAAGGAGAGTTTACAGTCTAACCAGACACCTAGATATTTGTAGTTGTCCACATATTTTAAGTCAGAACCGTCCAGAGTAGTGATGCAGGACGGGCGGGCAGGTGCGGGCAGCAATCGGTTGAAAGCATGCATTTAGTTTTACTAGCATTTAAGAGCAGTTGGAGGCCACGGAAGGAGAGTTGTATGGCATTGAAGCTCATCTGGGGGTTAGTTAACAACGAAGGGCCAGAGGTATACAGAATGGTGTCGTCTGCGTAGAGGTGGATCAAAGAATCACCTGCAGCGAGAGCGACATCATTGATGTATACAGAGAAGAGAGTCGGTCTGAGAATTGAACCCTGTGGCACCCCCATAGAGACTGCCAGAGGTCCGGACAACAGGCCCCCCGATTTGACATACTGAACTCTATCGGAGAAGTAGTTGGTGAACCAAGCGAGGAAATCATTTGAGAAACCAAGGCTTTTGAGTCTGTCAATAAGAATGTTGTGATTCACAGTGTCGAAAGCCTTTGCCAGGTCGATGAAGACGGCTGCACAGTAATGTCTCTTATCGATGGTGGTTATGATATCGTTTAGGACCTTGAGCGTGGCTGAGGTGCACCCATGACCAGCCCTGAAACCAGATTGCATAGCGAAGAAGGTACGGTGAGATTCAAAATGTTCAGTAATCTGTTTGTTAACTTGGCTTTCAAAGACCTTAGAAAGGCAGGGTAGAATAGATATACTGTAGGTCTGTAGCAGTTTGGGTCTAGAGTTTTCCCCCCCTTTGAAAAGGGGGATGACCGTGGCAGCTTTCCATTCTAGGGGTCCAGATTTTGCAGCTCTTTCAGAATATCAGCTATCTGGATTTGGGTGAAGGAGAAGTCGGGAGGTTTGGGCGAGTTGCTGTGGGGAACGCAGGGCTGTTGACCTGGGTAGGGGTTGTTATGTTTGTTCCATATATAATGACAAACTGGGGCGTAGGTTTAACTACTTTTAATGAACATATACTTCAGCTAGAAAACTCCATGTTTAGCCATGCAAGGCATTCCTTAACCATCTGCCTAGCCTGCTGGGTAACGTAGTCTAAATGTTATTAACACATAACAACACATCTTCTTTCCTTTAAAATAAAACAACATCATACTTTCTCTATTTGTGCATACCTTGTCTCTGCGCCTGTCAAGGCTCTGGACGCATAAGCGACGGGTTGCCATGTGTCATGATGCTGTTGCAGAAGAACTGCTCCCAGGCCAAACTGTGACGCGTCTGCAGAAATCCCTGTGCTTTTCTCTGGATCATAGAACCTGAGCACTGGCTCTTCTGTGATTGTCTTCTTTAGGTTTTTGAAGCAGTTTTCCAGTTCATGGGACCATTCCCATTCATTTTTCTGTTCCAGAAGACATCTGAGTGGTGCGGACTGTGCTGACAGTTGAGGTATGAACTTTGCAAGGTAGGTGATCATGCCCATGAAGCGCCTCACACTGTCCTTGTTCTTTGAGCGCTCCATGTTGTTGATGGCTGATGTTTTCCTCGGGTCCGGTTTGACTCCGTCTTCAGAAAGTACATCTCCCACGAAGGTAAGTGTTTTCACACCAAACTCACATTTGTCCTTGTTTAGTTTTAGGTTGACATTCCGTGTCAGGTCCAGAACTTATCTTACTCTCGCATCGTGTTCTTCTTTTGTGGACCCCCAGACGATGATGTCATCCATCATAGTCTCCACTCCTGGAATGTGCTCGAAGATCATGTGGATTATCTTGTGGTAGACCTCTGGTGCTGAGAGAATCCCATATGGTAGACGAAGAAATCTGTACCTGCCCTCAGATGTGTTGAATGTGCATAGTCTTGAGCTTGCATCATCTAGCTTCATTTGCCAGAAGCTTCATAGCTTCATTTGCCTTCATTTGCCAGAATGACGCATCAAGCTTACTGAACCACTTTACTCCAGCAAACTGCGACATTATTTCTTCTCTGGTTGGCAACTTGAAATGCTCTCTCTTGATTGGTTTGTTGAGATCTCTCGGGTCTAGACATATCCTGAGATCGCCGTTCTGCTTCACCACAATAACCAGTGAACCCAGTCTGTAGGTTCATACATTATTGTGATGATGTCCATCTTTTCCATGCGTCCGAGTTCCTCTTTGAGCTTTTTCCTCAGTGCAAATGGTACTTTTCTGCATGCATGTACAACTGGAGTAATTTTGTCATCAGTACATATTTTGTGTTCTCCTGGTAAACATCCAAGACCCTCAAACACATCCTCATACTCAGCCAGTATTGATTCTTGGTCATTTTCAGGCTGTGATGTCACTACATACACTCTTTTCAACAAATTGAGCTTTTCACATGCATTGATTCGTAGAATAGGCTGTACACTCTTTTCCACAATCAGCAGCTGTGCTCTGAACTGTTTTCCTTTGTGCTGTAAAGTTACTATGCAGCTTCCTTTGACTGGTACGTTCTCCCCAGTATAACCAGTAACCTTAATCTTCACCGGGTGTATTTTGCTCTTCACCTTCAGTGTTTTGTAGTCATCCAGAGACAACAGGTTTACCTGTGCTCCAGTATCAAGCTTGAATGGTATTATAGTTTCATTCACAGTCAATGACACAATCCATTCAGCTTTTACTGCATTGTATAATTCCACAGATTCAACCTTGACAGTGAACCTTTTTCTTTGGAGCCTCAGCTTTGCAGCATTTTGAGAAATGATTATTGTTCCCACATTTGTTACATGATCTGCCATATGCAGGGCATTTTTTGGCTTGTGGATAAATCCACATTTTCCACATGTAGTGTTTTGATTTCTCTCTTTTGCTTGTTTTTGTTTTGTAAGGTGTTGTGTGTGGTGCTCCTCTCTTTTTATTGCATACACTGACGTCTCATCCCTGCACAGCTCTTTAGCTTGTGCTCTGGTGGTTTCAGCTGCTGGACACATATTCACTGCTTTATCCAAAGTTAAATCTTGCTCACGCAGCGATCTCTCCTTGAGTCCATTATCAAGTATGTCACAGACTATCCTGTCTTTCACTAGTGAGTCTTTCAGATTCTCAAATTCACACGTTTTGCTCAGTGTGTTCAGCTCAGCCAAATACTGGTCAAAACTGACTCCCTGTTTCTGATCATGAGAGAAAAACGTGTATCTCTCAAACGTGACGTTCTGGCTTGGTACACAGTACTCCTCAAATGTATCCATTTGCACAGTCAATGTCAGGTTTGCCTCGTCTTGCTGAAAGCTATTGTAAATGTCCAATGCATCCTCTCCAATAACATGCAGAAAAATGGAACCTTTCAATTTGTCATCATCTTCCCCTGCACCACTGGCTGCTAGGTAGATATTGAATCTCTGCTTGAAACGTTTCCAATTGTCAACTAAATTGCCTGTTAGCTGCATAGGAGTAGGAGGACTAAGCCTATCCATGACGGAGAACAGGAACAGTGTCAATTTCTCTTACTTCATTCAGCATGTTGCTCATCAACTTGCTCGTCAACAGATTCCAATGCAGCCTTGCTCTCGCTGCTGTCACTCTCACTGCTGCAGCTCGTTGTCCTCGCTCTCGCTGCTGTCACTCTCACTGCTGCAGCTCGTTGTCCTCGCTCTCGCTGCTGTCACTCTCACTGCTGCAGCTCGTTGTCCTCGCTCTCGCTGCTGTCACTCTCACTGCTGCAGCTCGTTGTCCTCGCTCTCGCTGCTGTCACTCTCACTGCTGCAGCTCGTTGTCCTCGCTCTCGCTGCTGTCACTCTCACTGCTGCAGCTCGTTGTCCTCGCTCTCGCTGCTGTCACTCTCACTGCTGCAGCTCGTTGTCCTCGCTCTCGCTGCTGTCACTCTCACTGCTGCAGCTCGTTGTCCTCGCTCTCGCTGCTGTCACTCTCACTGCTGCAGCTCGTTGTCCTCGCTCTCGCTGCTGTCACTCTCGCTGCTGCAGCTCGTTGTCCTCGCTCTTGCTGCTGTCACTCTCACTGCTGCGGCTTGTTGTCCTCGCTCTTGCAAGCTAGCATCTTCGACTGCTCACGTCACTGACTTGTGGTAGAATGTTTAATATTCGTCACGGAAATTTGCAGAGTTACTCCTTTCTTTTCTCTGTCTCGTCATAGTGACTACCAATCTGACACCATGATATGTTTGTTCCTTATATATGGATAAACCGGGGTGTAGGTTTAACTACTTTTAATGAATATATACTTCAGCTAGAAAACCCCTGTTTAGCCATGCAAGGCATTCCTTAACCATCTGCCTAGCCTGCTGGGTAACGTAGTCTAAATGTTATAAACACATAACAACACAGGGGTAGCCAGGTGGAAAGCATGGCCAGCAGTAGAAAAATGCTTATTGAAATTCTCAATTATTTTGGATTTCTTCAGTAGTGACAGTGTTTCCTAGCCTCAGTGCAGTGGGCAGCTGGGAGGAGGTGCTCTTATTCTCCATGGACTTTACAATGTTCCAGAACTTTTTTGAGTTTGAACTACAGGATGCAAATTTCTGTTTGAAAAAGCTAGCCTTAGCTTTCCTAACTGCCTGTGTATATTGGTTCCTAACTTGTGTATCACGGGGGCTATTCGATGCTAATGCAGAACCCCACAGGATGTTTTTGTGCTGGTCAAGGGCAGACAGGTCTGGAGTGACCAAGGGCTATATCTATTCCTAGTTCTACATTTGTTTTGAATGGAGCATGCTTATTTAAGATAGTGAGGAAGGCACTTTTAAAGAATAACCAAGCATCCTCTACTGAAGGGATGAGGTCAATGTCATTCCAGGATACCCCGGCCAGGTCTACTATAAAGGCCTATTCGCAGAAGTGTTTTAGGGAGCGTTTGACAGTGATGAGCGGTGGTCGTTTGACCGCAGACCCATTACAGATGCAGGCAATGAGACAGTGATCACTGAGATCTTGGTTGAAAACAGCAGAGGTGTATTTGGAGGGTGAGTTAGTTAATCCGTGTTTACGGATTTGGGGTTGTACCTGGTAGGTTCATTTATAATTTGTGTGAGATTGAGGGCATCAAACTTAGATTGTAGGATGGCCGGGGTGTTAAGCATGTCCCCGTTTAGGTCATCTAGCAGCACGAGCTCTGAAGATAGATGGGGGGAATCAATTCACTGTGTCCAGGGCACAGCTGGGGGCAGAGGGTGGTCTATAGCAAGCGGCAACGGTGAGATGCTTGTTTCTGGAAAGGTGCATTTTTAGAAGTAGAAGCTCGAATTGTTTTGGTACAAACCTGGATAGTAAGATAGAACTCTGCAGGCTATCTCTGCAGTAGATTGCAACGGCGCCCCCTTTGGCAGTTCTATCTTGGCGGAAAATGTTATATTTAGGGATGGAAATTGGACATTTTTGGTGGTTTTCCTAAGCCAGGATTCAGACACAGCTAAGACATCCGGGTTGCAGAATGTGCTAAAGCAGTGAATAAAGCAAACTTATGGGGGAGGCTTCTAATGTTAACATGCATGAAACCAAGGCTTTTACGGTTACAGTATTATTATTATTGGTTATTGATCGATGCAATGTAATACACACTTCTGTTTATTTTCTAGCATTCAAAATGTTAGATAGAAATCTTTAAATCCCCAAAACTCTCATTACTACTGGGACAAGCCGATTTGCTTGCCCTTAGTACTTTAAACAATGCATTAAGGTAAAGTTTTGAATTACTTGCATTGTGTTTCATAACTAATAAATAGTTCAGTATAGACAAAAACATGTATAATGTTCAACTATTTGTAAAACTATGTGCAACTATGGTTGCAAAGTCGAAAGACGCTAATGCCAACGCAATTCAAGAATGACCTATTTAGTATATTTGGCCTTTTTAAGAATCATACCCACGAAGCTGGTGTTTCCAGCACCATGATCCCACCAACTAACCCACTGGAGAACATAGGTTTTTAATGAGATAGAAATTAAGCATAATAGTTTGGTTAATAGCTGCAACAGCCCTGGGGATGTGTCCAACCATCACTCACCTGAGAATGAGAACACAAGCAGCAACAAGGGAGTAGGCCAGGAGAGTTCCAATAGACATCATGTCTACTAAGGCTTTTAGGTCAAACAGGAAAGCCATGATTGCTGAGGAATGGGGATGAGACAGACACAAGTCAGATACAAACGTTCATTGTTCATACTTATTCATGACTAATAATGATTACATTAAATGAACCAAAATACAACACAACCACAACCCCACTCATTACATCTTTATACAGCATATTACAGAGAATTACACAGTCATTAATAAAGCAGGTTTCTAATCTATTGTCCCAATGAACAGTAGAAAGTGTTTTGGTGATGCACCGCACAGTCCATGATTGCTATTACAGACAGTCACAGACACGGGTGTTTAGGGTATATGATGCAGGTGCCTTCAACCAAAAACTCTCTCAGGGTTCAAATGAACACTAAGACTGGATCGCAAACGGCAACCTAGTCTGGGGAGTTGGTGTGAGATAGTCTGGGGAGTTGGTGTGAGATAGTCTGGGGAGTTGGTGTGAGATAGTCTGGGGAGTTGGTGTGAGATAGTCTGGGGAGTTGGTGTGAGATAGTCTGGGGAGTTGGTGTGAGATAGTCTGGGGAGTTGGTGTGAGATAGTCTGGGGAGTTGGTGTGAGATAGTCTGGGGAGTTGGTGTGAGATAGTCTGGGGAGTTGGTGTGAGATAGTCTGGGGAGTTGGTGTGAGATAGTCTGGGGAGTTGGTGTGAGATAGTCTGGGGAGTTGGTGTGAGATAGTCTGGGGAGTTGGTGTGAGATAGTCTGGGGAGTTGGTGTGAGATAGTCTGGGGAGTTGGCTCAGCTCCCTCTCTTGTATCTTAGCACCTGACCACAGTAAGGGACTAAACACCTCTGCATGGTTCAAACATAGACCAGCGGTATGTCAGGAGGCGCTGCTCACAACAAACCCCAACCCCTACTATTCCTCTACCAGGCACTGTGTACTCTACTGGGTCTACCCGCTGGTACCAGCTGCTCTCTGTGCCCGTCCCAAGACCCACTCCCACCTTAACATGTACTTAGCACCCTTTGTAAAATAGTTATTCTGACCTCAATGGGACTTCCTGGATGAATAAATATTACATAATAAATATAGAAAAAACACCTGCTGGCATCAAAGTCCCTCAACCCTACACCCTGCAGTCAGTCGTCTCACTGGGAGAAACCCTGCAGACATCACTATATGTCTTAACCTTATAGCCTGATAACCTTATAGCCTGATAACCTTATAGCCTGATAACATGATACACTTAAAGCCCGATAACCTTATAGCCCGATAACCTTATAGCCTGATAACCTTTAACCTTATAGCCTGATAACCTTATAGCCTGATAACCTTATAGCCTGATAACCTTATAGCCCGATAACCTTATAGCCTGATAACCTTTAACCTTATAGCCTGATAACCTTATAGCCTGATAACCTTATAGCCTGATAACCTTATAGCCTGATAACATGATACACTTAAAGCCCGATAACCTTATAGCCCGATAACCTTATAGCCCGATAACCTTATAGCCCGATAACCTTATAGCCCGATAACCTTATAGCCCGATAACCTTATAGCCCGATAACATGATACACTTAAAGCCCGATAACCTTATAGCCTGATAACCTTATAGCCCGATAACCTTATAGCCTGATAACCTTATAGCCCGATAACCTTATAGCCCGATTACCTTATAGCCCGATAACCTTATAGCCCGATAACCTTATAGCCTGATAACCTTATAGCCTGATAACCTTTAACCTTATAGCCTGATAACCTTATAGCCTGATAACCTTATAGCCTTAGCCCTAGTCTCAGTGAGCAGAGTAGAGACACACACCTATGGACTATACTGAACCTGGAGAAGCTTTCATCTATTAAATGGGTCTGCTGACTGTAGGGCTACAGCACTATTCTGGTCCTCTATAGGTCTCCTGACTGTAGGGCTACAGCACTATTCTGGTCCTCTATAGGTCTGCTGACTGTAGGGCTACAGCACTATTCTGGTCCTCTATAGGTCTGCTGACTGTAGGGCTACAGCACTATTCTGGTCCTCTATAGGTCTCCTGACTGTAGGGCTACAGCACTATTCTGGTCCTCTATAGGTCTGCTGACTGTAGGGTTACAGCACGACTCTGGTCCTCTATAGGTCTGCTGACTGTAGGGCTACAGCACGACTCTGGTCCTCTATAGGTCTCCTGACTGTAGGGCTACAGCACTATTCTGGTCCTCTATAGGTCTGCTGACTGTAGGGCTACACCACTATTCTGGTCCTCTATAGGTCTGCTGACTGTAGGGCTACAGCACTATTCTGGTCCTCTATAGGTCTCCTGACTGTAGGGCTACAGCACTATTCTGGTCCTCTATAGGTCTGCTGACTGTAGGGTTACAGCACGACTCTGGTCCTCTATAGGTCTGCTGACTGTAGGGCTACAGCACGACTCTGGTCCTCTATAGGTCTCCTGACTGTAGGGCTACAGCACTATTCTGGTCCTCTATAGGTCTCCTGACTGTAGGGCTACAGCACTATTCTGGTCCTCTATAGGTCTGCTGACTGTAGGGCTACAGCACGACTCTGGTCCTCTATAGGTCTCCTGACTGTAGGGCTACAGCACTATTCTGGTCCTCTATAGGTCTCCTGACTGTAGGGCTACAGCACTATTCTGGTCCTCTATAGGTCTGCTGACTGTAGGGCTAAAGCACTATTCTGGTCCTCTATAGGTCTGCTGACTGCAGAGCTACAGCACTATTCTGGTCCTCTATAGGTCTGCTGACTGTAGGGCTACAGCACTATTCTGGTCCTCTATAGGTCTGCTGACTGCAGAGCTACAGCAAGACTCTGGTCCTCTATAGGTCTGCTGACTGTAGGGCTAAAGCACTATTCTGGTCCTCTATAGGTCTGCTGACTCTAGGGCTACAGCACTATTCTGTCCTCTATAGGTCTGCTGACTGTAGGGCTACAGCACTATTCTGGTCCTCTATAGGTCTGCTGACTGTAGGGCTACAGCACTATTCTGGTCCTCTATTGGTCTGCTGACTGTAGGGCTACAGCACTATTCTGTCCTCTATAGGTCTGCTGACTGTAGGGCTACAGCACTATTCTGGTCCTCTATTGGTCTGCTGACTGTAGGGCTACAGCACTATTCTGGTCCTCTATAGGTCTGCTGACTGTAGGGCTACAGCATGACTCTGGTCCTCTATAGGTCTGCTGACTGTAGGGCTACAGCACTATTCTGGTCCTCTATAGGTCTGCTGACTGTAGGGCTACAGCACTATTCTGGTCCTCTATTGGTCTGCTGACTGTAGGGCTACAGCACTATTCTGGTCCTCTATAGGTCTGCTGACTGTAGGGCTACAGCATGACTCTGGTCCTCTATTGGTCTGCTGACTGTAGGGTTACAGCACTATTCTGGTCCTCTATAGGTCTGCTGACTCCAGAGCTACAGCACGACTCTGGTCCTCTATAGGTCTGCTGACTGCAGAGCTACAGCACGACTCTGGTCCTCTATAGGTCTGCTGACTGTAGGGCTACAGCACTATTCTGGTCCTCTATAGGTCTGCTGACTGTAGGGCTACAGCACTATTCTGGTCCTCTATTGGTCTGCTGACTGTAGGGTTACAGCACTATTCTGGTCCTCTATAGGTCTGCTGACTGTAGGGCTACAGCACTATTCTGGTCCTCTATAGGTCTGCTGACTGTAGGGTTACAGCACTATTCTGGTCCTCTATAGGTCTGCTGACTCCAGAGCTACAGCACGACTCTGGTCCTCTATAGGTCTGCTGACTGTAGGGCTACAGCACTATTCTGGTCCTCTATAGGTCTGCTGACTGTAGGGCTACAGCACTATTCTGGTCCTCTATTGGTCTGCTGACTGTAGGGTTACAGCACTATTCTGGTCCTCTATAGGTCTGCTGACTGTAGGGTTACAGCACTATTCTGGTCCTCTATAGGTCTGCTGACTCCAGAGCTACAGCACGACTCTGGTCCTCTATAGGTCTGCTGACTGCAGAGCTACAGCACTATTCTGGTCCTCTATAGGTCTGCTGACTGTAGGGTTACAGCACTATTCTGGTCCTCTATAGGTCTGCTGATTGCAGAGCTACAGCAAGACTCTGGTCCTCTATAGGTCTGCTGACTGTAGGGCTACAGCACTATTCTGGTCCTCTATAGGTCTGCTGACTGTAGGGCTACAGCAATATTCTGGTCCTCTATAGGTCTCCTGACTGTAGGGCTACAGCACTATTCTGGTCCTCTATAGGTCTGCTCACTGCAGAGCTACAGCACTATTCTGTCCTCTATAGGTCTGCTGACTGTAGGGCTACAGCACTATTCTGGTCCTCTATAGGTCTGCTGACTCCAGAGCTACAGCACTATTCTGGTCCTCTATAGGTCTGCTGACTGTAGGGCTACAGCACTATTCTGGTCCTCTATAGGTCTGCTGACTGCAGAGCTACAGAACTATTCTGGTCCTCTATAGGTCTGCTGACTGTAGGGCTACAGCACTATTCTGGTCCTCTATTGGTCTGCTGACTGTAGGGTTACAGCATGACTCTGGTCCTCTATAGGTCTGCTGACTGCAGAGCTACAGCACTATTCTGGTCCTCTATTGGTCTGCTGACTGTAGGGTTACAGCACTATTCTGGTCCTCTATAGGTCTGCTGACTGCAGAGCTACAGCACTATTCTGGTCCTCTATTGGTCTGCTGACTGTAGGGTTACAGCACTATTCTGGTCCTCTATAGGTCTGCTGACTGTAGGGCTACAGCACTATTCTGGTCCTACAGCACTATTCTGGTCCTCTATAGGTCTGCTGACTGTAGGGTTACAGCACTATTCTGGTCCTCTATAGGTCTGCTGACTGTAGGGTTACAGCACTATTCTGGTCCTCTATTGGTCTGCTGACTGCAGAGCTTCAGCACTATTCTGGTCCTCTAGGGTTGGATTTTGTCTTCTGATCAGAGAATAATAGGTCTGGTTGGGTAACCAGCTGTGTGGCTTCTCTGATAAATGAATTGATCAGTTCGGAGCAACAGAGGGCTTCAAAGGCCTAGAGGACTGGAGCTGTGTACCCCTGCTCTGCTGATAGTTAGGCCTACTACTATGCCTAACTGAATGGATGGGACAAGTCCATTAAGAGAGTTTGATTGATGTGAGAGGGATTTTCCATCATGCATCCACCACCAGCAGCACATCATTGGCATGCATTCATCACCAGCAGAATCAGATGCAATTAACCCAACGATGACACAACGTAACCACAGCAGACGAGATGCCACACAAGGCCTCCTCAGGAGCTTACCCGCGGTAGTGCCCGCCGCCATGGTGGCAGCCACAGGCGACTGGCGCTTACTCACTTGGGAAAGAAATTTGAACAGTAAGCCATCTCGTGCCATGGCAAAGAGAATGCGGGGCAGAGGGAACATGGAGCCCAACAGGCTAAGGAGAGAGAGGGGTCAGGGTTCAAACACAAGACACTTTGAGAAGGAATGGACACCTGCACAACTGTGAAAGTGTTCGTCTGTACCAAGCCCACAAAACTCTGACCAAATAGAATAGAAACTTCAACCGATGTTTTGATGAATTATGATTGGTCAAAACATGGGTTGGGGGAACATTTTGGTGAATTATGATTGGTCAAAACATGGGTTGGGGGACATTTTGATGAATTATGATTGGTTAAAACATGGGTTGGGGGGACATTTTGGTGAATTATGATTGGTCAAAACATGGGTTGGGGGGACATTTTGGTGAATTATGATTGGTCAAAACATGGGTTGGGGAGACATTTTGGTGAATTATGATTGGTCAAAACATGGGATGGGGGGACATTTTGGTGAATTATGATTGGTCAAAACATGGGTTGGGGGGACATTTTGGTGAATTTTGACAAAGTCACCGGACTTGTTACTCTCCTTTTGGGAAAGGATGATTTTATCTGCATAATATCCTTTCACAGTTGATTGGTGGATACAGTTTCAGCAGCAGTGATGTCAAAGCACTTTCCCCAGCTCTCACCTGCAACTACACCGGAGCTCATTGTGGCAATAAGCGGGGTCTTCGTCTTAGGATTGATTCGGGCTAAGGCTTTGAAAAGCACCCCATCCTCTGCCATAGCATAGATTACACGTGGCATAGGGAAAATGGAACCCAGCAGACTGCATGGAACAGCAGAGACATGCACAAGGACAAACACGTTATGCACAAGGACTAACACACTACACACAGGAAAGTAATTTCACCAAAGCTAAAGAGCATAATCACAGAGACAGTGTATTTCTTGTCTTATGGCCCCATTCTTCCAACTGTTGCTGACAGAATCCCCACTGTATCACCTTTCCTGAAGCTCTCTGAAGGTTATTGCAAATAGGACATTGCTCAGGTGTTATTTTGCAGCCTTTAAAAGGCCTGAAGGAAGACACAGAGGACCCAGAAGACCCAGAGGAGAGGAGAGTTATTATTGATGTATTGTATCTGTGATCGTATCCCAATGTAATCAAGGTTTGAAATTATTCTGTTTTTGTCAAGTACTATACAGTGCATTCGGAAAGTATTCAGACCCCTTGACTTTTTCCATGTGTTGTTATATTACAGCCTTATTCTAAAATGGATAAAATATGGATGACATTTCCCTCATCCATCTACACACAATACCCCATAATGACAAAGTGAAAACAGGTTTGTAGATATTTTTGCAAATGTATTAAAAATAAAAATCAGAGATACCTTATTTACATAAGTATTCAGACCCTTTGCTATGAGACTCAAAATTGATCTCAGGTGCATCCTGTTTCCATTGATCATCCTTGAGATGTTCCTACAACTTGATTGGAGAACACCTGTGGTAAATTCAATTGATTGGACATGATCTAGAAAGGCACACACCTGTCTATATAAGGTCCCACAGTTGACAGTGGATTTCATAGCCAAAACCAAGCAGAGGTCAAAGGAATTGTCCGTTGAGCTCCAAGACAGGATTGTGTTGAGGCACACATCTGGGGAAGGGTACTAAAAAATGTTTGCAGCATTGAAGGTCCCCAAGAACACAGTGGCCTCCATCATTCTTAAATGGAAGAACTTTAGAACCACAAAGACTCTTCTTAGAGCTGGCCACCTGGACCAAACTGACCAATCGGCGGAGAAGGGTCTTGGTCAGGCAGGTGACCAAGAACCCGATGGTCACTCTGGCAGAGCTCCAGAAATCCTCTGTGAAGATGGGAGAACCTTCCAGAAGGACAACCATCTCTGCAGTACTCCACCAATCAGGCCTTTACGGGAGAGTGGCCAGACGGAAGCCACTCCTCAGTAAAAGGCAAATGATAGGCCAAAAGGCACCTAAAGACTCTCAGACCATGAGAAACAAGATTCTCTGGTCAGATAAAACCCAGATTAAACTTTTTGGCCTGAATGCCAAGCATCTCATCTGGAGGAAACCTGTGGTATTGTGTGTAGATTGATGAGAAGTAGAATAAGGCTGTAACGTAACAAAATGTGGAAAAGGGGAAGGGGTCTGAATACTTTCTGAATACACTGTATTGCACAATAATTACTTAAGTAGAGTTGTCAGAGATTGATGTATTGATGTGATGTGTGTTACAGTATGAGGCTCTATAGTGGGAAGCCCAGGACCCAGGAAGTAACTCAGTGAACCAAAGGATAAGAACGACAGAAACATGTTAAACAGCCAATATCATCAACCCAGAGATATAGCACATCAAGACAAGCAGTTCTCTCAAAACAATATGACTGCAGCTTGGCAAGTAGGACAATTAGCAATGAGAATCAATCCAACACATAGACAGTCATTGTAGATTTCACATTATTTTGAGCTGGATAGGCTAGTTGCCTTGATAATAATACTCAATGTTATAGATTTGTTTGAACTCTTTTAAAAATAATTTCCCCCAAATGAAACCCAGAGAAATCTAGTTAAAACACCAAAACAATTAAAAACCTGTTATTTCCTGTATTACTTTGTCTTTATTGAGTCTCATCACATTTGACCTAATGGAAAGCTACACAGTAAGCATCCTGTGAATAGCATCACATTCAAGCATGCACAGGAAATGTCCATTACCTGGTTGACAGGGCACACAGTGACCCCACAGCCACCAGATATTTAGCTGGGCCCCAGCCCACATATTCAAAGGCCATGGGCAAGGGGCTCTTCTCATCCAGTAGGTAGTAGGGCATCATGAGGGTGAGGGCAGCAGACACACCGAAGTAGGCCAGAAAGCACACCGTCAGAGACACCACGATGCCGATGGGAATGGCTTTTTGAGGGTTCCTTACCTCCTCACCTGGTGTACACACGCATACACAGATACAGGTCAAATTTAGATTCAGATTCCCCAGTGGTTTAGGTTGACCTCTGGGATTATTTGACTCTGCAAACCAGGTACCTTGTTGATCCATGATAGTGCATGTTTTGAGATGGAATGATCTACATTGATGTTGGGTATTGTCTTAAAAGACACACCTGTTGTTGCGATGCAGTCAAATCCGACAAAGGCATAGAAGCAGGTGGCAGCTCCAGCCAGGGTCCCACTGAAGCCAAATGGCATGAACCCCCCTGCACCATAATCACTGGTCACATTAGCAGTCACAGACAGGTTCCTGGAATACAGAAGGGGGGTAAACAGAGGGGCACACTAAAACGTTACTGACACATTTCAGTGTTCATAATATTAGTAGTGGGACATATGGTGATTGATTGTGAGCATATTCAAGTATAGATTATTATAATGCATAAAAGGATGCGTGCCTAAAGGAAGTATTCACACCCCTGGACTTTCTCCACATGTTGTCGTTACAGTCAGAATTTAAAAATTATTCAATTGAGATGTTTTGTTTCTGGCTGACACACAATACCTCATAATGTCAGTGGAATTATATTTTTCAAAATGTTTACAAAATCTGAAATGTCTTGTCAATAAGTATTCAACCCCTTTGTTATGGCAAGCTGAAATAAGTTCAGGGGTAAACATGTGCTTAAAAAGTTGCATAATATGTTGCATGGACTCGTGTGCATTGTGTGCAATAATAGTGTTTAACATGATTTTTGAATGACTACCTCATCTCTGTACCCTATACATCCACTTATCTGTAAGGTCCCTCAGTCAAGCAGTGCATTTCAAACACAGATTCAACCACAAAGACCAGGGAAAAGGCACTTATTGGTAGATGGGTAAAAATAACATTAAAAAGCAGACGTTGAATGTCCCTTTGAGAAAGGTGAAGTTATTAATTACACTTAGGATGGTGCATAAATACACCCAGTCACTAAAAAGATAAAGGAGTCCTTCCTAACTCAGTTCCCAGAGAGGTAGGAAACCACTCAGGGATTTCACCATGAGGCCAATGATGACTTTAAAACAGTTATAGAGTTTAATGGCAAGCCTAAATAGGAGAGGAGAAATAGGAGAAAACTGAGGATGCATCAACAACATTGTAGTTACTCCACAATACTAACCTAAATGACAGAGTGAAAAGAAGGAAGCCTGTACAGAATATAAAAATTCCAAAACATACATCCTTTTTGCAACAAGGCACTAAAGTATCCCAATGAAGGAAGCTAAGCAGGGTTGTGTAACGGTTTTCTTTAGGTGAAAGAGAATCAGACCAAAATGCGGCGTGGTTATTTAGATTCATGTTTTAATGAAAACAAGGAACACGAATCAATACAAAAACAAAAACGTAACATGAAAACCGAACCAGCCTAAACTGTTGCAAACTAACACAGAGACAGGAACGGGAACAATCACCCACAAAACACTCAAAGAATATGGCTGCCTAAATATGGTTCCCAATCAGAGACAACGATAAACACCTGCCTCTGATTGAGAACCACTTCAGACAGCCATAGACTATGCTAGCAAACCCCACTAAGCCACAATCCCAATACCTAAGAAAAACACCAAGACAAAACACACCACATACCAAAACCCATGTCACACCCTGGCCTGACCAAATAAATTAAGAAAACACAAAATACTAAGACCAGGGCGTGACAGGTTGGTCCTGGTCAGTCCCTGAACGGGAGACCAGATGCTGCTGGAAGTGGTGTTGGAGGGCCAGCACTCTTTCCTCTGGTCTAAAACAAATATCATAATGCCCCAGCGCAGTGATTTGGGACACTGCCCTGTGTAAGGTGCCGTCTTTCGGATGTGACGTTAAACAGATGTCCTGACTCTCTGTGGTCACTAAAGATCCCATGGCACTTATTGTAAGAGTAAGGCTGTTAACCCTGGTGTCCTGGCTAAATTCCCAATCTGGCACTCATACCATCATGGCCACCTCATCATCCCCAGCTTCCAATTGTCTCATTCTTATCCCCTCCTCTCCCCTGTAACTATTCCCCAGGCCGCTGCTGTAAATGAGAATGTGTTCTCAGTCAACTTACCTGGTAAAATAAGGGTTAAATATAAAAATATTTAAATAATTAATACTAAATACAAAGTGTCATGTTAAGGGCAAACCCAATACAACACATTACTGAGTGTCACTTTCCATATTTTCAAGCATAGTGGTAGCAGTATCATGTTATGGGTAATCTTTGAGGACTGGGGAGTTTTTAAAGATACATTTTTTTATGGAATGGAGCTAATCACAGGCAAAATCTTTCCAACAGCTTTCCACCAGACACTGGGAGGTGAATTCACCTTCAACACAAGGCCAGATCTACACTGGAGTGGCATACCAAGAAGACAGTGAATGTTCCTGGGGGCCCGAGTTACAGTTTTGATTTAAATCTGCTTGAAAATCTATGGTATAACCTGAAGATTTTTGTCTAGCAATGATCAACAACCAATTTGACAGAGCTTGAATAATTTTGGAAAAGAATATTGGCCAAATGTTGCACAATCCAGGTGTGGAAAGCTCTTAGAGACTTACACAGAAAGAATCAGCCTGTAATCACTGCCAAAGGGGATTCTAACATGTATTGGCTCAGGGTGTTGAATACTTATGTAATCAAGATATATTAGTGGTTTATTTTTCATATACATATATATATATATATATATATTTTTACAAATGTTAGAGTTTTGGCTTCCATTTTGTAGATCGTTGACAAAAAAAATACAATTAAATTAATTTAAATCCCACTTTGTAACACAACAAAATGTGGAAAAGTCAAGGGGTGTGAATACTTTCTGAAGGCACTGTACATGCATATTGTATTTATTGAGATAGGACAGTGAAGAGGAGACAGGAAAGTAGGAGAAAGTTTGAGTCATTAGAGCATGGGTTGGACCCATGAACCCATGCTGACTCTGGAATACATGTGCCAGGGTCTGCAGCCAAACAGGCCACATCGATAAGAAATCTTGTGAAACGAGGGGACCCACCTCCAATCCTTACCGTTTAACAATGGTGACATTGATGAGAGTTTCTTCAGAGATTTTCCAGTTGAGTGGGTCTCCCTTCACGAAGCCAGAGACAATGACAAATAAGAGCACCAGCACGTTGACAGCAGTGAAGACCTTGTTCACCCAGGCTGACTCCTTCACTCCAAACGACAGGAGGCCTGAGGGAGGAAACAACAAATAAGAATATAGAGTCCAACATACTCCGCATCAGGGACTCAACTTACTGAATAAATACACAGTGTCATGTGCAGGGTTGGGGAGTAAATGATTACTTGTAATCAGCTACATGTAATCGATTACAAAAAACCTGTAACTGTAATCAGTTACGTCACCAGCTAAAATATTGTAATCAGATCACAGATACTTTTGGAAAAATAGATGATTAATTATTTGATTACTTTTAAATTCAGAAAGGATGTTTGCGAAAAAATACATTGACAAGTTTAAGTTTGTTCCACCTGAGCGAGTCTGACCACAGATCAGAGACCACTATGATGACACACCAAATGTGTTTGATGGATCCTTTTTGTCTTCTTCTCATGCATCTTAAGGGGAAAGTAATCCAAAAGTAACTGAAAGTATTCACATTACATGACAGAGTTTGGGTAATCCAAAAGTAACGTTACTGATTACAATTTTGGACATGTAGCTGTAACGGATTGCATTTAGAGAATAACCTACCCAACCCTGGGTTTGAGACATGAGTGTCCATGATATGTGAAGAATGTTGCACACCTCCAGCCCATGTATTGAAGAAAGGTGAAATATTTATTTTACATCTTGTTAAATACCTACCACCTATGATCTGAGATGATGTTTTAAGTATTACATGTCTGGTCATTTTGTCAGGTGATCCAAACCAAAAGGTCTATTATTATCATATCCTAACCCTAGGAAACTAACACAACTACTCTCAGTATCTAAGACCTTTAGAACAGCAACCATTGCATCGCTATGGAGGTTTGCCTTCCGGAACATTGGAGTAATCCAATCACTGCATTTGAGAGTTTTTGGCTCAGCAGCAGTTAAAACACATGATGACTTTTAACAGTTTCTGATTGTTTCACAGAAAAGTCTTGTTGACGTCTACACACAGTGTCCCTCTGAAAGTGCTGAACTCTCTAGCCATGTCAAGCTTCTGTGTAATGTGTAATAGTAGTTACAGAGGGCTTGTCAGTTCTCCTGAACAGAGAGGAGCACTGCCTGGGTAGCTCTGACACCGACAAGGCAGAATTTCAGGGAAAGAGGGCCTCTCCACCATGTGAGTACTACCACTCACCAAACAACGTTCTGCCATTCCTTATTACATTGAAAATGTGGACCAAATAATTGCTGCTTATACGAATGCCCATTGATATGGAAAAAATACCCATTCCAATTACTGTTGATATACAGTTCTGACAGTCAGGGGATCAGATGTATTGTGCATCCCAAATGGCACCCTATTCCCTATATAGTGCACTACTTTTGACCAGGGCCCTATGGCCCTAAAGTAGTGCACTACAAAGAGAATAGGGTGCCATTTGGGACAAAGAGGTAGAGTTCTAAACAGGAGCTCAGTTAGCCACAGTTGCTACAGTTCTTTACCTGACAGAAGTAGAATGAGACAGACTGCAAAGAAGTCTGGGTAATGAGCCAGGCCTGGAGAGTTCATGCTGAAGTAGGTCTTGCAGAACCTCTCAATGTGTCCTCCAATCAGCTCATCAAATGTCCCGCTCCAAGCCCTGGCCACACTGGAGGTGCCTGTGAGAGGGGAATATAGAGTAGAAATGTTCCGTTAGAGTAGAAATGTTTATGTTCCGTTAGCAGTCAAACTCAGCATAGTATATGTTTACTTCAAAATAAAAGTTAATGCAGGCAGTATAGTATATTTAGACCGCTATAACAAACTCACCTATCACATAGGAGAGGATGAGGTTCCAGCCAGTGATGAAGGCCCACAGCTCTCCAACTGTTACATAGCTGTACAGGTAGGCTGAGCCAGTCTTGGGCACACGGGCTCCAAACTCAGCATAGCAGAGGCCCGCCATGACAGAGGCCAGGGCAGCGATGAGGAAGGAGACCACAATGCTGGGGCCTGAGTTTCCCTTGGCCACCTCTCCAGCCAGAACATAGACCCCAGCCCCCAGGGTGCTACCCACGCCCAGGGCGATGAGATCCACAGTACCCAGGCAGCGGCACAGCTTGGAGTCTTCCAGACTGTTGAGATCCACCACCTTCCTCCTCACCAGGGAGCGGCCGAACGACAACACATGACCCATCATCCCGCCAGCAAGGACTGGGGGAGGGTAGAACATGGTTTAGTGTGTGTGTGTGTGTGTGTGTGTGTGTGTGTGTGTGTGTGTGTGTGTGTGTGTGTGTGTGTGTGTGTGTGTGTGTGTGTGTGTGTGTGTGTGTGTGTGTGTGTGTGTGTGTGTGTGTGTGTGTGTGTGTGTGTGGTGTGGTGTGGTGTGGTGTGGTGTGGTGTGGTGTGGTGTGTGTGTGTAACTGTGGGTGTGTAACTGCGTGTGTGCGTGCGTGTGTGTATAGTGCGGCACACACTATACGGTTTGATACAGAACACAGACAAAGCTGAGGAAATGCATTTTCTTTATTATAGTACGGGTGGAGATAGGGACATGTCTCATCAAAGCTACAACTCAGGGGGGTGGGGATCAAGCCAGTTGAGATAACACCATGGCTACTATTGACGTTCTTGCTGTATATATTTGGATAGGGGCTCGTTTTAGCATTCAGGAGGCAAATCCATTGTGAAGACTGAAGTCTTTCAGCAGGCCAGTTTGTTTTGGCACGGGGCTTCCTCTGAGTTTGAGCAGCCCTTTCTAAAAAGTCCCCTCATGAATCCTATAGAAGAGCTGACCTTCCTAAAAAGTCCCCTCATAAATCCTATAGAAGAGCTGACCTTCCTAAAAAGTCATCTCATAAATCCTATAGAAGAGCTGACCTTCCTAAAAAGTCCCCTCATGAATCCTAAAAAAACACCTCAAGCTGCAATTACATAACCTGGGAAATAAAAACGAGTACCCGATTTTGACAGCTGAAAGACGTTAAGAGCAAACCATTGATTAATCATGTCATATGTGTGTCAGAAGATGAGAGTGCTGGCCAACACTTTGATGTCACGATAGCAGATCTTCATTGTAATCTCATCATAACCCTTTGTCTGGGGGTACAGTGCATGCAGACCTATACTTGGGGTCAGAAATGGCACCCTATTCCCTTCATAGTGCACTACTTTTGACCAGGGACCATCAAAGGCAGTGCACTATAGAGGGAATATGGTGCCATTTGGACTTAGACCTAAAGACTCAAATGGCTGAACAGGGGGCCTGAGGGTACACATATGATATAATAGGGCAATTACTTTGGCTCTGGTTACTAATTGCTGTACCGTACATCTATAAAGAGAAAATGCAGAAGTTCAAACGTATAACCTCTCTGGGCTTTAATGCAACACTGTCTCTTTGTATTACTTTGATTGTGGGGGAGCTTCGCAACAAAATCTTTCAACAGTGTATTTATATGCAGGTTTTTCATTTGATGTATTTGTCTATGTCTAGGAAGTGGAAAAAATAACTGTTTGTACCCACTGCTCTCTAATTAATTGTTTCAGCTTGTGACTGAAGTTAAATCTTCTTCTTTTCAACCAGCACATTTAGCATCTGTGTTTTTCTCGCTGTGTTTTAATGAAAACTGACTACCATCTCACTGTGTTTTGAAAGAACACTGACTACCATCTCACTGTGTTTTTAATGAACACTGACTACCATCTCACTGTGTTTTTAATGAACACTGACTACCATCTCACTGTGTTTTTAATGAACACTGACTACCATCTCACTGTGTTTTTAATGAACACTGACTACCATCTCACTGTGTTTTTAATGAACACTGACTACCATCTCACTGTGTTTTTAATGAACACTGACTATCATCTCACTGTGTTTTTAATGAACACTGACTACCATCTCACTGTGTTTTTAATGAACACTGACTACCATCTCAGTGTGTTTTTAGTGAACACTGACTACCATCTCACTGTGTTTTTAATGAACACTGACTACCATCTCGCTGTGTTTTAATGAGCACTGACTACCATCTCACTGTGTTTTTAATGAGCACTGACTACCATCTCACTGTGTTTTTAATGAACATTGACTACCATCTCAATGTGTTTTTAATGAACACTGACTACCATCTCACTGTGTTTTTAATGAACACTGACTACCATCTCACTGTGTTTTTAGTGAACACTGACTACTATCTCACTGTGTTTTTAATTAACTCTGACTACCATCTCACTGTGTTTTTAAAGAACACTGACTACCATCTCACTGTGTTTTTAAAGAACACTGACTACCATCTCAGTGTGTTTTTAATGAACACTGACTACCATCTCAATGTATTTTTAATTAACTCTGACTACCATCTCAATGTGTTTTTAATGAACACTGACTACCATCTCACTGTGTTTTTAAAGAACACTTACTACCATCTCAGTGTGTTTTTTAATGAACACTGACTACCATCTCACTGTGTTTTTAATGAACACTGACTACCATCTCAACGTGTTTTTAGTGAACACTTACTACCATCTCAGTGTGTTTTTAATGAACACTGACTACCATCTCACTGTGTTTTTATTTAACACAGTGTTGCCCATTAAAGTGTGTCCTTTTCATCCCAGAGAAAAGCTATGCTCCATCTGACAATACATTAACATACCAATCTGACCTCTTTTATGGCCAATTCAGAATACAGTTGAGTTGCACTAAACAGAGGGAGGTCCTCATAATGCCCTACCAAATCCCTTTGATAGAGGCTGCTATGTATTGCTAACACTTGAAGCACTACCGTTATAAAAGCTGACATTGTAAGTAGTTATTACAACTTTTTAAGCAGTTATTACAACTATGAGCTAACATTACAACGCATACACATATAATATCAAGTAGGCACAGAAGTCGATAAGTCGAATCAATAGATGGATATATAGATAGATAGAATGCATGTTATGCTCTATAAGTATATGCAGACTCCTCATAACACACCACTTACCTGTCAAGAAGACAAAGACGAATATATGGTATTCAAGTTTCAACTTTGTTAAATATGGAGACACGCAAAGGTCCTTTGCACCTCACGCGGACAAGACAGAAAACTTTCCTAGATTCCTCTCCAACAGGAAGTCACAGGGAAGCAGGCCACACAGGGAGCTCATGGACTACAGACATAGACCCGGCTCTATGTAAAGTTCATTACCTCTGTCTGTTCACAGCTCATGTTCTCTGACATGTAAACCAGTGTAGAGTACTAGGCTATTTTTACTCCTCCCCTCGCTCCATCCCCAAAATATCTTTCTTCAGAAGCTCTTCCCCTGCCATGCCCCTGGCCCGAGCTACTGAACCATCACCACTACAGTACAGTGACCCCCCCGAGTAGGGAGGGAACAGGGGAGGAGGAAGGGGTGGGTAATAGGGTAATGAGGGAGAGAGAGGGTATCTGGTCCACGATTATGTTCAGAGGGAGGCAATAATGTACCACAATAAGTCCAGATCTTCAGGTCAACAGCCCACAGACCATGAGAGGGGGGAGGGAGGGAGGGAGGGAGGGAGGGAGGGAGGGAGGGAGGGAGGGAGGGAGGAGGCATCTTTCTCTCTCCCCTTTTTTACTTACAAAATGTTATTTCTAATGCACACACATGCCAGACTGAACCCAGCTGCCTGGGTACTTACTGACCACTGATAAATGGTTAGGCATCTAACGTTGACAAACATTGAAACAGACACATCTGTTTGCTCAGTGCAGCCTAGGGGAGTGCTGCTAAAAGCATGGGTGCTGATTGGTCAATGGGGTGGAGGAGCTGCTAGTGCCAGCGGTATAGAGTCCTTTTAATGGAAGACAGTTGCACAATGTTCCCTTCGCAACTAGTCACAGCCATCAAAGTATTGAATCAATACTACCATAGAGATCCATTTACATACTGTACTGTAAAATACATGCCCAAAACATATTCATATACTTGATTTATAGTTGAAAATATCACATATTTGCTTGTCAAGTCAAACATTATTTATATTTGCTAAGTTAACACATTTTTTATGTTTGCATTTTGCATGTCAATTTCAAATGTGGTGCATCACCAGCTGAACCCAGCAGCAGACTTCAGTGGGAAGGTCACAGCTGACAGCCCAGAGATAGCCCAGAGATGACTCTATGACTCCAACCATTCAGGCACTACTCTCTCAGTTTGACTCTATGACTCCAACCATTCAGGCACGACTCTCTCAGTTTGACTCTATGACTCCAACCATTCAGGCACTACTCTCTCAGTTTGACTCTATGACTCCAACCATTCAGGCACTACTCTAACTACTATAGCCAATCACTCTCAGAAGAACTGAACAAAGGCCCGAATCAAGACACGTTGAATACATCGTAAGAGCACATTCTATAGAGAATGGAGGTGGAAGAATAGGCTACTCCTGACCCCTATAAGTTAACACAGTCATGTGAGGTCACATCCATGGTCACATTCATCTGTAATGCTCTTTAGACATGATACAAGACTGTTCTATGTCATTATGTCCAGCAATAGTTTTAATGCAACCAATGTTACCATGGCACAGATGGAAAGAACAAAGTGGGTCACTCCCCCGGTTTATATGTTGACACAGACTAATTGTGTAAAGCCTATTGAATACATTTGTCCGTGGATGATAACTGATTGACCCAGCTACACAACCGTGGACATGGTCAACAGAATGAAGACTGTTTGTCGTGTAGGCAATGGGCAGCTCGCTCCACTTAACAGTGCTGTCACCAGGAAATGTTGGAGTGAATGATTAGTGATGATAAGATAGGGAACGGCTCCGAGTAGAAGCATTAAGCATTGGGATACACCAATAGCACCAAAATAGATTATGGTATGGTCCAATGACAGCACTACACAGAGGCAAGCACTGACATGTATGTAGCCTATACACTTTCCATCAATGTTTTATTGCAGATTAGTCCACTGTTGATACAGTCTCAAAATGTTTTGCATGTCAGAAGTCAAGTTTTCAAGATATTGGACTTTCAAGAAGCAAAGTGTCTCATCATCATGATGATGCAAACGTTTTAGTTGATTTTCCCTTTAATAAAAATCAAAAGGATTAAAGTGCCTCAAATAGACAAATAAGAGATGGGCGAGTAGGCAAAGGGCGCAATTGTTCACCGCTGGTCTGAAGTTTTTGGAAGCCTGACGAAAACAGCTGGAGGACAGGTTAAGGCTGTTAAAATGACATGTCAGAGCACCACACATACAACAGGAGTCCTACGTCGTACCCTTTAATAGAACAGCCTTTCTGAAAATGGAATAGCCAGATTAGAGATCGAGACTTGAATCAGCTTTTGCTGCACTTGTATTTTTTTATTATTATTATTTTTTTTACATCCAGACAGATTAGTTCCAAGACCTTGTTCAGCCTCACCAAAGAGATTGAGCAAAATAAGGGCCCTTTCTAACATCAACTTTTATTCGCGAGTCAAGAGTCATTCTCAAAGGATTTTCAACATTGAAAAAAAAAAGAAAAAAAGGGCTATGCATGCAAAATAATATAATTAAAGATGGAGGCTGTCATCGAGGTGCTATAGACCTAACTGATGTAGATAGATGGTATGCCTGTCATCGAGGTGATATAGACCTAACTGATGTAGATAGATGGTATGCCTGTCATCGAGGTGATATAGACCTAACTGATGTAGATAGATGGTAGGCCTGTCATCTTGTTGATATAGGCCTAACTGATGTAGATAGATGGTAGGCCTGTCATCCAGGTGATATAGACCTAACTGATGTAGGTAGATGGTAGGCCTGTCATCCAGGTGATATAGACCTAACTGATGTAGATAGATGGTAGGCCTGTCATCCAGGTGATATAGGCCTAACTGATGTAGGTAGATGGTAGGCCTGTCATCCAGGTGATATAGGCCTAACTGATGTAGGTAGATGGTAGGCCTGTCATCCAGGTGATATAGGCCTAACTGATGTAGGTAGATGGTAGGCCTGTCATCCAGGTGATATAGGCCTAACTGATGTAGGTAGATGGTAGGCCTGTCATCCAGGTGATATAGGCCTAACTGATGTAGATAGATGGTAGGCCTGTCATCCAGGTGATATAAGCCTAACTGATGTAGGTAGATGGTAGACCTGTCATCCAGGAGATATAGGTCTAACTGATGTAGGTAGATGGTAGGCCTGTCATCCAGGTGATATAGGCCTAACTGATGTAGGCAGATGGTAGGCCTGTCATCCAGGTGATATAGACCTAACTGATGTAGGTAGATGGTAGGCCTGTCATCCAGGTGATATAAGCCTAACTGATGTAGGTAGATGGTAGGCCTGTCATCCAGGTGATATAGACCTAACTGATGTAGGTAGATGGTAGGCCTGTCATCCAGGTGATATAGGTCTAACTGATGTAGGTAGATGGTAGGCCTGTCATCCAGGTGATATAGACCTAACTGATGTAGGTAGATGGTAGGCCTGTCATCCAGGTGATATAAGCCTAACTGATGTAGGTAGATGGTAGGCCTGTCATCCAGGTGATATAAGCCTAACTGATGTAGGTAGATGGTAGGCCTGTCATCCAGGTGATATAAGCCTAACTGATGTAGGTAGATGATAGGCCTGTCATCCAGGTGATATAAGCCTATCAATCACCACCTTCCGGAGACACCTGAAACCCCACCTCTTCAAGGAATACCTAGGATAGGATAAGTAATCCTTCTCACCCCCCCCCTTAAATGATTTAGATGCACTATTGTAAAGTGGCTGTTCCACTGGATGTCAGAAGGTGAATTCACCAATTTGTAAGTCGCTCTGGATAAGAGCGTCTGCTAAATGACTTAAATGTAAATGTGACTGATATAGGTAGATGGTAGGCCTGTCATTCATCAGATACCCTTTCGCCTTTGCTACAATTCTTAGAAAAAAAAGTAAGCAGCAACAACACAAATCCTCTTTATATTGCTTTTTAAAGAACTGTCTAGGCAATAATCCCAAAGGCCTAAAGACATCACCTGTGTACACACTTTTAGTTCCCCTTAATGCTGCCTTTATTAGACAGCAGGACACTGCATTGTTTTTGGCCGTCATACAGTACAGTGTCTATTGATGAGAATCTCCCCAAGGTCATTTATTTTGTATTATATTGCAGTTTAGAAAGAACCCCCCCACCCACACTATTTAGAAATATTCTGGTTTAGAAAGAATGACCCCCTCTGAAGGAGCGTGTTGATACTAAAGCACTCACCATCACGTACTTCCAGTTCCAGCATGTTTCCCTTTTCCCATAATATTCATTGCCAGAAAGGATTTGAAAACTATGTATAAAAATAGCCACATAAACATCCAGATTTAGAAAGCATCTATCAGATCCTCATAAAAGCTAAGCAATTAGGTTGAAGGGTATGCATTCATAGCAGGCTATCTTTGTTGATTTGTGTTTGCATAAGACTATAAAAAGAAGATACCTCAATGAATGACAGAACTGGGAATATTTGATATGCCAATACAGAGAACATGCAGTGGGATATCTGTGAGGTTTTTATGAGTTATTAAGTCACTTCATTAAACCGTATCTGGTCACTCTGTTTGTGCAAATCTGGATTTTGCTAAAAAATCTGTTGTAAGAGCAGGCAAACATCTTTACAGCAAGTTGGCAAAAGCAGTACACCATTATCTCCTCTATTTGCTCATTTCAACATTATTCAGGTACTATAACCTGCCCAGGGACTGCGGTTGAAAATTAGCCGGTTGGCTAAAACTGGCACTTTTACTGAAACGTTGATTAAACTTCTTGGTGACAGGGGTCAGTATTTTCACGTACGGATGAAATGCATGCACAAATTCAACTGCCTGCTACTCATCCCCAGAAGATAAGATATGCATATTATTATTGGATTAGATAGTATTGGATAGAAAACACTCTGAAGTTTCTAAAACTGTTTGAATCATGTCTGTGAGTATAACAGAACTTAAGACAGTCATACTCTGGACCTAGTTTTGAATAAATGTTGTGGATCTTAATGTTTTTCCTCATAACCGTGGACTATCGGACCACCATTTTATTACATCTGCAATTGCAACAAATAATCTGTTCAGACCCCAACCAAGGAGCATCAAAAGTCGTGCTATAAATTCCCAGACAACACAAAGATTCCTTGATGCCCTTCCAGACTCCCTCTGCCTACCCAAGGGCATCAGAGGACAAAAATCAGTTAACTACCTAACTGAGGAACTCAATTTAACCTTGCGCAATACCCTAGATGCAGTTGCACCCCTAAAAACTAAAAACATTTGTCATAAGAAACTAGCTCCATGGTATAAAGAAAATACCCGAGCTCTGATGCAAGCTTCCAGAAAATTGGAACGGAAATGGCGCCACACCAAACTGGAAGTCGTCCGACTAGCTTGGAAAGACAGTACCGTGCAGTATCGAAGAGCCCTCACTGCTGCTCGATCATCCTATTTTTCCAACTTAATTGAGGAAAATAAGAACAATCCGAAATGTATTTTTGATACTGTTGCAAAGCTAACTAAAAAGCAGCATTCCCCAAGTAAGGATGGCTTTCACTTCAGCATTAATAAATTCATGAACTTCTTTGAGGAAAATATCATAATTATTATAAAACAAATTACGGACTCCTCTTTAAATCTGCGTATTCCTTCAAAGCTCAGTTGTCCTGAGTCTGCACAACTCTGCCAGGACCTAGGATCAAGTGAGACACTCAAGTGTTTTAGTACTATATCTCTTGACACAATGATGAAAATAATCATGGCCTCTAAACCTTCAAGCTGCATACTGGACCCTATTCCAACTAAACTACTGAAAGAGCTGCTTCCTGTGCTTGGCCCTCCTATGTTGAACAGAATAAATGGCTCTCTATCCACCGGATGTGTACAAAACTCACTAAAAGTGGCAGTAGTGGCAGTAATAAAAAGTGGCAGTAATAAAGCCTCTCTTGAAAAAGCCAAACCTTGACCCAGAAAATATAAAAAACTATCGGCCCATATCGAATCTTCCATTCCAGTCAAAAAAAAAGAAAAAGCTGTTGCGCAGCAACTCACTGCCTTCCTGAAGACAAAACCATGTATACAAAATGCTTCCGTCTAGTTTTAGACCCCATCATAGCGCTGAGACTGCACTTGTGAAGGTGGTAAATGACCTTTTAATGGCATCAGACGGAGGCTCTCCATCTGTCCTTGTGCTCCTAGACCTTAGTGCTGCTTTTGATACCATTGATCACCACATTCTTTTGGAGAGATTGGAAACCCAAATTGGTCTACACGGACAAGTTCTGGCCTGGTTTAGATCTTATCTGTCGGAAAGACATCAGTTTGTCTCTGTGAATGGTTTGTCCTCTGACAACTGTAAATTTCAGTGTTCCCCAAGGTTCCGTTTTAGGACAACTATTGTTTTCACAATATATTTTACCTCTTGGGGATGTCAATCGAAAACATAATGCTAACTTTCACTGCTATGCAGATGACACACAGCTGTACATTTCAATGAAACATGGTGAAGCCCCAAAATTGCCCTCGCTAGAAGCCTGTGTTTCAGACATAAGGAAGTGGATGGCTGCAAACTTTCTACTTTTAAACTCGGACAAAATGGAGATGCTTGTTCTAGGTCCCAAGAAACGAAGAGATCTTCTGTTGAATCTGACAATTAATCTTGATGGTTGTACAGTCGTGTCAAATAAAACTGTGAAGGACCTCGGCGTTACTCTGGACCCTGATCTCTCTTTTGACGAACATATCAATACTGTTTCAAGGACAGCTTTTTTCCATCTACGTAACATTGCAAAAATCAGAAACTTTCTGTCCAAAAATGATGCAGAAAAATGTATCCATGCTTTTGTTACTTCTAGGTTAGACTACTGCAATGCTCCACTTTCCGGCTACCCGGATAAAGCACTAAATAAACTTCAGTTAGTGCTAAATACAGCTGCTACAATCCTGACTAGAACCAAAAAATGTGATCATATTACTCTAGTGCTAGCCTCCCTACCTTGGCTTCCTGTTAAGGCAAGGGCTGAATTCAAGGATTTACTGCTAACCTACAAAGCATTACATGGGCTTGCTCCTACCTATCTTTCTGATTTGGTCCTGCCGTACATACCTACACGTACGCTAAGGTCACAAGACACAGGCCTCCTAATTGTCCCTAGAATTTCTAAGCAAACAGCTGGAGGCAGCGCTTTCTCCTATAGAGCTCCATTTTTATGGAATGGTCTGCCTACCCATGTGAGAGACGCAGACTCGGTCTCAACCTTTAAGTCTTTACTGAAGACTCATCTCTTCAGTGGGTCATATGATTGAGTGTAGTCTGGCCCAGGAGTGTGAAGGTGAACGGAAAGGCTCTGGAGCAACGAACCACCCTTGCTGTCTCTGCCTGGCCGGTTCCCCTCTCTCCACGGGGATTCTCTGCCTCTAACCCTATTACAAGGGCTGAGTCACTGGCTTACTGGTGCTTTTTCATGACGTCCCTAGGAGGGGTGCGTCAGTTGAGTGGATTGAGTCACTGACGGGATCTTCCAGTCTGGGTTGGCGCCCCTTCTTGGGTTGTGCCGTGGCGGAGATCTTTGTGGGCTGTACTCGGCCTTGTCTCAGGATGGTAAGTAGGTGGTTGAAGATATCCCTCTAGTGGTGTGGGGGCTGTGCTTTGGCAATGTGGGTGGGGTTATATCCTTCCTGTATGGCTCTGTCCGGGGGTATCATCGGATGGGGCCACAGTGTCTCCTGACCCCTCCTGTCTCAGCCTCCAGTATTTATGCTGCAGTAGTTTATGTGTCGGGGGGCTAGGGTCAGTCTGTTATATCTGGAGTACTTCTCCTGTCTTATCCGGTGTCCTGTGTGAATTTAAATTCTCTCTTTCTCTCTTTCTCTCGGAGGACCTGAGCCCTAGGACCATGCCTCAGGACTACCTGGCATGATGACTCCTTGCTGTCCCCAGTCCACCTGGCCATGCTGCTGTGCTCCAGTTTCCTGGCCATGCTCCAGTTTCAACTGTTCTGCCTGCGGCTATGGAATCCTGACCTGTTCACCGGACTTGCTCCCTGTCCCAGACCTGCTGCTTTCAACTCTCTAGAGACAGTAGGAGTGGTAGAGATACTCTTAATGATCGGCTATGAAAAGCCAACTGACATTTACTCCTGAGGTGCTGACTTGCAGCTCCCTCGACAACTACTGTGATTATTATTATTTGACCATGCTGGTCATTTATGAACATTTGAACATCTTGGCCATGTTCTGTTATAATCTCCACCCGGCCTGGTTCCTCTCAAGGTTTCTTCCTAGGTTTTGGCCTTTCTAGGGAGTTTTTCCTAGCCACCGTGTTACTACACCTGCATTGCTTGCTGTTTGGGGTTTTTGGCTGGGTTTCTGTACAGCACTTTGAGATATCAGCTGATGTACGAAGGACTATATAAATCCATTTTATTTTATTTGAATTATGTTGCAGGTTAAATCCCGAGGATAAACCATTCAGATTTTTTGTTGTTGTTGAGGTCACTCTCTTTTCAATGAGTTTTCATAGGGAATCCAGATTTCTAAGGGACCTTCATCCAGTTCCTAGCGCTTCCACTGGATATCACCAGTCTTTAGAAATTGGTTGAGGTTTTTCCTTTGTGTAATGAAGAAGTAGCCCTGTTCAAAACGAGGGTCACTTCAAGTGTACTGTTTGTTAAAGGGGCGTGACCAGAAAGGTAGCATCAGTTTGTTTTCTTCCTGTATTGAACACAGATCATCCCGTCTTCAATTTGATAAATTATTTACTTTAGAAAATACCTAAAGTTGTATTACAAAAGAAGTTTGAAATGTTTTGGCAAAGTTTACAGGTAACTTTTGAGATATTTTGTAGTCACGTTGCGCAAGTTGGAACCAGTGTTCTTCTGGATCAAAGGCGCCAAATAAATGGACATTTTGGATATATATCAACAGAATTCATAGAACAAAAGGACCATTTGTGATGTTTATGGGACATATTGGAGTGCCAACAGAAAAAGCTTGTCAAAGGTAAGGCATGAATTACATTTTTATTTCTGCGTTTTGTGTCACGCCTGCATGTTTGAAATATGTTTTCTCTCTTTGTTTACAGAGGTGCTACTCTCAGATAACAGCATTGTTTGCTTTCGCCGAAAAGCCTTTTTGAAATCTGAAATGTTGTCTGGATTCACAACACGTGTAGCTTTAATTTGGTATCTTACATATGGGATTTCATGAAAGTTAGATTTTTATAGTAATTTATTTGAATTTGGCACTCTGCATTTTCTCTGGCTTTTGGCCAGGTGGGACGCGTCCCACATATCCCAGAGAGGCTAATGTGCACTGTCCCTGTACAGATAAAATAAACTCAAACTCAAACACTAACACACACACACACACACACACACACACACACACACACACACACACACACACACACACACACACACATATACCACAACTGCTGCTACCAGACTCTTATTATGATTGCTAAATACTGCACATTTAAACACTTGCCTCCCATTCGCCCCTTTCCAAAACACGTGTAAATATTGGACAATAAATTGTGCCTCCTGTATTATATTTATCCTAAAAATGTTATTATATTCTACTGAGACATTTAATTTATGTTCGTCTTCTTATCTTTTATTATTTCTTATTGTTGTTGCATTGTCGAGAAGGATGATGGTTGTCACATAGTATGTGGGGTTGGTTTTTACTATCAACTCCATTATAACCATATTGTTCCCGGGACATTGCCACTTACCACTATACAATAAATCCCAAGCTCCTTTGTGCTGTTGCTATAGAGACATCCTTTCCCAGTAAACACCAACATATTTGGCTGACATATCAAAATGTATTAGGAATATGCAGTGTGGAGAGCATTTGCATATTGGGAAGACATCACAGAGTAATCAGAATAGAATGTTGACGCCTGGCAGACATATAAAAGATGTAGAACTGTAGAATTTAGAATGTAGGTACATCTTTAATACATCTGTGAGACGTCTAAACTGTCTTCCCAATGTATTCTCTATATGTTCGTTGGGCATAGGTATCTGTGCTATCTGGGTTTGTTGACTCTCTCTCACACACATATGTTTTCTGTCACACACCCACACATGTACACAAACACATACATGAACACAAACACACACATGTACACAAACACACATATGTTCACCAACACACACATGTACACAAACACACACATGCACACAAACACACACATGCACACAAACACACACATGTACACAAACACACACATGCACACACCAATTTACTCCAAATGTAATATGTTATTCTCAAGGCATAAAATGCTGAATTTTATTAGAAAGATTGTTTGACCAAAGAAAGACTATTTATAAGACTGTATGCTATACTGCCTCACTTCCTGTTACAACAGGGAGACGCTACCATCAAACACTGTGACAATCAACCCCATACTGTGTGACATCTAACCCCATGATGGGGCTCGTTGTAACAAGTGGACAGAGTGTGTTTGATGGCCCAGCTAACTGGATGTTCGTCCATGATTTGGCTCCGTCGTGGAATGGGCTCATTCCATTAAACGTACCTGTCATCCCAGCTCCCGTCGGACCCTGGCTTTCATTTGACAACATTTTTGGTGGCCCACCATGGTTCCTGACGTCTCCGCATTCGTTGCAGCCTGCACTGTGTGCACAGAACAAGACTCAGCGGCAAGCTCTGGCTGGCCTCCTTCAACCACTCCCTGTTACTCACTTTGTCACTGTTCTCCCCCCGTCAGATGGCAACACCCCCATGCTTACGGTTGTGGATAGGTTTTCCAAAGCGGCATATTTTATTCCCCTTCCCAAGTTGCCCTCAGCCAAGGAGATGGCCCCGCTTATGGTGCAACACGTCTTCTGGATCCATGGACATGGTCTCCGATCGTGGTCCTCAGTTCTTGTCCAGGTTCTGGAAGGCATTCTGCACCCTGATTGGGTCATCGGCCTGGCAGTCTCTATGGGGGTACCACAGGGTTAAATTCTCGGGCTGACTCTCTTCTCTGTATATATCCCCGATGCAGGTGATTCCCTGATCCACCTCTACGCAGACGACACCATTCTGTATACATCTGGCCCTTCTTTGGACACTGTGTTAACTAACCTCTAAACGAGCTTCAATGCCATACAACACTCCTTACGTGGCCTCCAACTGCTCTTAAACACTAGTAAAACGAAATACATGCTTTTCGACCGTTCGCTGCCCGAACCCGCCCGCCCAACTAGCATCACTACTCGATACGGTTCTAAGTTAGAATATGTGGACAACTACAAATACCTAGGTGTCTGGCTAGATTGTAAGCTGTCCTTCCAGACTCATATTAAACATCTCCAATCCAAAATTAAATCTAGAATCGGCTTCTTATTTCGCAACAAAGCCTCCTTCACTCACGCCGCCAAACACACCCTCGTAAAACTGACTATCCTACCGATCCTCGACTTTGGCGATGTCATTTACAAAATAGCTTCCAATATTCTACTCAGCAAACTGGATGCAGTCTATCACAGTGCCACCCGTTTTGTTACCAAAGCCGCTTATACCACCCACCACTGCGATCTGTATGCCCTCGTCGGCTGGCCCTCGCTACATATTCGTCACCAGACCCACTGGCTCCAGGTCATCTATAAGTCGATGCTAGGTAAAGCTCCGCCTTATCTCAGCTCACTGGTCACGATTACCACACCTACCCGTAGCACACGCTCCAGCAGGTATATCTCACTGGTCATCCCCAAAGCCAACAGCTCCTTTGGCCACCTTTCCTTCCAGTTCTCTGCTGCCAATGCCTGGAACAAATTGCAAAAGTCTCTGAAACTGGAGACTTATATTTACTTACTAACTTTAAACATCAGCTATCTGAGCAGCTAACCTATCCTTGCAGCTGTACATAGCCCATCTGTAAATATCCCACCCATTCTACCTACCTCATCCCCATATTGTTTTTATTTACTTTTCTGCTTTTTTGCACACCAGTATTTCTACTTGCACATCACCATCTGCTCATTGATCACTCCACAGGAGAGGAGAGGGGGGGCTGGGACGGTTTTATGACACCTCACCCCAATCGTAAATTGTAAGTAGCAGACGACTCCTTTTGGTCTCTAGTATCAAGATTGAGATGTCTTTGTTACAGAGACATTTTGCAGCCCGAAAACTCAAACATCCAAAGAGTAAACTTTGGAACAATATTTCTAAGATAGGAACGGTCAGTGGGGATCATATTGCTTTCATTTTGTGATGAGATGAAACACTGTATGAACCAAATACTATAACTTAGGAAGGAATCCCCCCTTCGGCTGTTAAGTTTCCATCCAATATGATGTTAATACAATATGAATAACCATTAAACTATTTTTGTTAAGATAAGATGATTTTAGTTTTCTAACAAGGACATAGTTTTCATGTCCGTTGCACATTAACTAAGCCACTCCCTGACTGAGGTCAGAAGTACGTGTCAGTGTGATGGAACTGCCCTTTTCAACCAGAATGCTTAAAAGGTTTCATTAAGAATTAACATAGGAGACCAGCAAACAGCAAGCAGACAATCACTGGTGAATCATTGAAGCCACAGCGACCTAAGAAGGACATTGTGATCTCTGGTGGACAACCAGAGCCTTACACCCATCGAGCCAATCCCTATAGAACGCTTGAATGGTTTCAACAGAGAGACGACGAACAAAGACATCTACACGTAAATACATTGCATTTCTTACCCAAACGGGCGGCGGTTCATGTGTAAGGTATATGATTACTGTGAGCGTAGTTTCCAAATGTAAGATAAATGTCCCTTTTTCGCTATCTCTCTATTTTCCCCACCCCCTTTTCCATCTCCGTGTAACAAGCTGTCATATCTTGTCAGTCCACTAGGGACTTTTGTCTCATGTATGTGTGTATGTGTATTCTGTGTTATTATTTATTTATTTAGTAAATAAATAATTAAATCAATTTGTGTAGTACTGAATAATCACAAAAGGTAGGGGTCCGTGCATATTCAAGAAGTCTGCGACGTTCAGAATGAGACTGATTTGAGGTAATGATTAATAAGTGACTGTAATCGATATACAACTTATATACAGTTGAAGTCGGACGTTTACATACACCTTAGCCAAATACATTTCACAATTCCTGACATTGAATCCTTGGAAAAATTCCCTGTTTTAGGTCAGTTAGGATCACCACTTTATTTTAAGAATGTGAAAAGTTGAGAGAATGATTTATTTCTGTAACAGTTTTCTTTTGGTGAAGGAGAGGAGGACCAAAATGCAGCGTGGCTATTTAGATTCATGTTTAATGAAAAAATAACATGAACAGTACAAAAACAATGAACGTAACGAGAAAACCTAAACAGCCTATACTGGTGCAAACGAACACAGAGACAGGAACAATCACCCACAAAACCCAACACCAAACAGGCTACCTAAATATGGTTCCCAATCAGAGACAATGACTAACACCTGCCTCTGATTGAGAACCATATCAGGCCAGACATAGAAATAGACAAACAAGACATCCAACATAGAATGCCCACTCAGATCACACCCTGACCAAACAAAACATAGAAACATACAAAGCAAACTATGGTCAGGGTGTGACAATTTCAGCTTTTCTTTCTTTCATCACATTCCCAGTGGGTCAGAAGTTGACATACATTCAATTAGTATTTGGTAGCATTGCCTTTAAATGGTTTAACTTGGGTCAAACATTTTGGGTAGCCTTCCACAAGCTTCCCACAATAAGTTGGGTGAATTTTGGCCCAATTCCTCCTGACAGAGCTGGTGTAACTGAGTCAGATTTGTAGGCCTCCTTGCTCACACACGCCTTTTCAGTTCTGCCAACACATTTTCTGTAGGATTGAGGTCAGGGCTTTGTGATGGCCACTCCAAAACCTTGACTTTGTTGTCCTTAAGCCATTTTGCCACAACTTTGGAAATATGCTAGGGGTCATTGTCCATTTGGAAGAACCATTTGCGACCAAGCTTTAACTGATGTCTGGAGATGTTGCTTCAATATATCCACATAATTTTCCCCTCATGATGCCATCTATTTTTTGAAGTGCAGCTGTTCCTTCTGCAGCAAAGCACCCCCACAACATGATGCTGCCACCCCCGTGCTTCTCAGTTGGGTTGGTGTTCTTCGGCTTGCAAGCCTCTCCCTTTTTCCTCCAAACATAACGATGGTCATTATGGCCAAACAGTTCTATTTTTGTTTAATCAGACCAGAGGACATTTCTCCAAAAAGTATGATCTTTGTCCCCATGTGCAGTTGCAAACCGTAGTCTGGCTTTTTATGGAGGTTTTGGAGCAGTGGCTTTTTCCTTGCTGAGTGGCCTTTCAGGTTATGTCAATATAGGACTCGTTTTACTGTGGATATAGATACTTTTGTACCTGTTTCCTCCCGCATCTTCACAAGGTTCTTTGAGGTTGTTCTGGGATTGATTTGCACTTTTCGCACCAAAGCATGTTCATCTCTAGGAGACAGACCACGTCTCCTTCCTGAGCGGTATGATGGCTGCATGGTCCCATGGTGTTTACACTTGCGTACTATTGTTTGTACAAATGAACGTGCTAACTTCAGGTGTTTGTAAATTGCTCCCAAGGATGAACCAGACTTGTGGAGGTCTACAATTGGTTTTCTGAGGTCTTGGCTGATTTATTTAGATTTTCCCATGATCTCAAGCAAAGAGGCACAGAGTTTGAAGGTAGGCCTTGAAAAACATCCACAGATACACTTCCAATTAACTCAAATGATGTTAATTCGCCTATCAGAAGCTTCTAAAGCCATGAAATAATTTTCTGGATTTTTCCAAGCTGTTTAAAGGCACAGTCAATTTAGTGTATGTGTCAAGATTGTTTAGAGATGGATTGGACCAAGGTGCAGTGTGGTGGGCGTACATTTTACTTTTATTTAAATGACACCGAAAATCAACAAAATACAAAAATGAACGTAAAGCTACATGCAGTGCAGAAAGCAACTACTCACAAACAAAAGGCTGCCTAAGTATGATCACCAATCAGAGACAATGATAGACAGCTGCCTCTGATTGGGAACCATACTCGGCCAACAAAGAAATTGAAAAACTAGATTGCCCACCCAAATCGCATCCCGACCTAACCAAATAGAGAAATAAAAAGTCTCTCTAAAGTCAGGGCGTGACAGTATGTAAACTTCTAACGCACTGGAATTGTGATACAGTAAATTATAAGTGAAATAATATGCCTGTAAACAATTGTTGGGAAAATGACATGGGTCATGCACAAAGTAGATGTCCTAACCGACTTTTCAAAACTATAGAATGTTAATTAACAAGAAATTTGTGGAGTGGTTGAAAAATGAGTTTTAATGACTCCAAGCTAAGTGTATGTAAACTTCTGACTTCAGCTGTATCTTTAGAGCTTAATTCAGGAGAAGGTAACTCTGTAAACAACTTATTCCGTGCTGCCCCAAATTCCAAATTAGTTAATTGTTACATGATTCATTTAATTGAGTAGCAATTAAACATTGTTAGTGGATTGAATCAATAAAAGTCATCAGATTAGTGAAAGTCATGTCCCAACACAATAAAATAAATAAAATACTACATAACTCTAATTTTTAATACCATTAGGCCTATGAAAGTGAACCAACAAAAAACTCCACCAGGCAAACCAAACAATGGAATCTAAACGTTTGACATATCTACCACTGATTTCTGTACTCCTAAATCAAACCAAATCAAAGCCTATTTATTATTACGCAGATTTGCTGATGTTACAGCAGATGCAGCAAAATGATTATGCTTCTAGCTCCAACAGTAAGTAATATCTAGCAATACAATAACAATACACACAATACAAAAGTTTTAAAATACCAGTGACTAACCAGGGCCCAGATTTTTCTTATGCGAAAACTTAAGAAGCTTATGCAAAAACTTAAGAAGCTTATGCAAAAACTTAAGAAGCTTATTCTTATGCAAAAAAATAAGAAGTTCGTAAGTGCAATTCCTCAACATCTTAAGATTTCGTGATTTTCTTATGAACTTCTCAAATATCTTCTTGTGAATCTTATTAAGTTGTTTGATGCTAGGCAACCAGTTTAACAAGCTATCTCGCTAGAAATGGAAATCATGTTAGCATATTTCTGACTGAGATTACTGTTCTAAAACATGTTCTGGGTTTACAATAATCAATATTGAAACTTTCAGATGAAGTTTGTGTGAATTAAACATGTTCAATTGCTTTTATGATCTTATTCTCTCACTGCCCAGAGTTTAAAACAAGGGTTTAGCTATCATGGAATTAAGAACAAATCTAATAACTTTATTTTCTAGAATCACATTTTTTCTTAACTCTATGCTTAAGGAGAAAGAAATGATAAATAGCGCAAGAACATTTCCAATAACCTTTTTGAGGAATGTAAACTTTGCTTAACTTTAGTCATAAGTCGATAGTTAAGGAAAAAATGGTAGTTAAGAAGAAATGTCTTAAGAATGTTTTGTGAATCTGGGCCCAGGTTTCCATCCAACTGTTTTAAGTGAGTAAAGTACATTTCGGATAATACAGGCCTGATGGAAACAGAAAATTTGTTGGTTAACTTTCCAAATGTCGACAAAACTAATTCTGCTCGACAAGATGGGATCCTTTTGTGTCAGTAAAAGTAATTATGCGAGAAATATTGATATAATAACAATCACATCGAAGTAAGAGTCACAAGATGACATGTGTGGTCCTCCCACTATGACTCTGTCGGGAAAGCGAGCAGTTTATTAGGCTACAGATGAAATCAATTATGATCTTGCACTTTTATCCAGAATAGTCTCATAATGTAGGCCATAAACGCACTTTATCTGCAAGCTGTTGGCTAGAGCGTACGTGCCAATACCAGTGGGCACACTCGCTATATAACATTTAAAAACAAATGAAAATGTGATGGAAACCCATTTGTATTATTTATTCGGTACATGGGAATTTAATCACAAAAGGTATTGTTATGTGCACTACGTCATCATGTACACAATTTTATCAGCAACAAGTCAATATGATGGAAACATTTCTGGTGAGAAAAGGCACATGTTTTTATGCATATTTGAAATTATTCACATGAAAATCTGTCGCCAATTGGATGGAAACCTAGCTACTGTAATGAATTCCTCTCAAATGTAGGCTATACCAAAGGTATCGGAGAAAGAACAACATAGATAGTATCAAAGAATAACATAGATAGTATCAAAGAATAACATAGATGAATCAAATAATCATTTAGATAGTATCAAAGAATAACATAGATAGGTACTACTGTATGTTGTCTGTTTTGCTTCCAGAGTCAGTGTTAGTGGTTGAGAGGTGTTTATTTGTATGAGTATGGCGCGAGCTGTTTGATTCCTGAATGCATGACCAGGTATCAGTAGGATGGCTGCCAAGCATCAGTAAGTCAATCACTTCTGCTTAGTTTAACTGAACTGTTTTATTGATCCTCTAGCTCTTTGATGTCCTGCAACAGATGGTCTTGCATCAAGAGTAAAACAGCATAAGGATATATCCATTCATTAAATCTTGGCGAAACTTTTCAACTTCTCTGGAAAAACTTTTAATGAATGGAGCTCAAAAGCGCAGGGTTGGGGTCAATTCCATTCCAATTCAAATTCTCTGCAATGCTTTTCAATTATGAAAATTTTGAATTTGAATTGGAGATTGGTTCACTTTTTGAGTTGACTGGAATTTAAATGGAATTGACCCTAACACTGCAAAATACTTTTCTCTATCCATGGTAACTAATAAATATATCCTATAACATATTATACAAAGTGTAAAATGGATGGCTACATTTCAGCTATCAGGCATCCAGGCCCATGTGATGCAGTAGCCAACTATCAGATTGACTGAATCTCATAACAAATTAATTGAACTTGGCCTGGACATTCTCATACATGAGATCCCATTGAGTACAGCTATAGGACCAGTGTTGTGGAGTAGTGAGTTACATGTGGTTCAACTAGTAATGTAATTACATTTTTTGCTGTAGCTTGGTGGCAGTTGAACTAAATTCAAATCTTGGTAGTATTTTCAGTAGTTAATTACTGTTTTGCCATATAGCGATGTAACTAACTACTTGAACTACACACTACTTTCTTTTGAGAAAATAAAATATGGGTGAAGTAGACAACAATTTCCTTTAGTTTTCAGCATCAGACTGGCCTAATTCTCATTTGAAACATAGTTTTTGTGTTTAATATGCCAAATTACACATTCTCTTAACATCTGACTCCAGTGATCTACCCTTTTCTATTCTATGACATTTCCGATTTTCATATGCTAATTTTTCACAAAGTAGTTTGGATTTTTCAGAGTAACTTTAGTTGATTAAACTATGTTTTTCTTAATGGTAGCTTTAGTTTAGCTCAACTTCTTCCAGTGTGAAGTAATTGGTAGCTTGGTAAACTATATTTTCAGAGTAGCTTCCCCAACACTGTATAGGGCACACATGTAGGCTACACATGCAGAACTGATCATTTTCAAAATGGTCAACCTATACTTATATAATCTAAGGTGTGTCAACTGTATCTCTCTGGTTTGGGGGTTGGGGTGCAACACTAAAAAGTAAGATACATTTTTGCTGAACTTGTGCTCTTATTTAAAGTGAATGAAACATCACGTATCATGTGAAGTGTTTATTTATGCCAATGTAACTGCACAGCACACAATTGGCATAAGTGCAGCAAAGATTGAAAATAAAACTAATGTAGAAAATGTGCAATGAAGCCAGCAAACTGCAAGGTACTGTATTATGTCCATACACTATCAAACAGTTCTATAACCATAGGCTATAATGCATTGATCTTTAACATATGATGGTACATAGGCTACACATTTTAGAATAGATAACTGTACATCACTTCCAAATTGTTTCCATACAAGCGTGCATAGAGACAGTTATAGCATGTATTAGCCTACAACTGTGTAATGTGTATTTTTAAGAACATTCTGAGTAATTAAATATAGCCTTCTAAATTAATGTACTCTAGTTTAAATACACATGAGATGTGGAACCACATAATTCATTATTCAAGAAATTATCCAAACTATCCAAAGCTTCAAGATGCCACTCCCTGATAAAATACTCTTAAACTCTCCATATAGCTTTGAAATGACTTGCAATACTGTACCTTCCATTTATATATTTTAGTTTTAAGTTAGATGTTAGTTTAGTTAAAAGTTAGATGTTAGTGTGCTGCCAGACACTTACTTTTAGCGATTCCAGGCTGGACAGAAATGTCCAATCGGGACAGCAGCTCTTATTGGAGAATGTAGCACACCCCCAACCACGTGCTGCTCTGACGTCCACCGAAGAAGAAAATGTGGGATTTTAGAATACGTTTTTTAAAATATTTATATATGCAGGAGACAGGAGGGGAGGGAACAGGGCATCATGTATTGTTGTGAGAGCTCAGTTATCAGCGACATACAGGTATGTTAAAGTCAGTGAACAGTCAGGTGAACAAAAAATACATGGGCCTTCTGATGGAAACGTCAATTTAAAGCGGCAATCAGTAGTTGGAACAATAACAAATCACTCCTGTTGTGGTAAAAAGCTGAGGGATGGGGCTGGAGAAATGAAACCACTCTCAAATGTATAGACACCTATGGATGCAAGGACTGACCATCCGTGATAGCACAATTATAGTTTTAACCATGTTTTGATGGTATATAGTGTTTGTTTACATGTACTTTGTTTACAAACATTGGAGTAGCATAAACTTTTATTGTGGGTTGTGACAGTTTTAGTAAGCTCATGAGGCATTTATTTCTAAGTTATTTTCTTCAAGAATCAATGGGTACAAATCATTAATTTATGTCCAAAAATGTATGTAGCAATTACAGATTCACCCATTAAACCTGGGCATACCTAACAACAGGTTTACATTAACATTACAATAGCCGACAATTTATTCCAAGTCGATTGTGATTATAGCCTTATTTTTATTCGTTGAAACTTTTTGTTGCGATATATGAAACGATGGGCTTTAGGACCACGCAGAGCAATATTCATAGGCTGCACCGCTGGAGGAAGAAGACCATGGCTGAGTATCGCTGAGTATTTAATGCGTAAAATGCGACAGGAAATAATACTAATCCGCCAATTTAGTGTAGTGTAATATTGTTGCCTGTTCAGTTGCAGTCATCTTGGCTGTTATGTTCCACAGTGATGGAGCACATCCGACTGCCTAAGGTAAACCGTATTCCGCACTAATGACTAATGCAATTGTCAATTTATTCCACCCGGCCTCGATGTTTCAGATTTACACTTTGTATTTGCCTCCTAGCCCGTAGCAACTGTTATAAATACATATTGTTTTACATTAAATATCAGTAAGACTGGAACCACTATAAAAGACATGATTTGTTATAATAAGGGAAAGGGGACTGTCAAATGTGGCCACGTATGCTGTAGTTGCCGTTCACCCCACAGTGTTACTTACCTATGCTGCTGACTGGCCAACATTTTATCAGTGTGTAATAACAATTTAATATTGCATGTAATCTGATATTTTATTGATCATGAGAAACTCAAATGTCGTCGCCTATGTCGGCAAACCACATATACTTTATTTCTTTACAGTGTTCAAAACAATAATTATTGTAGTCCTATTAAAATTATTATATATTACATATTAAAGAGATAGGTCTATGTTATGCATGTTCCATTTCTCCATAGTGTGTTTATTTTACTCCATCTGTCCTTTCCCAGGTTGAGAAAGTCAGACTGATTGACAAAATCTCCTCCAAAAGAGCCTCGGTAGGCACTTTGTACCTGACAGCCACTCACACCATCTTTGTGGAGAATGAGACTGAGATCCGTACAGAAACATGGGTAGGCAGCTCCAGTCTGATACGATATTTGATATAACCTTCTGCAACAATACGTAATGAAATGTGGAAGTCCCAGTCCTGCATCATTTTGGTTTATGCAATACAATAGTATCACATTGGCAGCACTAATGTTCCTATCCCCACTCATAGAAGCTAACTACCTTTAGCTGCTATTGAGCACAGTAGCTTCTGAGCGGGGGAGTTTTGATAAGCGCCTGCTCTAAACCTGTACATGCATCGCTTGTGGTACGGTTTTGGAAACAAGGAAGTGTCTTTCATATCGGTGAGAAATCATTTATTTAAAAAAACGGAAGGTTAAATAACTACACACATTAATAGGGCTATGTTTAAGGTTCCCACACCGCCATATTTCCATGTTAGGGATTTTATTGGGGGGGAGGGGGGATGCATGCTGGTCCAACTCAAGGTGTCATTAAACCAAAATGCAACCCACTCCCCAACATAAAAAATATTTTCACATAACCCTCCCCTTGTACTGTAAAATAAATTGAACACCCTGACCCCTCATATAATTAACTCAAAATAATGTTTTATGACCACACATAACAATAAGTGTAGCAACCCTGTATTTATTAACATGGATATCTACTTTGATTTTGTGGCACAGTCAATGTCACGCAGGGATATGTACGGCCCAGAAGGTTAAGGGTTCGCCGAAAACCTGTTTCATTACTTCACTATCAGAGCCGGTTGTGGACAATGATCAGCTAGCCTCTTACACCTATGGTGGCGCTATTTCATTTTTGGAAGAAAAACGTTCCCGTTTTAAACAAGATATTTTGTCACAAAAAGATGCTCGACTATGCATATAATTGCTACTGTTCGAAAGAAAACACTCTGACGTGTCCAGAAATACAAATATCTTCTCTGTGCGTGCCCTTTAACGTGAGCTTCAGGCAAAACCAAGATGACTTGGCATCCAGGAAATGACAAGGATTTTTGAGGCTCTGTCTTTCATGATCTCCTTATATGGCTGTGAACGCAAGAGGAATGAGTCTGCCCTTTCTGTCGTTTCCCCAAGGTGTCTGCAGCATTGTGACGTATTTGTAGGCAGATCATTGGAAGATTGACCATAAGAGACCACATTTACCACGTGTCCGCCCGGTGTCCTGCGCCGAAATTGGTGCGCAAAAGTCACCTGCCAGTATTTTTCCATGGGGCACAGAGAGAGAAGCAAGCTTCCATGAACTGCATGTCAATGAAGAGATATGTGAAAAAACACCTTGAGGATTGATTCCAAACAACGTTTGCCATGTTTCGGTCGATATTATGTAGTTAATCCGGAAAAAGTTTGACGTTGTAGGTGACTGCATTTTCGGTTCGTTTCGGTAGCCAGGCGCAATGTAGAAAATGGAACGATTTCTCCTACACACAGACGCTTTCAGGAAACACTGCGCATCTGGTATGTGGCTGGGAGTCTCCTCATTGAAAACATCAGAAGCTCTTCAAAGGTAAATGATTTTATTTATTTGGTTATCTGGCTTTTGTGAAAATGTTGCGTGCTACATGCTACACAAAATGCTATGCTAGCTTAGCATACTCTTACACAAATTAGTCAATTTCTATGGTTCAAAAGCATATTTTGAAAATCTGAGATGACAGTGTTGTTAAGAAAAGGCTAAGCTTGAGAGCAAACGCATTATTTTAATTTTATTTGCGATTTTCAGAAATCGTTAACGTTGCGTTATGCTAATGAGCCTGAGGCTTAGTCACAATCCCGGATCCGGGATGGGGAGTTTCAAGAGGCTAGGAAGAAATTTGATTTTCAACAATTTGATGCCATATTTGTAATTTATAATAAATATATGCAACACATTTTCCACCAACAGATTTCTGTGCCAATGCACCACACAACCAATAAAAAAAACGTATTGACATGTTTTGCGTTTTCAACACCACAATAAATAGGTTGTTCATCTGGACAAACAAAAAACACATCCCTCCCTACCCTGTAGGTCTATCCAGTATGGAAGGCTTGGTTTGACAATCTCTGACTGTCATTCAACTTTTTGGTGTTTTATAACAGTCTCTTTCCATTCACCAAATTGCCTCTGCACAGTTTGGATTGATTGATTTATTTGATTTGTCAGTTAAAAAAATACATACATTACCAGTCAAAAGTTTGGACACACCTACTCATTCCAGGGTTTCTCTTTATTGTTACTATTTACTACAATGTAGAATAATAGTGAAGACATCAAAACTATGAAATAACACATGCGGAATCATGTAATAACCAAATAAGTGTTAAACAAATGAAAATATATTTTATATTTGAGATTCTTCAAAGTAGCCACCCTTGATGACAGCTTTACACACTCTTGGCATTATCTCAACCAGCTTCATGAGTTAGTCACCTGGAATGCATTTCAATTAACAGGTGTGCCTTGTTAAACGTTAATCTGTGGAATTTCTTTCCTTATTAATGCATTTGAGCCAATCAGTTGTGTTGTGACAAGGTAGGGGTGGTATACAGAATATAGCTCTATTTGGTTAGAGACCAAGTCCATATTATGGCAAGAACAGCTCAAATAAGCAAAGAGAAACGACAGTCCATCATTACATTAAGTCATGAAGGTCAGTCAATTCAGAAAATGTCAAGAACTTTTAAAGTTTCTTCAAGTGCAGTTGCAAAAACCATCAAGCGCTATGATGAAACTCTCATGAGGACCGCCACAGGAAAGGAAGACTCAGAATTACCTCTGCTGCAGAGGATAAGTTCATTAGAGTTCACTGCACCTCAGATTGCAGCCCAAATAAATGCTTCACAGAGTTCAAGTAATAGACACATCTCAACATCAACTGTTTAGAGGAGACTGCCTGAATCAGCCTTCATGGTCGAATTGCTGAAAAGATACAACTACTCAAGGACACCAATAATAATAAAATACTTTATTGTGCCAAGAAACATAGCAATTGACATTAGATCTGCGGAAATCTCTACTTTGGTCTGATGAGTCCAAATTTGAGATTTTTGGTTCCAACCACCGTGTCTTTGTGAGACGCAGAGTAGGTGAACGGACAATCTCGGCATCTGTGGTTCCCACCGTGAAGCATGGAAGAAGAGGTGTGATGGTGTGGGGGTGCTTTGCTGGTGACACTGTCAGTGATTTATTTAGAATTTAAAGCACATTTAGCCAGCATGGCTACCACAGCATACGCCATCCCATTTGGTTTTCTCTTAGTGGGATTATCATTTATTTTTCAACAGGACAATGACTTGAAACACCCCTCCAGGCTGTGTAAGGACTATTTGAACAGGAAGGAGAGTGATGGAGTGCTGCATTAGATGACCTGGCCTCCACTATCACCCGACCTCAACCCAATTGAGAGGGTTTGGGATCAGTTGGACCACAGAGTGAAGGAAAAGCAGCCAACAAGTGCTCAGCATATGTGGGAACTCCTTCAAAACTGTTGGAAAAGCATTCCTCGTGAAGCTGGTTGAGAGAATGCCAAGAGTGCGCAAAGCTGTCATTAAGGCAAAGGGTGGCTACTTTGAAGAATCTCAAATAAAAATATAACACTTGACACTATTTTGGGTACTACATGATTCCATATGCGGCCTCACAACCGCAGACCACATGAAACCACGCCGGGCCAGGACCTCCACATCCAGCTTCTTCACCTGCGGGATCGTCTGAGACCAGCTACCCGGACAGCTGATGAAACTGATGAGTATTTCTGTCTGTAATACAGCCCTCTTTTGGGGAAAAACTCATTCTGACTAGCTGGGCCTGGCTCCCCAATGGATGGGCCTGGTTCCCAGACCCACCCATGGCTGCGCCCCTGCCCAGTCATGTGAAATCCATACATTAGGGCCTAATGTTTAAAGAACTGGTTTCGATTAATAAATAGGCTTACAATAATAACAATGATATATAATCATGTTAAAATAAATTATTATAAATACATGTAAGTTTCAAAATTGCATTCTACCTGAATAGGGAATTGCACAGAAACCTGCATTACATTCCCATGTGCAGAATAAAAAATACAGTACAAGTTAAATGGGTTACCATCACATTTTCAACTCTAGGTGTACTGATGGTTTTGTCACAAAAAAATGTTGTGTATGTAGAGCGAATGTTCCCACTCTGGTATTGGCACGTGCAGTCTCGCCAACAGGTTGCGGATACAGTGCAGGTATAGCCTACTACATGATGAGGTCATTATGGACTCAAGTGTGATATTATTTGTCAAATGGCAGCCAAGCATCAATCATCATGTCACCAGAATAAGAACATCAATATTTATTGAAAGGAGAATCAACCGCATGACTGTGCACTTTCACCACCCTGTGAAGTTCATCATAACTTGTTGCTTCTGTAGCCTTATAAACTGCATGCTTTCCCATGATGTAGTGACATTTTTTATCAGACATGTAGACTACTTTACTCACATAAAAAGGCTGGATGGAAAGTTTTGTGCATAAGGGAAGTACCAAAACACCTTGATATATGGGAGGAGCATGTAGGCAGATGAGGAAATGTGTCTAGGATGGAAGAAATTATATCGTAAAAGCTCTAAAAGAGTGAATGGAAATCTGGAAAAAACACACATCCCTCCCCTGTGACCAATAAAAACATACTACCCTCCCCTGTGACCAATAAAAAACATACTACCCTCCCCTGTGACCAATAAAAACCACACTACCCTCCCCTGTGACCAATAAAAACCATACTACCCTCCCCTGTGACCAATCAAACCATACTACCCTCCCCTGTGACAAATAAAAACCATACTACCCTCCCCTGTGACCAATAAAAAACATACTACCCTCCCCTGTGACCAATAAAAACCACACTACCCTCCCCTGTGACCAATAAAAACCACACTACCCTCCCCTGTGACCAATAAAAAACATACTACCCTCCCCTGTGACCAATAAAAACCACACTACCCTCCCCTGTGACCAATAAAAACCATATTACCCTCCCCTGTGACCAATAAAAAACATACTACCCTCCCCTGTGACCAATAAAAACCACACTACCCTCCCCTGTGACCAATAAAAACCACACTACCCTCCCCTGTGACCAATAAAAACCATATTACCCTCCCCTGTGACCAATAAAAAACATACTACCCTCCCCTGTGACCAATAAAAACTACATTACCCTCCCCTGTGACCAATAAAAACCATACTACCCTCCCCTGTGACCAATAAAAACTACATTACCCTCCCCTGTGACCAATAAAAACCATATTACCCTCCCCTGTGACCAATAAAAACCATATTACCCTCCCCTGTGACCAATAAAAACCACACTACCCTCCCCTGTGACCAATAAAAACCATACTACCCTCCCTGTGACCAATAAAAACCATACTACCCTCCCCTGTGACCAATAAAAACCATACTACCCTCCCCTGTGACCAATAAAAACCATACAACCCTCCCCTGTGACCAATAAAAACCATACTACCCTCCCCTGTGACCAATAAAAACCACACTACCCTCCCCTGTGACCAATAAAAAACATGACTACCCCCCCTGTGACCAATAAAAACCATACTACCCTCCCCTGTGACCAATAAAAACCATACTACCCTCCCCTGTGACCAATAAAAACCATACTACCCTCCCCTGTGACCAATAAAAACCATACTACCCTCCCCTGTGACCAATAAAAACCATACTACCCTCCCCTGTGACCAATAAAAAAACACACTACCCTCCCCTGTGACCAATAAAAACCATACTACCCTCCCCTGTGACCAATAAAAACCATACTACCCTCCCCTGTGACCAATAAAAACCACACTACCCTCCCCTGTGACCAATAAAAACCATACTACCCTCCCCTGTGACCAATAAAAACCATACTACCCTCCCCTGTGACCAATAAAAACCATACTACCCTCCCCTGTGACCAATAAAAACCATACTACCCTCCCCTGTGACCAATAAAAAACAAACTACCCTCCCCTGTGACCAATAAAAACCACACTACTACCCTCCCCTGTGACCCCAATGTGACCAAAAAACCATACTACCCTCCCCTGTGACCAATACCCTCCCCTGTGACCATAAAAAAAACACACTACCCTCCCCTGTGACCAATAAAAAACACACTACCCTCCCCTGTGACCAATAGAAAAACACACTACCCTCCCCTGTGACCAATAAAAACACACTACCCTCCCCTGTGACCAATAAAAAAACACACAACCCTCCCCTGTGCCCAATAAAAACACACTACCCTCCCCTGTGACCAATAAAAAACATACTACCCTCCCCTGTGACCAATAGAAAAACACACTACCCTCCCCTGTGACCAATAGAAAAACATACTACCCTCCCATGTGACCAATAAAAACACACTACCCTCCCCTGTGACCAATAGAAAAACACACTACCCTCCCCTGTGACCAATAAAAACACACTACCCTCCCCTGTGACCAATAAAAAACACACTACCCTCCCCTGTGACCAATAAAAACATACTACCCTCCCCTGTGACCAATAAAAAAACACACTACCCTCCCCTGTGACCAATAAAAAACATACTACCCTCCCCTGTGACCAATAAAAAACATACTACCCTCCCCTGTGACCAATAGAAAAACACACTACCCTCCCCTGTGACCAATAAAAACCACACTACCCTCCCCTGTGACCAATAAAAACTACACTACCCTCCCCTGTGACCAATAAAAACCATACTACCCTCCCCTGTGACCAATAAAAACCATACTACCCTCCCCTGTGACCAATAGAAAACATACTACCCTCCCCTGTGACCAATAAAAAACATACTACCCTCCCCTGTGACCAATAAAAAACACACTACCCTCCCCTGTGACCAATAAAAACCATACTACCCTCCCCTGTGACCAATAAAAACCATACTACCCTCCCCTGTGACCAATAAAAACCATACTACCCTCCCCTGTGACCAATAAAAACACATACTACCCTCCCCTGTGACCAATAAAAACCATACTACCCTCCCCTGTGACCAATAAAAACCATACTACCCTCCCTGTGACCAATAAAAACCATACTACCCTCCCCTGTGACCAATAGAAAAACACACTACCCTCCCCTGTGACCAATAAAAACCATACTACCCTCCCCTGTGACCAATAAAAACCATATTACCCTCCCCTGTGACCAATAAAAACCATACTACCCTCCCCTGTGACCAATAAAAACCACACTACCCTCCCCTGTGACCAATAGAAAAACACACTACCCTCCCCTGTGACCAATAAAAACCATACTACCCTCCCCTGTGACCAATAAAAAAACACACTACCCTCCCCCAAAAAACCAAAAAAAAGCCACAACCCTCCCCTGTGATTTAAAAACATACTACCCTCCCCTGTGACCAATAGAAAAAACACTGACCCTCTGTGACCCTAAAAAGCTTGTTTCCCAGAAAACAGACAGAAACAGAGTGGACTACCCTCCCCTGTGACCAATAGCTACCCTCTGTGTCAATAAAAACACACTACCCTGTGTAAATAAAAAACGTACACCATAAAATAAAAACACAATACTGTTGGCTGTAATGAAAACACACTACGGTTCAAACAGTGTACGGTGAGTGTATATTTTGCATTTGTGCAATTATCTTGTTGTGATATGAAAGTAGAGGGCTTTATGTTTCTAGAACCATACCACAATTGAGAATCGATTCACGATTAGAAGGAGTATTTGGCTGTTTTGACTTCCAGAGCCACTTTGCCCTTTAAACAGAACATCTAAGGTCCTTGGACAAAAAGTCCAGTATTGGGCAATATTGTGCCTTGAAAATATGAAAGGGGTTACTGAGCCTTGTGTTCTCTGCTGTCTTCACCCCTCTAGGTTCTGCACAGTTTAGTGTGCAGTGTGGAGAAACAAGCTACAACCACCACAGGAAGTCCTCTGCTTGTCCACTGTAAGAACTACCAGGCCCTCCGGTTTATCATCCCCCAGGAAAGGGACTGCCATGATGTGCACGTCTCCCTGCTGCGCCTCTCCCGACCAGGTGCACGCTGACATGGACATTACCATAACGCTATCTTGTTTTGTTCCATAATGATATCTTGTTTTGTTCAATAATGATATCTTGTTGTGTTCCATAACAATAACTTGTTTTGTTCCATAACGATATCTTGTTTTGTTCCATAATGATATCTTGTTTTGTTCCATAACGATATCTTGTTTTGTTCCATAATGATATCTTGTTTTGTTCCATAATGATATCTTGTTTTGTTCCATAGCGATATCTTGTCTTGTTCCATAACGATATCTTGTTTTACTCCATAACCACATATTGTTTTGTTCCATAAATAAATCTTGTAGTGTTGTGTTACATGACGTTATGTAAACGTGAGTGCTACATGATCTTTTCCCATCAATCAACTGCTGATCATACCCCCCTCTCTACCTGAAAGAACCTTGCTATGTCAGTGTTGTTATTACTGTTGTGTTTTGTCTTGCAGAGCGATATGAGGAGCTGTATTGCTTTTCCTTTCATGCTAACAGTGACAAGGAGGTGAGAGGACAGGCCTGGGATTTTCTCAGCCTCAAGGCTGAGTACAGTAGAATGGGCGTTCCCAACCACCTCTGGATTCTATCCACAGTTAACTGCGACTACAAGGTCTGTACGCAAGATGCACATATTACCCTACAAAGAGACCAATTGGCCATTTTTTTAGGATCTAGTTGGTGTCTCAACTTACTGTTGAAAGTTAGAATAGTAGAATACACAAGGTGAAATTTCTAAATTTGGTTGTGCATCAAAAAAAATTGTCTTCTTATGTCAGTCACTGACAGTCGCTCAATTAGCTCAGGTCAGTTAGCATTTGTTAGATTGATAAGTTAGTTTAGCCAGCTATCGAAACTTGTAGTAATCATGGTAGATTTACGGACCGGGTAGTCCACATTGATTTTGTAAGTCACTCTCACTCAGATATCATATTAAAGATGCACTCTCAAACTTTTGTATAATTTCAGCCAGTAGTTTTCAAAGTGGTGCTCACGGCCAAAATGGGTCCCTGTTTTTTGTGTGCTATGTCATCCAATTGCTGTCCAACTAAATTTTGCTTAGGGCATCCAAAAGGTTAGGGACGACTCTGTTTGCACCCACGAGCCACTGCGGCCCCTCGTGATGAGTTTAGATGTTTTGTGGCCCCCATCCCCATCAAAGTTGCCCATCTCTTGCCTAGATAGTATTTTGACTATGTACAAACCGTATCACTGCATGAATGGTGATTTTTTTTGGTCATTTTCCAACAGGTGAGTGACACTTATCCTGCTGAGCTGTATGTGCCAAAATCAGCCACCCACCCAGTCATTGTTGGGAGTTCCAAATTCCGAAGCCGAGGTCGATTTCCAACGTTGTCATACTACTGCAAAGAAAACCACGTGAGTCTTGACAGATCTCTCAAAACAACAGGCCATGCATATTTTTATATATTTTATTTTACGGATATATATATATATATATATTGTCACTGAAATACTGTTGGCAAAAAAAATAAAGGGAACACTTAAACAACACAATGTAACTCCAAGTCAATCACACTTCTGTGAAATCAAACTGTCCACTTAGGAAGCAACACTGATTGACACTGCCAGAGCCCTGCAAAATGACCTCCAGCAGGCCACAAATGTGCATGTGTCTGCTCAAACGGTCAGAAACAGACTCCATGAGGGTGGTATGATATTGGGCTCGACATCCACAGGTGGGGGTTGTGTTCTCAGCCCAACACCTAGTGCAGGATGTTTGGCATTTGCCAGAGAGCACCAAGATTGCTTGTCCACTGTAAGAACTGGCGCCCTGTGCTCTTTCCAGATGAAAGCAGGTTCACACTGAGCACATGTGACAGACGTGACAGTCTGGAGACGACCGTGTGAACGTTCTGGACTGCCCATAACATCCTCCAGCATGACTGGTTTGACGGTGGGTCAGTCATGGTGTGGGTCCATGGCATTTCTTTGGGGAGCAGCACAGCCCTCCATGTGTTCGCATAATGAGGTAGCCTGACTGCCATTAGGTACCGAGATGAGATCCATCAGACCCCTTGTTGAGACCATATGCTGGTGCGGTTGATATCCTGGTTGTTCCTAATGCAAGACAATGCTAGACCTCATGGCTGTTTTGTGTCAGCAGTTCCTACAAGAGGAAGGCATTGATGCTATGGACTGGCCCGTCGGTTCCCCAGACCTGAATCCAATTGAGCACATCTGGGACATCATGTCTCGCTCCATCCACGTTGCACCACAGACTGTCCAGGAGTTGGCGGATGCTTTAATCCAGGTCTGGGAGGAGATCCCTCAGGAGACCATCTACCACCTCATCAAGAGCATGTCCAGGCGTTGTCAGGGAGGTCATTACAGGTGTTTTGGAGGCACACACACTACTGAGCCTCATTTTGACTTGTTTTAAGGACATTACATCAAAGTTGGATCAGCCTGTAGTGTGGTTTTCCACTTTAATTTTGAGTGTGACTCCAAATCCAGACCTCCATGGGTTGATAAATTTGATTTCCATTGATAATTTTTGTGTGATTTTGTTGTCAGCACATTCAACTATGTAAAGAAAAAAATATTTAATAAGAATATTTCATTCATTCAGATCTAGGATGTGTTATTTAGTGCTCCCTTTATTTTTTTGAGCAGTGTATATAAATACATTGTCTCAACGTCAACAGTGAAGAGGCGACTCCGGGATGCTGGCCTTCTAGGCAGAGTTCCTCTGGCCATTGCCTGTGTTCTTTTGCCCATCTTAATCTTTTCTTCTTATTGGCCAGTCTGAGATATGGCTTTTTCTTTTCAACTCTGCCTAGAAGGCCATCATCCCGGAGTCGCCTCTTCGCTGTTGACATTGAGACTGGTATTATTTAATGAAGCTGTCAGTTGAGGACTTGTGAGGCGTCTGTTTATCAAACTAGACACTCTAATGTACTTGTCCTCTTGCTCAGTTGTGCACTGGGGCCTCCCACTCCTCTTTCTATTCTGGTTAGGGCCAGTTTGCGCTGTTCTGTGAAGGGAGTACTTCACAGCGTTGTACGAGATCTTCAGTTTCTTGGCAATGTCTCGCATGGAATAGCCTTCATTTCCCAGAACAAGAATAGACTGACGGGTTTCAGAAGAAAGTGCTTTATTTCTGGCCCTTTTGAGCCTGTAATCGAACCCACAAATGCTGATGCTCCAGATACTTAGCTAGTCTAAAGAAGGCCAGTTTTATTGCTTCTTTATTCAGAACAACAGTTTTCAACTGTGCTAATATAATTGCAAAAGGGTTTTCTAATGATCAATTAGCCTTTTAAAATGAAAAACTTGGATTAGCTAAAACAACGTGCCATTGGAACACAGAAGTGATGGTTGCTGATAATGGGCCTCTGTACGCCTATGTAGATATTCCATTAAAAATCAGCGGTTTCCAGCTTCAATAGTCATTTACAACATCTACACTGTTTTTCTGATCAATTTGATGTTATTTTAATGGACAAAAAATGGGCTTTTCTTTCAAAAACAAGGACATTTCTAAGTGACCCCAAACCTTTGAACGGTAGTGTATATTTATACAAAATTCTACCCAATTCTGTGAAGTGCTGCTGGAATATTCCTATTTTATTTTTGTTGAACTCTATTTAACCAGGAAATGTCAGGTGTGGCTCAGTTGGTAGTGCATGGTGCTTGCAACACCAGGGTTGTGTGTTCGATTCCCAAGGGGGACCATGACAGAAAAGCATGAAAATATATGCACTCACTACTGTAAGTCGCTCTTGATAACAGTGTCTGCTAAAATGGCTAAATTGTTCATTTGACCCTTGTGGTTACAATCTCCATGCTGTTGATAACTCTTGTACATCAGAAGTACTTAGTAATTCCAAGTCATGTTATTTCATTGGAGACCTTGTTCTGCTGGTCAGTGGCCTTTGCTCATCCCAGTGTGTGAGTGAGTCTGGGATGAGCAAGCATATCCCCTGGCCATACTGAGCAGGAGCCCATCTCTGCTTTTGGAACTATTATAATACTTTCTTAGCCAGGCCCATTGCTCCCCAGGGAGGCCATCGACCACTCCTTAACCAGGCCCATTGCTTGTGATAAGCTTCAGGTCATGCTTTTAGTCGTATGCAGTGGAGGCTACTCAGGCTAATAATAATAGCTGGAACGGAGCAAATGGAATGGCATCAAAAACATGGAAACCATATGTTTGATATATTCTATACCATTCCGCTCCAGAAATTACCACGACACCATCCTTCCCGATGAAGGTGCCACCAACCTCCTAGCAGTGTATATGGCTGTGATAAGGTTCAGGCCAGGTTCCTAGCAGTATCTATGAATATGATGTGATAAGGTTCAGGTCAGGCTCGTAGCAGTATATATGGCTGTGATAAGGTTCCAGAAAATGATGTTATGGCTTTAGAAGCTTCTGATAGGCTACTTGAATTATACATAATTCATTGACAGTGTCACCAGCAAAGCACCATCACACCTCCATGCTTCACACATGTGGAGTTCATCCGTTCACCTACTCTGCGCAGACTCTGGGGCCTTTCAAAAGAGGTGTGTATATACAGTTTACATACACTTAGGTTGGAGTCATTAAAACTAGTTTTTCAACCACTCCACAAATTTCTTGATAAGAAACTATAGTTTTGGCATGTCGGTTAGGACTTCTACTTTGTGCATGACCCAAGTAATTTTTCCAACAATTGTTTACAGACAGATTATTTCACTTGTAATTCACTGTATCACAATTCCAGTGGGTCAGAAGTTTACATACACTAAGTTGACTGTGCCTTTAACTTCTCATGGCTGCAGAGGCAGTATTGAGTAGCTTGGATGAAAGGTGCCCAGAGTAAGCGGCCTGCTCCTCAGTCCCAGTTGCTAATATATGCATAGTATTATTAGTATTGGATAGAAAACATTCTGAAGTTTATAAAACCGTTTGAATGATGTCTGTGAGTATAACAGAACTCATATGGCAGGCAAAAACCCCAAAGCCCCTATTGAATACACAGTGGGATATTGGTTATGTTGCACTTACTAAGGCTTCCACTAGATGTCAACCGTCTTTAGAAACTTGTTTGAGGATTCTACTTTGAAGTGGGACCGAATGAGAAGGGAATGAGTAAGGTCTGCCATGAGCTGACCATGCTCTGACCATGCACGTTCACATGAGAGGGAGCTCTGTTCCATTGCACTTCTGAAGACAATGGAATTCTCCGGTTGGAACATTATTGACGTTTTATGTTAAAAACATCCTAAAGAATGATTCCATACATCTTTTGACATGTTTCTACAGACAGGAACGGAACTTTTTGTGTGGGCTTGTTTTTCTGTTTATGGTGTGTGAATATTTTGTGGATTCCATTTTTCCAAACAGTTTCGTCCTGTTTGTTGGACTGGGTCTTTATGCGCCCTTGTGTGTGTGTGGCATGACCGTCTCTCTGTTTTTTGGAAATGAAAGATCCACATCTTTGAACTACCCTGCTCTCTGCGCCTGACTCCTCCACCCACTACCTCTAGAAGCCGTTACAGAAGCCCGCACCAACCATGGAGCAGTGTTGAGCAAGAGGAGCAGCGACCACCCCTCTTCCATCGATGGAGGAGCGAGTCCTCCATCACACAACCATCCTCCATCAGATCGGTTCGGCGATGGACCTGATGATGGAGAGGATGGAGTGATAGGAGTGGTCTCCCGACATCCACCCCAGCTCCCCCACAGACGACGCAACCCACTCTTCCAACGCCATCTTCTGGTCCCGGCCATGTTCGACCACCCTCCGGAGGGCCGAGCGGCAGGTGAGCGACTGTTTCACCTCAGCCAGGAGACAAGGAGCGCGCAAGACTTCTCCTTGGAGTTCTGGACCTTGGCTGCTGGTGTGGGGTGGAATGACAGGGCCCTGAGGGACCACTACCGATGCAGCCTCCGGGAGGACGTCCGCAGGGAGCGAGTTTGTCGGGACACCACACTCTCCCTCGACGAGCTTATAGACATGTCGATCCGACTGGACAACCTGCTAGCTGCCCGCGGGCATTCAGAGGGGGTCCTGTCAGTTCCACCTCCCAGCCCTCCCGCTCCAACTCCGATGGAGTTGGGAGAAGCTGCATCTAGGGGGACCGGGGGAGGAGGCTCCTCCTGCACCTACTGCGGCCAGAGAGGACACACTTCGGACCGGTGCTGGAGGAGTCCGTCTGGGAGTTGAGATGGCAGGCGGAACACTTCTCGGCCACCCCAGGTGTCGCGCCCGTGTTGGCGCATCCAGACCCTTCGTTAGCATTCATAGTGGAAGTGGATGCATCCAAGGCTGGGGTTGGAGCCGTGCTGTCACTGCGCTCGGGCATGCCACCGAAGCTTCGCCCCTGCGCTTTCTTTTCTAAGAAGCTGGGTCCGGCTGAGCGGAACTATGATGTGGGGGACTGGGAGTTGCTAGCTATGGTAAAAGCCCTGAAGGTGGGCCATGTTCTTTACCCGATTTAGATTTACGATCTCTTATAGACCAGGTTCCCTCAACACTAAGGCCGACGCGTTGTCCCGTCTCTATGACACTGAGGACCGGTCCATCGATCCTACTCCCATCCTTCCAGCTTCTAGGCTGGTGGCTCCGGTGGTATGGGAGGTGGACGCGGACATCAAGCGGGCGTTGCGATTGGAACCTGTGCCTTCACAGTGTCCGACCGGTCTCAGGTACGTGCCGCTTTGTGTCCGGGATCAATTGATTCGGTGGGCTCACACACTACCTTCTTCAGGTCATCATGGGATTGCGAGGACAGTGCGGGGTCTTAGGGGGAAATACTGGTGGCCCACCTTAGCCAAGGATGTGAGGCTCTATGTCTCCTCCTGTTTGGTGTGTGCCCAGAGTAAGGCTCCTAGGCACCTGCCTAGAGGGAAGTTACAGCCCCTCCTGGTTCCACAATGGCCCTGGTCTCATCTATCGGTGGACTTTCTTACTGATCTTCCCCCATCTCAGGGGAACACTACCATTCTGGTCGTTGTGGATCGGTTCTCTAAGTCCTGACGTCTCCTCCCATTGCCTGGTCTCCCCCTGGCCCTACAGACTGCAGAGGCTCTATTTACCCACGTCTTCCAGGCACTACGGGGTGCCAGAGGACATTGTATCTGATCGAGGTCCCCAGTTCACGTCCCGTGTTTGGAGGGCGTTTATGGAGCGTCTGGGGGTCTCGGTCAGCCTGACCTCTGGTTATCACCCCGAGAGTAATGGGCAGGTGGGAGAGTGAACCAGGAAGTGGGTAGGTTTCTGCGGTCATATTGCCAGGACCGGCCAGGAGAATGGGCGAGGTACGTCCCATAGGCGGAGTTGGCCCAGAACTCACTCCGTCACTCCTCCACGAACATGTCGCCATTCTAATGCATGCTGGGCTACCAGCCGGTCCTGGCTCCGTGGCATCAGAGTCAGACCGAAGCTCCTGCGGTGGAGGAGTGGCTACAGCGCTCTAGGGAGACCTGGCGGGCAGTCCAGGATGCTCTCAAGCAGGCTGGTGGACGGCAGAAGAAGAGCGCTGACCACCACTGCAGTGAGGCCCCTTGTTCGCACCTGGGGACAGGGTCTGGCTCTCGACCCAAAACCTGCACCCCGCCTGCCCTGCCGGAAGCTGGGGCCGCAGTGTGTGGGGCCATTTAAAGTCCTGAGGAGGATAAACGAAGTGTGTTATAGATTACAACTTCCCTCTTACTATTGCATTAACCCGTCGTTTCATGTGTCTCTCCTCAGGCCGGTGGTAGCTGATCCCCTACAAGAAGGTGAGGTGCCGGAGGTCCCTCCACCCCCTCTGGACATCGAGGGGTCCCCGGCGTACACGGTACAAGCTATTCTGGTCTCGAGACGCCGGGTGAGGGGCCTGCAGTACCTCGTGGTCTGGGAGGGGTACGGTCCGGAGGAGAGGTGCTGGGTACCGGTGGGGGACATTTTTCCTCTTGAAGGACTTCCACCGCCTCCACCCGGATCGCCCTGCACCTCGCTCTCTGGTTCGCCCTCGAGGCCGGGGTCGCGCGTCAGGGGGGGGGTACTGTCACGAATCCCGCCGAAGATGGTGCCTCTTCCTGTTTCGGGCGGCGCTCGGCGGTCGTCGTCCCCGGGCTACTAGCTGCCACCGATTCACTTTTCTGTTTCATTTAGTTGTGTCTGATTAGTTGCACCTGTTTCGTGTTTAGGTTTTGGTTGTGGGCTATTTAAACCCGGTAGGCCCGTCGGCTTTTGTGTGGGCTTGTTTTTCTGTTTATGGTGTGTGAATATTTTGTGGATTCCATTTTTCCGAACAGTTTCGTCCTGTTTGTTGGTCTGGGTCTTTATGCGCCCTTGTGTGTGTGGCGTGACCGTCTCTCTGTTGTTTGGAAATAAAAAATCCACATTTTGAACTACCCTGCTCTCTGGCCCCTACTCCACCACTACCACATATCTACAGTACTGAATCCATGTGTATGTTTAGTGCGTATGTTATCGTGTGTGTGTGTATGCATGTGTCTGTGCCCATGTTTGTGTTGCTTCACAGTCCCCGCTGTTCCATAAGGTGTTTTTTTAATCTGTTTTTTAAATCCAATTTTACTGATTTCGTCAGTTACTTGATGTGGAATAGAGTTCCATGTAGTCATGGCTCTATGTAGTACTGTGTGCCTCCCATAGTCTGTTCTGGACTTGGGGACTGTGAAGAGACCTATTGTGGCATGTCTTGTGGGGTATGCATGGGTGTCCAAGCTGTGTGCCAGTAGTTTAGACAGACAGCTCGGTGCATTCAACATGTCAATACCTCTCATAAATAAAAGTAGTGATGAAGTTAATCTCTCCTCCACTTTCAGCCAGGAGAGATTGAGATGCGTATTATTAATATTAGCTCTCTGTATATCCAAGGGCCAGCCGTGCTGCCCTGTTCTGAACCCATTGCAATTTTCCTAAGTCCTTTTTTGTGGCACTTGACCACACGACTGAACAGTAGTCAAGGTGCGACAATACTAAGGCCTGTAGGACCTGCCTTGTTGATAGTGTTGTTAAGAAGGCAGAGCAGGCCTCCTGGGTGGCGCAGTGGTTAAGGGCGCTGTACTGCAGTGCCAGCTGTGCCATCAGAGACTCTGGGTTCGCTCCCAGGCTCTGTCGTAACCGGCCGCGATCGGGAGGTCCGTGGGGCGACGCACAATTGGCCTAGCGTCGTCCGGGTTAGGGAGGGCTTGGTCAGTAGGGATGTCCTTGTCTCATCGCACACCAGCGACTCCTGTGGCGGGACGGGCGCAGTGCGTGCTAACCAAGGTTGCCAGGTACACAGTGTTTCCTCCGGCACATTGGTGCGGCTGGCTTCCGGGTTGGATGTGCGCTGTGTTAAGAAGCAGTGCGGCTGGTTGGGTTGTGTATCGGAGGACGCATGACTTTCAACCTTCGTCTCTCCCGCTACTACAACAATTGGATACCACGAAAAAGGGGTAAAAATTCAACAAAAAAAGAAGGCAGTGCATCTCTTTATTATAGACAGACTTCTCCCGATTTTAGCTACTACTGCATGTTTTGACCATGACAGTTTACAATCTAGTGTTACTCCAAGCAGTTTAGTCATCTCAACTTGCTCAATTTCCACATTTTTTATTACAATATTTAGTTGAGGTTTAGGTTGTAGTGAGTGTTTTGTTCCAAATTCAATGCTTTCAGTTTTAGAAATATTTAGGGCTAACTTATTCCTTGCCACCCACTCTTAAACCAACTGCAGCTCTTTGTTGAGTGTTGCAGTCATTTCAGTCGCTGTAGCAGCTGATGTGTATAGTGTTGAGTCATCCATACATACATATAAACTCTGGCATTACTCAGTCAGTAGCATGTCGTTAGTAAAATTGAAAAAAGCAAGGTGCCTAAACAGCTACCCTGGAGAATTCCTGATTTTAACTGGATTGTATTTGATAGGCTTCCATTAAAGAACACCCTCTTTAACTTTTTAACATTCAGGTCAGGCTCCTTGCAGTGTATATGGCTTTGATAAGCTTCAGGCCAGGCTACTAGCAGTATATATGGCTGTGATAAGGTTCAGGCCAGGCTCCTTGCAGTATATATGGATATGATAAGGTTCAGGTCATGCTCCTAGCAGTATATATGGCTGTGATACGGTTCAGGTCAGGCTCCTAGCAGTATATATGGCTGTGATAAGGTTCAGGTCAGGCTCCTAGCAGTTTACATGGCTATGATAAGCTTCAGGCCAGGCTCCTAGCAGTATACATGGCTGTGATAAGGTTCAGGCCAGGCTCATTGCAGCTCCTTGCAGTATCTAGTTCAGAGAGGGCTGGGCTTTTCTGGCACAGGCTTCACTTCCCAAGGAAACCCAGGGCTCCCCTCTGATGAACAAATCTTTTCTTTTCAATGCACTTCTATGAAGTACGGTATGTGTGTCCCAAATAGCACCCTATGCTTATATAGCACACTAGTTTTGACCAGGGCCCAATATGATGCTATTTGGAATGCAGCCCATGTGTGACCCACCCTAGAGACCAGAGTCAGAGCAGAGTGAATTAGACATACAACCGGCTTCAATCTCTGCACAGGACTGATGACTACTACATCTGTGTGCCTGTGTATCTACTGTAGAACAGTGAGGACCTGTCACGATCGTCGTAAGAAGCGGACCAAAATGCAGCGCGGTATGTGTAAATGATGATATTTTAATTAAAGAAAGCACTGAACACTGAATACAAAACAAGAAACGAAAAACGACAGTGAAGCTATATACCAAAATGTGCTGACACAAGCAACTAACATAGACACATACAAAGCAAACTATGGTCAGGGCGTGACCCCCCCCCAATGTGCGGACTCCGGCCGCAAAACCTGAACCTAAAGTTCATATTGCAGTAGAACATTGAGGACCAGTCTCTATATAAAGTACTAATTGCAGTCGAACAGTAGGGACCAGTTTCTATATAATGTTCATATTGCAGTGGAACAGTGAGGACCAGTCTCTATGTAAAGTTCATATTGCAGTAGAACAGTGAGGACCAGTCTCTATATGAAGCTCATATTGCAGTAGAACAGTGAGGACCAGTCTCTATATAAAGCTCATATTGTAGTAGAACAGTGAGGACCAGTCTCTATATAAAGCTCATATTGTAGTAGAACAGTGAGGACCAGTCTCTATATAAAGCTCATATTGTAGTAGAACAGTGAGGACCAGTCTCTATGTAAAGCTCATATTGTAGTAGAACAGTGAGGACCAGTCTCTATATAAAGTTCATATTGCAGTAGAACAGTGAGGACCAGTCTCTATATAAAGCTCATATTGCAGTAGAACAGTAGGGTCCAGTCTCTATATAAAGTTAATATTGCAGTCGAACACTGAGGAGCAGTATTCTATATAAAGCTCATATTGCAGCAGAACAGTAGGGACCAGTCTCTTTATAAAATTCATATTGCAGTAGATCAGTGAGGATCAGTCTCTTTATAAAGTTCATATTGCAGTAGAACATTCAGGACTATTCTCTATGTAATGCTCATATTGCAGTAGAACAGTGAGGACCAGTCTCTATATAAAGTTCATATTGTAGTAGAACAGTGAGGACCAGTCTCTATATAAAGCTCATATTGCAGTAGAACAGTGTGGACCAGTCTCTATAAAGTTCATATTGCAGCCTGGGTTAGAGTGTTTTATGTGTGAGGTCAGGTTCCCAGGGTTCAGTGTTCAGAAGTGGCTCTGTTCTCCCTGCTGCTCTGTATGTATGATCTGTGGGGGACAACTCACTCTGGGAACCACACAGGGGTCGCTGGCCCAATCTCCCCCACGCCTCATACAAAAATATGAAATTGTGCAGTTGCTGTATTACGCCAAGACATCACTATGGTAAATGTAGGTTTCTGTCCTAAATATGCATCAGCAGTGTGAATATGTCATTATTCTGACTGTATAGTATAACAGGGCCTTGTATATATAGTATATTGCCTTGTTTTTAGAGTAAGGTCTCTCCCTTCTACCCCCTCTCCAGGCTGCCATCTGTCGTAGCAGTCAGCCCCTGTCTGGCTTCAGTGCCCGCTGCCTGGAGGATGAGCAGATGCTAGAGGCCATTGTGAGGTCCAACCCCCGTAGTGACTTCATGTATGTGGTGGACACCAGGCCCAAGGTGAGCCCCTGGCCACAGGGCCAATGGAAGTCCTTCAACAACGTCTATTCTGTATGTTCAGGTGGAGCTTTGTTTTTCAATGCAGCATTTTGCCAGCTGGGCCCTGGGGCCAGGGGCTCATCTTGGGCCTGGTGTCAGCTGGTCAAGCTCACATTAAATGCTTGGCTTCATGCCGTTCAGAACATGCACAACATGTACAAAAACAGTGGCAACCTTCATCCTAACTTTAACATGCGGAAGCCTTGCTCCATCTCGTCTTTAAAAGTCATGTCTCTCTGAGGATTTCTCTTTGATTAAACTGTATGTACTGTATGTCTTTCCAGCTTAATGCAATAGCAAACCGAGCAGCAGGGAAAGGCTATGAAAACGAAGACAACTACTCCAACATCAAGTTTCAGTTCATAGGCATTGAGAACATCCATGTGATGAGGAACAGCCTTCAGAAAATGCTAGAAGGTATGAATCGGGTCAACACCCACAGTGTTGGAGGCCTGTAGCAGATCATCTTACATTGCATCCATATGAATACTCTACAGTCGGCCAGCTAGTTATCACTCTGTGGCTCACTAGACCTCGTTCAGCCATAAAAGCCAATCTCAGTGTTGTTCAGTACATCACTGAGAGCTTGATTTCAGAGAATGCCAAAGTAATATTCACTCACAGCCACAGGTTGGTTTTGTCTACTGTCTCTCAACTTTATTAAAACCCAATACAGTTCCAGACTGGATTAGTCTTGATCCCTCGAATGTGATCCCACTTCATTCTCTTTAAGTGGAATCAATATACCAGGTCCCCTGCCACCCCTGTGGCTTTAATATGCAGCGATGCAGACTGCTCTGCTCTGCAATCAGGACTTAGGTTGGGCCATAGGAGCGTTTCTGGGCAATGTGCAGGGCCAGGAAGACATTGAATCCATCTGGATTTCATCTGCAAACTATTTTTGTTTCCTGGAGTGGCCGATTTGGGACCTTTTTCCCCTTAAGAGGGAGACGGAGGGCGTGAGAATTATGTGATTTAGCGTATGAAAAATAATATCTGGCCTTAGCTGTGATAACTCCTTGCCCCCTGGAAACACAAGAGAGTCTACGGGTTCTGAAGAATGCAAGAGAGAGGCTTTGTCCTGCAACAGATTGCATGTCAATGCAGTAGATAGCTATGTCAGTTCAAAACATTTTTTTCATTCTTCTTCAGAGAACAATAGTTTCCTGGAAATTAGCCCATGCTGTAAAACCAAGGTTGACTGAACCCGTTCACCTGCAGGCTCCAGCTGCCTGTTGCAGAGTCACATGTCAGGTGGGCTCACGGGTCAGTGCACTAATATTGTCTGGAAGTACAGTACTCAGGGTCACACACACACGTCAACACATCTGTCAACCCATCCCTCTGTGTATCTCTGTCAACTCTTAATAGCTGTCTGGAGAGATGGATGTTTTTGTAGGGAGTTGGCATATCTACAAATGATTATTGAAAATATTTGTGTTTATTAGAAAACTCTCCTTCGTTAACCAAGCTGTCAACACTGGAGAAACTCTGGAAACATTATTTTGTCACTTTGTCACAACTGACAAATGATTGATCTTAAACTTTAAGATTAAAAATGAAAAGTTATACACTGTATGTTTTCAAGGAAAACAAATCACGTAATGCATTAAGCTGTATGCTGCAGATTGAGTCTGCATTTAGTTGCCAGTCTTCTGTCTCAATATTTAAAGTGATGTCCAGTGTCAAATGGCCTGTGTCAATATTGACTCAAGAGTCCCCAACATCATATTGGGAAGAAAACATACAGTACCAGTCCAAAGTTTGGACATACCTACTCATTCCAGGGTTTTTCTTTGTTTTTACTATTTTCTAGATTGTAAAAAAAAATCGAAACTATGAAATAACACATATGGAATCATGTAGTAACCAAAGAAGTGTTAAACAAGTCAAAATATATTTTATATTTGAGATTATTCAAACCAGCTTCATGAGGTAGTCACCTGGAATGCATTTCAAATTAACAGGTGTGCCTTGTTAAAAGTTAATTTGTGGAATTTATTTCCTTAATGCATTTAAGCAAATCAGTTGTGTTGTGACAAGATAGAGTGGTATACATAATATAGCCCTATTTGGTAAAAGACCAAGTCCATATTATGGCAAGATCAGCTCAAATAAGCAAAGAGAAATGACAGTCCATCATTACTTTATGACTTGAAGGTCAGTCAATCTGGACAATTTCAAGAACTTTGAAAGTTTCTTTAAGTGCAGTCGCAAAAAAACATCAAGCTCTATGATGAAACTGGCCTTTCATTAGGACCGCCACAGGAAAGGAAAGGAAGACCCAGAGTTACCTTTGCTCAGTGATTTATTTAGAATTCAAGGCACACTTAGCCAGCATGGCTACCACAGCATTCTGCAGCGATACGCCATCCCATCAGGTTTGCGCTTCGTGGGACTATCTTTTGTTTTTCAACAGAACACTGACCCAAAACACAGCTCCAGGCTGTGTAAGGGCTGTTAGACCAAGAAGGAGAGTGATGGAGGGCTGCATCAGATGACCTGGCCTCCACAATCATCCAACCTCAACCCAATTGAGATGGTTTGGGATGAGTCGGACAGCAGAGTAGCAGCCAACAAGTGCTCAGCATATGTGGGAACTCCTTCAAGTCTCTTGGAAAAGCATTCCTCATAAAGCTGGTTGAGAGAGTGACAAGAGTGTACAAAGCTGTCATCAAGGCAAAGGGTGGCTAATTTGAAAAATCTCAAATGTATTTTGATTTGTTTAACACTTTTTTGGTTACTACATGATTCCATATGTGTTATTTCATAGTTTTGATGTCTTCACTATTATTCTACAATATAGGAAATAGTCAAAATAAAGAAAAACCTTGAATTTCAAAGTTTTCCAGAAATCCCAGTTAGAAGATTCCTGGAATCAGGAAGGAATAAGCAGAAAATCTTTGAATCCTCCAATCATGATTTCTGGAAAACCGGGGAATAATGGGGAATTTGTAACCGTATCCGTGTCAACCACTGACCCCGGTGTGTTTTCCCCTGCAGTGAGTGAGGCATGGTCCCCCTCCATGTCAGAGTTCCTGGAGGGTCTGGAAAGCTCAGGCTGGCTAAAACACATCAAAGCTGTCCTGGATGCTGGCATCTTCATCGCCAAGGTTAGTCTGTCTGGATGATAATCCCCTCTGTCTGTCTCGGTGCTACACTTAACCCTCCTGTTGTGTTCTTTTCATGTTAATTAATTTTGTGTTCCCGGTCCAAAATGACCAACCCATTATAGCTGATTGTAAATCCATAATAATGCATATATTACCACCTAATGTTGTGTTTGATCTTTTTATCACCTTAAGTTCTTGTGAACAGTTTTTTTTTATCGTCTATTTGCTATTTATGGCCTGTAGGCCTCATTGACCTGAGCTCATACAACTCGTTTTTGAGTTAAAAAAAAGCACAATGTATGGATTATTTTGACTATAACAAATACTCAGATGAAACACATTGTGCAATTTATCACAGACTACTTTGTGTCAAAGTTTAACAAGGACTCTCCTCCTCACCAGTGTCATGATCAAAGATATAATCAAGAGCCTCACATACACTACATCGTTTGGTCATTGTGCTGCCACAGAATTAATTGTGAGCATGGCCTGAAAAAAGCTTTATATACCAGAGCTGCAAGAAAAGTTCTAAATATTATTGAAACAATGTTGCGATTGTTTGTGAGAATGCCAACAGGTGTGGTTCATTTAATTTTTTTTTTTTTAATTTTACCTTTATTTACCCAGGCAAGTCAGTTAAGAACAAATTCTTATTTTCAATGACGGCCTGGGAACAGTGGGTTAACTGCCTGTTCAGGGGCAGAACGACAGATTTGTACCTTGTCAGCTCAGGGGTTTGAACTCGCAACCTTCAGGTTACTAGTCCAACGCTCTAAACACTAGGCTACCCTGCCACCCCAATGTGTGGGAAAGATTATATTGGGGAAAGGTTCCCGTAGGGGTTGCCATGGAATCCAAGAAGGGGAGTGAGGTATGTGTGTGTCAATTTTATACACTAATTGTAGTCTCACCCATTCATTTCTAATGACCGGTCATTTTTGACTGGGAACACCACAGGTGTACAAATGTTAAATAAAACACCCAAAATGTAATGAAAATCATCAAAATGTATTTTGTGTGTTCAGATGCCCCATGTGGACAACGTCATGGAACCTTATGACAATCAGATTAAATGAACTCCATTTTTCAGAGAGAAAACGTGTAAATCGGTCCGATTCGACGGGAACACAGCGGGAGGGTTAAGTTATTGTTTCTCAGACTCTCTCTCTCTCGTGTCTGCGTGCGTGCCTGCATGCATGTATAGGCCGTTGCAGAGGATGGCGTCAGTGTCTTGGTCCACTGCTCAGACGGTTGGGATCGTACTGCTCAGGTGTGCTCTGTGGCCTCCGTGCTCCTGGACCCCTACTACAGGACTCTCAAAGGACTCATGGTACATCCCCTACTGTCTCTCTGAGCAGGGTATCTGCATATTCACTAGTGTACATCTTGAACCTATAGTCAGTTTATAGTGTATGGGTTCATGTATGTCATATTCATAGAAATAATTACCCTAAATATTATATCATACAGTCAGCTCTTAACACATGATCAGCAGGTTTGTAATGATTCATGTTTAAAACCTCCTCTACCTAGTAGCCACTAGTGCTCAATACGTGTTTGAATAGATGGCACTTCATTTGAAATGAAGAACATTCCTTTTCCCTTCGTTTCTGGCTGTGTTTTAGTTTTTCACATTTTTATTGACATGGAAGCACATTGATGTTGACATACTGTTAAATTACGGTGTGATTGTAGTTGATCACGTCCTCTTGGACGGTAATGTAAGTAGGTCCGTGCTGTGCTTATGGTTCTGGATTCTTTGATCATGAGGATTTGCTCTGTCTGACTGGGTTTCTGCCAAAAGTCATCTCCATGGAAAAAAGTTACTGTGACAGGAAGCCTGACTTCTTACAATCATCTTGAGACTTAGTAGAAAACCACCCCACACATTGGGTGAGGAAGTTCAAGCTTTCTCATGGTGCAAACTGTCTCTCTCTCTGTAATATTTGTACTCTTTACTGTCCAAGTGTAAGCTGTGAAACAAAGATGAAAGTGATGAAACAGGTTTAGACCCAAGTTATATATAAATAACACCTTCTGGCATCCTCATGCATAAGTAAATCATATTTTATTCCCCTGTATTCAGGTTCTCATTGAAAGAGACTGGGTTTCCTTTGGACACAAGTTCTCTCACAGGTGTGAACTATTGTGTTTTCTTGCAGATATAATTCAATCAAAAGTTGTACACTATATAGGGAATAGTGTGCCATTTGGGAAGCAGGCTGCCCATGTTGCCCTCTCCCCTCAGATACAACCACCTGGATGGAGACCCCAAGGAGGTGTCCCCGGTCATAGACCAGTTCCTGGAGTGTGTGTGGCAGCTGTCGGAGCAGTTCCCCTGTGCCTTTGAGTACAACGAGAGGTTCCTCATCACCATCCACAACCACATCTACTCCTGCCAGTACGGAAACTTCATAGGCAATAACCAGAAGGAGAGGACGGAGCTTAGGTAATAACCAGAAGGAGAGGGTGGAGCTTTGGTAATAACCAGAAGGAGACGGCGGAGTTTAGATAATAACCAGAAGGAGAGGGCGGAGCTAAGGTAATAACCAGAAGGAGACGGCGGAGCTTAGGTAATAACCAGAAGGAGAGGGTGGAGCTTTGGTAATAACCAGAAGGAGACGGCGGAGCTTAGGTAATAACCAGAAGGAGAGGGCGGAGCTAAGGTAATAGATAGAAGTCTGTCAATTTGCCGTTCCTTGTCTTGAATTTTTGAAACTGACTGTGACTTCACACGTAACTATATCTAAACTATTTACTGAAATGTTAAGGCTTTTTTGCTTATTATTTCAGATATAATAGTTTTCAAATTCACCTAACATGAGACACAGATTTAAACAAATAGGCCTACTGGGCTAGCCAATACAAGAGACATGAACATCTTCAGTCTGACCAGACAAAAAAGAGAGCAGGAATTCACACACACATTCTTTCTTTCTCAGTCAGAATGCTACATTTTGTTTTGAGCTGGAGTTGGTCGGTGCCGTTTTTTTGAGAATGGCCATATTTCTATTACAGCATATTGGATGACTGTCATTCATATTATATTCACCCAGCTCAATGTAACAGCGGTAGGTTTAGGCTACTACATGATACTCACATTTTCCATATACCCGTCATGAGGTTGCTACAACCTAGGCGATGAATGAAGGTTTACAACATAGTGCACAAATCGAGAGAAATTTGAGTAATCCATGTAACAGATATTGACACATTCAATACCGTCTTGCACACTCTTGCCTGCATCTAGCTGATCTAGGTTGTAATCATTAGTCCAAAAGTTACAAACAAGTGTTTCTATTAGACAAATGTGGGTATGTTTATCCTTGTTTGGTTCCGTTTAACTGCTATACCGTTGTCACCATATTAGCTAACGTCAAGTAAACATAGCTACTAGAACTAACGCGTTAGTAAACCTGCTACAATCATGCAGTACAGTGTACAGTTACAGCAGCAAGCAGTTTATCAATTACACTGGCGTGCCCAGGTGGCAATAAATTAATAAAGCCAAAAGCTTACCTTGACTTAGAAGAGTTCCAGTGTTGGATAGCCATAGGTAACATAGAATCCTTCTCTGTTTGAGCCGGAGTAAGTGAAAGTGAATTTGTTTTCAGAAATATAGCTAAACTCTTTGAAAAAAGGGTTCCATAAAGGTTCTTCGGCTGTCCCCATAGGAGAACTCTTTTGGGTGCTAGCTAGCTGTAGCTTATGCTTTCAGGACGAGATTCATTCTCTGATCCTTTTATTGGGTGGACAACATGTCAGTTCATGCTGCAAAAACTCTGATAGGTTGGAGGATGTACTCCGGAAGTTGTCATAATTACTGTGTAAGTCTAGGGAAGGGGGTGAGAACCACGAGCCTCCTTGGTTTTGTATTGAAGTCAATATACCCAGAGGACGGAAACTAGCTGTCCTCTGGCTACACCATGGTGCTACACTACAGAGTGATGTTGAGACTACTGTATACCTTCATTGCGAAACAGCGTTTTAATTATTATTATTTGGTGACATGTATAGTTTTATCTAAAAAGGATTACTTTTGTAATGTTTCACTATTTGTATTTTTATCAAATTTACTGAGGAGTATGGTCCTCCCCTTTCTCTTCAGAGAAGCTTCCAACTGGTTGACATGTGTGGTGTGTTTTGTGTTGAGCTGTAGTTGACATGTGTGATGTGTGTGGCTGTAGTTGACATGTGTGATATGTGTGGCTGTAATTGACATGTGTGATGTTTGTGGCTGTAGTTGACATGTGTGATGTGTGTGGCTGTAGTTGACATGTGTGATGTGTGTCGGTAGTTGACATGTGTGATGTGTGTGTCTGTAGTTGACATGTGTGATGTTTGTGTCTATGGTTGACATGTGAGATGTTTTTTTGTGTTGTCAGGCATCAGGAGAAAACCCATTCTCTGTGGACCTACTTGTGGGAGAACAGGACTGACCACATCAACCCCCTGTACAGACCTGACCACAGCCAGACTCAGGGGGTTCTGCGCCCAGTTACCGCCCCCTACTGTTTTAAGTAGGTTGTGCATATTTAAGGACAAGTAGTATTTCCCCACTATTTTTCTCAACTGTATTGAATATGTATAAACTGTGTGTGTGTGTGTGTGTGCGTGTGTGTGCGTGTGCGTGTGTGCGTGTGTGTGCGTGTGTGTGTGTGTGTGTGTGTGTGTGTGTGTGTGTGTGTGTGTGTGTGTGTGTGTGTGTGTGTGTGTGTGTGTGTAGGTTCTGGAGGGCCTTATACAACCGTTTTGACAGAGGCATGCATCCTCGCCAGTCTGTGATAGACTACCTGATGGCCATCAGAGAGGAGACACAGCAGCTGGAGGAGCAGCTTGTCTCCCACGAGGAGGTAAGGCAGGACAGGAGGGTTGATGATATAGGCCATGTCCCAAATCACACTCTATTCCAAGGGTTGATGATATAGGCTATGTCCCAAATCACACTCTATTCCCTATTTCGTGCACTACTTTTGACCAGGACCATTTGATTAAAGTCGCCGTTCTTGTCTTAGTTTTTTTTCTAATATTATGTAGTGTTATCCACCCTAGAAAATAGCCATGTTGGAGAAGGAGCAGGGGAAGAGCATCCAGACAAAAACTAACACGTTGGATAGGAGCCACACGGTGTGGGCCTCTCCCCCCTCAGAGAGCTGCCTGGATTTGGCCAACACCCCAGGGGACTACAGCGGACTGGGAGACTTCCTCAGTTCATCACCCTGCCAGCAGATGGGGCCAGAGAGCAGTCTTCTGATCCTCCCCCGACCAGGGGAGCGCCGGAAACCGTCCGACCCAGACCTCTCCACCAACAGTGATGACCAGGAGTCGGGCATAGCAGACCTCAGCTCCCCGCCAAGTGAGGACAGTGCCAAGGACCCTGATGAGGCTGCCTACTCTGCTGCCTGAGCAGTAGTGACATTAATGTTGTCAGAGGGAAGAGAGGTGCACTTTAATGGGCAATTGCGCAATGGGTATTATAAACTGACTAACTGTTGGGAATGATTAGTCAGTGAAATGACAAGTGGATCTGATCTGTATGTGTGTTATTTGTGTAGAGTTCTTACTTTTCATGTGGTTTATGGTATTCCATACTTATTAAGAAGTTAGCTACAACAATGAATGGATTTCGTCAGAGCCTTTACAACTAAATAAAATATTTAATGTTATATATTTATGCAAATGTGTAATATGATAATAATATATTTAAAAATGACATCTGGACTAAAAATCTTTCAAGTGCACTGTAAACCAAAACATGATATCAAATGCCAAATTTGTCATTATACTCATGCAGTAAACCGCTCCTAATTTAGTGTAGTTTTATAACCAAAGCCAGTCCATCTGGTTCACTGGGCTCATTGTGCATGCTGTAACTCACGAAGCTACTGAACCAACCCAGCAGGCTGTAGCATGTGGAGATATTGGCATGCTAGTACTAGGGAATGGACATACAGGGAGGAGAGTAACTTTGTGCATCTCAACCAACAGAATGATCACAATTCTGTTCAAACAGCTTAGGTTTCACTGTCAAAGCACAGGTACTGAATGTCTTGTGGAATAATATCTACTGCTATTGTAAGCATTGCATGTTGTTTTATTTGTATAAAGAATATACATAATATGTCCTATCTATATCCTATTTAAACGGAATATTACAACATAAACATTTATTTTTATTTAGTTAATTTGTAAATTAAATTTGATTGTGTTAAAAGTTCACTAGAAAAGAACACTAAAGCTATAAGAGCACTTGTGCATTAAATAAAGATTGAACATTCTTGGGACTAAGACTTTTGCCTCATCTTATAAACAAAAATTATATTTATGAAAGTTGATTCAACATTCAAGTTTTTGATGGATATTTTCTGCTTGCTTATGCTACGTTCATAACTAAGTGGGAAGGTGGTATTTACCCATACGCATGGGAAAAATCCACCTGAATACCCCTCCAACTCAATTACTGAGCTCTGACTTCTCCCACATGCTGTACCAGTGTTGCCTACTCCTTGTATACATCATCCAACTAAATGCTAAGTTAGTATAATGGGGATCCTGTTTTCTGGAAACAATGCCTGCAGTACCGTGGACGGCCTTCAGCTTGAAATCGTCAATGCAAAGGTTGAGTCGTTCTCCCCTGGTAGTTATGGCCCTGCTCTGTATGGATATTTTTGCCCACCCCCGCAATGTACATTTTTTCAACCTGCACACTAGGAGGCGGCCAGACAAATTTTGGGGTGTAAGTCTGCCAATAAACCTAGAAGAAGACGTAGAGACGAAAAGGAACCAGGGGTGTAATTACATTAGACCAAACTAAAACGAGACGTTCTATTGGACAAATTCAGGTAAGTCCCGCCCATTTCGTTCCGTTTGCTCCCGTTTAACAAACGTTTCGGAACAGAATCGGTGTAATGAATACGCCCCCGTCCTTGGACTCCAAAGGCCAACGTGCATACGTTCGTGACGTCATCTTGTGCGTGATGGCGTTGTAATGGAGGTTCAGAGGTGGCAGCTGTGGGTTGATATCAATGACTGTCGGTATTTGGAATATAAAACTGTTTAAAAGTTAGTTAAAAGGCCCTGATCGTTTTTAAACAAGGTAATTGGGAGTTTTTAAACTGTTCACTTGTAATTGCACAACCCTTATTTAGCGAACGCTAAGTCGGGAAGGTTGAAATTCAAGCCCTATTAGGAGTTGGTTAGCTAGCTAAGTCAACGTTAGCTAGATTTGCTAGCCAGCCACATATTTTAGCCAGCTGGCTAATGGTAGCTGACAGGTGCTAGGGTTGGGCATTATAAGAGGCGATGAAACACTATGATATCATTGTATCTGAAGAGAAACGCATCCTGTCCACACTAAAGGTTAGCAGACTCCTAGCTAATTAGCTAGTGAACTGCTAGCTAACTTGCTAGTGGGACAGGTAAGTTAGCTCAGTTCGATAACTAGATGGGTGCCTGCTAAAAAAGTAGCTAGCCAGTTATTTGCCCCAATAACATCAAAGCATAGTAAAGTCCTCCTAACAGCAAGATTGTTAGCTACAGCATTAGCTATCTAGCTTAGGCAGTATGTTACACAGTATATTAGCTAGCTAACGTTAGATGTCTAATTCTCCTGTCAACTAGATTTAACGTTAGCTAGATGTTTTAATGTAACCATCGAGTATGTGGCAAGAAATCTCACACGGTTATTGTGTAACCGGACATTGTTTGTTGTTTATCTCCAGGTCAAACAAATAAAGAAGGACCACAATTCCATGGTCATTTTCTCGATTGAGAGTTTGTTTGTTTGTTTTTGATGCCTTGCTTGTAGAGCTGGCACTATGCCCGCGGCTACTGTGGATCATAGCCAAAGAATATGTGAGGTTTGGGCTGACAACCTGGATGAAGAACTCAAAAGGATCCGCCAGGTCATTAGAAAATACAACTACATTGCCATGGTAAGTTATGAAGAGTTCTGATTAAAGGCATCTTGGTTGACACTGACAGATATTTGCTGAACATTGTGCTGCTGCTCCATTTCTGCCTTCTCTATTGCTTTGTGTTCTGTTCATAGGACACAGAGTTTCCAGGTGTAGTTGCGAGACCGATTGGAGAGTTCAGAAGCAATGCTGACTACCAGTACCAGTTACTGCGATGTAATGTAGACTTGCTAAAGATTATCCAGCTGGGCCTTACCTTTATGAATGAACAGGGTGAATATCCACCGGGAACTTCAACATGGCAGTTCAATTTTAAGTTTAACCTCACGTAAGCGTTCCCCTTTCTATGATGTCTATCAATGTTCAACTAATTTTCATGTCTTGTATCAAGACTTGACTTGCCCATGTTAGAGAACTCAGCTATATGACCTGCCTCTTGTACAGCACCTACAGAACAGGGGAAGTTTCATAGCAATGGCTCTTTGAGGCACTAGGAGAAAAGGAAGAACCTTTTTGTTTCTACCATGAAAGGTTTTAAAGATGATTGTAATATTTATATGTATTGTACGGTACTTTCTTGAGGAATTACATTTTTATAACTTGAGATTTCTGCATTAAAGTTAACTACAAAAAGGAAGTCCATTTGATGTAGTCTGTTATTGAGGTGATATTATTGTAGTATGGAGTTTGACTAGTTTACACGTCTGGACTGATGGGCAAAGGCACAAATAAAACTGCTCATATGATGTATGAAACCAAGGCAAGAACAGGCCTATGTTCAGTGTTGATACTGCACACAATCAGGGTCACGCTCATGACTAGTTCTGGGCCAGGCCATTTGAAGGCTCCATGTCAGCAAGCCACATTGAACGCCCAGGACCAGAGCTAGTTCTGGACCTCCATACAGGACTGAACGTTGTCACACTGAAGCTGCACTGCCTGCACACCATTCAGGTAAAGGACAATGTGACCAAGATTGTTTAGAAACCACGTGGCCAAGACTTTCACTTGAGCCACCAAATAGGCTGCACCTTTTACATGAGCTGCTTACTTTCTCAACAAGCTAATTGACTTGCTTTTCTCCTAGTGCCTCAAGTCATTTTTTAAATGTTTATATTGACATATTTCATAAATGCTTTCAAGCATATCGCAGGTACTGTTTTATTTTCATGTTTTAGTGAGGCACTGAAGACAGTGTTTTGAGTAGTATTTTGATGTTTACATGTAACTTGTTTCTATTGTGGAAGTAAAACCTAAAGGCTTATCAGCAGTCTCAGACATTGAAGAAGATATATATATATATGAAGTTGGACTGCATCCACTTACACAGCAACAACAACTTTGTCATGCTTAGTGTACCCCTTGTTCTTATAGCCATTATTCATTGATATAATTCAGGGGTTCTTAAACTTTTTCAGCTCTTGACACAAAATATATAAATTTACTATCTTCCTGTGACCCATATCTTGTTCCAACTACCCAAATTAAGAAGAAATTGTGTTAATATAGATATATTCTCATGACTCGTGACCCACCTCTCACATGCCCAGGAGCCACTTTGGGTCCCGACCCACAGTTTAAGAAACCCTGTTATGAATGTGTAGCCTAGGTGTGAGTGTGACAGGTGTCTCCCTTTCCGTCGTCAGGGAGGACATGTATGCACAGGACTCCATCGAGCTCTTGACAACATCAGGCATCCAGTTCAAGAAGCACGAGGAGGAGGGGATCGAGACATTGTACTTGGCTGAACTGCTCATGACCTCAGGGGTGGTGCTCTGTGAGGGCGTCAAGTGGCTTTCTTTCCACAGGTAGGCCATTTAAAATCAAATCAAACTTTATTTGTCACATGCGCCGAATACAACAAGTGTAGACCTTAAAGTGAAATGCTTACTTACAAGCCCTTAACCAACAGTGCAGTTCAAGAATAGTAAAAAAATATTTGCCAAATTAACTAAAGTAAAAAATAATAAAAAGGAACATGAACATAATAACGAGGCTATATTACCAGGGGTACCGGTACCGAGTCAGTGTGTGGGGGTAGATGTTAGTTGAGGTAGTTTGTACATGTAGGTAGGGGTGAAGTGACTGCATAGATAATAAATAGTGATTAGCTGCAGTGCACAAAACAAATGGAGAGGGGGGGTATCAATGTAAATATTCTGGTGGCCATTTAATTAATTGTTCAGCAGTCTTATGGCTTGGGGGTAGAAGCTGTTAAGGAGCCTTTTGGTCCTAGACTTGTCGCTCCGGTACCGCTTGCCATGCGGTAGCAGAGAAAAGTCTATGACTTGGGTGACTGGAGTCTCTGACAATTTTATGGGCTTTCCTCTGACACAGCTTATTATATAGGTCCTAGATGGCAGGAAGCTTGGCCCCAGTGATGTACTGGGTCGTATGCACTACCCTCTGTATTGCCTTACAGTCAGATGCCAAGCAGTTGCCATAGCCATACCAGGCGGTGATGCAACTGGTCAGGATGCTCTCGACGGTGCAGCTGGATAACTTTTTGAGGATCTGGGGACCAATGCCAAATCTTTTTCGTCTCCTGGGGGGGAAAATGTTTTTCCGTGTTTTCTTCAGGACTGTCTTGGTGTGTTTGGACCATGATAGTTCGTTGGTGATGTTGACACCAAGGAACTTGAAAGTCTCGACCCGCTCTACTACAGCCCCGTCGATGTTAATGGGGGCCTGTTCAGCCCGCCTTTTCCTGTAGTCCACGATCAGCTCCTTTGTCTTGCTCACATTGAGGGAGAGGTTGTTGTCCTGGCACCACAATGCCAGTTCTGACCTCCCTTTAGGGTGTCTCATTTTTGTCGGTGATCAGGCCTTCCACTGTTGTGTCGTCAAGAAACTTAATGATGGTGTTGGAGTCGTGTTTGGCCATGGCGGGCGTGGGTGAACAGGGAGTACAGGAGGGGACTAAGTACACACCTCTGAGGGGCCCCAGTGTTGAGGATCAGCGTGGCAGACGTGTTGCTGCCTACCCTTTCCACCTGGGGGCGTCCTGTCAGGAAGTCCAGGATCCAGTTTCAGAGGAAAGTGTTTAGTCCCAGGGTCCTTACCTTAATGATGAGCTTGTGGGCACTATGGTGTTGAATGCTGAGCTGTAGTCAAGGAACAGCTTTCACACATAGGTGTTCCTTTGTCCAGGTGGGAAAGGGCAGTGTGGATTGCAATTGTGTCATCTGTGGATCTGTTGGGGTGGAATGCGAATTGCAGTGGGTCTAGGATATCCGGGAGAATGCTATTGATGTGAGCCATGACCAGCCTTTCAAAGCAATTCATTGCTACCAACGTGAGTGCTATGGGGCGGTAATCCTTGGACACAGGGACTATGGTGGTCTGCTTGAAACATGTAGGTATTACAGATTCGGTCAGGGAGAGGTTGAAAATGTCAGTGAAAGCGCTTGCCAGTTGGTCCGTGCATATTTTGAGTACACGTTCTGGTAATCCATCTGGCCCGATGGCTTTGTGAATGTTGTTTAAAGGTTTTGCTCACATCGGCTACCGAGAGCGTTGTCACAGTCATCCAGAACAGCTGGTGCTCTTGTGCATGCTTCAGTGTTTCTTGCCTTGAAGCGAGCATAAAAGGCATTTAGCTCGTCTGCTAGGTTCGCATCACTGGGCAGCTCGCGTCTGGGTTTCTCTTTGTAGTCCGTAATAGTTTTCAAGCTCTGCCACATCCGACGAATGTCAAAGCCAGTGTAGTGGGATTCAATCTTAGTCCTGTATTGACGCTTTGCTTGTTTGATGGTTCGTCTGAGGGCATAGCAGGATTTCTTGTAAGCGTCCGGATTTGTGTCCAGCTCCTTGAAAGCGGCACCTCTAGCCTTTAGCTCGATGTTGCCTGTAATCCATGATTTCTGGTTGGGATATGTACGTACGGTCACTGTGGGGATGACGTCGTCGATGCACTTATTGATGAAGCCGATGATTGAGGTGGTATACTCCTCAATGCCATTGGATGGATTCTGGAACATATTCCAGTCTGTGCTAGCAAAACAGTCCTCGCGTCATCTGACCACTTCCGTATTGAGCGAGTCGCTGGTACTTCCGGCTTTTGTTTTTGCTTGTAAGCTTTAGTTTTTGCTTGTATGCTGGAGGGCGGGGGAGGACTTTTTATGCATCTCTGTGGGTGGTGTAAAGGTGGTCTAGAGTTTTTTTTTTTCCTTTGTTTGCACATGTGACATGCTTGTAAAAATGTGGTAAAACTGGTTTAAGTTTGCCTGCATTAAAGTCCCCGGCCTCTAGAAGCGCCGCTTCTGGATGAGCATTTTCCTGTTTGCTTATGGCCTTATAGAGTTGGTTGAGTGAGCTATTACTGCTGGTATCGGTTAGTGGTGGTACATAGATGGCTACGAATAATATAGATGAGGTCTCTTGGTAAATAGTGTGGTCGTCAGCTCATCACAAGGTACTCTACCTCAGGCGAGCAATACCTCGAGACTTCTTTAATATTAGACATTGCACACCTGCTGTTATTTGACAAAAAGACACACACCCCCACCCCTCGTCTTACAAGACTTAGCCTCTTCTCTGTTCTGCCGGTGCATGGAATATTACGCCAGCTCTATATTATCCGTGTCTTTGTTCAGCCACGACTCTATGAAACATAAGATGTTACATTTGTTTATGTCCCGTTGGTAGGATAATCGTAGGTCATCAATTTTATTTTCCAATGATTGCATGTTTGCAAATAGAACGGATGGCAGTGGGAGTTTACTCGCTGCCTACAGATTCTCAGAAGGCAGCCCGGCCTGCGCCCTCTTTTCCTCCGTCTTTTCTTCACACAAATGATGACATTTGGGCCTGTTCCCGGGAAAGCGGAATATCCTTCTTGTCGGACTCATTAAAGGAAAAAGTTTCTTCCAGTTCGTGGTGAGTAATCGCTGTTCTGATGTCCAGAAGTTATTTTCGGTCATAAGAGACGGTAGCAGCAACATTATGTACAAAATAAGTTACAAACAACGCAAAAACTAACAAAATAGCGCAGTTGGTTAGGAGCATGTAAAACTTCAGCCATCCTTTTCGACGCCATCTTATCAGATCCAGATTCTAACCACACATGTATGTTATTTGTCACATCTGGTGCAGACTTGACCATTGTTAAAATCAATCATCTTAGACCTAAGAAGCATTTGGTTTATTTTTCTGTTTGCAGTGGCTATGACTTTGGCTATCTGATCAAGATTCTGTCCAACTCTAACCTGCCCGAAGAGGAAGTGGACTTCTTTGAGATCCTTCGCCTGTTCTTCCCCATCATATATGATGTCAAGTACCTCATGAAGAGCTGCAAAAACCTCAAGGTAACTTCAGCACATCATAACAGTTAAAGAAAGTATTACTCAGCTTTGTATTCAATGAGTTTTCAGAGAGCTAACTAGGCCACAAGTCTTAATCGATAGCCCTTAAATGCATTATAGACATGGCTAGATTAGCAGAATCTGTGAGTGACAGGGTGGAGTTTGATTGACAGGGTGGGCTACAGGAAGTGGCAGAACAGCTGGAGCTGGAGAGGATTGGCCCCCAGCACCAAGCTGGCTCAGACTCACTACTGACAGGCATGGCATTCTTCAAGATGAGAGAGGTACTCTGTCCATGTGTGTGTCCCAAATGGAACCCTATTCAATATACAGTACCAGTCAAAAATTATGACACACTACTTACTCATTCAAGGGTTTAAATGTCTTTTTATTATTTTCTACTTTGTAGAATAATAGTGAAGATATCACATCTATGAAATAACACATATGGAGTCATGTAGTAACCAAAAAAGAAAGTGTTAAACAAATCAAAATATATTTTAGATTATTCAAAGTAGCCACCATTTGCCTTGATGACAGCTTTGCACACTCTTGTCATTCTCTCAACCAGCTTCTTGAGGAATGCTTTTCCAACAGTCTTGAAGGAGATCCCACATATACTGAGCACTTGTTGGCTGCTTTTCCTTCACTCTGCGGTCCAACTCATCACAAACCATCTCAATTGGGTCGAGGTCGGGTGATTGTGGAGGCCAGGTCATCTGATGCAGCAATCCATCACTCTCCTCCTTTGTTTAATAGCTTTTACACAGCCTGGAGGTGTGTTGGGTCATTGTCCTGTTGAAAAACAAATGATAGTCCCACTAAGCGCAAACTAGATGGGATGGTGTATCGCTACATAATGCTGTGGTAGCCATGCTGGTTAAGTGTGCCCTGAATTATACATAATTCATTGACAGTGTCATCAGCAAAGCACCATCACACCTCCATGCTCCACAGTGGGAACCACACATGCGGAGTACAGCCGTTCACCTACTCTGTGTCTCACAAAGACATGGCGGTTGGAACCAAAAATCTCCAATTTAGACTCATCAGACCAAAGGACAGATTTCCACCGGCCTAATGTCCATTGCTCGTGTTTCTTGGCCCAAGCATGTCTCTTCTTCTTATTGATATTCTTAAGTACATTGGCTTGCGAAAGTATTCACCCCCCTAGGCATTTTTACTATTTTGTTGCCTAACAACCTGGAATTAAAATAGATTTTTGGGGGGGTTGTATCATTTGATTTACATAACATGCTTAACAATTTGAAGATCCAAAATATTTTTTGTGAAACAAGCAAGCAGTAAGACAAAAAACAGAGTACCTGAGCATGCGTAACTATTCACGCCCCCAAAGTCAATACTTTGTTGAGCCACCTTTTGCAGAAATTACAGCTGCAAGTCTCTTGGGGTATGTCTCTATAAGCTTGGCACATCCAGCCACTGGGATTTTTGCCCATTCTTCAAGGCAAAACTGCTCCAACTCCTTCAAGTTGGATGGGTTCCGCTGGTGTACAGCATTCTTTAAGTCATACCGCAGATTCTTGGATTGAGGTCTGGGCTTTTACTAGGCCATTCCAAGACATTTAAATGTTTCCCCTTAAACCACTCGAGTATTGCTTTAGCAGTATGCTTAGGGTTATTGTCCTGCTGGAAAGTGAACCTCCGCCCAAATCTCTGGAAGACTGAAACAGGTTTCCCCTCAAGAATTTCCCTGTATTTAGCGCCATCCATCATTCCTTTAATTCTGACCAATTTCCCAATCCCTGCCGATGGAAAAACATCCCCACAGCATGATGCTGCCACCACCATGCTTCATTGTGGGGATGGTGTTCTCGGGTGATGAGAGGTGTTGGGTTTGCGCCAGACATACCATTTTCCTTGATGACCAAAAAGCTACATTTTAGTCTCATCTGACCAGAGTACCTTCTTCCATATGTTTGGGGAGTCTCCCACATGCCTTTTGGCGAACACCAAACATGTTTGCTTATTTTTCTTTCTTTAAGCAATGTCTTTTTTCTGGCCACTCTTCCGTAAAGCCCAGCTCTGTGGAGTGTACGACTTAGTTGTCCTATGGACGGATTCTCCAATCTCCACTGTGGAGCTTTGCAGCTCCTTCAGGGTTATCTTTGGTCTCTTTGTGGACTCTGATTAATGCCATCCTTGCCTGGTCTTGGAGTTTTGATGGGTGGCCCTCTCTTGGCAGGTTTGTTGTGGTGCCATATTCATTCAATGCTTTAATAATGGATTTAATGGTGCTCCGTGGGATGTTTGAAGTTTTTGATGTTTTTTTCTAACCCAACCCTGATCTGTACTTCTCCACAACTTTGTCCCTGACCTGTTTGGAGAGCTCCTTGGTCTTCATGGGGCCCGCTTGCTTGGTGGTGCCCATTGCTTAGTGGTGTTTCAGACTCTGGGGCCTTTCAGAACAGGTTTATATATACTGAGATCATGTGCCAGATCATGTGACACTTAGATTGCACACAGGTGGACTTTATTTAACTAATTATGTGACTTCTGAAGGTATTTGGTTGCATCAGATATTTAGGGCTTCATAGCAAAGGGTTGAATACATATGCACACACCACTTTTACTTTTTTTAAATGTTTTATTTTATGGAACAAGTCATTTTTTTCACTTCACCAATTTTGACTATTTTGTGTATGTCCATTACATTATATCCAAATAAAAATCTATTTAAATTACAGGTTGTAATGCAACAAAATAGTAAAAACGGGGGTTGAATACTTTTGCAAGGCACTGTAGTGGTTTCTTTGCAGCAATTTCACCATGAATGCCTGATTCATGCAGTCTCCTCTGATCAGTTGATGTTCAGATGTCTGATGCTTGAATTTTGTGAAGCATTTATTTTGGCTGCAATTTCTGAGGCTGGTAACTCAAATGATCTTATCCTCTGCAGCAGAGGTAACTCTGTATCTTCCTTTCCTGTGGCCGTCCTCATGAGAGCAGGTTTCATCATAGCGCTTGATGGTTTTTGTGACTGCACTTGAAGAAACTGACTGACCATGTCTTAAAGTAATGATAGACTGTCATTTCTCTTTGCTTATTTGAGCTGTTCTTGCCATAATATGGACTTGGTCTTTTACCAAGTCCTACCTTGTCAAAAAACAATTATACACCACCCCTACCTTGTCACAAAACAACTGATTGGCTCAAACCCATTAAAAAGGAAAGAAATTAACTTTTTAACAAGGCACACCTGTTAATTGAAATGCATTCCAGGTGACTACCTCATGAAGCTGGTTGAGAGAATGTCAATTTTGCAAAGCTGTCTATTTTAATTTAACCTTTATTTAACTAGGCAAGTCAGTAAAGGACAAATTCTTATTTACAATTTACCAAACGGTGTCCTGTGGGGGCTGGGATTAAAATAATTATCAATTAAATAAAAATACAGGACAAAACACACATCACAACAAGAGACAACACATACATAGAGACCTAAGAAAATAACAACCAACAACATGGTACAAACATTATTAGGCAAGAAGGGAGGGACCACTTTGTAGAATCTCGAATATAAAATATATTTTGATTTGTTTAACACTTTTTATTACTAAATGAAACTATGAAATGTGTTATTTCATAGTTTTGATGTATTCACTACTAGTCTTGGGAAAGGGGGACCTAGTCAGTTGTACAACTGAATGCATTCAACTGAAATTATTGGGAAAGGGGGATACCTTTCGCATTTAACCCAACCCCTTTGAGTCAGAGAGGTGCCGTAATTGAGATCGACGTCGTCGGCACTCGAGGAAAAGTGGGTTAACTGAGGTGCAGAACAACAGATTTTTACCTTGTCAGCTCGGGGATTCAATCCAGCAACCTTTTGGTTACTGGCCCAACGCTCCAACCACTAGGCTACCTGCCACCCCATTTTTACAATGTAGAAAATAGTAACAATAAAGGAAAACACTTGAGTTTGAATGAGTTTGTGTGTCCAAACTTTTGAATGGTACTGTATTGTTCACTACTTCTGACCAGAGCCCTGTGGGCCTAGATCAAAGTAGTGCCCTATAAAGGGAATAGGTTTGGTACTGAGATGTTTGTGTGAATGGATCATAGAACAGGGAGATGACTCACAACTTGCATTTCTTCAAAGAGCCACCAGATGGTATTAAAGAGATAAACATATACTACTTTCACTAACCACATTTCCATCCACAGTTTTTATGGGAGTAAAGTCATACCGTATTTAAAAAAAATCCTGACAGCTGTGATGGAAACAGGAAGTTTCAGTACAATTTTATAAATTCTGACAGATAATTTGTTCGTTTGACATGGTAAGATCTTTTTGTGTCAGTTAAATTAATTATGCGAGAAGTGGTGGTGGAAACGCCTTTATGGGCAAATATTAATATATTAACCATCATATCAATGTAAACTTCATATTAACCATCATATCAATGTAAGGTCACGCGATGTGTGTGGTCCTCCCACTACAACTCGGGAAAGCATGCAGTTCATTAGGCTATAGATGAAATAACACAGGGTGGTGAAAATGCACGGTGATCTTGATGCTCTTTCCAATAAATATATTGGGTCTGATTCTGGTGACGTGATGATCGATGCTTGACTGCCTTTTGACAAATAAAAATATTCTCGTTCTTATCCATAATAAGCCACTGTATTTGCGAGTAGTTGGCTTGAGCGCAGGTGCCAAGACCAAAGTAGGCACTTTTAACACAACAGTTGTGGCAACTATTGGTAGAGTTGAAAATCGATGGACACACATTAGACTTTTTATTTTTATTCAGTACATGAAAACACAAGCGAAAAAGTGCATTTTATGTGCACAATGTTTTTGTTTTTTTGCAACAAGTCTGTTTGGTGAAACACCACTGATGGTAAAATGCACATATTGTCTTTGAATATTCTAAAATCTGCAATCTGTCGCCAATTGGGTGGAAACCTAGCTACAAACTAGTATACTTTTTATTGTATCTGATGACATGACATATTTTTTTTAGATGTTCTTTGAGGATCATATCGACGATGCAAAGTACTGTGGTCACTTGTACGGGCTGGGTTCAGGCTCTGCATACGTCCAGAACGGCACAGGGAACGCCTACGAGGAGGAAGCCAATAAACAGCTGTCATGACATCATCACTGGGATCTTTCTGGATGGTCTGCTCTAGTCAATTACTACGACGACTGGAATAATGGAAGAACAAAAGCATTATTTATACCATTTCGGAAGCTTTTTGTCATAAGCGCTTCTTACTTTAGGTGGTTGGTAAATTTGGTGGTTCAATAGTTCCTATCTCCAGATGTACCCAAGGTGTGTGTTTGTGCTTAAAATCATGTTTTTTCTATGAAAGCAGTTTAGAGGGGCTGGTTGGTTCATTTAGATTTCACATGAAGCGCTTGAAGAGAAACAAGGGATTTTAGTTTTTCAAACTTTTTCTGTAGAAATTTTGCACTTTAAAAGCTCCTAACCAGATCCTTGATTTTATATGAAAAGCTACGTTTTTCTGGTATGCTCCTCTTTGTTGCCTTCTCTAAGTTCAATTTTTTTCACTTAACATCTGTCTTTATTATGAAAATAAGTTGTTTTTTTTCACCAAACTTAGCCTTAATAGTAGCTACATTTTTTTTTATGTTATTTTAATATTTAATTTATTGTACTGGTTGGTTCTTTTCTTGTGACGAGACCCCCCCTCCCCTCCATATGTAAAGAAAAAAATGCAATATACGAGAGATTGTTTTTAAAGCTTTTGTAAATAAAGGCTTCAAACTTTTCTAACATATAAGAACTTGATTTGAGTGAGTTTGAAATCTGTTTAAGAGTCATATTTTAAATTATATACCTTATAGGCTATTGAGACCGATATGGGAGAAAGGTACAAGAACAGTCAATAGCAATATAAACAGGCTGAACATGGCATCATTTTATTTATCTGATAAGGCATCACAGTACAGTACATAGCCTCACATGTTCATAAAGGTATTTTTCCCCATTCATGCACAGAGTATTAAAAAAATATAGATTGACAAGGTTTTGCATACATTTGAGCCATTTACAAAAATGAAAACTGATGCAAACTGATGCTGATGACTCATTTCCAAACAGAAAATGTCATTTAAAAGGACCAAAGGAGTACAATCAGAACAGAACTCTCACAAGGAATGAAACAGCTGGAGCAATCACTGTATTATTTCTGCAGCACTTCCATATTTGAATGGAGTTGAATTGAGAATGCAGCAAACATTCTGAAACCGAGGCTTGGATTTGAAGATCATAGGCCAGTGTGTCAGGCCTCTGGAGAAAAACAGGATCTTTGGCTGGCAGTTTGACAAATAGCACGACAGGAAGACTTGACATGGCAAGCACACTGGCATAAAAAATAAGACTGATTTGTGATGTCTAAGAGCCAATGGTATCCTCACCAATGCCAGAGGAACACAGGAATCCTTTCAAATCAAAGAATATCAATATAGCCCTTATTCAAATTATTATTATGCAACAGTGATTTTACCGCGTTTCCAAGAGAGAGAAACTGGTATAATACATGAAACTATTTACTTTCTTATGTTTAGTTCGCATCCTGAGTATGAAGCATGCATCAGTTAATTGAAGGATAAAAAATAAAAAAATAATCACAACAGGTTGTTAATCTCTTCAATACTTCTTTCATGTTCAGTGCCAAAAAAAGCCTAACTGCATATCTCATCCAATAATCACACACACAAAGCATCTTTTACTCTTAATCATAGAATCAACATTCACTATCATACATCGTTGCGTGTTGGTTTAGGATTAAGTATTGGCAAATTCTATAATTACATTAAAATTGAATATTTATACTGTTTCTGTCAATAATCACAAATACAAGTTAGTCATTCTAGTTTAGACATTACACAAGTAAAAATAGACTAATTTGAAGACGAAGTCCAAGATAATCAAATCATACAACAATACTTCAAGGGTCCTTTACTAAAATAATATAGATGTACTGAACACATACACATGTAGCTTCTTAGACCAACCACCTGTTATACAAAGTGAAAATAAAACACTTCTCATTCTATTCTTATGCTTTTCAGATCCAAACTTGAAAAAACACGGCAAGTAATTGGAATGCAACTTCAATCTTCCGAGGCCACAACTTGATCTCATACTCAATATTCAGCCTTCAGGAAACCAGTTTCCACCATGTTAAATGATTTCTTTAGAAACAACAATAACAATGCTTCGTTGGATTCAAATGTTACATCGTCTGTTTCCAATGATACTGGTGAGAGCAAAAACAACAGTCAACTAAGCCCTTCTAAGCAGCGATTAACTACAGCAGTGTGTTATGGTAAGAAAGATGACTGGTTATGGTGATATCACAACTGCACATTCTCATAGGCACGCTGAACACTGGGATCACCATAGACCTGTTGAAGGAAATAAGCATTATGTGATACATTATAAATAAACCATTTGTTTTTACCTCAAGCTTTGTGGATAATATTTTTAAAATATTGAGATCAATTTTCAACTCACCTATGATTCCACTTACAAGTCTTCATTCCTCACCGTGGTTATGTTTCATTCTCTATGGCCATTGCTGGGTTACTTGTGCCTGAAAAACACAGCATGCATACAGTTAATTAAGTTGTTGGAGAATGGTCCTAGAATAATGATTTGTAGACAACATTTAAAAGTAAAAAAAACAGTGAACATAAGCTTGGGGTTAGAGTCATGGCAAAGGTTACGGTTGAAACGGGATGTGGACATGAAGCTAAGGTTTGGGTTGAACCGGGATCTGGACATGAAGCTAAGGTTTGGGTTGAACCGGGATCTGGACATGAAGCTAGCGTTAGGGTTGAACCGGGATCTGGACATGAAGCTCGCGTTAGGGTTGAACCGGGATCTGGACATGAAGCTAGAGTTAGGGTTGAACCGGGATCTGGACATGAAGCTAGAGTTAGGGTTGAACTGGGATCTGGACATGAAGCTAGCGTTAGGGTTGAACCGGATCTGGACATGAAGCTAGCGTTAGGGTTGAACCGGGATCTGGACATGAAGCTAGTGTTAGGGTTGAACCGGGATCTGGACATGATGCTAGCGTTAGGGTTGAACCGGGATCTGGACATGAAGCGAAGTTTAGAGTTGAACCGGGATCTGGACATGAAGCTAAGGTTAGGGTTGAACCGGGATCTGGACATGAAGCTAGGGTTAGGGTTGAACCAGGATGTGGACATGAAGCTAGAGTTAGTTTGAACCAGGATGTGGACATGAAACTAAAGTTAGTTTGAACCAGGATGTGGACATGAAGCTAGAGTTAGGGTTGAACCAGAATCTGGACATGAAGCTAGTGTTAGGGTTGAACCAGGATGTGGAGATGAAGCTAGTGTTAGGGTTGAACCAGGATGTGGACATGAAGCTAGTGTTAGGGTTGAACCGGGATCTGGACATGAAGCTAGAGTTAGGGTTGAACCGGGATCTGGACATGAAGCTAGAGTTAGGGTTGAACCGGGATCTGGACATGAAGCTAGACTTAGGGTTGAACCGGAATCTGGACATGAAGCTAGTGTTAGGGTTGAAACGGGATCTGGACATGAAGATAAGTTTAGGGTTTGCCTGGCTCCCATCAGATATTTGAGCCCTCACCCCGTCTCTCTTTGTCCTCTGCTCCCCCGTTCTCTGTCCAGGAGGGGGCGCTGTTCAGCAGTCGACTTTGGGATTCCCTCAGTGGTTTCGCTGGGAACTGGTGGCTCTCTCCAACAACGCTGCACAACACAGGACAAACCATTAGGCAGTATCAGTACATGAATGGATTTCAATGGACTATTAGCAAAATAACTGTTAGAAAAGTACTCTAAAGTACTCTTTCACATCTGTATCCAAAAACCATCTTTATGGAAAAGGACCAAATGTATGAAGAGTGTAGGCAGGACAGGGATTTCCTGTGAGGGATGAATACTTATGCCTTGTTGGGAGTGGGGTTGTGTCCATGAGATTAATAGGGGGGTTGTGTCCATGAGATGTATTTGGGAGGGGGGTCCAGGAGATTGGGAGGGGGTTGTGTCCAAAATACGTCTTGTTTGTTGGGGGATTGTGTCCAGGAGATGAATACTTATGCCTTGTTGGGAGGGGGTTGTGTCCAAGAGATGAATACTTACGTCTTGTTGGGGGGGGGTTGTGTCCATGGGAGGGGGGAGATTAATACTTATGTATTTGGGAGGGGGGGGTCCAGGAGATTAAAACACGTCTTGTTTGTTGGGGGATTGTGTCCAGGAGATGAATACTTATGCCTTGTTGGGAGGGGGGTTGTGTCCAAGAGATGAATACTTACGTCTTGTTGGGAGGGGGGTTGTGTCCAGGAGATTAATACTTACGTCTTGTTGGGAGGGGGTTGTGTCCAGGAGATTAATACTTACGTCTTGTTGGGAGGGGGGTTGTGTCCAGGAGATTAATACTTACGTCTTGTTGGGGGTTGGGGGTTGTGTCAGGAGATGAATACTTACGTCTTGTTGGGAGGGGGTTGTGTCCAGGAGATGAATACTTACGTCTTGTTGGGAGGGGGTTGTGTCCAGGATGATTAATTACAGGAGATTACGTCTTGTTGGGGGGGGTTGTGTCCAGGAGATGAATACTTACGTCTTGTTGGGAGGGGGTTGTGTCCAGGAGATGAATACTTGTTGGGACGGGAGATGAATACTTGTTGGGAGGGATTAAAACACATCTTGGTTGTGTCCAGGAGATGAATACTTACGTCTTGTTGGGAGGGGGTTGTGGGGTTGTGTCAGGAGATGAATACTTAGGGGTTGTGTCCAGGAGATGAATACTTACATCTTGTTGGGAGGGGGTTGTGTCCAGGAGATTAATAGTTACGTCTTGTTGGGAGGGGGTTGTGTCCAGGAGATGACTACTTACGTCTTGTTGGGAGGGGGGTTGTGTCCAGGAGATGAATAGTTACGTCTTGTTGGGAGGGGGGTTGTGTCCATGAGATTAATACTTATGTATTAGGGGGGGGGGGGGGTCCAGGAGATTAAAACACGTCTTGTTTGTTGGGGGATTGTGTCCAGGAGATGACTACTTACGTCTTGTTGGGAGGGGGTTGTGTCAGGAGATGAATACTTACGCCTTGTTGGGAGTCCAGGGGTTGTGTCCAGGAGATGACTACTTACGTCTTGTTGGGAGGGGGTTGTGTCAGGAGATGAATACTTACGTCTTGTTGGGAGGGGGGGTTGTGTCAGGAGATGACTACTTACGTCTTGTTGGGAGTGGGGTTGTGTCCAGGAGATGACTACTTGTTTACGTCTTGTTGGGAGGGGGTTGTGTCCAGGAGATTAATACTTACGTCTTGTTGGGGGAGGGGGGTTGTGTCAGGAGATGAATACTTACGTCTTGTTGGGAGGGGGTTGTGTCAGGAGATTAATACTTACGTCTTGTTGGGAGGGGGTTGTGTCAGGAGATGAATACTTACGTCTTGTTGGGAGGGGGGTTGTGTCCAGGAGATGAATACTTACGTCTTGTTGGGAGGGGGTTGTGTTCAGGAGATTAATACTTACGTCTTGTTGGGAGGGGGTTGTGTCCAGGAGATGACTACTTACGTCTTGTTGGGAGGGGGTTGTGTCCAGGAGATGAATACTTAGAGGGGGTTGTGTCCGTCTTGTTGGGAGGGGGTAGTGTCCAGGAGATGAATAGTTATGCCTTGTTGGGAGGGGGGTTGTGTCCAGGAGATTAATACTTATGCCTTGTTGGGAGGGGAGTTGTGTCCAGGAGATGAATACTTACGTCTTGTTGGGAGGGGGGTTGTGTCCAGGAGATTAATACTTACGTCTTGTTGGGAGGGGGGTTGTGTCCAGGAGATGAATACTTACGTCTTGTTGGGAGGGGGGTTGTGTCCAGGAGATGAATACTTACGTCTTGTTGGGAGGGGGGTTGTGTCCAGGAGATGAATACTTACGTCTTGTTGGGAGGGGGGTTGTGTCCAGGAGAGGTGGGCTGCTCAGGATCCTGGTTCACCAGACAGGTTGGGAAGGAGCACCCATCACCCAGACTAAGCACAAAACACAATCCTGTGTTTAAAAGTCTTCCTCTTCATCCTCCTAAAAACTAACAACTAACTAACCTCCTCTCACGCTAGAAACATTGTCCCCTCATTGCCCCCATAGTTCACCATTGAGTTCAAGTTCTTCCTTCTCCCCTCCTCTCTGTCACTGTCAGCCCCAAAGTATAGTCCAGAGCCTTGCCAGACCTTTCTGTTTAGCTGAGAATGTCAGTGTTTTCACGGTGGGTTCAGTCAGAGTCGATAGAATGATATTTTATTTGCGAGCAGCATACCACCCTGCATCCCACTGCTGGCTTGCCTCTGAAGCTAAACAGGTTTGGTCCTGGATGGGAGACCAGAAGCTGCTGGAAGTGGTGTGGAGGGCCAGTAGGGGGTACTCTTTCCCTCTGGTCTAAGGAGATCCAAATGCCCCAGGGCAGTGATTCGGGACATTTCCCTGCATAGGGTGCCATTTTTCTGATGGGATTTTAAAACGGGTGTCCTGACTCTGATCACTAAAGATCACATGGCACTTATCGTAAAAGTAGACATGTTAACCCCGGTGTCCTGGCTAAATTCCCAATCTGGCCCTAATACCCTCATGGCCACCTAATCATCCACAGCTTCCAATTGGCTCATTCTTACCCAGGTCGATGCTGTAATAGATCATATGTTCTCAGTTAAATTATCTGGTAAAATAAGGGAATAGGTATATACCTGGAGTACACAGGAAATGGCCAGTATCTCGTTTCATCACCGAAGACCTGGCGGAAGTTCTTACTGAGGCCCAGACTGAAGCCATTCTTATCTGCCCCATGACGGAAAGCTGGCGCGCGGACAGCCTCTGAACAACAGAGTAGAATATGATCAGTGTTGAACCAAAACTGAGGAGAGATTTAGTTTTGCATCGTTTATAGAAAGCATATGCAATCTAGATGTTTCATAGTTCAAAGGAAACTGAGAGAGGAACGTCATTGTTTTGTGGGCACTTACGCAACTCCTGAACCAATAGCAACACCTTCATGGATAAAAGACATTTTGAGACAATAGTTGTCAAATATCTTAATGGGGAAGAGATTGCTGAAAGAGTTTGATATTCTCAAAGGGTGGGGAGATTTGCTGTTTAAAAGCCTGCCACAACTGCAGACTAACACCCTTGACTCCATCTCACTGAACTTCCCTTGGTACAGCAAAAATGAAGATCAGCCATTTGTAATTTACTTTATGTAATGACAATGAGCCAAAGAGCCTGAGAACCCTGCTCTCTGAGTACAGATCTATGCCTTCAGGTCTGCTGGCTGTGCTGTGTTACTAGGTGTGACTGACCGTGTCCTCTAAAGGCCTGTCCAGCAGGGCTACCTTTCCAGCAGGGCTACCTTTCCAACAGGGCTACCTTTCCAACAGGGCTTCCTTTCCAGCAGGGCTCCCTGTCCAGCAGGGCTACCTTTCCAGCAGGGCTACCTTTCCAGCAGGGCTACCTTTCCAGCAGGGCTACCTGTCCAGCAGGGCTACCTTTCCAGCAGGGCTACCTTTCCAGCAGGGCTACCTGTCCAGCAGGGCTACCTTTCCAGCAGGGCTACTTGTCCAGCAGGGCTACCTTTCCAGTAGGGCTACCTTTCCAGCAGGGCTACCTGTCCAGTGTCTGTTACTAAGCCTCTTACTGTGAGCCTGTTGTTCACTCCATGAATAATCCACTCACTCAGATCGTAGAGACAAAAAAGTGCACCACTGTGCACACAGAGCTGGGCCATATGGACAAAAATCCATATCACGATAAATGTACAAAATGATCAAGATTGATTGATACATTGAACATTGCGTTTATAAAATGAGTGTGCACCACTTTTATATTACCCTTAAAACTACTACTACTGCTACTACTACTACTGGTACAAATGCTACTACTACTCCTACTACTCCCACTACTACTGCAACTGGTACTACTACTACTGCTCCTACTAATACTGCTCCTACTACTACTTGTACTACTGCTACTACTACCGGTACTACTGCTACTGGTACAACTACTACTACTACTACAGCTCCTACCACTACTGCTCCTACTACTACTGCTACTACTGGTACTACTACAACTGGTACTGCTACTACTACTACTGGTATTACTGCTACTGGTACTACTACTACTACTACTGGTACTACTAATACTACTACTGATACTACTGCTACTACTACTACTACTACTGGTACTACTGCTACTAGTACTACTGCTACTACTGCTACTGCACTAAGACTGCTACTGCTACTAGAACTACTACTACTACTTATACTGCTTCTATTATCACTACTACTGCTACTACTACTGCTGCTACTGCTACTTCTACTGCGACTTTTACTACTACTGCTACTACTACTTGGAATGTTGTAGTTATCAATTGCCCCATTAGAAATAGCCCATAGTAGCAGACTAATTTCATGTCAAACTTCACATTCCTCGAGTAAAAGCTTATTGTTATTATTATTATTTAATATCAGTAATATGTCCTTGATAAATTATTGGTTCGGTCAGTATCGATAATTTCCGGTTTATCATCCCAGCTCTAGCACACATAATAAGAGATTTCTCTCTCTGTCTGTCTGATGGCCATAACCAAGAGCCTTATCAAATCATACCACAGATGAGTGACTCCTTCTGTGTTTCTTTCTGATGTGGAGAAGAATAGAATAAGGTCCCTATCCCAGGCCTGTTCTTGGAAACTCCGTCAGAGCACCCATGTTAGGTCTGTTTCTATTCTGCTTAGTGAGACACCAGGGAAATGCTCACAACAACATACAGATACACCATGCCAGCTCTTACCCAGAGTGGATCTGTTCTTGCAGACCAGCCAGCAGTGGTAGACGAACAGTGAGGTCAGACTGACAGAGAACATGGAAGCAGCGAAGAACAGGAACATGATGTGGAACTTAGCCTGGGTGTCAGGCAGACCATTCTGAGGGAGTGGTTCCAAACAAACACAATGTATTAGTCTTACAGTTGTCATGACGTTGGCCTGGGGGATAGGTTTATGACAGTCATAAATACCTCTTTCCCCCTTTTTCCTCTCTCTACCCTACTGATGTTACATTTGCAAACCTTTGGTTAACATAGAGATTCTGGGAACATCAAAAGGTGGGGGGGAAATGAACTATATTCTGGTAAACCGACCAATTGAACATATGCGGTGGTACTTAATGAATATGATGTCAGTTCGGTTGTCATCTGAGACATTCTCATCAATGATAAGATGACATAAACTCTACAGTGGAAAGTCTACACATCAGAGTTATCGGATTCACATGGAATTGTTGTTCAATTTAAATGCTTGAATATGAAATTATTCGTGATGGGATGAAATGTGATTTTAGCTTCTAAAATGTGAGGTTTGGGTTTTCATAAGATAGGGCTGTGCTCAATCAGTGGCCCATCCCTGTGAAGGGACATGGGCTATAAAACTTTTCAAACACGCCCTCCTCTCCCTTCCTATATAAGCCCTTGATGACAATATAACCTCCTGGTCCTAGGATGTGAGGACAACGGTCCTATGTCAGAATGGTTCAGATAATAACTACAGAACGAAGCCAACATCAGCGTGAGCTTTGGTTGCGAATGGTATGAACTTTGAACTCTTATTCATTACAGAAGTGATACCTCCTAGCCGTTGAGTTAGAAACAGCAAACGAGGGTTAGGAAGTAACAGACAGAGTATCCCGTCTACCACACAACGACGTTACGACAACGTATCCAATTGACCACCAGAGACATTCTTCAAAGGACTCGGTTGGGCAACACAGCCTTCCATCTACCACCAACCTACTGAAGCACAGCTCAGAGTAAATATTTATTGCATTTTCCTTTTCCAAATGGGCGGTAATTTGGAATGCATAAGATACTGTATTTACAATAGCACAGCTTCATCCCTTTGTTCCTCGGTCTTCCCGCTCTTTCACTCAAACCCAGCCCATTTTCTTTTGTGAAACAAGCTGTCATATCTCTTCCGCCCGCAAGGGACGTTTTCCTTTATGATGTAATTTGTAATCAAGTTATGATTTAATTATGTGTATATGTAATTCTGTGTGATTAGTTAGGTATTTAGTAAATAAATAATTAAACCCAATTTTGTAATGCTGATTCAACTTGTGAGCCAGAGTTCGTGCAGATAACCAAGAATTTACAACTTTCAGATGAGACTGAATTAAGATGACGATTAATATTGACTGCTATTGATGTAAAATATTACGAGGTCTTTAAGAGTTTATTCGGAAGATAACAGCTCTATAAATATTATTTTGTGGTGCCCGACTCTCTAGTTAATTACATTTACATGATTAGCTCAATCAGGTAATATTAATTACGGATAAATTATTTTATAGAATAGCATGTCATATCACTTAATCCGGCATAGCCAAAGACACAACACAGTACCTGTATGTGTGCATTAGGCATAACCTGTAAGTAAAGTCTGCCAGCAAGTTGGGTGTTAGCATAGTTCACTACGAAACTAGTCTAGGGGGAGCTTAACCAATCAGTGATCATCGTCCTCAAATCCAATGCCGCTGATTGGCTCATACCAGGTATTCTAACAGACGGTCGTGTGTTCTACCTTCAGCCTTGCAGAGAAATCAGAATACCAAGATCAGAACATGAAACAGTTATTTTCATTTATACACCAAGCATCATCTTTCATACTATATTATTTAGTCATTAAAAATAATAGTTTTATCTAATGAGCATGGATATAGAGGTATATATAGATATAACAGACATTAGAAATTCAATCATTCCACTGGTTTAGATTGTACAGAATGTCAATTATTAAAAAGTTCACCATGAAAATATTTTACTCACGGTCCAGAATTTAATGAAGTACTGTAGATCTGTAGCAGTGATGAAAATGCAATATAATAAGGAGTATGCCAGGAACAGCATGAAAAACTTATAGTTGGAGAAGCCCACACAGTTATTCACCCTGTCACATTCCAAAACAAGAAGGCAATGCTCCAAGTCAATATCACACCATATGGGAAAACCCTACCGTTTGACAGCAACATACAGATGGTAAAAATGGCCCCCAAACAGAAATGGACAAGGCTGAAATATCATCTACATCGTAGACATCAGTTAAGCCTTTGACGACAACGAAAAAAGTGATCAATGTACCAAACGAGATTTAAAAACTCTTACAAATCATACAGTGACCTAATGGAAAATATTGTTCCATTTCCTTTGAATAATTAATCAAATATCACTTTGATTAAGTATGAAATGGTACAGTAGCAATACAGACCAGGGGCAATGGTGATCCATCTTTAGGATGCATCTGTAAAACAACAGTAAGAAAACTCAGTAACAGCTACAATTTTCCCCAACACAGTTTCAGCAGGGTTCTTATGAACAGTGCATAGGGCCATGAGCAGAGTCATACTTATCACAGACTGAACAGTGGTGACATCGATCAGGCTTGACCAGCTGGCAGCGATCACAGAAACGAATAGCTGAGGAATAAGAGAGACAGCGTCAGCATACCAATAACAAATGAATCATCAGCCTATCTACCCCACTTTTATTGAACCTTTATTTAACTAGGCAAGTCAGTTAAGAACAAATTCTTATTTTACAATGACAGACATGATTTGGAAAGGCACACACCTGTCTATATAAGGTCCCACAGTTGACAGTGCATGTCAGAGCAAAAACCAAGCCATGAGGTTGAAGCAATTGTCCGTAGAGCCTCGAGACAGGATTGTGTGGAGGCAAAGGTCTGGGGAAAGGTACCAAAAACATGTCTGCGGCATTGAAGGTCCCCAAGAACACAGTGGCCTCCATCATTCTTAAATGGAAGAAGTTTGGAACCACCGAGACTCTTCCTAGAGCTGGCCGCCTGAACCAAACTGAGCAATCAGTGGAGAAGGGCCTTGGTCAGGGAGGTGACCAAGAACCCGATGGTTACTCTGACAGAGCTCCAGAGTTCCTCTGTGGAGACGGGAGAACCTTCCAGAAGGAAAACCATATCTGCAGCACTCCACCAATCAGGCCTTTATGGTAGAGAGGCCAGACGGAAGCCACTCCTCAGTAAAAGGCACATGACAGCCAAAAGACACCTAAAGACTCTCAGACCATGAGAAACAAGACTCTCTGGTCTGATGAAACCAAGATTGAACTCTTCGGCCTGAATGCCAAGCGACACGTCTAGAGGAAACCTGGCACCAAACTTCCCTACAGGGAAGCATGGTTGTGGCAGCATCATGCTGTGGGGATGTTTTTCAGTGGCAGGGACTGGAAGACTAGTCAGGATCGAGGCAAAGTTGAACAGAGCAATGCACAGAGAGATCCTTAATGAAAAGCTGCTCCAGAGCGCTCAGGACCTCAGACAGAGGCAAAGTTTCACCTTCCAACAGGACAACGGCCCTAAGCACACAGCAAAGACAACGCAGGAGTAGCTTCGGGCCAAGTCTCTGAATGTCTTTGAGTGGCCCAGCCAGAGCCCGGACTTGAACCCGATCGAACATCTCTGGAGAGACCTGAAAATAGCTGTGCAGCAACCTTCCCCATCCAACATGACAGACCTTGAAATAATCTACAAAGAAGAATGGGAGAAACTCTCCAAATACAGGTGTGCCAAGCTTGTAACGTCGTACCCAAGAAGACTCAAGGCTGAAATAGCTGCCATAGGTGCTTCAACAAAGTAACAAGTTAAGGGTCTGAATATTTATGTAAATGTAGTATTTATGGGGGGTTCTATTTATAAATTAGCAAAAATGTCAAATGCTTTGTCATTATGGGGTATTGTGTGTAGATGGATGCGGGGAAAAAAACTATTTAATCAATTTTAGAATAAAGCTGTGACCTAACAAAATGTGGTAGCGGTCAAAGGGTCTGAATACTTTCCGAAGGCACTGTGTATCCTGGGGACATTCTTGCAACATCAGGGGAATGTTATTTACAAACAAGGGGAGAAAATAAGGCGGTCCGGTACTGCGTAAATAGTGGAGGTATGCCGTACCGGTAAAACATGGGCCTATCACAATAACTAAAACAAAATGTCAAGAAAACTGTAGGCTATTACATCCCTTTTTATCATTACCTCATGACAGAGGCATGACAAATAAGCAAATAGATTTGAAAATGGGTGGTATAGCCTACACTCCAAAATGCGATGTGGTTAGACGAGAACACCGAATTTTTGCCAATGCAGAGATGAGCGGCCGACAACGAGGCCCACGCAGACAGCAATGGATGCATAAATTCTGGCCTAATGACAACTTTGTGGTGTTTAGTGTAACAGATGTCTCTTTCCATTCACCACTGTTATGAGTCTGGAAATATATTGTGAGTGGATGAACATGTGCGGGTAGCCTAATAAAGGAGCCCTTTGAAGTGATTGTTCAACAATCAGATAAAAACATCATGACTGGTTGTGTTTATGCCACAATAAAAGGTTATACATTTTAAAAGTTAAATGACAAATCTTTGACAAGGTCCAGAGAGATCCTATTGAATTAATAGGGATTATATATGTATTTGGGCCTATAAAAACTTTGGTGCAGGTCCCGCACCAGGAAGAAATTAATTCTACTTTCACTCTTGAGTCAATGTATAATCATCAAAACAACTGGACAGTTTTTGTGTTATTAGAGTATATGGTGCAACCACTTTTGGTTATTGGGTTGGTAAAAGTCAGCCCACTTTTAGCTTGTGTTCTGTAGAGTACCTCCAGACATGGTGCGGGTGTAGATGGGTAAATCCTTGGCTATCCTTCTAAGAATCTCCTGCTGAGACTCTCCACGGTCCTCACGCTCCAACAGCTCCTTGTCTGAGTAGGACAGGTGGAACTACAGAGAGGATGGAGGAACAGAATAAGAAACATCCTGTGCCTATACAGATGTAGGATCTTAATTTGATCACCCTGTTGCAGGGGGTTTAAAAAGCCCTGTTACATATGAGGTTTAAAAAGTCTTCTGAAATTTGTAACTTCCACACTTGATTTTCCCCTACAAAAATGTCCATTCATTATAATCAACTTATTAATTCACATTTTCTGTTGCTGCAGGATTTATTTCCTACTGCAGCAAACTGGCTCCAATTACGATCCTTTACCTCTAGAATATTGCAGTCCTACATCCATTACTAATGAGATGCACTTCCCATTAGAGGTCTTATTATAATGCTGTGATCTACTGTAAATGCTGTGTAGCTCTGAGTGCTGGAGGACTGCAGTACAGTTCTGTTGTGTGTCACAAGGCTGATCCAGCTAAGTCATGTGCACTTCTATCTTTGCCCTTTCCTTCTGAGCAGCTAGATTGTTTGCAGAGCCACAGCAGCGCTGCTCCATTATTACATTGAGGCACTCAGGCGTTTTATGATTGAAGGCTGAGGACTAATAACGTCAACAATAACAAACACCATGTGCCCGGTGCCACAGATATCTCCACCCACTGAATCATCTAACAAATACACCTTACAGTATGAAGGAAAACATTGTTATTGAGTGACCTGAATGTTAAGCTATCGCCCCTTGAATGAACCAGAGCAATCAGTACTGGAAGGAGAATTTTTGAGTGTCGTCTAAAACGCATGGATTCAACAACAACAAGCGCTGAATCTGAGTGGGCAGGAGCAGAGATAATCGATTGCTCATTCAGGCAGTCGGCAAAGAATGGAATATCACTGTAAATATCACTCTCAATATAATTTTAAATAGCAGTAGAGACTGGAGCCTAGTTCTGTACCTCTCTCTGTACCTCATCATCCAGACTAGCCTAGTTCTGTACCTCTCCCTGCACCTCATCATCCAGACTAGCCTAGTTCTGTACCTCTCCCTGTACCTCATCCAGACTAGCCTATTTGATCAAATACACACACACACACACACACACACACACACACACACACACACACACACACACACACACACACACACACACACACACACACACACACACACACACACACACACACACACACACACACACACACTCACCTCTTTCAGGGGGTTCATGGGCTTGGTGAAGATGGTCTGCCAGTAGGCCCAGGTAAACAAGATGAAGACAACATGATAGGCCAGCAGATAAACAACTGGAAATAGAAAGACATACAGCTCACTGTGCGCCAAGTAATCTGTCTGCTAGAGGCTAGATCTCTGAAAGATTCCCTGTTTACCATGAACTTAAAGTCAATAGTTGGACAGAGCACATTTGACATTGAACAGAGCACAGTTGTCTTAAGAACCACCAAAGGAGAACGTGTCAAGGCTTTGGGACAGCCTGACTTTGCGACCTCCTGACTAACTGCCCTTAGATAAGGCTCTGGCAGAGCTATGATTTTTTTATTCTGCTATGATGAAACTTGTAGTGATGATTAGACTAGCTACAGTGAATGTCTCTATTGGGTCCCAGCCTGTGTAGATAAGGGACTTGCAGAAAATCATATTATGTGGACTATGCATAGATAATATGTGTTTATAAATACCTAGGTGTCTGGCTAGACTGTCAACTCTCCTTCCAGACTCATATTAAATATCTCCAATCCAAAATCAAATCTAGAATCGGCTTTCTATTTCGCAACAAAGCCTCCTTCACTCATGCCGCCAAACTTACCCTAGTAAAACTGACTATCCTACCGATCCTCGACTTCGGCGATGTCATCTACAAAATAGCTTCCAACACTACTCAGCAAACTGGATGCAGTCTATCACAGTGCCATCCATTTTGTTACCAAATCAACTTATACCAACCACCACTGCGACCTGTATGCTCTAGTCGGCTGGCCCTCGCTACATATTCGTCGCCAGACCCACTGGTTCCAGGTCATCTATAAGTCTATGCTAGGTAAAGCTACGCCTTATCTCAGTTCACTGGTCACGATAACAACATACACCTGTAGCACATGTTCCAGCAGGTATATCTCACTGATCATCCCCAAAGCCAACACCTAATTTGGCCGCCTTTCCTTCCAGTTCTCTGCTGCCAGTGACAAGAACGAATTGCAAAAATCGCTGAAGTTGGAGACTTTTATTTCCCTTGCCAACTTTAAACATCAACTATCTGAGCAGCTAACCGATCGCTGCAGCTGCTCATAGTCCATCTGTAAATAGCCCACCCAATCTACCTACCTCATCCCCATACTGTTTTTATTTTATTTACTTTTCTGCTATTTTGCACACCAGTATCTCTACTTGCACATCATCATCTGCTCATTTATTACTCCAGTGTTAATCTGTTAAATTGTAATTATTCGCTCCTATGGCTTATTTATTGCCTACCACCTCATGCCTTTTGCACACACTGTATTTAGATTTTCCTTTCTCTACTGTGCAATTGACTTGTTTGTGTAATTGGCTTGTTTGTTTACTCCATATGTAACTCTGTGTTGTTGTCTGTGTCACACTGCTTTGCTTTATCTTGGCCAGGTCGCAGTTGCAAATGAGAACTTGTTCTCAACTAGCCTATCTGGTTAAATAAAGGTTAAATAAATAAAAAAATATTCAACTGTTTCTAACTGCGTACTCCCAGACCCATCATGCAACATCCTGGGTGTCTTGCCTTTCCTGACTCTGACTGTGTAGATAACTGATTCAGGCCTGACAGAGGAAACAGACATTTATGAGTTCTTTGACAAACCCTTTAAGAGACATACTTCCTCTCCCCACAATGGTACTAATATCATGGAAGTCTTACTAATGGATACCGTTGGCTCATGACTGCCCATAGATAAGCCTCAAACTCTGGGTTATTCATCTGGCATGGTATCAGTGTTCCTCATATCACACTACTACTGTCAGGTATGTGTTCATCATAGGGGAGAGTGGGGTAAGTTGAGACATTTTTACATTCAGCATCACTCTGTCAAGGGAAATATAGTATTTCTAACAAAGATATCTACATATATTTCAGGATGTTGCGTATCCCTTGAAATAATCAGAATTCATGTAAACATTACAGTTTTGAAAACATAGGTAGTCCATTAAAAGTGGCATCTTGGGACAACTTACTCTGGGTATGAGGTAAGTTGACCCGCGAGACAGTGTAAGTTAAGCTGCCTACACAATTCTGTACTGAATTAAATATTACCACTACCTTTTTAAAACCATATCTATTTTTATTTCCTAAACACAATTAAACTCAAACACAGTCACCCCCCATTCCCACGACAGGGCTGTAGTGGAGCAGAGTTCCTTTGTGTCCACATCACCAATAAACTATCATGGTCCAAACACACCAAAACAGTCGTGAAGAGGGCATGACAACGCCTATTCCTCCTCAGGAGACTGAAAAGATTTGGCATGGGTCCTCAGATCATCAAAACGTTATACAGTTGCACCATCGAGAGCATCCTGACTGGTTGCATCACCACCTGGTATGGAAACTGGTTAGCATCAAACCCTGTACATCACTGGGGCCAAGCTTCAGCCACCCTGGTCATAGACTGTTCTCTCTGCTATCGCACAGCAAGTGTGACCGGAGCACCAAGTCTAGGTCCAAAAGGCTCCTTAACAGCTTCTACCCCCAAGACTATTTGCATTGACCCCCCCCCCCCATTTATTTATTTTTTACACTGCTGCTACTCAGTGTTAATTATCTATGCATAGTCACTTTACCCCAGCCTACATGTACATACCTCAATTACCATCGACTAACCTGCACATTAACTTGGTACCCCCTGTATATAGCCTCCACATTAACTTGGTACCGGTACCCCCTGTATATAGCCTCCACATTGACTCTGTACCAGTACCCCCTGTATATAGCATCCACATTGACTCTGTACCAGTACCCCCTGTATATAGCCTCCACATTGACTCTGTACCAGTACCCCCTGTATATAGCCTCCACATTGACTCTGTACCAGTACCCCCTGTATATAGCCTCCACATTGACTCTGTACCAGTACCCCCTGTATATAGCATCCACATTGACTCTGTACCAGTACCCCCTGTATATAGCCTCCACATTGACTCTGTACCAGTACCCCTGTATATAGCCTCCACATTGACTCTGTACCAGTACCCCCTGTATATAGCCTCGTTATTGTTATTTTATTGTGTTACTTCATTATTATTATTTATTTTTTACTTTAGTTTAATTTAATTAGTAAATATTTTCTTCAATCTTATTTCTCTTTAAACTGCATTGTTGGTTAAGGGCTTGTAAAGTAAGCATTTTGCGGTATTCGGCATATGTGGCAAATAACATTTAATTTGATATTTTTGTGTTTTAATCATTTTAAGCATCTTTTAACACAGGCTTAACACCTAATACACACTTAACATAGGCCAGGCCCTGTTGTTACCTCATATCCCAGCGATAATGCCTTGCATTATGCCTGGGAAGAAAACACCTCCATCTGCTCAACTTGCCATTGTCTTTACCATTGGCTCAACTTACCCCATGGCCATTTGCTCAACCTACCCCAAGGAAAACGTTTGGACTATATTAGCCCACAAAATATATGGATGCACGTTCATACTTGGTTTATGACCTCATATTGAAGCTTATAGAGACCCCAACTGATATAAAGAACAATCTTTAAATTATCTATATTGGTTTAGATACAAGCATCATGAAACATCTAACCCAATAAATTAATTTTGACGTGGTGAAAATCTGTTTTTTGGACCTAACTTGCTTACCACTTTTCCCATGTGGTTTCTTCCTTCACAGACTGCATGCAATGAGGACCTCTTCTTAAATATTTGGTCAAATTATTAATGTTGTGTATGGTTTCCTAGACATAAAGGTGGCTCAACTTACCCCTTTGTCTCAACTTGCCCCACTCTCCCCTATCATACTGCTACTGGCAGGTATTAATGTTCATTATACTGTATAAGAATATATATGGGTCAGGAACTTACTCTTCTGTCCAATGTTGTCGATCGATTCTGAAAAGAGAAGATGAGAAATGTGCAGTCATGTCTCTGTGTTGTTTGCTGTATTATGGACAAATAAAGACATGGAAATAAATGCTTTGAACATTTTCAGCAGCATCCCTCTTCAGTATAATGTTTCATCATAATGTGTAGATTGTGCTGAAAACAAAGGATTATTTTCTCCTTGGTGTACTTGGCATCAATATCCTTGGCACACAAATTACCGTTTAATAACGATAAATAAACTGAGGATGATGCAGACATCCAGCAAGTGCACTGAATCCCTATAAGTGCCATCTGACACATCAAACTCCCACAACTTACAGAAACATAATCACGACCTGATCCAATCATAAATTACTCTCCTTCTTTTACCTTTTGATATAGTAAAGCATTGCTGTGCATTAACACAAAAGCAGTGGCAACAACAGTAGCATCGTGCCTGGTGCAGTCTGGAGTGAATGCTGACTGGCAGCTGCTCCACCTGCGGCAGGGCAGGCCTGAGACAAAGCAGCTGACCACATGACAGGATCAGCACCCCAATCCTCAACACACTGATTCAGCTCAGCTAATATAAATGAGTAGCACCCTACTTCACACACCTACTAATACACCTATACACACGAATAGCACCAAGACACAACTAATACCAGGGGTTGGAACCGGTTCAGGGAACAGAACCAAAAACCGGAAAATTAATAAATATTTAAAGGAATAGAATCAGAACTGGGAACGAAAGTGATCTATAGCCTTTATTTTCAAAGCATGGGAACCGGTTATCAACATTATTTTACGTTCCCGGGCAATTTTTTCCAGTCCTGCAAGTCAAAAAACACCTATGCAAAGCTCTCCCTCTGTCAATCAGAAACTTCTTCCAGTGTCTGCCTGCAAGCTGAAAATCTTGTCAGCGTGTGTGCATGTTTAGGCAACCTGCCCCTCCCCCCTCCGAAGCATAGTCTAGTAGCCTAATGACCTTAAAAGCTGGATTCAGAAATTACCGTTCACATGGTCCCCAGCTTTTGACAGATCCTTTGTGGACCTGAAGTGTCGGTTCATTACAGCCCCCATACTCATCCATCCGGACCCGTCCCGTCAGTTTGTGGTTGAGGTCGATGCTTCTGACGTTGAAGTGGGGGCTATCCATTCTCAGCGATCTGTCCAGGACCAAAAGCTCCATCCCTGTTCCTTCCTGTCCCATCATCTCAACTCTGCAGAAAGAAACTATGACGTGGGTAACCGAGAACTCCTGGCGGTCAAGATGGCACTGGAGGAGTGGAGACTGGCTGGAGGGAGCAGAACATCCGTTTTTGGTTTGGACCGACCACAAGAATTTCGAATATCTCCGCACAGCCAAGAGCCTTAACTCCAGGCAGGCCCGGTGGGCTCTGTTATACACCAGGTTGAACTTCACCATTTCCCATCGCCCAGGGTCCAAGAATGTTAAACCTGATGCCCTCTCTCACCTGTACAGTCCCGCTGCCACATCCTCTGACTCGGAGACCATCCTCCCTACCTCATGCCTTGCGGCTGCTGTGGGCTGGGGTATTGAGACGCTGGTATGCAAGGCACAACGTTCCCAGCATGCCCCTGGAGGTGGCCCGGCTAACTTGTTGTTCGTCCCTAAATCAGTCCGGTCCCGGGTCCTGGAATGGGCTCATTCCGACAACGTTTCTGGTGGCCCACAATGGTTCCTGATGCATCTGCCTTCGTTGCCGCATGCACCGTTTTTGCTCAGAATAAGACTCCACGGCAAGCCCCTTCCGGCCTCCTCCAGCCACTACCTGTCCCTCATCGTCCCTGGTCCCATATCTCCCTGGACTTTGTCACTGGGCTCACCATCATTCTGACGGTAGTGGATTGGTTTTCCAAGGCCACCCATTTCATCCCTCTCCCCAAACTACCCTCTGCCAAAGAGACGGCCCAGCTAATGTTGCAGCACGTCTTCAGGATCCACGGACTCCCGGTGGACATGGTCTCCGACTGGATTCCTCAGTTCTCGTCTCAGTTCTGGAAGGCGTTCTGCACCCTTATTGGGTCATCGGCCAGCCTGTTCTCTGGATTCCATCCCCAATCCAACGGCCAGTCGGAGTGGGCAAACCAAGACCTGGACACAACCTTAAGATGCCTTGTCTCGACCAACCCTACTACCTGGAGCCGACAACTGGTTTGGGTCAACAGTTGTCAACATACCCTCGGCCCAGATGTTCTTCCGCCACTGTCGGCGTACCTGGAAAAGAGACCGGGCGGCGCATCTCAAGACCAACTCCAGGTATAGTCGACATGTGGATCGCCGCCGGACTCCAGCTCCTCGCTATTGCATTGGGCAGAGGGTACGGCTATCCACACGGGACCTGCCCCTTCGTGTGAAGTCCCGCAAACTTTCCACTCATTTCATTGGCCCTTTCCCAATCTCTAGAGTCCTTAGTTCCACTGCTGTTCGTCTTTTGTTACCCTGTACTCTCCGTATTCACCCTACATTCCATGTGTCTACGATTAAGCCCGTGTCTCACAGCCCTATTTTCTGAAACTCTCCCACAGAAAATATTGTGCACCTGGAGAAGTGGCATCTTGCCTGACTGTAGGTTACGCTCATTGCGTAGAATCACAAATTCAACAGAAAAGTTTAAGCGAAGTCTGTAAGAATCTTTGATACCCTAGCGGTGCTCATCCTGTTGGTAGGCGCAAATGATGTGTAGGCCTACTGCAGCTACGGCTGTATGTGTAGGCCTACGGCAGCTATGGCTGCATTTTGTATTATGTGTAGGCCTACGGCATCTACGGCTGCATTTTGTATTATGTGTAGGCCTACGGCAGCTACGGCTGTATGTCTAGGCCTTCGGCAGCTATGGCTTTATGTGTAGGCCTACGGCAGCTACGGCTGCAATTTGTATTATGTCTAGGCCTATGGCTGCATTTTGTATTATGTGTAGGCCTACGGCAACTACGGCTGCAATTTGTATTATGTCTAGGCCTATGGCTGCATTTTGTATTATGTGTAGGCCTACGGCAGCTACGGCTGTATGTCTAGGCCTTCGGCAGCTATGGCTTTATGTGTAGGCCTACTGCAGCTACGGCTGCATTTTGTATACACTTGCATGTATACGCATATCTTTCTTGTGCCATTATACAAAACAATGGTTGTTGATGTGTAAGGCTACATTTCAAATACAATTTTGTACATTTCAAAGGCAGTAGGACCAATCTGCCTTATTTTATTAGGGCTCTAAAGCAATATTAGTTGTGCCCACCCATGGATTTAAAATGTCACCTCAGGTATGTCATCTTGTAGCTGGACCTGCTTTCTCATTCTCTCCCCACCCGCAAAATGTCAGTTGCATCTCGCACGTGTCTTTCCATCACATGTAAACAACTCACTGAGCTACAGCTTGCCCACTTCATAGCAATTAGCTCAATCCTCATTGCTATCCGCACAGCATGATTGGTGGAGTGGAAAGTAACAACAACAACAAAAAAGGTTCTGTTTAGAACGAAAATAATGTAGGTTCCAACCCCCGCTTAATACACACCAACAGCACCAGTACACACCTAATACACATCAACAGCATTAACACACACCTAATACACATCAACAGCATTAACACACACCTAATACACACCAACAGCACCAGTACACACCTAATACACATCAACAGCATTAACACACACCTAATACACATCAACAGCATTAACATACACCTAATACACATCAACAGCATTAACACACACCTAATACACATCAACAGCATTAACATACACCTAATACACATCAACAGCATTAACATACACCTAATACACATCAACAGCATTAACACACACCTAATACACATCAACAGCACCAGTACACACCTAATACACATCAACAGCATTAACACACACCTAATACACATCAACAGCATTAACATACACCTAATACACATCAACAGCATTAACACACACCTAATACACATCAACAGCATTAACACACACCTAATACACATCAACAGCATTAACACACACCTAATACACATCAACAGCATTAACACACACCTAATACACATCAACAGCATTAACACACACCTAATACACATCAACAGCATTAACACACACCTAATACACATCAACAGCATTAACACACACCTAATACACATCAACAGCATTAACACACACCTAAAAAACAATATGAACAGCCCCGAAAAGACAGGACCAGCTCCCTAATTGAGACACAGCATCCTACACATAACTAATAAAATAAATACCCAACACATAGTTCCCCAAGGGCTAATCATCCTTGTTCCTTCCAGTTTCAAAAACCCCTTGAAGGAGCACACCCAGGGATGGATATTAAGCTAGCAAGCTAGCCTGAGGCTAGTACTGTTCAACCGGGCTAGTAGAAAACGTACCAAACTAGCCTGCCGCCTAGAGAAATGTTGTCTTTTCAAATATCGCATGGCACAGATTTTTGACCAGGGCTAGTAAAAATGGTAGTCTACTAGGCTGGCTGGCCAGTGCCCAAAATCCTTAAATTCCATCCGCACACAGGCTCAGAGCACACTGCAGTCTGCACAACATACAGTCAGACCCGAGGAACGGTGACCTGAGCAACTGAAACTGGCTCTGTGTGCGTGTGCGTGCGTTGCGTGCGTGCATCCTGCTATTGCAACAGAGCCCAGGTCTGCAACACAAGGACTTCACATGTGAACTAGCTGTCTCTCATCCATCCAGTGCTGGATAGCCATAGCTAGCTAACATAGCATCCCTCTCTGTTTGAGTCAGGTGTTTGAGTAGGTTAAACTAGCTCGCTACATTCACTAGCTAAGTGAAAGTAAAAAAAAAAAATACAACTAAATCTCAATCTGTCTCTCTCTCTCTTTTGCTTCTCCTTAATTTAGGAATAAATTAAGTTGTTCAAAACTATTAAACTATTGTCTTTCTCTCTCTTTGAGTCAACTACTCCCCACATTTTATGCACTGTAGTGCTAGCTAGCTGTAGTTTATGCTATCAGTACTACACTATATATACAAAAGTATGTGGACACCACTTAAAATGGGTGGATTCGGCTATTTCAGCCACACCCGTTGCTGGGAGGTGTATAAAATTGAGTACACAGCCATACAAACTCCTTAGACAAACATTGGCAATAGAATGGTGAAGAGCTCAGTGACTTTCAACATGGCACCATCATAGGATGCCACCTTCCAAACAAGTCAGATCGTCAAATTTCTGCCCTGCTAGAGCTGCCCTGGTCAACTGTAAGTGCTGTTATTCTGAAGTGGAAATGCCTAGGAGCAACAACGGCTCAGCTAAGAAGTGGTAGGTCACGAAGTCTCACAGGACAGGACCACCGAGTGCTGAAGCGCGTATCGCTTAAAAATCGTCTGTCCTCAGTTGGAACACTCACTATCGAGTTCCAAACTGCCTCTGAAAGCAACGTCAGAACAAGAATTGATCACCATGTGCATTGCCAAGTGTCGGCTGGAGTGGTGTAAAGCTCACCGCCATTGGACTCTGGAGCAGTGGAAATGCATTCTCTGGCTGTCCAATGGAGGATTCTGTATTTGGCGGATGCCAGGAGAACACCACCTGCCCGAATGAATAGTGCCAACTGTAAAGTTTGGTAGAGGAGGAATAATGGTCTGGGGCTGTTTTTCATGGTTTGGGCTAGGCCCGCCTTAGTAAAGGGGAATCTTAATGCTACAGTATAGAATGACATTCTACATGATTCTTCCAACTTTGTGGCAACAGTTTAGGGAAGGCCCTTTCCTGCCCCCGTACACAAAGTGAGGTCCATGCAGAAATGGTTTGTCGAGACCAGTGTGGAAGAAATTGACTGGCCTCCACAGAGCCCTGACCTCAACCCCATCGAACACCTTTGTGATGAATTGCAATGCCAACTGCTAGCCAGGCCTAATCGCCCAACCTCACTAATGCTCTTGTGGCTGAATGGAAGCAAGTCCCCGCTGCAATGTTCCAACATCTAGTGGAAAGCCTTCCCAGAAGAGTGGGGGCTATTGTAGCAGCAAAGGGGGGACCAACTCCATATTAATACCCATGATTTTGGAACAATATTTTCGACAGGCAGGTTTCCACATACTTTTGGTCATGTAGTGTAGATTGATTATCTGATACTTTGATTGGGTGGACAACATGTCAGTTCATGCTGCAAGAGCTCTAATAGGTTGGAGGAAATCCTCCAGAAGTTGTCAGAATTATTGTGTATGTCTATAGAAGGGGGTGAGAACCATGAGCCTCCTTGGTTTTATATTGAAGTCAATGTACCCAGAGGAGGACGGAAACTACTGTAGACCTTCATTGCAAAACAGTGTGTTTTAATAAATTATTTGTTGATGTGAATATATTTAGTATAGTTGTATCTAAAAAAGGATAACTTATTTAATGTTTCACTATTCTTATCTTTATGAAATTCACTGAGGAGGATGGTCCTCCCCTTCCTCCTCTGATGAGCCTCCACTGTCACAGATATGTGACTAACATTTTGTCAACTTTAAAGAACCTGCTGCCATTTATTAAAGATAATTTTAAGGAAATCTGGGTCAGACAGAGATTGCATGCGAGTCAGACAATGGGATTAACAAAGGGATCAGCTGACGATACCCTCCAACAGTTATCTCTAGACCTCATCACACCACATGCTGGCCGCAGGCAACAACACAACACTTCTAGTCATATCTTACTGGTTTCATTGCAGATAGAAGAAAACTACAAATATATATAAAAAAGTAATTTTACAGTCAATGCAAATATCAAACTATCATATTAGTTGTATGCGCTAAAAGCATTGATAATAACAGATAATAACATCCGCTGATAACTTTACTTGAGCCCCTGTGTTTCTTGTTCAGGCCACATAGGTAGGAATAACTCTATAGGGCCGGTCAGAGATTTTCAGTCTTTCTTACCTCTGGGGTAGAGAAGGGTTTTGAAAAAGTGGTTGACTCTGTTACTGGCCATAATATTGTGTTCTAAGACAAACGGGGAAGGTTTACCTGTTTTAGATAGTGTTTAGAACAGCAGGAAGGAAACAGGAGGTGTGTCTCTAGAGTCAGGGAGGGTCAACCTGACTGGGCTGGCTGGGAGGGTCAACCTGGCTGGGCTGATGACTGGGCTGGCTGGGAGGGTCAACCTGACTGGGATAATGACTGGGCTGGCTGGGAGGGTCAAAACTGGGCTGATGACTGGGCTGGCTGGGAGGGTCAACCTGACTGGGATAATGACTGGGCTGGCTGGGAGGGTCAACCTGACTGGGCTGGTTGGGAGGGTCAACCTGACTGGGATAATGACTGGGCTGGCTGGGAGGGTCAACCTGACTGGGCTGGCTGGGAGGGTCAACCTGACTGGGATAATGACTGGGCTGGCTGGTCAACCTGACTGGGCTGGCTGGGAGGGTCAACCTGACTGGGATAATGACTGGGCTGGCTGGGAGGGTCAACCTGACTGGGCTGGCTGGGAGGGTCAACCTGACTGGGATAATGACTGGGCTGGCTGGGAGGGTCAACCTGGCTGGGCTGATGACTGGGCTGGCTGGGAGGGTCAACCTGACTGGGATAATGACTGGGCTGGCTGGGAGGGTCAAAACTGGGCTGATGACTGGGCTGGCTGGGAGGGTCAACCTGACTGGGATAATGACTGGGCTGGCTGGGAGGGTCAACCTGACTGGGATAATGACTGGGCTGGCTGGGAGGATCAACCTGACTGGGCTGGCTGGGAGGGTCAACCTGACTGGGATAATGACTGGGCTGGCTGGGAGGATCAACCTGACTGGGATGATGACTGGGCTGGCTGGGAGGGTCAACCTGACTGGGATGATGCCTGGGCTGGCTGGGAGGATCAACCTGACTGGGATGATGACTGGGCTGGCTGGGAGGGTCAACCTGACTGGGATGATGACTGGGCTGGCTGGGAGGGTCAATCTGACTGGGATGATGCCTGGGCTGGCTGGGAGGATCAACCTGGCTGGGCTGGCTGGGAGGGTCAACCTGACTGCGATGATGACTGGGCTGGCTGGGAGGGTCAACCTGGCTGGGCTGATGACTGGGCTGGCTGGGAGGGTCAACCTGACTGGGATAATGATTGGGCTGGCTGGGAGGGTCAACCTGACTGGGATGATGACTGGGCTGGCTGGGAGGGTCAACCTGACTGCGATGATGACTGGGCTGGCTGGGAGGGTCAACCTGACTGGGATGATGACTGGGCTGGCTGGGAGGGTCAACCTGACTGGGATAATGACTGGGCTGGCTGGGAGGGTCAACCTGACTGGGATAATGACTGGGCTGGCTGGGAGGGTCAACCTGGCTGGGCTGATGACTGGGCTGGCTGGGAGGGTCAACCTGACTGGGATAATGACTGGGCTGGCTGGGAGGGTCAAAACTGGACTGATGACTGGGCTGGCTGGGAGGGTCAACCTGACTGGGATAATGACTGGGCTGGCTGGGAGGATCAACCTGGCTGGGATGATGCCTGGGCTGGCTGGGAGGGTCAACCTGGCTGGGATGATGACTGGGCTGGCTGGGAGGATCAACCTGACTGGGCTGGCTGGGAGGGTCAACCTGACTGCGATGATGACTGGGCTGGCTGTAAGGGTCAGCCTGACTGGGCTGGTGACTGGGCTGGCTGGGAGGGTCAACCTGACTGGGCTGATGACTGGGCTGGCTGGGAGGGTCAACCTAACTGGGCTGATGACTGGGCTGGCTGGGAGGGTCAACCTGACTGGGCTGATGACTGGGCTGGCTGGGAGGGGAACTCAAAGTGATGACAGCAACACTCTCACCTGAGATCATAGAATTAGGAATTAGAGTACTAGAATGGAAATTAACCTTCTTAAAATGGGATAAAGGTCAGACATTTTGGTAAGGGAGTTGGTCAACCATTTGTGAAATATTAGCTCAAAGTCATGACATGGTTGTTGTTAAATCCAAAAGACTAAACTAAAAACAATGTGTGTGTCCTAACAGAAAAGGAATTGATTGGACAATAGACTGATGATAGTACAAGCATAGCAACATTCAAAAACGATACTTCGCAACCACTGCTCTTTGAATCCAGACTAGTTTGCGTGTGATGCTTCTTGGTAAATGCGGAGTCCATTTGCAGAGGAGATGGAGACCTGACATACTGCCAAATAGAGCAAGGAGTGGTTTGGCCCTGGTTTATTCTGACACACACAGAGCTCCTCACCTCAGGAATCAGTATCCCTATTCAGGCCAATTCATATGTTGTGTAATATTATGCTCTTTTACACTATAATTTAACCAAATGTAACATTGGCAGTCTAAAAAACAGCCTTGAAAGCTATGGGAGGGGGAGCTAAATGTCTGAAATGGCACCCTATAGGGGACTACTTTTGACCAGGGCCCTTAGACTACACGTGTAAATCAAGTGCTGATCACGTCAAAGTGTTGTGGTGAATATGCGACACATGAACACATGTAAGGAATGTTGTCAGAGCTGTATGAAGTAGTAGTAAGTACACATAATCCCTCCATACAGGCACAGGATAGTAAAGTCACATATATATATATATATGGCTCTGGTCCAGGCCGTCAATCTTTAAACCCATCCTTGTGAGGGGATTTTTGCCCTGGAGAGGAACTCAAATGGAGGGGGGTTGAATTTTCATGGTCATAAAAATTTAAAAGCGGACCAAAACTTGGATGTTTTACAGACACACTACAAGTTGATATACATCCTTCAATTTCCTTAGGGATTGTTTTTTGTATAGTTGTTTGGATTATAATAAATGACTATACATATATGAGAGATTCTTTGAGATAATCAAACACATTGCCAATATTATTGAATAATACAAAACTCAGCCCATATATAAACAACCAATATTTACATTTCTACTGTCATTCATTTATTATGATTATACAGTATATGCTCCCCATATTGTTTAACACATGTGCAACTAATGTCATCTATTTCAGTTATAGCAGTGACTCAACAGTTTTTATGGGAGACTTCCATAAACCAACATATTCATGAACAAATGTCCAGAATAACTGTCTTTGTAATTATGATACAAATTGGTACTGTCAACTACAAGCACCTGCATAAACGAATAGTTCTGCATCTAAAATCAGACAGGACCAAAATGAGTGAATGCTGAAATGAGACGCAGCACAGGAGCAGGGAAAAACACATGGTCACATCGGTTATAAGGGCACTGCAAGGCATCCACAGCATCCTATAAGCGTTAAAACCCATACTGTGCCGACAGTAGAGTTATCCTTACCTATGCAGAGCTGTACAACATACGCGTAGTAAGACCAAGCCACTATGAGGGTGATAAAAATAACTGGAATCCAATACAAAACTGTCTGACAGCTCCGTTTGATACTACGCGAGCCCGACGGCGCCATATTCTATTTAGACACCATTTGTTTGACATTAAGTTTTTGTCTGTCTGTTCCTTCTGTCTGTGTCTGTCACTTCATTACTGCCTGTAAATCGCGTATGATCGACAGCCAGGACGAAGCACTTATGTTCTGCTGCCTCCACCTCGTTTCGCAGAGCGCGGCAGCGCGACGTCTCTCGTTCCTCTCTGCGCTGCAAAATAGTCAGCACCACCCCTTTTCACCAAGTTGCCATGACGTTCGTAGGATGCTGCAAATACATTTTTATTCTTTGGAATGATCCAATTGACCCTCTGACCATTGATGCAGAGAAGCGAATGTTAATCACCATTTAAGTTGTTTTTAATGTTGTCTTGCCATAGATCGAACCTTGGTGAAAGTAGGCCTACATTAAATGATGGAGAAAACAATTACCAGACCTTATGCTTCATTAAATGTGCCTTTTTGTAGAATAGGCTTATTTGATTGTATTTTTATGTCAATAAGTAAAACAGGGCTGTCCGTGCATATGCTGGTAATAATATATAGCCACTCTGTTTCAAATGTCTGAGGAATGTGTGACACAGTCAGCTGGTAATTAGCTGACTTGTGTGAAAACACCAACCAAATATTTCCTTTGAGGTCAGGGGTTGTTCGTGTGTGTGCGTGTGTGAAATCCAGAACAAAAATGACACAAAGCTATTGATTGTTCTTAACATCTTTATTTACCAAGTCAATGTAACAGCCTGTGTAATCCATTTGATCATCTGAACAAAGTTCTGTAGGAAGAGCTGTCATTCACATGACTTCCAAACATCATTCAAAAGAGGTAAACGAAGAGGAGATGTAGGATATTCACATGACTAATGTATTATGTTTTACCATGCAAAGAAGTAGGCGAATCATACAAATCCATTTATTTGATTTAATATGTAACATACAAGATAATATTGTTAGACATTGGAACTATCAAACCAAGGGCTATGTTCAATCTGTTTCGCTGGAGCATTGCAGATAGCATGCTAAACACGTAAAGGCCATGTCCCATTGAGCCGACATCTGCAGCGTTTACAATGAATGCAGTCTCTGCTAATACAGGAACATTGCCTTAAATTCCAACCACGCTGTAACGCCGAATTTCTGTGATACAGATTTAATGTAGACCCAAGTCTCTATTCAAGCAGGAAATCCACCACATCAGACCAGAACTACAGTCTCTAGAAAACATCACTGAAATGCATATACACTATATTTGACATTTTAAAATATATATGTCATGATGGTACACAGTAGAATAAGATTTTCCTGGGTAACCCATTGGGAAATAAACGTTGGTACGCCTCTGAACAGTAATCTCATGTTATTTAAATATTATATCTTGCCTTTAGTAAAAACAATCACCACAAATTCATACAGTCCTCATTGTATAGAATCCCTGTCAGTAGTCTGAATAAGCCTAGTATGAATAGTGTGTATAGTTAATATACACACTGAATTTCTCCATTACATCAGAGTAAACTCTTGATTATAATAATTATTAACAGAGTTAGCTGCCTCTATTTACACAATGAACCCCAGAGATAAAACCCCAATTTGAAAGGTGTTAGCTAGCTGGCTCTGAGTTATTTGAGAATGAGCTGCAGAAGGCAGCCGTGTGAACAGAACACAAGAGGGAGGCTGTACTCCCCTGCGTAAGCTGATCTGTGCAGTGGGCTGCAGACAGGCTTGGAGAAAGTATGTCAGCAATGCATAGAGGCAGATTAGCAGGTTTAGGACTGGGAGGGAACCACACTGAACAATACTACACACACTGTCAGAGCTACAGCCTGCCAGCCACAAAACAACCAAATGGGTTTTTCCTTTTCAAAGACTTACAGTGATAAACAAACAAATTAATAACAAATTAATGCAGTAAAATGGTGAATGATGAATCAATAATATATTCACCCTGGGTGAATAAATATGTTGCAACAATAGGTTGGAGTTTCCAGTGACCCGATCAGCTCGTGTGACTTGTAGAAGACCAGGAAGGTGTTTCACCAGTCCTGATTCATAGAATTCCCCTGATTTCAGTTTTTTTAAACAATCTGGTAGAAAAATAAAATACCATCAATGCAACTTAACATCACAGTACTACATATTGTTGATTTCAGACTGAAAGCTGAACAACAAGCTTAAGACTTCCGGTATTTAAAATGGCTTACTCTTAGGGTCATCAGAGAAATCCTTTGTCAGAGAAATCCTCCTTCTCACATCAATCTCAACTTGAAAACACCCCGAGTAGCATCCAACTAGGCCTAGGTGGGGAGAATCCTATTTCATTTCATTTCTACTTTTTAGACGACTATGCAGAGACTGACACATTAGTCTATCCTTCTCTCATCTTCACATTGATAGCAAAATGAACTGTACTGTTGTTTTGAATGATCTTCATGGATCAGGGGAAGTCTATCCAGGTAGAGGGGGGTGCAGACTGAGAGTGCAGGACATTCAGCTGGTGATCTGCAAAAGGGAAATAATTATTAGAGAATACATTGAGGAACATAGCACACACAGCATCTAACACTATCGACCTGTTCAGTGGCAACATAAAAATACTGGAGAAAGAATCTGTACTCCTGAGTTAATTATAAACTAACCTCAAGAATCCCTAGATGGCCCAGAGCTTTTCCTGGTCAGATCAGGTGTTCAGGAACTACTCCTGGCCATAATCTCATATCAATGATGTACAGTATATAAACACTAGATGTCTAGTTTTAGCATTAGTTTTAGCCCACAGTAGTATATTGTATCAGACACCTTGACGCATACTTTTAAATTATACAAAAAAAAATTTTCTTAAAGCTGGAATCCATAATGGTGAAACTGTCACGTCCATTTGAGATATTACAACAACAAAGAAGCTACTTCAAACAATGACACAGCCTTTCCCCCTCAGACATCATGAAGCATCACTGAACATCATTGAACATCATTAAACATCATTGAACATCATTACACATCATTACACATCATTGCACATCATTGAACATCATTGAACATCATTGCACGCACGATAGATCAGCAGAGTATTGTCGTGTCTTTGGCTATGCCGGATTAAGTGATATGACATGCTATTCTATAAAATAATTTCTCCATAATTAATATTACCTGATTGAGCAAATCATGTAAATGTAATTAACTAGAGAGTCGGGGCACCACAAATTAATATTTATAGAGCTGTTATCTTCCAAAAAAACTCTAAAAGACCTAGTAATATTCTACATCAATAGCAGTCAATATTAATCATCACCTTAATTCAGTCTCATCTGAAAGTTGTAAATTCTTGGTTATCTGCACAAACCCTTGCTAACAAGTTGAATCAGCAATAGAAAATTGGGTTTAATTATTTATTTACTAAATACCTAACTAATCACACAGAATTACACATACACATAATTAATCAACTTTATTACAATTTACGTCATAAACGAAAACGTCTCTTGCGGGCGGAACAGATATGACAGCTGGTTACACAAAAGAAAAGGGGCTGGGTTTGAGTGAAAGAGCGGGAAGACTGAGGAACAAAGGGCAAAGCTGTGCTATCGTAAATACAGTATCTTATGCATTCTAAAATGAAAATGCAATAAATATTTACTCTGAGCTGCGCTTCGGTAGGTTGATGGTAGATGGAAGACCGTGTTGCCAAACCGAGTCCTTTGACCTTTGAAGAATGTCTCTGGTGGTCAATTGGAAACATTGTAGTAACGTTATTGTGTGATAGACGGGATACTCTGTCTGTTCCTTCCTAACCCTTGTTTGCATCTGCTGTTTCTAACTCAACAGCTAGGAGGTATCACTTCTGTAGTGAATAAGAGTTCAAAGTTCATACCATTCGCAACCAAAGCTCACGCTGATGTTGGCTTCATTCTGTAGTTATTATCTGAACCATTCTGATATCGGACCGTCGTCCTCACATCCTCGGAACAGGAGGTTACATTGTCATCAAGGCTTTATATAGGAAGGGAGAGGAGGGCGTGTTTGAAAAGTTTTATAGCCCATGTCCCTTCACAGGGGCGGGCCACTGATTGAGCAGAGCCCTACCTTATGAAAACCCAAATCTCATATTTTAGAAGCAAAAATCACATTTCAACCCATCACAAATAATTTCATATTCAAACATTTAAAATTGAACAACAATTCCATGTGAATCCGATAACTCTGATGTGTAGACTTTCCACTGTAGAGTTTGTCATCTTATCATTGATGAGAATGTCTCAGATGACAACCGAACTGACATCATATTCATTAAGTACCACCGCATGTATTTAATTGGTCGGATTACCAGAATATAGTTCATTTCCCCCGTCCTTCTGATGTTCCCAGAATCTCTATGTTAACCAAGGGTTTTGCAAATGTAACATCAGTAGGGTAGAGAGAGGAAAAAAGGGGGGGGGAGATGTATTTATGACTGTCATAAACCTAACCCCAGGCAAATGTCATGACAGTATGTACGAAACATTTTTTTACCACAATGCTGGATGCTCCTCTCCTCTGTTTAATCAACAAAACAAAAACAATAACAAATGTGCTGGGGTGAACAGTGGCGCTGTTTCCCCTTATGCAGATTTCAGCTTTAAAGTAGATTGGCTGGAGTGCTAAAGTTACTGTCATCATTACAAGAGAGAAATACTTAAATGCATGTAATTTTGTGCTTGAAAAATTAGTTTCAAATACTGTAGAATTCCATTAATTTCTATGGAGGAACTGCTCCTACTGAGGAGTACCAATATGGAAGATAGTGGCTTCAGAGCCTCTCATTGGCCAACACATTGCATTAGCAATCTAGTGTTGTATAGCAACATAATTGGGCAAGTTTGTTTTGCATGACCCAGTGCCCTTGGTTGGTGTATATTGTATTTAAGGAACGGTCTAAAATGTGCACATACACTATTTATACAAAAGTATGTGGACACCCCTTCAAATGAGTGGATTTGGCTATTTCAGCCATATCCATTGCTGACAGGTGTATCAAATCGAGCACACAACCATGCAATCTCCAGAGAAACATTGGCAGTAGAATGACCTTACTGAAGACCTCAATGACTTTCAACGTGGCACCATCATAGGATGCCACCTTTCCAACAAGTCAGTTCGTCAAATTTCTACCCTGCTAGAGCTGCTGTTATTGTGAAGTGGAAACATCTAGGAGCAACAACGGCTCAGTCGCGAAGTGGTAGTCCACATAAGCTCACAGAACGGGACCGCCGAGTGCTGAAGAGAGTAACGTGTAAAAAAGGGTCTGTCCTCGGTTGCAACACTCACTACCGACTTCCAAACTACCTCTGGAAGCAATGTCAAAACAAAAACTGTTTGTCGGTAGCTTCATGAAATGGGTTTCCATGGGCGAGCAGCTGCACACAAACCTAAGGTCACCATGCGCAATGCCATGGAGATGTGTAAAACTTGCCGCCATTGGTCTCTGGAGGAGAGGAATTGCCTTCTCTGGAGTGATAAGTCATGCTTCACCATCTGGCAGTCTGATAGACGAAACTGGGTTTGCCTACATCTCCCAATGCATAGTGCCAATTGTGAAGCTTGGTGGAGGAGGAATAATAGTATCGGGCTGTTTTTCATGGTTCGGACCAGGCCCCTTTCTTCGAGTGAAGGGAAATCTTAACGCTACAGCATACAATGGCATTCTAGATGATTTTGTGATTCCAACTTTGTGGCAACAGTTTGGGGAAGGTCCTGTTTCAGCATGACAATGCCTGATTGGGCTACAGACAAATAGCAGAGATTGAAAAACAATGTATGCATTCTATGATTATATCCCAAATGGCACCCTATTCTCTATATAATGCACTACTTTTGACCAGAGCCCTATAATGTAGTGCACTATAAAGGGAATAGGATGCCATTTGGAATGCTATGTTCTGTACTATGTTCTATAAAATACACTTGGAGACCAGATGTTTTTATCTTTTAGTCCAATGTAAAAACATGCAGATCAGTTTGTACGGTAAATGGACCCAGTGCCAGCTTTGTGTTGTTTCATCATGTTGTTTGAGCAGTATGGTCTGTTTCCTGTGAAACATTCATATGGGTTTAAATCGGACCGCCCATGTATGGAGAGTTAAGCTGGTGTCTGGTAGCAGTTAATCAGGCCTTAATATTACAGTATAACTCAATGCTGAGGCTGACAAGAGTTTAGTGTGGAACTTTAACACATACCAGGAGCTGACTTAAAATACTACATCCCAAATCAAATCAAATTTTATTTGTCACATACACATGGTTAGCAGATGTTAATGCAAGTGTAGCGAAATGCTTGTGCTTCCAGTTCCGACAATGCAGTAATAACCAACAAGTAATCTAACTAACAATTCCAAAACTAATATATTATACACAGTGTAAGGGGATAAAGAATATGTACATAAAGATATGAATGAGTGATGGTGCAGAGCAGCATAGGCAAGATACAGTAGATGGTATCGAGTACAGTATATACATATGAGATGAGTATGTAAACAAAGTGGCATAGTTAAAGTGGCTAGTGATTCATGTATTACATAAGGATGCAGTAGATGATAGAGTACAGTATATACGTATACATATGAGATGAATAATGTAGGGTATGTAAACATTATATTAGGTAGCATTGTTTAAAGTGGCTAGTGATATATTTTACATCCTTTCCCATCAATTCCCATTATTGAAGTGACTGGAGTTGAGTCAGTGTGTTGGCAGCAGCCACTCAATGTTAGTGGTTGCTGTTTAACAGTCTGATGGCCTTGAGATAGAAGCTGTTTTTCAGTCTCTCGGTCCCAGCTTTGATGCACCTGTACTGACCTCGCCTTCTGGATGATAGCGGGGTGAACAGGCAGTGGCTCGGGTGGGTGTTGTCCTTGATGATCTTTATGGCCTTCCTGTAACATCGGGTGGTGTAGGTGTCCTGGAGGGCAGGTAGTTTGCCCCCGGTGATACGTTGTGCAGACCTCACTACCCTCTGGAGAGCCTTACGGTTGTGGGCGGAGCAGTTGCCGTACCAGGCGGTGATACAGCCCGCCAGGATGCTCTCGATTGTGCATCTGTAGAAGTTTGTGAGTGTTTTTGGTGACAAGCCGAATTTCTTCAGCCTCCTGAGGTTGAAGAGGCGCTGCTGCGCCTTCTTCACAATGCTGTCTGTGTGAGTGGACCAATTTAGTTTGTCTGTGATGTGTATTCCGAGGAACTTAAAACTTACTACCCTCTCCACTACTGTTCCATCGATGTGGATATGGGGGTGTTCCCTCTGCTGTTTCCTGACGTCCACAATCATCTCCTTAGTTTTGTTGACGTTGAGTGTGAGGATATTGTCCTGACACCACACTCCGAGGGCCCTCACCTCCTCCCTGTAGGCCGTCTCGTCGTTGTTGGTAATCAAGCCTACCACTGTTGTGTCGTGCGCAAACTTGATGATTGAGTTGGAGGCGTGCGTTGCCGCGCAGTCGTGGGTGAACAGGGAGTACAGGAGAGGGCTCAGAACGCACCCTTGTGGGGCCCCAGTGTTGAGGATCAGCGGGGTGGAGATGTTGTTGCCTGCCCTCACCACTTGGGGGCGGCCCGTCAGGAAGTCCAGTACCCAGTTGCACAGGGCGGGGTCGAGACCCAGGGTCTCGAGCTTGATGACGAGCTTGGAGGGTACTATGGTGTTAAATGCCGAGCTGTAGTCGATGAACAGCATTCTCACATAGGTATTCCTCTTGTCCAGATGGGTTAAGGCAATGTGCAGTGTGGTTGAGATTGCGTCGTCTGTGGACCTATTTGGGCGGTAAGCAAATTGGAGTGGGTCTAGGGTGTCAGGTAGGGTGGAGGTGATATGGTCCTTGACTAGTCTCTCAAAGCACTTCATGATGACGGAAGTGAGTGCTACGGGGCGGTAGTCGTTTAGCTCAGTTACCTTAGCTTTCTTGGGAACAGGAACAATGGTGGCCCTCTTGAAGCATGTGGGAACAGCAGACTGGTATAGGGATTGATTGAATATGTCCGTAAACACACCAGCCAGCTGGTCTGCGCATGCTCTGAGGGCGCGGCTGGGGATGCCGTCTGTGCCTGCAGCCTTACGAGGGTTAACACATTTAAATGTTTTACTCACCTCGGCTGCAGTGAAGAAGAGACCGCATGTTTTCGTTGCAGGCCGTGTCAGTGGCACTGTATTGTCCTGAAAGCGGGCAAAAAAGTTATTTAGTCTGTCTGGGAGCAAGACATCCTGGTCCGTGATTGAGCTGGATTTCATCTTGTAGTCCGTGATTGACTGTAGACCCTGCCACATACCTCTTGTGTCTGAGCCGTTGAATTGAGATTCTACTTTGTCTCTATACTGACGCTTAGCTTGTTTGATAGCCTTACGGAGGGAATAGCTGCACTGTTTGTATTCGGTCATGTTACCAGTCACCTTGCTCAGATTAAAAGCAGTGGTTCGCGCTTTCAGTTTCACGCGAATGCTGCCATCAATCTACGGTTTCTGGTTAGGGAATGTTTTAATCGTTGCTATGGGAACGACATCTTCAACGCACGTGCTAATGAACTCGCACACTGAATCAGCGTATTCGTCAATGTTGTTGCCTGACGCAATACGAAACATGTCCCAGTCCACGTGATGGAAGCAGTCTTGGAGTGTGGAATCAGCTTGGTCGGACCAGCGTTGGACAGACCTCAGCATGGGAGCTTCTTGTTTTAGTTTCTGTCTGTAGGCAGGGATCAGCAAAATGGAGTCGTGGTCAGCTTTTCCGAAAGGGGGCGGGGCAGGGCCTTATATGCGTCGCGGAAGTTAGAATAACAGTGATCCAAGGTTTTGCCAGCCCTGGTGGCGCAATCGATATGCTGATACATTTTAGGGAGTCTTGTTTTCAGATTAGCCTTGTTAAAATCCCCAGCAACAATGAATGCAGCCTCAGGATGTATGGATTCCAGTTTGCAAAGAGTCAAATAAAGTTCGTTCAGAGCCATCGATGTGTCTGCTTGGGGGGGAATATATACGGCTGTGATTATAATCGAAGAGAATTCTCTTGGTAGATAATGCGGTCTACATTTGATTGTGAGGAATTCTAAATCAGGTGAACAGAAGGATTTGAGTTCCTGTATGTTTCTGTGATCACACCACGTCTCGTTAGCCATAAGGCATACGCCCCCGCCCCTCTTCTTACCAGAAAGGTGTTTGTTTCTGTCGGCGCGATGTGTGGAGAAACCCGCTGGCTGCACCGCATCCGAGAGTGTCTCTCCAGTGAGCCATGTTTGCGTGAAGCAAAGAACGTTACAGTCTCTGATGTCCCTCTGGAATGCTACCCTTGCTCGGATTTCATCAACCTTGTTGTCAAGAGACTGGACATTGGTGAGAAGAATGCTAGGAAGTGGGGCACGATGTGCCCGTCTCCGTAGTCTGACCAGAAGACCGCCTCGTTTCCCTCTTTTACGAAGTCGTTTTTTTGGGTCGCCGGCTGGGATCCATTCCGTTGTCCTGGTTGAAAGGCAGAACACAGGATCCGCTTCGCGAAAGTCATATTCTTGGTCGTACTGATGGTGAGTTGACGCTGATCTTATATTCAGTAGTTCTTCTCGACTGTATGTAATGAAACCTAAGATGACCTGGGGTACTAATGTAATGTAAAAAAAATGCATAGTTTCCTAGGAACGCGAAGCTAGGCGGCCATCTCTGTCGGCGCCGGAAGTAGAGCTGACTTAACATACCACATCCCAGGAGCTGACTTAACATACAAGATCCCAGGAGCTGACTTAACATACCACATCCCAGGAGATGACTTAACATACCACATCCCAGGAGATGACTTAACATACCACATCCCAGGAGCTGACTCAACATATCACATCGCTGGAGCTGACTCAACATACTACATCCCAGGAGCTGACTTAACATATCAGATCCCAGGAGCTGACTTAACATACCACATCCCAGGAGCTGACTCAACATATCACATCCCTGGAGCTGACTCAACATACTACATCCCAGGAGATTACTTAAAATACTACATCCCAGGAGCTGATTTAACATACCACATTCCAGGAGCTGACTCAACATACCACATCCCAGGAGCTGACTCAACATATCACATCACTAGTTGAAAAGAGAGATTGTTCTATCTACTTCATAAAAAATTAAGCTCCTTTGAAGAGGGACCTGGAACAAAGACCATCATAATGTGTTATGGTGGCATCTATATCTCCAAATCAAAATAGCATTAACCTTTTGCGTGTAGGGAGCAGTATTTTTGTTTTTGGCTAAAAAAATGTACCCATTTGAAACGGCCTATTTCTCAGGACCAGATGCTAGAATATGCATATAATTGTCAGATTAGGATAGAAAACACTCTAAAGTTTCCAAAACAGTAAAAATATTGTCTGTGAGTATAACAGAACTGATATTGCAGGCGAAAGCCTGAGGAAAATCCAATCAGGATTATTTTGAAACCTCTCTGTTCCTATGCAAGCCTATCCTCCATTTAAAGGGATATCAACCATACCTTTTTCTATGGCTTCCCTAAGGTGTCAACAGTCTTTAGACATAGTTTCAGGCTTTTATTTTGAAAAATTAGCGTGAAGGATCACATTGCGTAAGTGGATAGGTGGGGGCTCTCAGAGGGAGTTTTTGTGCAACTGAGTAAAGCCGCCATTGTTCCTCCCGCTGTTATTGAAAAACCTACACACTTGGTTGATATATTATCGAATATATCTTTTAAAAACAACATGAGGATTGATTATAAAAAACATTTGCCATGTTTCTGTGGACATTATGGATATTATTTGGAATATACGTCTGTGTTGTCGTGACCGCTCTTTCCTGTGGATTTCCGAACATAACGCGACAAACAAATGTCGGTATTTTGGGTATAAAAATAATCTTTATGGAACAAAAGGAACATTTGTTGTGTAACTGGGAGTCTCGTGAGTGAAAACATCCGAAGATCATCAAAGGTAAACGATTAATTTGATTGCTTTTCTGATTTTCGTGACTAAGCTTCCTGATGCTAAGTGTACATGATGTTATGCTATGCTATCGATAAACTTACACAAACGCTTGGATTGCTTTCACTGTAAAGCACAATTTCAAAATCTGAGACGACAGGTGGATTAACAAAAGGCTAAGCTGTGTTTTGCAATATTGCACATGTGATTTCATGAATATGAATATTTTTTTGTAATATTATTTGACTGTTGCGCTATGCTATTCAGTGGTTGCTGACGAAAATGATCCCGCTAACGGGATGGGTAGCGCCAAGAAGTTAACTATACTTCTATTGTGGATTGAACAAAGTGTCTAGATATACCTATCTGCCTGACGAGATCTCCTTCTTCAGACAGGACTTGAAAGAAGTGAACTTCTTCTTGTCATCCACTCTAAACGCCTGAGAGAGAGAGAGAGATAAAGAGAGAGAGAGAGAGAGAGAGAGAGAGAGAGAGAGAGAAATAGAGAATAATGTAAACAGAAAATGTAAAATACAATGGTCATTATCCCCCACTAGGTGGAGGCAAATCTTCACAAGAATTGGAAGCAGAATTTAGAAGTGGAATTGAGACAGTGAAATCACCTGACCGTCAAAATGTCAGATAAGCGACTCATTTGACCATTAACCATTAACCATGAGCCAATGACCATGAACAAATGATCATGAATAAATTAACAAGAACCAATGAACATGAACCAATGTAAAACAAATAATGAATATGAAAACTGTTTGTTCTCATGTATTTGCGACATTGACATAAGGTAGTGACTGTGTCTAAAATATAAACATTATATAGTGACTGTTCCCTCAACTACTAACAATAAATAGTGACTGACTCTAAACTATAAACATTACATAGTGACTGTTCCCTCAACTACTAACAATAAATAGTGACTGACTCTAAACTATAAACATTACATAGTGACTGTTCCCTCAACTACTAACAATAAATAGTGACTGACTCTAAACTATAAACATTATATAGTGACTGTTCCCTCAACTACTAACAATAAATAGTGACTTACTCTAAACTATAAACATTATATAGTGACTGTTCCCTCAACTACTAACAATAAATAGTGACTGACTCTAAACTATCAACATTATATAGTGACTGTTCCCTCAACTACTAACAAAAAATAGTGACTGACTCTAAACTATAAACATTATATAGTGACTGTTCCCTCAACTACTAACAATAAATAGTGACTGACTCTAAACTATCAACATTAGATAGTGACTGTGTCTAAACTATCAACATTAGATAGTGACTGTGTCTAAACTATCAACATTAGATAGTGACTGTGTCTAAACTATCAACATTAGATAGTGACTGTTTCAAAACTATCAACCTTAGATAGTGACTGTTTCAAAACTATCAACATTAGGTAGTGGCTGTGTCTAAACTATCAACATTAGATAGTTACTGTGTCTAAACTATCAACATTAGATAGTGACTGTTCCCTAAATGATCAACATTAGATAGTGACTGTGTCTAAAATATCAACATTAGATAGTGACTGTGTCTAAATTATCAACATTTGATAGTTACTCTTCCCTAAACTATCAACATTAGATAGTGACTGTGTCTCAACGATCAACATTAGAGAGTTACTGTGTCTAAACTATCAACATTAGATAGTGACTGTTCCCTAAATGATCAACATTAGATAGTGACTGTGTCAATAATATCAACATTAGATACTGTGTTTAAACGATCAACATTAGATAGTGACTGTGTCTAAACTATCAACATTAGATAGTGACTGTTCCCTAAATGATCAACATTAGATAGTGACTGTTTCTAAAATATCAACATTAGATAGTGACTGTGTCTAAAATATCAACATTAGATAGTGACTGTGTCTAAATTATCAACATTTGATAGTGACTGTGTCAAATTATCAACATTTGATAGTTACTCTTCCCTAAACTATCAACATTAGATAGTGACTGTGTCTCAACGATCAACATTAGATAGTTACTGTGTCTAAACTATCAACATTAGATAGTGACTGTTCCCTAAATGATCAACATTAGATAGTGACTGTGTCAATAATATCAACATTAGATACTGTGTTTAAACGATCAACATTAGATAGTGACTCTGTTTAAACTATCCACATTAGATAGTGACTGCTCCCCAAACTATCAACATTAGATAGTGAATGTTCCATAAACTATCAACATTAGATAGTGACTGTGTCTAAACTATCAACATATAAGACATGGTAATTCTAAACATAGTTTATGATAAACATGCATTGCTCTGTTTAGACAGATTCTGTGAACATGATCTATTCATCCCTGTTCCCATTACATATGAATGACTATATCTCTATCAGCTATCCTGACGGCCTCCACACAACTCTACTCCACCCTTCCTCCCTGCCTCCTCCTTCCCAGCCTGCCTCCTTACCTCGCTGCCTGTCTTACCCTCCTTCCCTCCCTGCCTGTCTTACCCTCCTTACCTCCCTGCCTCCTCCTTCCCAGCCTGCCTGTCTTACACTCCTTCCTTTCCTGCCTGTCTTACCCTCCTTCCCTCCCTGCCTGTCTTACCCTCCTTCCCTCCCTCCTTCCCTCCCTGCCTGTCTTACCCTCCTTCCCTCCCTGTCTGTCTTACCCTCCTTCCCTCCCTCCTTGCCTGCCTGCCCCTCTCCTTACCGTGCGGCGGTGCAGCCGGTCCTTCATGACACCAATGAACTCCTTGTAACTGAGCTGTCCGTCACGGTCCTCGTCGAAGATGTGGAACACAGTGTTGACCAGGTGTTCAGTCAGCTTCAGCCCCGTCGTCACATAGACTGCACGGGCCAACTCATCTGAGAGGGACGAGGGGAACAGAATCAGCATGCCACTATTTGTGCCACTAAGTTGGACTACCATTGTAGTCTCTGTCCCAAATGGCACCCTTTTCCCTATACCAGGGTCAATGAGGTTAAAAGTAGTGCACTATATAGGGAATATGGTGCCATTTGGGACGCAGTCATAGTGTAAAGATGGTGTGTTAACAGTGGAAGAGTGGAACAGTTGAACAGTGGAACAGTTGAACAGTGGAACAGTGTAAACAGTGGAAGCGTAGAAAACTTGAAGAGTGGAACAGTGTAAACAGTGGATGAGGGGAACAGTTGAAGAGTGGAACAGTGTAAACAGTGAACGAGTGGAACAGTTGAAGAGTGAAACAATGGAACAGTGTAAAAACAGTGTGGTTATTCCTCGTCCATGTATTTCAGTAGTCAAACAAATCAAATAAAGAGTGAAACTAACCTTGGTCAATGGGACGTTTGGAACAAACCTTGGACAATGGAATGATTGGAACTAACCTTGGCCAATGGAATGATTGGAACAAACCTTGGCCAATGGAATGATTGGAACTAACCTTGGCCAATGGAACAATTTGAACTAACCTTGGCCAATGGAACGATTGGAACTAACCTTGGCCAATGGAACGATTTGAACTAACCTTGGTCAATGGAACGATTGGAACAACCTTGGCCAATGGAACGATTGGAACTAACCTTGGTCAATGGAACGATTGGAACTAACCTTGGCCAATGGAACGATTGGAACTAACCTTGGCCAATGGAACGGTTGGCAAAGTTGTACATTTGCATGGCTATAGCGAAATCCTCCAGGTTGTTCATGAATTGGAAGAAGGATCTGAACTCATCAAAGGTGATTCCCTACAAGATTAAAAAAGTCAAATTCAAATCAAAGTCAAATCCAAGTCAGTCAAATCAATTAAAATCTATTCATTTTACAAAGCAGACTAAAAAGTAATTTATCTCAACTCAAATCAATAAAAACTGAAAAAGATTCTCTATTATATTAAAGTATAAAAGTAAAAAGAGGAGTCGAATCTGAGGCTCAAACGGCATGAGAGAGACAGGAAGGAATTACACATAAAGCAAACGACTGGATGTCCCAACCCAAAAGGCCAGCCAGACAATGCAACAGCACTTCACATGACACATAATCTACTCCACTTAAACCAGAGGGAAGCCTTTAGTGTCCGCGGGACCTTGAAGACATCACACAGATAACAGACACAAAGGCAGGAAAATGACCAAACAGACAGAGTATACATCGCTGGGTTGTTCCCCCCTGGTATGGATACTATGAGTTGATTGTAGCTTTTGGGGAAAAGGTCAGAGTGTTTGTAGAGTTTCTAAAGCAGATTAACCTAACACTTACATAAACAAAAACAAAAGGGGGCTGAATCACAAACATCTCAGGGTTGGCAGATGAGTCAAACACAGGCCCTATTGATGTCCACTCAACCGTCCCACTGCTACTAGAAACTCCTATAGCTCGCTCCCTCCGGCGCCCTTCTGACACAACCATCCCACTGCTACTAGAAACTCCTATAGCTCGCTCCCTCCGGCGCCCTTCTGACACAACCATCCCAATGCTACTAGAAACTCCTATAGCTCGCTCCCTCAATGCGCCCTTCTGACACAACCGTCCCACTGCTACTAGAAACTCCTATAGCTCGCTCCCTCCGGCGCCCTTCTGACACAACCATCCCAATGCTACTAGAAACTCCTATAGCTCGCTCCCTCCGGCGCCCTTCTGACACAACCGTCCCACTGCTACTAGAAACTCCTATAGCTCGCTCCCTGCGCCCACACAACCATCCCAATGCTACTGGAAACTCCTATAGCTCGCTCCCTGGCGCCCTTCTGACACAACCATCCCAATGCTACTAGAAACTCCTATAGCTCGCTCCCTCCGGCGCCCTTCTGACACAACCGTCCCACTGCTACTAGAAACTCCTAAGCTCGCTCCCTTCGCCCTTCTGACACAACCATCCCAATGCTACTAGAAACTCCTAAGCTCGCTCCCTCCGGCGCCCTCTGACACAACCATCCCACTGCTACTAGAAACTCCAGCTCGCTCCCTGGCCCTTCTGACACAACCATCCCACTGCTACTAGAAACTCCTATAGCTCGCTCCCTGGCGCCCTTCTGACACAAACATCCCACTGCTACTAGAAATGGCACAACCATCCCAATGCTACTGGAAACTCCTATAGCTCGCTCCCTCCGGCGCCCTTCTGACACAGGTTGTCCCAATGCTACTGAAACTCCTATAGCTCGCTCCCTCCGGCGCCCTTCTGACACAACCGTCCCACTGCTACTAGAAACTCCTATAGACACAACCGTCCCACTGCTACTAGAAACTCCGCTCCCTCCGGCGCCCTTCTGGATGCTACTAGAACTCATGCTACTAGAAACTCCTATAGCTCGCTCCGTCTGGCGCCCTTCTGACACAACAATCCCAATGCTGATCGCTCCCTCCGGCGCCCTTCTGACACAACCATCCCAATGCTACTAGAAACTCCTATAGCTCGTTCCCTCCGGCGCCCTTCTGACACAACAATCCCAATGCTACGAGAAACTCCTATAGCTCGCTCCCTCCGGCGCCCTTCTGACACAACCATCCCAATGCTACTAGAAACTCCTATAGCTCGCTCCCTCCGGCGCCCTTCTGACACAACCATCCCACTGCTACTAGAAACTCCATAGCTCGCTCCCTCCGGCGCCCTTCTGACAACCATCCCAATGCTACTAGAAACTCCTTCAGCTCGCTCCCTTTTACAACCGTCCCACTGCTACTAGAAAAACTCCAATAGCTCTATAGCTTTCAGCTCCCTCCAGCGCCCTTCTGACACAACCATCCCAATGCTACTAGAAACTCCTATAACCAAACTCCGCGCCCTTCTGACACAACCATCCCACTGCTAAAAGCCCTTCTCTGCTACTAGAAACTCCTATATTAAAGCGCCCTTCTGACACAACCAAAAGAAACTCCTATAACAACCATCCCAATGAGGAAACTCCTATAGCTCGCTCCCTCCGGCGCCCTTCTGACACAACCGTCCCACTGCTACTAGAAACTCCTATAGCTCGCTCCCTCCGGCGCCCTTCTGACACAACCGTCCCACTGCTACTAGAAACTCCTATAGCTCGCTCCCTCCGGCGCCCTTCTGACACAACCGTCCCACTGCTACTAGAAACTCCTATAGACACAACCGAAGGAACACAACAATCCCAATGCTACTAGAAAAGCTCGCTCCCTCCGGCGCCCTTCTGACACAACCATCCCAAACTAGAAACTCCTATAGCTCGTTCCCTCCGGCGCCCTTCTGACACAACAATCCCAATGCTCCTGACACAACCATCCCAATGGAAACTCCAGCCAGCTCGCTCCCTCCGGCGCCCTTCTGACACAACCGTCCCAATGCAACAGAAACTCCAGCTCGCTCCCTCCGGCGCCCTTCTGACACAACCATCCCAATGACAGCTCGCTCCCTCCGGCGCCCTTCTACCGTCCCACTGCTACTAGAAACTCCTATAGCTCGCTCCCTCCGGCGCCCTTCTGACACAACCAGTCCCACTGGAAGCCTTCCCTGCCCTTCTGACACAACCCACTGCTACTAGAAACTCCTATAGCTCGCTCCCTCCGGCGCCCTTCTGACACAACCGTCCCACAAACAGAAAAAGCTCGCTCCCTCCGGCGCCCTTCTGACACAACCGTCCCAATGCTACTAGAAACTCCTATAGCTCGCTCCCTCCGGCGCCCTTCTGACACAACCATCCCACTGCTACTAGAAACTCCTATAGCTCGCTCCCTCCGGCGCCCTTCTGACACAACCATCCCACTGCTACTAGAAACTCCTATAGCTCCCTCCCTCAGTGGTTCCAACACAACCATCCCAATGCTACTAGAAACTCCTATAGCTCGCTCCCTCAGTGGCCCCTCCAACACAACCATCCCAATGCTACTAGAAAATAGCTCGCTCCCTCAGTGGCCCCTCCAACACAACCATCCCAATGCTACTAGAAACTCCTATAGCTCCCTCCCTCAGTGGCCCTCCAACACAACCATCCCAATGCTACTAGAAACTCCTATAGCTCGCTCCCTCCGGCGCCCTTCTGACACAACCATCCCACTGCTACTAGAAACTCCTATAGCTCACTCCCTCCGGCGCCCTTCTGACACAACCGTCCCACTGCTACTAGGGCTCCCTGGCGCCCTTCTGACACAACCATCCCAATGCTACTAGAAACTCCTTGGCTCCTCCGGCGCCCTTCTGACACAACCATCCCAATGCTACTAGAAACTCCTATAGCTCCCTCCCTCAGTGGCCCCTCCAACACAACCATCCCAATGCTACTAGAAACTCCTATAGCTCGCTCCCTCAGTGGCCCCTCCAACACAACCATCCCAATGCTACTAGAAACTCCTATAGCTCGCTCCCTCAGTGGCCCCTCCAACACAACCATCCCAATGCTACTAGAAACTCCTATAGCTCGCTCCCTCCGGCGCCCTTCTGACACAACCGTCCCACTGCTACTAGAAACTCCTATAGCTCGCTCCCTCCGGCGCCCTTCTGACACAACCATCCCAATGCTACTGGAAACTCCTATAGCTCGCTCCCTCCGGCGCCCTTCTGACACAACCATCCCAATGCTACTAGAAACTCCTATAGCTCGCTCCCTCCGGCGCCCTTCTGACACAACCGTCCCACTGCTACTAGAAACTCCTATAGCTCGCTCCCTCCGTCGCCCTTCTGACACAACCATCCTAATGCTACTAGAAACTCCTATAGCTCGCTCCCTCCGGCGCCCTTCTGACACAACCATCCCACTGCTACTAGAAACTCCTATAGCTCGCTCCCTCCGGCGCCCTTCTGACACAACCATCCCACTGCTACTAGAAACTCCTATAGCTCGCTCCCTCCGGCGCCCTTCTGACACAACCGTCCCACTGCTACTAGAAACTCCTATAGCTCGCTCCCTCCGGCGCCCTTCTGACACAACCGTCCCAATGCTACTAGAAACTCCTATAGCTCGCTCCGTCCGGCGCCCTTCTGACATAACAATCCCAATGCTACTAGAAACTCCTATAGCTCGCTCCCTCCGGCGCCCTTCTGACACAACCATCCCAATGCTACTAGAAACTCCTATAGCTCGTTCCCTCCGGCGCCCTTCTGACACAACAATCCCAATGCTACGAGAAACTCCTATAGCTCGCTCCCTCCGGCGCCCTTCTGACACAACCATCCCAATGCTACTAGAAACTCCTATAGCTCGCTCCCTCCGGCGCCCTTCTGACACAACCGTCCCACTGCTACTAGAAACTCCTATAGCTCCCTCCGGCGCCCTTCTGACACAACCATCCCAATGCGGCTCCCGCCCTTCTGACACAACCGTCCCACTGCTACTAGAAACTCCTATAGCTCGCTCCCTCCGGCGCCCTTCTGACACAACCATCCCAATGCTACTAGAAACTCCTATAGCTCGCTCCCTCCGGCGCCCTTCTGACACAACCGTCTGCTACTAGAAACTCCTATAGCTCGCTCCCTCCGGCGCCCTTCTGACACAACCGTCCCACTGCTACTAGAAACTCCTATAGCTCGCTCCCTCCGGCGCCCTTCTGACACAACCGTCCCACTGCTACTAGAAACTCCTATAGCTCGCTCCCTCCGGCGCCCTTCTGACACACCGTCCCACTGCTACTAGAAACTCCTATAGCTCGCTCCCTCCGGCGCCCTTCTGACACAACCGTCCCACTGCTACTAGAAACTCCTATAGCTCGCTCCCTCCGGCGCCCTTCTGACACAACCGTCCCAATGCTACTAGAAACTCCTATAGCTCGCTCCCTCCGGCGCCCTTCTGACACAACCATCCCACTGCTACTAGAAACTCCTATAGCTCGCTCCCTCCGGCGCCCTTCTGACACAACCATCCCACTGCTACTAGAAACTCCTATAGCTCGCTCCCTCAGTGGCCCCTTCAACACAACCATCCCAATGCTACTAGAAACTCCTATAGCTCGCTCCCTCAGTGGCCCCTCCAACACAACCATCCCAATGCTACTAGAAACTCCTATAGCCGCTCCCTCAGTGGCCCCTCCAACACAACCATCCCAATGCTACTAGAAACTCCTATAGCTCCCTCCCTCAGTGGCCCCTCCAACACAACCATCCCAATGCTACTAGAAACTCCTATAGCTCCCTCCGGCGCCCTTCTGACACAACCATCCCACTGCTACTAGGCGTCCCACTGCCCTCCTATAGCTCGCTCCCTCCGGCGCCCTTCTGACACAACCATCCCAATGCTACTAGAAACTCCTATAGCTCGCTCCCTCCGGCGCCCTTCTGACACAACCATCCCAATGCTACTAGAAACTCCTATAGCTCCCTCCCTCAGTGGCCCCCAACACAACCATCCCAATGCTACTAGAAACTCCTAGTGGCCCCTCCAACACAACCATCCCAATGCTACTAGAAACTCCCTCGCTCCCGGCGCCCTTCTGACACAACCATCCCAATGCTACTAGAAACTCCTATAGCTCCCTCCCTCAGTGGCCCCTCCAACACAACCATCCCAATGCTACTAGAAACTCCTATAGCTCGCTCCCTCAGTGGCCCCTCCAACACAACCATCCCAATGCTACTAGAAACTCCTATAGCTCACTCCCTCCGGCGCCCTTCTGACACAACCATCCCAATGCTACTAGAAACTCCTATAGCTCCCTCCCTCAGTGGCCCCTCCAACACAACCATCCCAATGCTACTAGAAACTCCTATAGCTCACTCCCTCAGTGGCCCCTCCAACACAACCATCCCTGCTACTAGAAACTCCTATAGCGCCCTCAGTGGCCCCTCCAACACAACCATCCCAATGCTACTAGAAACTCCTATAGCTCACTCCCTCCGGCGCCCTTCTGACACAACCATCCCAATGCTACTAGAAACTCCTATAGCTCCCTCCCTCAGTGGCCCCTCCAACACAACCATCCCAATGCTACTAGAAACTCCTATAGCTCGCTCCCTCCGGCGCCCTTCTGACACAACCATCCCAATGCTACTAGAAACTCCTATAGCTCCCTCCCTCAGTGGCCCCTCCAACACAACCATCCCAATGCTACTAGAAACTCCTATAGCTCGCTCCCTCAGTGGCCCCTCCAACACAACCATCCCAATGCTACTAGAAACTCCTATAGCTCCGGCGCCCTTCTCCCTCCCAATGGCAGTGGCCCCTCCAACACAACCATCCCAATGCTACTAGAAACTCCTATAGCTCACTCCCTCAGTGGCCCCTCCAACACAACCATCCCAATGCTACTAGAAACTAACCATCAGTGGCCCCTCCAACACAACCATCCCAATGCTACTAGAAACTCCTATAGCCCTTCTGACACAACCATCCCTACTAGGCGCTCCCTCCCTCAGTGGCCCCTCCAACACAACCATCCCAATGCTACTCCCACTGCTACTAGAAACCATCCCAATGCTACTAGCTCCTATAGCTCGCTCCTCAGTGGCCCCTCCAACACAACCATCCCACTGCTACTGGAAACTCCTATAGCTCCCTCCCTCAGTGGCCCCTCCAACACAACCATCCCACTGCTACTGGAAACTCCTATAGCTCCCTCCCTCAGTGGCCCCTCCAACACAACCATCCCACTGCTACTAGAAACTCCTATAGCTCCCTCCCTCAGTGGCCCCTCCAACACAACCAACACACTGAGCCTAACAAATGATGTAACGAGCCATTTGTGACGCTTTGCTATTTTAACAAAGCAAGCTCCATAAACTATCTCTTAGCACAACGACGAGACCCACTTGATTATCAATGGCGATCTAGCAACAAGCTACTCGGCCCGCTGAGAAGCTGCTCACCTCTTTATGTGTGGGTCAGTGTGTCGAATGAAAAACAAACTAAAAACCTAAAATGTGAAAGTTTCACTCAGCAACTAATTCACGGTTGCCTTCACCGCAAGTGAAAAACAACAGAGAAGTTTTCAGACAAGTATTTGGTTAGATAGTATGTCCACATTAATCATTTCAGTAATACCACAGAACAGAAATTACACAATAAGAAATCCCATTCCATCTTGGTGTATCACTATCTATGTTATGGCAAGCTGGTTACCTGATACCACTCTACACATTATTGCCACTCAGTTTATTGCTAAATAAGTAACATTTAATCTTCTTTTTTGTCAAAACTGAAAATAGAAAATAAGATTTAATTGATTGAAAAACATGAGAATGACCAGTTGATTACTGGTTGACTAAATCAATCTCACACTTCCAAACTAAGTAAAGCACACTTGCATGTGTTTGGAACAAAAGGCTATGAGGGTATTTAGGTTGAGTTGCCTTGGGGGCCAGGGGTGTTGGTGAGTCAAGGGCAAAGGGCTGAGCGGGTGTGTAGGGGGGATCATCTGGTGGGGGTTATGGGGGAGGGGGGGGTCGTCTGGAGGGTTGAGGGGGGGTTTCTGGGAGGTGACAGTAAAGGGGTGGAGGAGGGGGATGGAGGTAGTTTGAGGTGATATGGTGGTAGTTTGAGGTGAGGGGGATGGAGGTAGATTGAGGTGATATGGAGGTAGTTTTAGGTGAGGGGGATGGAGGAAGTTTTAGGTGATATGGTGGTAGTTTGAGGTGGGGGGAGGGAGGTAGATTGAGGTGATATGGTGGTAGTTTGAGGTTAGGGGAGATGGAGGTAGATTGAGGTTATATGGTGGTAGTTTGGGGTGAGGGGAGATGGAGGTAGATTGAGGTGATATGGTGGTAGTTTGGGGTGAGGGGAGATGGAGGTAGATTGAGGTGATATGGTGGTAGTTTGAGGTGATATGAAGGTAGTTTTAGGTGAGGGGATGGAGGTAGATTGAGGTGATATGATGGTAGTTTGAAGTGAGGGGGATGGAGGTAGATTGAGGTGATATGGAGGTAGTTTGAGGTGAGGGGAGATGGAGGAAGTTTTAGGTGGGGGGTGGAGGTAGATTGAGGTGATATGGAGGAAGTAATAGGTGAGGGAGATGGAGGTAGATTGAGGTGATATGGTGGTAGTTTGAGGTGAGGGGGATGGAGGTAGATTGAGGTGATATGGAGGTAGTTTGAGGTGAGCTGAGATGGAGGTAGTTTGAGGTGAGGTGGGATGTAGATAGTTTGAGGTGAGCGGAGATGGAGGTAGTTTGAGGTGAGGGGGGATGGAGGTAGTTTTAGGTGAGGGGAGACGGAGGTAGTTTTAGGTGAGGGGAGATGGAGGTAGTTTGAGATGAGATGTAGGTAGTTTTAGGTGAGGGGGATGGAGGTAGTTTAAGGTGAGGGGAGACGGAGGTAGTTTGAGATGAGATGTAGGTAGTTTTAGGTGAGGGGGATGGAGGTAGTTTAAGGTGAGGGGGGATAGAGGTAGTTTTAGGTGAGGGGGATGGAGGTAGTGTGAGGTGAGCGGGGATGGAGGTAGTTTGAGGTGAGATGGAGGTAGTTTGAGGTGAGCAGGGAGGAGGTAGTTTTAGGTGAGGGGGGATAGATGTAGTTTGAGGTGAGATGGAGGTAAATTGAGGTAGTTTGAGGTGAGGGGGGATGGAGGTAGTTTAAGGTGAGGGGAGATGGAGGTAAATGGCGGTAGTTTGAGGTGAGGGGAGATGAAGGTAGTTTGAGGTGAGGGGGATGGAGGTAGATTGAGGTGATATGGAGGTAGTTTGAGGTGAGGGGGATGGAGGTAGATTGAGGTGATATGGAGGTAGTTTGAGGTGAGGGGAGATGGAGGTAGTTTAAGGTGAGGGGGATAGAGGTAGTTTGAGGTGAGGGGAGATGGAGGTAGTTTGAGGTCAGGGGAGATGGAGGTAGTTTGAGGTAAGGGGAAATGGAGGTAGTTTGAGGTGAGATGGAGGTAGTTTGAGGTGAGAGGAGATGGAGGTAGTTTGAGATGAGATGTAGGTAGTTTTAGGTGAGGGGGATGGAGGTAGTTTGAGGTGAAGGGGGATGGAGGTAGTTTGAGGTGAAGGGGGATGGAGGTCATTTGAGGTGAGGGGAGATGGAGTTAATTTGAGGTGAGGGGGGATGGAGGATGGAGTAGTTTGAGGTGAGGGGGAGCCTTAGGGTGCTTGAGTGTGTTAGCATAAGGCAAAGACTACATTGCAAGCGCTCCACAATCACCTTCTCATCTGTAATGCTCTTGCGCACATTGTCCAGGTAACCTGCAATGTCATCTACGTTGGTGAAACGCAACAGGATGTGGGCAAAGTCCTCCTCACTGATGATAGGCAGGCCTTTGGAATAGGACAGGAACTCAATCTCAAGCACCTCTGTCTGCAAGTTGTCCATGAATCTGGGGAGGGATGGAGAGGGAGACAGAGAGGGGTGGAGAGGGAAACAGAGAAGGGTGGAGAGGGAGACAGAGAAGGGTGGAGAGGGAGAAAGAGAGGGGTGGAGAGGGAGACAGGGAGGAGAGGGAGGCAGAGAGGAGTGAAGAGGGAGATAGAGAGGGGTGGAGAGGGAAACAGAGGGGTGGAGAGGGAGACAGAGGAGTGGAGAGGGAGACAGCGAGGTGATGAGGGAGACAGAGAGATGGAGAGGGAGACAGAGAAGTAAAGAGGGAGACAGAGGCACTGGTAATAGGTAATGCCACCACTAACTCACATACCGTACAGAGAGAGGGGACACTGGACGGGGTACCTGACTATAGCTACCACAATGAGTTAGGATGAGTATGATTCATTCAAATGTGCAAATATTTATATAATTAGTAGAAATTACAATTGTGTATTGTACATTATATACAGCGCATTCGGAAAGTATTGAGACCCTTACTCAGTACTTTGTTGCACATTGTATATATATCTGACACTGCAAATGCAAGATGTAAGTTGGAGTTTTTGTACATTTCCCTACTTGCCTGTAAAAATCATCGAAGCCCAACTCTGCCTTTCCCTTTTTCCCGAAGAAATGAACCAGCAGGGTCGTGTCGGTCATATTTTCATCTATATTCTGGGAGGGAAAACAAATGTGTGATTTAGTCTGACTTCCATTCCTCATAAAGAAATGGACCACTTATGGCCGACCACGAGGACCATTTATCCACAAAGACCCAACCATGCAAAATACATTTGACTCACACAAACACACACATGCTTGTACGTAGAAACATGCAGCCAAGTGCCACATACAGAGCTCTTGAACAACACAAATGCAGACAAATGCTTTTATGCTCCCTTCATTGTCTAATATCAATGTGTAAATGTAGCACACCTCCGTCATTTTACAATTGACTATGTTAATGGTTTATATGTGGCTAGGAAACACAGGGAGACCAACGTTGAACTTCCAGCATTTTCCCTTCTCCTGACAGTTACACATGGTACTGAGCCATATCAGAGTCATGTTACACATGGTACTGAGCCATATCAGAGTCATGTTACACATGGTACTGAGCCATATCAGAGTCATCAACCAAACTAGGGTCAACAACATAGTTTATCATCAACAACAAAATAAATCAATGTATTGAGCATGATACCATATCATGTGACATTTAAGACACAACATTACACAGACCTAATCAAGAGAACCCGTAAACACCTACAGGTTAAATAGGAAAGGGACACATCTGAAAACAAGACATGTGTAGCTACCTCCAGGTCAGAAAAGAGAGCTTGGCTTGCCCCCTTTCTCAGAGCATCCCACATGCCCCGGGGCTCTAACTGCTGGGCCTCTTTTCTAAGGACCTGTGATGGTGGTAGAGTAGTGGAGGCAGAGCTGTTAGATGACGACAGAGCACATCTGGCAGACATTAACAGCATTAACATCAGGCATTAGCATTAAACACACACACAAAAACAGGCAAACAGACTGACGGACAGAGAGAAGTAGAGATGGACAGACGGACGGACAGACAGAACTAGAAACAGACAGATGAATAGACAAACAGACTGACCGACAGACAGGCAGAGTATCTTTCAAATAGCCAACTGATTTGAACTGATTGACACTACTGAACTCATCCTTGCAGTTACAACAGTAAAACAACTCTCTGACATCCAACCACCCAGCCAGGCAGTCTTAGACAGGACATGAGTGCTGAGAAGTCCTCACTGTCAGTATAGTAACCACATATCTAGGAAGTCTGTGAAAGACTGAAACACCCCATCCATAAAGCTGTGAGCTCTGCTCTGCACTGGAGCATGCAGCCTTCTGGCGAGGAATTCAGCCAAGACAGCTGCATATGTCCGAGACACACAGGGCGTGAAGGGTGAATTCATGACAGGTTTACAGTGTAACTGAATCCACTCAATCTGAATACATCATCGTTTGAACATAGCTGCAAGCTGAATGCAGGTTACGGTGTACTTTTCATCCACACTTGTGAAATGGGATCAGATTGTGATTAAATAAACATTTTGGAATGATATCTCTCTTTGTTCATTGTAGTTGATAGTGGCCCACCCTACCATGTCCCAGAGGGGGAGGCAGGTTACACCCTATCAATGAGAAAATGTTGTCACTCTTGTATAATCATGGGCAATGGAAACCATCCAATACATTTCAAGAATACAACGATTCTTTCAAATGCAGCATCCCAAAGTGTCTGTGGAAGTCAGTGTCTTTTTCATCCAAGTGAATGTTATGTCTGGACTAGTGTGACATCAAACAAACAAGGCTGCTTCTCACCAGTGTGACCAACTCTCACTCAGTAAGGTCATGCAACAGTGAATTCCTTTACTCCTGCAGTCCTATTGATATAATAATGTAGAGTCTAGCATTATTACTCTTTGGTAACAGTACTAGTAATACTAGTTATGTGAATGATAGCATTACATGTACAGTTGAAGTTGGATGTTTACACACACCTTAGCCAAATACATTTAAACTCAGTGTTTCACAATTCCTGACATTTAATCCAAGGAAAAATTCCCTGTTTTAGGTCAGATTAGGATCACCACTTTATTTTAAGAATGTGAAATGTCAGAATAATAGTAGAGAGAATGATTTATTTCAGCTTTTATTTCTTCACATCACATTCTCAGTGGGTCAGAAGTTTGCATACACTCAATTAGTATTTGGTAGCATTGCCTTTAAATTGTTTAACTTGGGTCAAACGTTTCAGGTAGCCTTCCACAAGCTTCCCACAATAAGTTGGGTGAATTTTTGCCCATTCCTCCTGACAGAGCTGGTGTAACTGAGTCAGGTTTGTAGGCCTCCTTGCTCGCACATGCTTTTTCAGTTCTGCCCACACATTTTCTATGGGATTGAGGTTAGGGCTTTGTGATGGCCACTCCAATACCTTGACTTTGCTGTCCTTAAGCCATTTCGCCACAACTTTGGAAGTATGCTTGTGGCCATTGTCCATTTGGAAGACCCATTTGCGACCAAGCTTTAACATCCTGACTGATGTCTTGAGATGTTTTGCTTCAATATATGCACATAATTTTCCTCCTCATGGTTCCATCTATTTTGTGAAGTGCACCAGTCCCTCCTGCAGCAAAGCACCCCCACAACATGATGCTGCCACCCCGTGCTTCACGGTTGGGATGGTGTTATTCGGCTTGCAAGTGTCACCCTATTTCCTCCAAACATAACGATGGTCATTATGGCCAAACAGTTCTATTTTTGTTTCATCAGACCAGTAGACATTTCTCCAAAAAGTACGATCTTTGTCCCCATGTGCAGTTGCAAACCGTATTCTGGCTTTTTTATGGTGGTTTTGAAGCAGTGGCCTCTTCCTTGCTGAGCGGCCTTTCAGGTTATGTCGATATAGGACCTGTTTTACTGTGGATATAGATACTTTTGTACCTTTTTGCTCATCAAAAGGTCCTTTGCTTTTGTTCTGGGATTGATTTGCACTTTTCGCACCAAGTACGCTCATTTCTATGAGACAGAACACGTCTCCTTCCTGAGCGGTATGACGGCTGCATGGTCCCATGGTGTTTATACTTGCATACAATTGTTTGTACAGATGAACGTGGTACCTTCAGGAGTTTGGAAATTGCTCCGAAGGATGAACCAGACTTGTGGAGTTCTACATTGATTTTTCTGAGATCTTGGCTGATTTCTTTTGATTTTCCCATGATGTCAGACAAAGAGGCACTGAGTTTGAAGGTAGGCCTTGACATACATCCACAGGTACACCTCCAATTGACTCAAATGATGTAAATTAGCCTATCAGAAGCTTCTAAAGCCATGACATCATTTTCTGGAATTTTCCAAGCTGTTTAAAGGCACAGTCAACTTAGTGTATGTAAACTTCTGACCCACTGGAATTGTGATACAGTGAATTATAAGTGAAATCATCTGTCTGTAAACAATTGTTGGAAAAATTACTTGTGTAATGCACAAAGTAGATGTCCTAACCGACTTGCCAAAACTATAGTATGTTAACAAGAAATTTGTGGAGTGATTGAAAAACAAGTTTTAATGACTCCAACCTAAGTGTATATAAACTTCTGACTTCAACTGCAGTACTGTTCACCATTCTATCAGGTTTTAGCTCTAGGACATTCCTTGAAACAAATAATCCCAGCGAAACAGTTTTCCAGGGCCAACTTCTGCCTCCACCCACAGGTGAGCAAAACACTCTGTTGACAAGTGCAGATTTTTTTTACCTCATCCTTTTTGCCCTGGTTCTCGATGTCTCTCATGTCTCGACATCGCCTTGTTCAAAGGCACCACGAACAGCCAACCAGTGAGGGCCAGATCCTCTAACACATGTCCTCAAAATGTGTCTTGCTTCATTTCATAATATTTATTTATCTTATTCTTTTTCTATGCCTGGCAGGGGAATGAGACAGTTGAGACAGCTGATAAAACACCTCTTCCTCTCCGCTTCATCGCTCTTCACCAGAGGGAGATTCATGACTTGATCCCAGAACTAATTACTAAGTCTTTAATGTGCCGCTGCTCTCTCTCCATCTCGGCCCATTAAAAGAGTATGAAATGTTTGTAATTAGAATACACGGGTGGGGAAAGCCCAACCGCAGGTTTCAAGACATGCCTGTCATGTAGAGTTTGAAAAGATGTGCCTTTTGAACCATTCTCTGAGAGGATACCTTGAGTGATGCAGAACAAATCAAAACCAAGACACACCTTAACCCGACAGCTCTTAAAACAACCATCTCAAAAGCACTGGTTTTCTTCTTGCTAGCTGCAGCAGCACCCTTTTCTATGTGTCTGTGTTGAGACATTCATTCTAGCAGTACTAGCTCTATAGCTCTCACTGACTGGCACGCCGATCAGCATGGTCAAGCCCACCACAAAAGGTAACCCGAGCCCAAATACCCCTTTTTAAGAAACTGTAAAAATAAAACATGGGGGTCCGGGAGGAATGCTGTCAGTCTTCAGATAAGGGCCTTTTGAAAAGGAACCCATCGCTCAGCCAGCCACTCTGACAGACAGCAGGCCAGTACATAAATCATCTGCTCTGCTGTGGCAGTCCAGCGGCACAGCCAGAGTTTGGACTGGACCCATTACGGCTGCATTGTCCTGGCTACCTCGCAGCTCGCATGACGCTCTGCTAACCTTGCACATGAGAAGGCCAAGATACAGTAATACCATCAATGCGTTTAGCATGGAATGGCTTCCGTGGTTTTCATGCCCATTAGCTCACTTGGCTAAGTTACTACAGTAGATTCCTTACATTTTTGATAAGCAAAATAGGCCACATGCAACAGGCTAGCCAAGAAGAAAACACATAACAGAAAGTACAGATATTCTGGTGAGAGGGAGAATACATACTCTCTGTGCACGGGACTCCCGGTTCCCATACAGTTGTAAGTTCTATAAAATGCAGGGGAAAGATGGATGCGGGCATGCAAGATATAGAACCATGTTAGAGACAGGGTAGAGATAGAACCATGTTAGAGATAGGGTGTAGAACCATGTTCTATAAACCATAGAGATAGCAGGGTAGAGAGAGATAGAACCATAGAGAGGGTAGAGGTAGAACCATAGACATAGGGTAGAGATAGAACCATGTTAGAGACAGGGTAGAGATAGAACCATGTTAGAGAGGGTAGAGGTAGAACCATGTTAGACATAGGGTAGAGATAGAACCATGTTAGAGAGGGTAGAGGTAGAACCATGTTAGAGACAGGGTAGAGATAGAACCATGTTAGAGACCATGTTAGACATAGGGTAGAGATAGAACCATGTTAGAGAGGGTAGAGGTAGAACCATGTTAGAGATAGGGTAGAGATAGAACCATGTTTAGAGATAGAACCATGTTAGAGAGGGTAGAGATAGGGTAGAGATAGAACCATGTTAGAGATAGTAGAGAGATAGAACCATGTTAGAGATAGGGTAGAGATAGAACCATGTTAGAGATAGAGTATGAGATATAAACCATGTTAGAACCATGTTAGACATAGGGTAGAGATAGAACCATGTTAGAGAGGTAGAGGTAGAACCATGTTAGACATAGGGTAGAGATAGAACCATGTTAGAGAGTAGAGGTAGAGATAGAGATAGAACCATGTTAGAACCATAGGGTAGAGATAGAACCATGTTGTAGAACCATGTTAGAGAACCATGGGTAGAGATAGAACCATGTTAGACAGAGAGAGATAGGTAGAGGTAGAACCATGTTAGACATAGGGTAGAGATAGAACCATGTTAGAGATAGGGTAGAGATAGAACCATGTTAGAGATAGGGTAGAGATAGAACCATGTTAGAGAGGGTAGAGATAGAACCATGTTAGACATAGGGTAGAGATAGAACCATGTTAGAGAGAGTAGAACCATGAGTAGGGTAGAGATAGAACCATGTTAGAGATAGAACCATGTTAGAGATAGAGTAGAGATAAAACCATGTTAGAGATAGAACCATGTTAGAGAGGGAGAACCATAGGGTAGAGATAGAACCATGTTAGAGATATGTGGTAGAGATAGAACCATGTTAAAGAGGCTGGAGATAGAACCATGTTAGAGATAGAACCATGTTAGAGATAGAGTAGAGATAAAACCATAGGGTTAGAACCATAGAACCATGTTAGACATAGGGTAGAGATAGAACCATGTTAGAGAGAACCATGTTAGAGTAGAGATAAAACCATGTTTGAGATAGGGTAAGAACCATGTTAGAGATAGAGTAGAGATAAAACCATGTTAGAGACAGGGTAGAGATAGAACCATGTTAGAGATAGAACCATGTTAGAGATAGAGTAGAGATAAAACCATGTTAGAGATAGGGTAGAGATAGAACCATGTTAGGGAAAAGGTAGAGATAGAACCATGTTAGAGATAGGGTAGAGCTAGAACCATGTTAGAGATAGGGTAGAGATAGAACCATGTTAGAGATAGGGTAGAGATAGAACCATGTTAGAGATATGTGGTAGAGATAGAACCATGTTAGAGAGGCTGGAGATAGAACCATGTTAGAGATAGGGTAGAGATAGAAGAGATAGAACCCACCATGTTAGAGATAGAACCATGTTAGAGATATGGGGTAGAGATAGAACCATGTTAAAGAGGCTGGAGATAGAACCATGTTAGAGATAGAACCATGTTAGAGATAGAGTAGAGATAAAACCATGTTAGAGACAGGGTAGAGATAGAAACATGTTAGCGATAGAACCATGTTAGGGAAAGGGTAGAGATAGAACCATGATAGAGATAGAACCATGTTAGAGATAGAGTAGAGATAAAACCATGTTAGGGAAAGGGTAGAGATAGAACCATGTTAGAGATAGGGTAGAGATAGAACCATTTTAGAGATATGGAGTAGAGATAGAACCATGTTAGAGATAGGGTAGAGATAGAACCATGTTAGAACATGCAGGAAAGACTGTCCATTGTTCTATGTTCAAAGGTGTCTTCAACAATACAGGACATTATCACAAAACATTTCATAGTCTATCAATCTAAAGACTTTACATTCATTTTAATGTAAACATTTCCAAAAATGTACACTCCTTTCATTGGTTCACTGAATAAGACTAATCCTGTTGTACTGTTGATGTGATAGGACCTCACTCAGATAGTCTGTCTTATTATTGTGATCAAATCCTTGTGTTACATCCACCATACTGTCTATCTACAGCCTACCACATTAACCATGTCTGTCTACAGCCTACCACATCCACCATAATGTCTGTCAACAGTCTACCACATCCACCATGCGATCCGTCTACAGTCTACCACATCCACCATAATGTCTGTCAACAGTCTACCACATCCACCATGCGGTCTGTCTACAGTCTACCACATCCACCATAATGTCTGTCAACAGTCTACCACATCCACCATAATGTCTGTCAACAGTCTACCACATCCACCATGCGGTCTGTCTACAGTCTACCACATCCACCATAATGTCTGTCAACAGTCTACCACATCCACCATAATGTCTGTCAACAGTCTACCACATCCACCATGCGGTCTGTCTACAGTCTACCACATCCACCATAATGTCTGTCAACAGTCTACCACATCCACCATGCGGTCTGTCTACAGTCTACCACATCCACCATAATGTCTGTCAACAGTCTACCACATCCACCATAATGTCTGTCAACAGTCTACCACATCCACCATGCGGTCTGTCTACAGTCTACCACATCCACCATAATGTCTGTCTACAGCTCAAACACTTTCTCCCTGACTTCCATACTTCCTGCAGGACAATTTTATTGTTCCAAACTTTAAATGTATAATGGGGAAACATTGCTCTTTGTAATTTCTATCTAAATGAACTTTACAGGAATTAATACCTAGAATAAATGCATGGCCTAAATGCGGAGAATATTCCAGAAAGAAATGCCTCTCCTTACCAGCTTGTCAGACCTTGGAGCACCATCATCTGCTTCTTTTCTATCCTTTTTCTTACGGAAGATTTCCTCAAGCTGGTTAGAAGACAGAAGATGTTCCGATGTTATTCAGACTTCCCTCACTAACCAAAGGAACTATCCTTCTCATTTAACCTTAATATAATTACATACCACCAAGAACTCCCGTTTGTCCACCATTTTGTTTCCATCTGCATCAAACATGTTGAAAGCTATCTTAAAGCCAGAATGAGGTTCTGGGAAAGGACCGAGAAAAGAGATAAGACAAGAAACCACGTTCAAACTAACATCTTACGTATGTTTTCTTTTTTAAATAAAATATCTAATCAAACATACTTACTTGTTAAAATGCAGAGCAGGAATAGATACTCTGTGTAACCGATGATGCCTGGAAACAAAAATACAAATGTTTGGCTTTAATCTTGACTGTCATAAATGTATATAGAAAGTTCATAAAATAATTGAACATTAGTCTAGCAGTTTACTTGAGTTATATAGAGTTTTTCAAAGTCCTGCCCTAACTCTTCACATGCATGAAACACCCCATGAAACAGTGCAACACCTTTAGACAACAGCTAATCTTCTCTTTCATATTGATAACATCTTAGAAAGGTGCCTCTTAATTCATGGTTGGTGTTCTCATCACACAAACAGAGGCTTTACAACGTAAGTGACCTATCTGGACACAACCCCAAACAAAATGAAGCCCCAGTGCTGGCTTCAGTGCGTCCTCTGTTTGGATAACACGGTTTAAAACATTCTCCAGTGATCTGTCACTGATTGTGGATGCCTGATTCGGCTTCCTGTTCCTTTTTGTGTTCTAGAACTCCCTTTGTTGTGTGACTGCGAGAAGAAGAGAAGAGTAACTGTCAGGGTCCATCTCAGTAGACTGAGGAGGGTTGTCTTGCTGCCTCTGAAAGCATTCCCAAGCGTTTGTTTGCAGGAGAAGACAGTGACTAAAGCACAGACAGCTCTGGGTGTTATGGGAAAAGGATTCAGGTATGGCCTTTGCTCCAGGGAGATTTCCCCCCAAAAAAGGACACTTGGGAGGAAAAAATACTATGAATGGACTATGGTAGTGCATCCAATAAAATCCTCTTTCTTTATATTTCTGATACTCCTTGTCATATAAAAGTTCTGCAGATATCTGATGTTTGTCTGCGTTTGGATAGTTGAATGTGGTGGGGAAGTACTGGATGCCAATAGAGAGTTTCTGTTGAAAAGTCCCAATGAAATGGTGCATCCCAACATGAGTCTTTGATCTGCTCGAGAACTTCTCTGTTGAAAATGTATAGGGCCTTAAAATGACTAAAGTTCTCTGACTTTTTAAGGGTTAAATAGGTTGGAGAGAAAAAATATTTAAGATTCTAGCCATGTCTCACCAATAACACACACACCTTCACTCAGGGAGAGAGAAACCTTCCCTCCCCTCTCCAACCCTCCCCTTCCCTCCCCAATCCCCAACCCTTCCAACCTCTGAGCTCAAGAAGATGTTGTCAGACAATAGAAATAATTCCTCAGAAACACTTCGTATAGAGTGGCAGAACCGGAGATGTAATCCTACTCCATTCTTAGGATTCATCATGTCCATGGTGATCAGGAGGCAGCCAGTGGGACGTGTCTCAACAGAACCGGGTTCAAACAGCACCTCTCATTCTCAAAGCAAGGCTTTGTTCGCTGATCAATCCAATCCTTTTTTTCTCGGCAAAACCGCCATGTTTAACAGCAGGATTAAAAGCCCCAGATCCCAGCGTTGGCACTTAGCTAAAGCAACAGAGGAGAGAGCAGGGAGAACTTATACACCAAACACAGGGTTTGAAACGCAGGGAGTGATGTTCACTTCTTCAGGGAGCAATGAGAACAGGTTGCTTGAACCATGTTTCCATGAAAATAACAACGTTGAAGAACATTTACAATTACCTCCTTTCCTCAGCTTGTCAATATTGTAGCGAATCGAGGGAGTGGGAAGCGAACCCGGGTCTCTTGTGTAAAAGGCAAACACTATGCATTGCAGCAATACATTTTACCTACTTGATGGGAATCGTAACGTGGCTCATATTTCAAGGATCGCTACACTATTTTGAAAATACAAGCACATCTCATTCTCAGTACAGGGATTTAGTTTATTATAACTGGTAACGGTATCGCTAATCAATGATACATCCTATATAGGGTAGATTTCCTTCACCCTCGTATCTAAGGTTACCTGAGAGCAAATGACAACATCACTGATTGATGGAAAGATAAGATGGTGTTTACTGCCTGTACTCTGTTCTCGATTGATTTGGTATATGGAACCTGCAAACATTCCACTGGCCATATTCTTGATGATAGAGAGAGTTAAGGAGTCTTACCTCGGTGGCGTAGGTTCCTGAATAAAGTGGATGATCCTTTAAAAACAGGAGGCGTGTCTGCCAGCATCTGTTCCAACTCCTTCAACAATGGAAGAAAATCACAGTGTTTACTCTTTGAAGAATCAGTACACAAACATGAATAATTAATTATTATACACTGAGTGTAAGATTAGGAACACCCTTTTCCATGGTAGATGAAGGGGAGGTGACACTATGAAGAATCATTTTTAAGCCTTGAGACAAATGAGACATGGATTGTGAATGTGTGCCATTCAGAGGGTGAATGGGCAAGACAAAAGATTGAAGTGCCTTTGAACGGGGTATGGTAGTAGGTGACAGGTGCACTGGTTTGTGTCAAGAACTGCAACGCTGCTGGATTTTTCACGCTCAACAGTTTCCTGTGTGTATCAAGAATGGTCCACCACCCAAAGGACATCCAGCCAACTTGACACAACTGTGGGAAGCATTGAAGTCAACCTGGGCCAGCATCCCTGTGTTACGCTTTCGACACCTTGTAGAGTCCATGCCCCAACAAATTGAGGCTGTTTGGAGGGCAAAAGGGGGTGCAACTCAATATTTGGAAGGTGTTCCTAATTTTTTTGTACACTCAGTGTCCATCGATTATTCTCTTAAAAGAGAAAAGCAGGGTTCTATTTCAAATACATTTTCACACTTGTCAATGCATGCAGTGCTGTAATCACAAACCTCCCACCTGTTTTGTTAGAGACTTCCAAATCCTCTTTTCTAAAAAAAAAAAAAAGTATTGTTCAGAATAAATTAACTGAACAGTATTATTCATGGTGAAAAAAATTACAATTATTCGCACAGCATGCTATGAACAAGCATATAATGTACTTTATGGTGGAAAAACAAGTGGCTATGTGTAAGAAAGGACAGCTGGACTCGGGGCTGTACTGAAACATGAGTGCCATATCTCCAGGAACGCATTCCAATACCCAATAAAAAGGTCCCTGGCCATAAGATAAGGCGTTGGCTTCATAAAAACACCTGGCTAGGTGATTCACATGGCCCTACCACCCCAGAGGGATGATAACAGTGACAATAACTTTCAGGTCTGTTTCTGATGGAGGAAGCCGTTATGATGACCCTTTGCTTTGTAGAGCTCTCCCACCAAACGGAGGTGTCTGGGTGGACAAGCAAATATAAGAGGAAGGGGAAATCCTCAATTTGTGCATTTAATCCCCTGAAAAGTTCATTCACATTCACACCAAGGCCTGAAATGTATAAAGATTAGAGTGACCTAGGGGTTTCATAGCACAGTGTTCCAGTAAAAATACACTGAACAAAAATATAAATGCAACATATGTTGGTCCCATGTTTTATGACCTCAAATAAAATTTCCCAGACATTTTTCATATGAACAAAAAGCTTATTTCTGTGCAAAAATGTGTTTACATCCCTGTTAGTGAGCATTTCACCTTTGCCAAAATAATCCACCTGACAGGATTGGCATATCAAGAAGCTGATTAATCAGCATGATCAAAATATGCAGTTTTGTCACACAGCACAATGCCACAGATGCCACAGATTGGCAATGCCACAGATGACTCAAGTTTTTAGGGAGCGTGCAATTGGCATGCTGACAGCAGGAATGTCGGCCAAAGCTGTTTCCAGATTATTTAATGTTATTTTCTCTACCATAAGCCGCCTCCAACGTCATTTTAGAGAATTTGGCAGTACGTCCAACCAGCCTCACAACCACAGACCACGTGTAACCACGCCAGTCCAGAATCTCCACATCTGGCTTCTTCACCTGTGAGATCGTCGGAGACCAGCCTACCGGAGCTGATGAGCTGATGAAACTGAGGAGTGTTTCTGTCGTTTTGTGGAGATAAACTCATTCTGATTGGCTGGGCCTGGCTCCCCAGTGGGTGGGCTTGGCTCCAAAGTGGGTGGGCCTATGCCATCCCAGGCCCACTAATGACTGCGCCCCTGCCCAGTCATGTCAAATCCATAGATTAGGACCTAATGAATGTATTTCAATTGACTGATTTCCTTATTTGAATTGTAACTCAGAAATTGTAACTTGCGTATATATATTTGTTCAGCAGAAGATCTTTGCGGTTTTGACTAAAATGTTGATGAAAAAACGCTGAGAAAACTATGTGTAGCAATGCGAGCTATGTCCTGTAAAACAGACACATCAACACAGACTATGAACTCTTTCATTAGACATACATCAGTCTCTAACAATGGGGACCAGAGTTATACTGGTGCCTTTCCCAACAGACATTTTAGCCTCAGTATAGGAATACATTGGGTCAGGGCTTATTTGGCTGGCTGACTGGCTGGTTCATTCTTTGAAGAGAGAAAATCATTAAAATCACTAGAAAAGAGTGACCATTTACCTTGGCAGAATTAAAACCAACACTGTTCTAAGCAAACAGGCAATTTCTCTGAAATACCTGAGATGCTACTTTTTGTCATGGGAACAAGTTTGAAACCACCCACATAGGCTCACACAGTACCATATACAGTGCCTTTAGAAAGTATTCATACCCCTTGACTTATTCCACCTTTTGTTGTGTTACAGCCAAAGTGGATTAAATAGATTTTTTTCTCTCACACATCTACACACAATACCCCATAATGACAAAGATTTTTTTGCAAATTTATTGACAATGAAACACAGAAATATCTCATTTACAAACGTATTCACGCCCCTGAGTCAAAACTTTTTAGAAGCACCTTTGGCCTATAGTTGTGAGTCTTTCTGGGTAAGTCTCTAAGAGCTTTGTACAGCTGGATTGTACAAAATGTGCCTATTATTATTTTTTAAATTCTTCAATCGTCAAGTTGATTGTTGATCATTGCTAGACAGCCATTTTCAAGTCCTGCCATAGATTTTCAAGCCAATTTAAATCCAAACTATAACTACGCCACTCAGAAACATTCAATATCATCTTGGTAGTAAGCAACTCCTGTGTATATTTGGCCTTGTGTTTTAGGTTATTGTCCTGCTGAAAGCTGAATTTGTCTCCCAGTGTCTGTTGGAAAGCAGACTGAAGCCACACCATATAGGTTACCACAATACCATATAGGTTACCACAATACCATACAGGTTACCACAATACCATACAGGCTACCACAATACCATATAGGTTACCACAATACCATATAGGTTACCACAACACCATATAGGTTACCACAATACCATATAGGTTACCACAATACCATATAGGTTACCACAACACCATATAGGTTACCACAATACCATACAGGCTACCACAATACCATACAGGTTACCACAATACCATACAGGTTACCACAATACCACACAGGCTCCCACAATTTTAGAAAACGGGATTCTGACGATATCATTTTAATTGAACAGCAACGCAAAGCAGAAGGTATTTTCATATGAAATACTGTATGTAAATGATGACAATATTCTGTGATATATAATTGCCCTATATCCCAGACTTTTCCAAACATCCTCAGTCAGGGAAAAAACTTATCTGATTTTACAACCACAGCATAAAACCATAAAAGGTCATTATCCCTATTTCGTAACACATTAGCCATCAGAGAGAGTGAGGAGAGAAGGCTGACGCAATGTGTGCTATTCACATTAGTGCTCCATTTATACCCCTCGTTACATGCCAGGGAAACCAAGACACACCACATCAACAGGCCCCAGAATACAGGGCTATGTCCCAAATGGCACCCTATTCCCTACACACCCTATTCTATGGAATAGGGTGCCATTTGGGAAGGAGACAATATCTTTATTCAATCCCAATACTGTGAGTTTATATCTGATAATTTAGCATGTGTTTAACAGCTCCTAATGTAGTGACTAAAATCATCATGATTCACAGACATCATGAATGTCTATCACTTGAGACATGCTGTTTTGTCTCCGTCTGTCTGCTTTTCTGTCCGTCAGAGTTTGTTGATACAGAAATGAGACGTAACAGTGTTGCTGCTAGTAAAGATCTGTATCTACTTGACTCCTAGCCAATCACACAGTTATTTGTATGTCACTCACAAGGCCTTTACATAAAGAGTGTTGGTGTGAGTGTCCAGCAAACAACATTGGCCCCTCGGACTCTACCATCATCATCTGTACAGTACAGAATAGAACTGCTGAAGATTGTTATTTAATCAGCACCATATGTCAACCTCCTCTATTGATAACATTTTATCGACTATATGAGGAAGCCCAGTCAGGTGTGTGTGTGTGTGTGTGTGTGTGTGTGTGTGTGTGTGTGTGTGTGTGTGTGTGTGTGTGTGTGTGTGTGTGTGTGTGTGTGTGTGTGTGTGTGCGTGCGTGCGTGTTGGTTAGTACTCACTCTTAGGCTCACCCATGGTGACAGACTCAATGAAGTTCAGTGGGGTCATATATAGCTGTCCCTCATATTCCACTGAGCTGAACAACCGAAACCTGGCCTCATGGGACGACATGTACACATCCCCATCATCCAGATCAAATGTCTTGGCCTGAAACAAAACATACACACACACACATATATATATCCAAAATTAATGTAACGTTTTTAAGCAAAGTGTGAAAAAAGTGTCAATGAATAGTTTAAAAACAACATGTTTTTTCATGGGCAAACATTAGTGTAAGAACACATTCTCATTTACAGCATTGACTTGGAGAATAGTTACAGGGGACATGAGCCAATTTGAAGAACCCATGAGCTAAAAACTAGAAACCATGAGCTAAAAACTAGAACCCATGTTTTACTTCAAAAAATGGGCACCATGTTTTGTCAGGCGTGCACCAGATAACGTTCCTACAAATGTTTAGAAAACAGCGATATCAGGAGGCAGGCCTGCCTGGCCTGGCGAGGACAGAGTGGACGTCTCTCTCTGGTGGCAGAGTGCCAGGCCCACTGGGCACACAGCAAACACCTCAGGGAATGTGTGCCCCCCTTCTTCCCCACCCTCTCCCCTGCCCCCACACCCCTCCTCCTCTGGGTAAACCCCCACCATCAAATGTCAGCCCCTCCGCCAAGTCCTCGTGTCCAGTTTCCTACGTTCCTGGATTCCTGTGTCTCAAACCCCCAGTCAAGGTTACATCAAGCTACGTCCCGTCACCACCACTCCCACCCTCACCACCCTAGAGTTAGATAAGAGGGTGGGGACAAAGGCTATGCCCCAAATGGCACCCCATTCCCTAGAGCCTGGTCAAAAATAGTGCACTATATCGGGAATAGGGTGCAATTTGGGAAGTATTAAAAAAGGAACACAATGTAAAAGGAGGGTTGCAAACTAGACCGCGGTCAGTGACTTCAGCACAGTTTACTGATCCAACAGTCTAATGAAGGCTTTACAGCAATGATCCCACAGATCATCCTAAAACAAACCTGCCAACTAAACAGAGGGAGTGAGAGCAACGCATCACTGGGTCTTATTGGTTTCCACTATTATTATTGTCACTGCCTGTCTGTTTGCCTGTACGTGTCCAAGTCTTCTCACTCTATGTAAATAGCCCTATACAAGCATATTATGATGAGGAAGACTGCCTCCACCTATTCTCACATAGCAATCATGGCACTTGTAAAAAAAAAAGATTCAAAAAAGAGAGAGAATTTAAATTGTTATAAGAGGTCTTAATATGTATTTTATATTTATGTAACGTAATTTTAATCTATATTCGCGAAATAGACCAGTACAAAACATTTCAGCACCCCATGTCATGGACAGCGCCCTTGTTATAATGGGGCAAATAGTCACATTGGTCCATTTAAATTAAATGGCCATGTGTGTTTCTGTCTACACAATGCATCCCTGTTTGATCGTTTTTTATTTATGCCATGGGTTTTTTACTATCACGGAACGTCAACCTTGAATCTTACCCGAAAATAATAGTATTTTCAGCTCTGCCTCGCGTTGTGAGTTGAGTGGGCATGTTAACGTGTAGCTACAGAGTCACTCACTGGCAGCCTATTGCGTGCATTATTAATATTAGGCTATCTGCTAGGCTATTACATAGACAGATAAATATGATATTTATTATACATGCTTTATATACTAATGCCCCATGCCATGACAAGTAGGCTATACAATACCTTATCTGTAGCAGATACTTCTGGTAATGCGATAAGTAAACCATTATCGATTTGGTTTGACAGTGTATTTTGGACATTGTAATAACTCGCGAAACCAGCTCCGGTGGCGATACATACTCCAGTTGCAATACGTTTAAAAGTATTAGTTCTCTTCGGTGTTTGTTTCCAAAATACAAATCTCCCTGAGGTAGATGAGAAATTAGTCGATGTGGAAATAAGTCTACGGAAGGCAGCCATGGCTGTTGTTCATTGAAGTGTCACAGCAGAAGATCGCGGCAAACTGTTCTTTTCCATCGCGAGATAATCCGTGTGACGTTTCACCCCGTTTTACCTGAATGTTTTGCGCACCCAGTCTTGTAGCGGCTCTCAGTCAAGAATCCAAGTTTCTCTTAGAATTTTTCGGGTTAATAAGGCAATGCCTTAAAATAGAGGCATCACATTGCATTGATTATATAGCTCAATACATAGGCTATTGTATGTGTTGTTTCATGTGTAAGTATTTTGATCACATCACGGTGTTTGTTAGGTTGTGGTAGTTGCTCTTGCTGGTTGGTGCAGTGCAAACTGAAGTAGACTAATGAGTGTGAGAATGCGATAGGACTGTCACTATCGTTGCCATAGGTAAGTAGCAAAGTACAATCAATGGCCAACATATTGCAATGTAACCAAATACATGATCAAACTCCCTCTCCCTCTCTCTCTCTCGCTCTCTGTCTTATTTTATACCTTAGGAAGAAAAAAATATCTGCCAAGGCAAGTCTGAACGATAGCCCCGCCCACTAAAAAGTCCCCGTCATTTTGCACCTGCCTCACGTCTTTAGTCACTGTGTGCGCAATCCTCCAACAGCTTGCCTACCTTACCTGCAGAGCAGTGGTCTTGTGTCTCTCATAGAAAGAGGGGTTGGATACATTGGTAGCTCTCTGTAAAAGGTTCTGACTTGCTACTGTATTTGGTTTTCACAATTTTTCAACCCTTCGTGAGCGGTGGGAACTACCAGAATTGAACAACATTATCTTAACTCAACTGCTGAAGACATCAAGCGGTAGGGTCATAATTTGGAACGAATTACCCAAGGTATACATGTCAAGGGAAAAAAGGGACTTATCCGTTTCAGTTCAACAGAGCATTTGCTTAGTAACGGACGCGAACGTAAACATGCAATAGGCAACAGAGTAGCAATCTGGTAACTGTCGACGCGAGAGCGCTCACTCAGGATCTTTCTGTTGAACTTTACTCGCTCCAACTCTGACGAACGGGAGGACTCTGCTGCGATGGCTGCTCTGGGTGAAGTTGGAAGCTTCTTGCACGGCATTGATGGTGTAGGACACGTCGGGTCCCATTTTCTCCTGACGTCTCTTGGAGAGAGTCCAGCGGTACTGCTGGGTCAGGGTGAACACCTCGTACCTGGTGCCGGGGAAAGCCTGTCCCGGAGCGCCACGGCAGATTTAACACTTTTAAAAGGGATTCTCCGGAGAAGGCAGTTATACTGTAGAACTGGATTTCATCTGGAAATACTTCCCGGTGGCACTGTGCAAGGGACAAGAAAGGACCACAGTAGATTCGGTAATTATCAAGTTATTAGTGTGTTATTACAGATCTCATATTACACATTCATATTTTATGGTTAAAAATGTTACCAAATATTTTATCATTATTATATAATACAAGTTATTGTTATAATAATAGTAATAATAATCATTTGTATTATTATAATTTTTATTTGTGTAACAAGATCAGTTTCCTACCATAACATCAGTTGCCAATATTAGCCCTAAAGCAATAGTGCAACTGTTATAATTTGTTCAATAATTATCACTGGAAGTAATGTGAAAGTCCCATAGGGAAAATGTGGCTATACTCTATCCTTGTGTGTCACAATCTGTGATAGAAGGTTTCTCTGGTGAAATACACCTGGAACAACGGATTTATTCTTCTCCAGGTATTTTGGAATTCATAAGCATTGCTGTTGGATTGATAAGCATTCGAGGAGTGGACAGTGCTCTCTACCTGGGGATGAATGACAAGGGAGAGCTCTATGGTTCTGTAAGTATTACACTCATTTACTGTCTCTCTGCTGTTTCTGTAGTCCCACCTCTCATTACATATGTGTTGTAGAAGGGTCTCTGGGTCTTTTGTTGGCCAATATACATTAGAATATACCAGCAGGTGTCATTAATAGGTTTCCTTGACTATTGCTGTCACTCTGCCATAAAGGATCCGGTTCTGCTGTCACTCTTCCATAAATGATCCAGTTCTGCACTAGTTATGGTCTTATCATCGTCCACAATAGGGACTGTGAAATGACACACACAAATATAGGCACACACTCTATCATACTCTAACACACAATCTACACACACAATCTACACAATGTATTTTACATTTCTGTGACTGTTCTTGTGGATCAGTGTTTTGTTACTTGTCATGTTTGATGATTTTGTGTGGACCCCAGGAAGAATAGCTGTGCTTTGGCAAAAGCTAATGGGCATTCAAATAAACTAAACAAACCAAGCAGCCTTACCACAAATGTATCCTTGCTCTGGTAAGACCGTTGATTTATTGTCAACGAATCTGACATCATAATCTGATCTGACTTGGTTTCTACCCTGCAGGAGAAGCTGAACGCTGAGTGTGTCTTCAGGGAGCAGTTTGAGGAGAACTGGTACAACACATACTCCTCCAACCTCTACAAGCACGGAGACAAAGGGACTCGCTACTTTGTGGCGTTAAACAAGGACGGCACGGCTCGGGATGGAACAAAGTCCAGGCGACACCAGAAGTTCACCCACTTCCTGCCCAGGCCCGTGGACCCTGACCGGGTACCGGAGCTGTACAAGGAGATTCTGGGCCACAGCTGAGACTGGCCTGCACCCACCGTCCCAGATCAGATCAGGAATAGCTGTGTATTGAGCTCTAGTCCCTCCTGCTGTGGGAAGCAGGGATGTGTGCAGGCCAGGCAGTGTGACTGGCGGTGTTAAGACAGTGGAGCCAACCAATCCCTTAGCAGCCCCGGCCCCAGCCCCAGTCCCAGCCCTACAGCGGCCCCAGCTCCAGCCAGCCAGCAGGGAAGGCCTACACTGGGGATAAAGGTACTAGCCAGGGGCCTCTCCTCAGAATGCACGGGCCAGCTCTCAGCGGTGACCAAGACAGTCTAGAATGTCTGACATTGTCAACATGTACACCAAGGCATGTGGAGGCTGTTTGTTCCAGGGGCCAACTGACCCCCGAGAGTAGCTGTCGTGTGGAATAGGAGAGGAACCGAATCAGAGGAAGCGATGCTGATGCAGGAGGGAGGGTCACTCTTCTGTTTGAGGGCCAATACATTTCAGGAAGTGTCTTTGGACTGAGGATCTAGTTGGAATCATAGAGATACAACATAGAGATAGAACATAATGATAGAACTGTTCTATTATCTATTGTTAGAATGGCAAAATCTATGGGATTCTATACAGTTAAAGAACCTTGTTTTTTATTTGGGGGGGCTCTGTTCATTCAAGAAGGATTTTGAAGGAATTCACCTGTTTTTCTTCTCATTTTACATGTGACTAGATCATGCTGAAAGGAGCAGAAATATATTTGCCACAGATATCATTTCAAAATGTATTATTTATTCATTTCTAGATACATATATTTATGTTATATATTTATTTATTTCAGAATATATTTTTGCAGTTAAATATACAGCACTGTATAGAGAAACCACTAGAAATTATATCTATATAGAAATAATATTTCTTTTAATCTGAGGATACCAGTTTTCTCACTTAGCTTGGGCCACATTGTGAGATTGTCTTAAAATAATGTGGGGGAAAACTGTAATTTGCTGATTTTTTCCCCAAAAAGCCCTCTGCTGTACGCATCACATTTAAAGTCTGTGCAGTGTATCCTTATTAAAGTCAGTGAACTAGAGTTGTCTTTTTGATATCTGTTTGGAACATTTAATGATGTATTGTAAATGTTTTAACATTTGGGTTCAGAAACTAAGAGGACCACACTGTTTATTACCTCTATGGTTTTCTTGATGAACCAACTGACAAAAAAAATTATAAAAAATAAACAAGTTTAACTCAGTTTTAAAAGTTCACATTTTCTAAAGAGGTGTCATGCATTGGTGTCTATAGTTTTGTCTTTTGAATTTGGTGAGTTCAAATATATAAACCTATTTACGAGATCATTGTTGTTCTTTTTATGATTGCCATTATGTTGAGAGACAAGAGCGAGGTTCCCATGCATGCATAAAAACTTCAAAGTCACTCTGTGGAACTTGCTCACGTAGCGGCCTCACAATGACATGGCCAGGGCCAAATAAACAATGACCTTTACCGTTGGTCTGTTCAGCGGCTTGGCAGCTGTATAAAACTGGAGGTCAGCGCGATAAGGACTAAGTAAAGCTCTGTTGACAGTTACAGAATGATAGTCCTGGTTAATAGTATTATTGAACAATGAAAGAGAGCCAAGGTGGCCAAGAAATCTCTCCAGCCTCCAGACTGAGTGAAAACCTTTGTGTCCCATTCTTTTTTTTTGTAATACCTTATCTTTTTTTTAGTCTGCTGACAGCTTTAACGCAGCAGAACGTGTGTCCACTGAATTGATGGTTATTTCTTTGTGTGAAATTGTTTCACAGAGAGATTGTTTTACAATATCCATGCAATTTCAGTGATAGCCAAATTATTTTATAGGGGCTTGTCCTCAAAGGAGGATATATAGCCCTCTTAGTACCTGCATGTCTCTATCCAACTGTATCCAAAACAATATTTCGAACGAAACAGGAATTAGAACGTCATATAAAACATATGATCTTCGGACAATGGCTGAACAGCATATTTATTTAAAAGCCACCATCTTGGTATCTTTGTACAGTTTCCTCAACGGTTGGGAGGATATCTGTGTTGAAGCATGAAAGCTAAAGGCCTGTGATCTCAACATCTCTGTGATGGCAAGCCAACTGCTGTCTTGACATGGGGAGTCTGCTCTGCTGCCAACTCTCAGCCTTGTAGGATATGATGGGACTTTCCCATCAGAACACCTACATAATCAACATCTACCTCTATCTCTTCTCCCCATAATGATATCATGCACCTTGTTCAACTGTGCTCTCTATGTTTATGTGTACATTCCCTGACTTATCTACCCCATAAACACATATTCCCTGGCTATCTACCCCATAAATACGTATTCCATGGCTACCTACCCCATAAACACATATTCCATGGCTATCTACCCCATAAATACTTATTCCCTGGCTATCTACCCCATAAATACTTATTCCATGGCTATCTACCCCATAAACACGTATTCCCTGGTTATCTACCCCATTAACACATATTCCCTGGCTATCTACCCCATAAATACTTATTCCATGGCTATCTAGCCCATAAACACATATTCCCTGGCTATCTACCCCATTAACACGTATTCAATGGCTATCTACCCCATAAACACTTATTCCATGGCTATCTACCCCATAAACACGTATTCCATGGCTATCTAGCCCATAAACACGTATTCCCTGGTTATCTACACCATAAACACGTATTCCCTGGCTATCTTCCCCATAAACACGTATTACCTGGCTATCTACCCCATAAACACGTATTTCCTGGCTATCTACCCCATAAACATGTATTCCCTGGCTATCTACACCATAAACACATATTCCCTGGCTATCTACACCATAAACAGGTATTCCCTGGCTATCTACCCCATAAACACGTATTACCTGGCTAGCTACCCCATAAGCACGTATTCCCTGGCTATCTACCCCTTAAACACGTATTCCCTGGCTATCTACCCCTTAAACACATATTCCCTGGCTATCTACACCATAAACACGTATTCCCTGGCTATCTACCCCTTAAACACGTATTCCCTGGCTATCTACACCATAAACACGTATTCCCTGGCTATCTACCCCTTAAACATGTATTCCCTGGCTATCTACCCCATAAACATGTATTCCCTGGCTACCTACCCCATAAACACGTATTCCCTGGCTATCTTCCCATTAAAACACGTATTACCTGGCTAGCTACCCATAAACACATATTCCCTGGCTATCTACCCCTTAAACACATATTCCCTGGCTATCTACCCCTTAAACACATATTCCCTGGCTATCTACCCCATAAACACGTATTCCCTGGCTATCTACTCCTTAAACACGTATTACCTGGCTAGCTACCCCATAAACACGTATTCCCTGGCTATCTACCTCTTAAACACGTATTCCCTGGCTATCTACCCCTTAAACACATATTCCCTGGCTATCTACACCATAAACACGTATTCCCTGGCTATCTACACCATAAACAGGTATTCCCTGACTATCTACCCCATAAACACGTATTACCTGCCTAGCTACCCCATAAGCACGTATTCCCTAGCTATCTACCCCTTAAACACGTATTCCCTGGCTATCTACCCCTTAAACACATATTCCCTGGCTATCTACACCATAAACACGTATTCCCTGGCTATCTACCCCTTAAACACGTATTCCCTGGCTATCTACCCCATAAACATGTATTCCCTGGCTACCTACCCCATAAACACGTATTCCCTGGCTATCTTCCCATTAAAACACGTATTACCTGGCTAGCTACCCATAAACACATATTCCCTGGCTATCTACCCCTTAAACACATATTCCCTGGCTATCTACACCATAAACACGTATTCCCTGGCTATCTACCCCATAAACACGTATTCCGTGGCTATCTTCCCCATAAATACGTATTCCATGGCTATCTACACCATAAACGCATATTCCCTGGCTATCTACCCCATAAACATATATTCCCTGGCTATCTACCCCATAAACACGTATTACCTGGCTAGCTACCCCATAAACACGTATTCCGTGGCTATCTTCCCCATAAACACTTATTCCATAGCTATCTACCCCATAAACACGTATTCCGTGGCTATCTTCCCCATAAACACTTATTCCGTGGCTATCTTCCCCATAAATACGTATTCCCTGGTTATCTACCCCATAAACATATATTCCCTGGCTATCTACCCCATGAACACGTATTACCTGGCTATCTACCCTTTAAACACATATTCCCATACTATCTACCCTTTAAACACGTATTCCCTGACTATCTACCCTTTAAATACGTATTCCCTGACTATCTACCCTTTAAATATGTATTCCCTGACTATCTACCCTTTAAACACGTATTCCCTTACTATCTACCCTTTAAATACGTATTCCCTGACTATCTACCCTTTAAATACGTATTCCCTGACTATCTACCCTTTAAATACGTATTCCCATACTATCTACCCTTTAAATACGTATTCCCTGACTATCTACCCTTTAAATACGTATTCCCTGACTATCTACCCTTTAAATACGTATTCCCTGACTATCTACCCTTTAAATACGTATTCCCTGACTATCTACCCTTTAAATACTGACTATCTATCCCCATACTATCTACCCTTTAAACACGTATTCCCTGACTATCTATCCTTTAAATACGTATTCCCTGACTATCTACCCTTTAAATACGTATTCCCTGACTATCTACCCTTTAAACATGTATTCCCATACTATCTACCCTTTAAATATGTATTCCCTGACTATCTACCCTTTAAATACGTATTCCCATACTATCTACCCTTTAAACACGTATTCCCTTACTATCTACCCTTTAAATACGTATTCCCATACTATCTACCCTTTAAACACGTATTCCCTGACTATCTACCCTTTAAATACGTATTCCCTGACTATCTACCCTTTAAATACGTATTCCCTGACTATCTACCCTTTAAATACGTATTCCCTGACTACTATCTACCTATCTTTAAATACGTATTCCCTGACTATCTACCCTTTAAATACGTATTCCCTGACTATCTACCCTTTAAATACGTATTCCCTGACTATCTACCCTTTAAATACGTATTCCCTGACTATCTACCCTTTAATCTATGTATTCCCATACTATCTACCCTTTAAATACGTATTCCCTGACTATCTACCCTTTAAACACGTATTCCCTGACTATCTACCCTTTAAAAACGTATTCCCTGACTATCTACCCTTTAAATACGTATTCCCTGACTATCTACCCTTTAAACACGTATTCCCTGACTATCTACCCTTTAAATACGTATTCCCTGACTATCTACCCTTTAAACACGTATTCCCTGACTATCTACCCTTTAAATACTTATTCCCATACTATCTACCCTTTAAACACGTATTCCCTGACTATCTACCCTTTAAACACATATTCCCTTACTATCTACCCTTTAAATACGTATTCCCATACTATCTACCCTTTAAATACGTATTCCCTGACTATCTACCCTTTAAATACGTATTCCCTGACTATCTACCCTTTAAACACGTATTCCCTGACTATCTACCCTTTAAATACGTATTCCCTGACTATCTACCCTTTAAATACGTATTCCCTGACTATCTACCCTTTAAACACGTATTCCCTTACTATCTACCCTTTAAATACGTATTCCCATACTATCTACCCTTTAAATACGTATTCCCTGACTATCTACCCTTTAAACACGTATTCCCTTACTATCTACCCTTTAAATACGTATTCCCATACTATCTACCCTTTAAATACGTATTCCCTGACTATCTACCCTTTAAATACGTATTCCCTGACTATCTACCCTTCAAACACGTATTCCCTGACTATCTACCCTTTAAATACGTATTCCCTGACTATCTACCCTTTAAATACGTATTCCCTGACTATCTACCCTTTAAACACGTATTCCCTGACTATCTACCCTTTAAATACTTATTCCCATACTATCTACCCTTTAAACACGTATTCCCTGACTATCTACCCTTTAAACACATATTCCCTTACTATCTACCCTTTAAATACGTATTCCCATACTATCTACCCTTTAAATATTCCCTGACTATCTACCCTTTGACTATTCCCTGACTATCTACCCTTTAAACACGTATGACTATCTACCCTTTGACTATGACTATCCCTTTAAACACGTATTCCCTGACTATCTACCCTTTAAATACGTATTCCCTGACTATCTACCCTTTAAATACGTATTCCCTGACTATCTACCCTTTAAATACGTATTCCCTGACTATCTACCCTTTAAATACGTATTCCCTGACTATCTACCCTTTAAATACGTATTCCCTGACTATCTACCCGTATTCCCTGACTATCTAATACGTATTCCCTGACTATCTACCCTTTAAATACGTATTCCCATACTATCTACCCTTTAAATACGTATTCCCTGACTATCTACCCTTTAAATACGTATTCCCTGACTATCTACCCTTTAAACACGTATTCCCTGACTATCTACCCTTTAAAAACGTATTCCCTGACTATCTACTCCATAAATACGTATTCCCTGACTATCTACCCTTTAAACACTATTGTTACTATCTACCCTTTAAAAGACAAGGGCAACGTATTCCCTGACTTCTCTTTCTTCATATTCCTGACTAACCCTTTAAAATATTGACTTATTTTAAAACAAACAGATCCCTGACTATCTTTTAAACACGTATTCCCTGACTATCTACCCTTTAAAAACGTATTCCCTGACTATCTACTCCATAAATACGTATTCCCTGACTATTACCCTTTAAAATGTACCCTTTGTTTACTAAAAAAATGACTATCTATTAAAACAGTATCTACCCTTTGACTATCTACCCTTTAAATACTTATTCCCACTATCTGGCAGAACCCATTCCTGGGGACTATCTACCCTTTAAACAGGTTCCCTGACCATGTGAAAAGGACCGTATTCCCTGACTATCTACCCTTTGGTTCCTGACTATCTACCCTTTAAATATTATTTCTACATGAGAAACCAAAAGATTCAAAGTAACCTAACATTTAAAAAGTCTGGCACTTAGCTATTACTTTTCTGGCCATAGAAAAACACTTTGTATTAATGTAAGACTATCTACCCTTTAAACATTTTGACTATCGTGTACCCTTTAAACAGGTTTCCACCCACTATCTACCCTTTAAATACGTATTCCCTGACTATCTACCCTTTAAATGATACTATCTGATGCGTATTCCAGACTATCTACCCTTTAAGCACTATTTGGACTATCTACCCTTTTACGTATTCCCACTATCTACCCTTTAAGACATATTCCCTTACTATCTACCCCAGCAGGTGGTCTGTATCTACCCTTTAAATAGTGAAAACACTTAAACACCCTGACTATCCATCCCTTTAAATACGTATTCCCTGACTATCTACCCTTTAAATGTATGACTATCTACCCTGACGTATTTCATCTACCTCCTTTCAGCCCATACTATCTACCCTTTAAATACGGCCCTGACTAGGAAGCCCTTTTAGTACTGTGTTCCCTGTGTATCTGACTATCTACCCTTTGTACTGTGTTCCCTGACTATCTACCCTTTAAAAACGTATTCCCTGACTATCTACTCCATAAATACGTATTCTGGGTTTAGATGCATTACTAGTTGTTACATATTCGGTTTTAAAAGACAAGGGCAATTTTCTTTCTTCATAGTCCTGGCAACTAAAATATTGTTATTTTAAAACAAACAGATGCAGAATTGGGAACATTACAGTTATAAAATGTATGTTTAAAAAAAAAATGTATTCAACAGTGATCATTGAAGTGTGCTGAAATGTCACGACTGGCAGAACCCATTCCTGGGGAGCGTCATCACAGGTTGCTTCCATGTGAAAAGGACGGGCTTAGTCTGTGGTTCCCTCTGTTGGATATTACGTTCTGCATGAGAAACCAAAAGGTTAGTTTAGGGTTAAAGTCTGGCACTTAGCCATTACCTTTAGGGTTAGAAAAACACTTAGGGTATTAATGGTTAGGTTTAGGGTTGAGGGTTATGGTTAAACAGGTTTAGACTTAGGGTTACCTGATGCCCAGAAGTGCTCTTTAGCACTTGTTGGACTTATGTTTTGGAGTTAGCCTTTAGGGATTTTTGGTTAGGTTAGGTGGTTGTGGTTAGGGTTACTTAAACCCCTCATAGGGCTCTTAGGGTTAATGGATGCTTAGGGTTATGGTTAGCCGCAGCCTTAGGCCTCTGCAGGAAGCCCAGTTAGGGTTGGGTTAGTGTTGGTTGTGGTTAGGTTTAGTGGTTAGGGTTAGGTGTGTGGTTGTGTGTTGTGGTTAGGGTGTGGTGTTGGTGTTGTGGTTGTGTGAATGTGTTAGGTTTAGGGTTAGGGTTAAGAGGCAAACAAAGGTTTAGGACATTTTGTTGGTCAAATGGTTATTTTAGGGGTTAGGGTTAAGGTTAGGTTTAGTGTTAGGGTTAGGTTAGGTTTAGGGGGTTAGATTTAGGGTTAGGAGCTAGGGTTAGTTTAGTTTTAGGGTTAGGGGCTTGGGTTAGGTTTAGGGTTAGGGTTATGGTTAGGTTTAGGGTTAGGGTTATGGTTAGGTTTAGGGTTAGGGTTATGGTTTGTTTATCTTTATGGTCTGGAGAAAGTGGTTGGAGAAAGTGGGAGGACATTAAAACATGCATACCAGATCAATTAGATGATAGTTAGGGTTAGGGTTAGGCTTAGGGTAATAGTATGGGCTAGGGTTAGGTTTAGGGTTAGGGTTTAGGTAAAATAGGATTTTGAATGGGATGGAATTGTGTGTCCCAACAAGATTAGCCGTACAAGGGTTTAGGTTTAGGGTTAGGATTATGGTTAGGTTTAGGGTTAGGGTTATGGTTAGGTTTAGGGTTAGGGTTATGGTTTGGTTTAGGGTTAGGGTTATGGTTAGGGTTAGGGTTAGGGTTATGGTTAGGGTTAGGGTTATGGTTAGGTTTAGGGTTAGGGTTATGGTTAGGTTTAGGGTTAGGGTTATGGTTAGGTTTAGGGTTAGGGTTATGGTTAGGTTTAGGGTTAGGGTTAGGGTTATGGTTAGGTTTAGGGCTAGGGTTATGGTTAGGTTTAGGGTTAGGGTTATGTTTTGGTTTTTGGGTTATTGCATCTTTGACCGGTCTGGAGAAAGTGGTCTGGAGAAAGTGGGAGGACATTAAAACATGCATACCAGATCAATTAGATGATAGTTAGGGTTAGGGTTAGGCTTAGGGTAATAGTATGGGCTAGGGTTAGGTTTAGGGTTAGGGTTTAGGTAAAATAGGATTTTGAATGGGATGGAATTGTGTGTCCCAACAAGATTAGCCGTACAAGACTGTGTGTGTGTGTTGTGTGTGTGTGTGTGTGTGTGTGTGTGTGTGTGTGTGTGTGTGTGTGTGTGTGTGTGTGTGTGTGTGTGTGTGTGTGTGTGTGTGTGTGTGTGTGTGTGTGTGTGTGTGTGTGTGTGTGTGTGAATGAGTCCACGGAGCAGGTATGGAAGTCAGTGATCTTTGTTGCCTTTCTATCTCTGCAGTCAGTCATTCCAGTCAGACAGCGTGTGCAGGTGTTCCCACCGCTCCTCATCCTCTGTCGCCTGTTTGTCAGCTGGGGATATGGGAGGTGAGTTAGCACCAGCATACCTGCCTGCTGGAAATATAGGTAGCTTTGTTGTCTGCCCCAATTATTAGAGAGCATAATTTCTATCTTTAGAAAGGCTGGCCTGATGAACACAGCAGGGGAAGTGCCAAGAGCTTAACTCACCTACTGTTGTAAAGCCATGGTCACTTCTAAGAAGTGGTGTCTGTCTGTCTGTCTGCTTAAGGATGGTGTCTGACTGTCTCTTTGTGTTGTTGAAATCCTACAACTATTGATTTTAGGCTCTTTGGTGTTTGTTGATTCAATAGTAAATTGCCATGCTCACCAAATTATGAGTTACAATGGTGTATGCATGGATTAAGTCTGTGTGCATTGTTTAAGTCTGTGTACATGGCAGTCTACCGACATATTAAGACTAGGATAAAAGTATGCTATTATGCACTTGATATTTTTGTTCCTGAATCCCTTAAACTTTTACTGCAGTGGGCTAAATCAGGGTCCCACAGAGTGGTAGTCTTAAACAAATCTACGTTGAAACAAAAGTATACACTTCACACACATGGTTTTGGGCTTAAAAAAAGAAGACACCTGTACCATGTCAGATATAGAGTTGACATGTATTATGTTTTGAGTTTGCATCCCAATATTACACTTTATACATTACAGAAGACTGAAATATAACAAACTGTTTGATTTTCAGCTGTTTAAAAAAAAAGTTTATTAATATGAAAAATATTAATAACATTCCACCCATGAGGCCACTAGGTCATTGGACTGCAGGAAATGTCTTCTCTGGCGAAGTTGCCTTGATTGTATCTACAATAGAAACCAACACACATCCTGGGGACTAGGAAGAAAATCCCCCAAAATAGCAGAAAGAAAGAAAAAGATTTCATCATCTGAAGATGTTAGACTTCTGTGATAACTCATCTAGGAAGATTGGTGTACTAAAGGTTCATCACACAACACAAGACATCAAGGTATGCAGTAGAGAATGACCATGTTATTACACTTCCTATATTGTAACTCCTTTTAAGTACAATTGTTTTCTTTTATGTCATAGCTATCCTTGAGGGTTTTGTGGTCTACTTTCTACAAACTGCAATTAGGCTCTGCATATTTGATTTACTGTCATTTGAGTTCCAGAGATGTCAGCTTCAATGGAAAATATGCTCCTCTGTTTAGATCTCCATGGAAACATCAGGAGAAAAAACTACTTTGCAAAAAACCTCAGAGCACTGCTATTTCCACACCATGCAAATGTTGTCTTTCAATTTTTAACATATAGACCTGGAGCAAAGCTTGCAGTTCTGGTCTTCCCAGCAGGTAACTGACACTGTTGTGTCTTAGAGCATTAAATACATTATCTGAGACTGGGAGAAGAACTGGGAGGCCCGAGAAGAAAAACTGTGCTGATACAAAAAAACAGACCATATGTGTCCCAAATGGCACCCTATTCCCTCTATAGTGTCTTACTGTTGCACCCTATTCCCTATATAATTCCCTACTGTCACACCCTATTCCCTATATAGTACCCTATTCCCATATGGTACCCTAATGTTGCACCCTATTCCCTATATAGTACCTGACTGTCGCACCTTATCCCCTATATAGTGCCCTACTGTTGCACCCTATTCCCTATATAGTACCCTACTGTCACACCCTATTCCCATATAGTGCCCTGCTGTTGCACCCTATCCCCTATATAGTGCCCTACTGTTGCACCCTATTCTGTATATAGTGCCCTAATGTTGCACCCTATTCCCTATATAGTACCCTACAGTACTCTACTTTGACCAGGGAGGGCCCTGGTCAAAAGTAGGGCACCATATAGGGAATAGGGTGCTAGGGTACCATTTGGGACATAACAACAGATTGACACCTGGCATCTGCAGCAGCTGCTTGACTCAGATGATACAGTACACAGTAAAACGTCTAGTCACAATAATACCCCATCACTATAAATCCCAAGGAATGACTGCATACATGTCTGGGATTGTTTGAGCTATATGTTATACAGTATATTCTGTGTTTTAGCTATACGTTATATATGCTGTGTTTTAGCTATACATTATATATTCTGTGTTTTAGATATATGTTATACAGTATATTCTTGTCTATATTTATTATGTTTATCTTCATTTATTGGGTCAGGCCAGGGTATGACATGGGTTTATTTGTGGTGTGTTTCGTCTTGGGGTTGTGTGGGGTGTATAGCATAGTCTATGGCTGCCTGAGGCAGTTCTCAATCAGAGTCAGGTGATTATCATTGTCTCTGATTGGGAACCATATTTAGGTAGCCATATTCTTTGAGTGTTTTTGTGGGTGATTGTTCCTGTCTCTGTGTCTTCACCAGATAGGACTGTTTAGGTTTTCACGTTCCGTTTGTTGTTTTTTTGTATTGTTCGTGTTTTTTCGTTCTTCATTAAATATGTCTCAAAAATACCACGCTGCATTTTGGTCCGCTCCTCCTTCAACAGAAGAAAGTCGTTACAATTCTGTGTTTAGCTATACATTATATATTCTGTGTTTTAGCTATATGTTATACAGTATATTCTGTGTTTTAGCTATATGTGCTACAGTATATTCTGTGTTTTAGCTATATGTTATACATTATATTCTGTGTTTTAGCTATATGTTATACAGTATATTCTGTGTTTTAGCTATATGTGCTACAGTATATTCTGTGTTTTAGGTATACGTTATATGTTCTGTGTTTTAGCTGTATGTTATACAGAATATGCTGTGTTTTAGCTATATGTTATAGAGTATATTCTGTGCTTTAGTTATACATTATATATGCTGTGTTTTAGCTGTATGTTATACAGAATATGCTGTGTTTTGGATATATGTTATAGAGTATATTCTGTGCTTTAGCTATATGTTATATATGCTGTGTTTTAGCTATATGTTATGCAGTATTTTCTGTGTTTTAGCTGTATGTTTTATATTCTGTGTTTTAGCTATACGTTATATATGCTATGTTTTAGCTATACCTTATACAGTATATTCTGTGAAATACCTATTTTTTCTTACCCACTCTCAACCCACATCTCTGCTTGTCTGATCCCAGTTGTGATCTACAGTTTTTTTTTGATCTCGCTGCACCCTCCCCCCCACAACAACCCTTCGTAGCCTTTCCCCACAGTCAGTCCGCCCTCCACCTCAACCCTGCATAGCATTTCCCCACTGTCAGTTTCCCCACCCACCATGACCCTTCATAGCCTTTCCCCACAGTAAGTGTCCCCCCACACCAAAACCTTTCATATCCCCCCCCCACCATTTCCACCTCACATCTGCTGACCAAACCTGTCTTTATGTCCCATGTGGACACCTCGACCGCCCCTGTGCCCGGCCCATGTGTCCACATTACAAAGCCACAAATTAGGTCTTGACATTTGGGCGCTATAATTGCCCCCTGAAAAGCATGAGGCATCAATTAGGCTCTCAGCACCATGACAGGTTATCCCTACAGGACATAATCGCCCTACCGGACTCCCAGACTGGAGTACCTTGTCAGGGCACACACACACACACTCAGACCCCACTATTATGGCTCTCTCATGCCCCAGCGCAAATCATTCACTTAGCTGCAGGGATTTAGAAAAAGAGACATTACTCCACTCAATGATGAATTGTGGGACATAGCTAGCACCTTTTTACCCCAAAACGAAAATGCAATCTGATTGAATGTGGTAGTCAGTATCAGATAATTATTTCCTCAGTACTGTAGTTGAACTTCCGCAATCAGTCTGACACAACCAATAGTTGATAAGATACATCATCATTATGAATCGATTGATTTGTAATGATAATTTATACATGAGGGTAGAAGAGGGAGTTGGACTGGGGGCTTGGTGGTAGGTCTCTGGGTGCAGCAGTAGTAATAGCTACATAGATCCCTTAGGGGTGGACTGGCCATAGGGCAATTCTGGCAAATGCCAGATGGGTTGGTTCATCTTTAGCCCAGTGGGCCTGTCGAAATTTGGGGTTTTGCACAAAATTATAATTATTTGTCTAATAATGGGGGCCTCAAGGGGAAAAAAAATACCAGTGTGGGGGCCTTGAGTGAAAAAGGGGGCAGGGGTGTTAGAAATGCCCGGGCCAATTTTTGGTCCCAATCCATCCCTGGATCCCTTTGATTCTCTGGCTGTGGAGCTGCCTGACAGTTCTGTCTCCCACAGGGATCACAGATTTTAAGGTCACAACAAAGGTCAATTGGTTAATTTCCATAGTTTCCACTTTAAACATTCTTCTGGGTTTTGTAAGTAATTCAATCAGCAGCAACAACACTGGTTAACAGCCCAGCATTACCAACAGTCATTAAGGATGGATGCAGCGCAGCGTACACATCCTGGAGAATTGGTTTAGGATGCAAAACACTCTGCAGGATGCTAAAATTAGACCCATGTAATGATAATGTTTTTTCTAATACTCATGACTTTGACTTGGGGAGCATGCATTGTGGATAGAATGTTTCCTCTTGGGGGGTAAATCTGAGTATAGGCTATGCTTATTCTTTCTTTATAAAACTGACACATTACTTCCTGCTTTTCTTTATAAAACAGACACATTACTTCATGCTTTTCTTTATAAAACAGACACATTACTTCCTGCTTTTCTTTATAAAACAGACACATTACTTCCTGCTTTTCTTTATAAAACAGACACATTACTTCATGCTTTTCTTTATAAAACAGACACATTACTTCCTGCTTTTCTTTATAAAACAGACACATTCCATGCTTTTCTTTTAAAATAAAACAGACACATAACTTCATGCTTTTCTTTATAAAACTGACACATTACTTCCTGCTTTTCTTTATAAAACAGACACATTACTTCCTGCTTTTCTTTTATAAAACAGCTTTTCTTTATAAAACAGACACATTACTTCATGCTTTTCTTTATAAAACTGACACATAACTTAATGCTTTTCTTTATGAAACTGACACATTACTTCCTGCTTTTCTTTATAAAACTGACACATAACTTCCTGCTTTTCTTTATAAAACACTGACACATAACTTCATGCTTTTCTTTATAAAACTGACACATAACTTCATGCTTTTCTTTATAAAACAGACACATAACTTCCTGCTTTTCTTTATAAAACAGACACATAACTTCCTGCTTTTCTTTATAAAACAGACACATTTCTTCCTGCTTTGGATAAGTATGAAAACACACATCATACAGACTAAAAAAGAAATCTATGAAAATAAAGTACTTATAAGATCATTTTGGTATAAGATATCAAAGACTCATTCGCTTCAGGAGTTGATTCTTAAATTAAAGAGAGAGAACACATTCTAATGCTTAGAGGAGTCTGTTCTACTGAAGCAAATGGCCTCACCTATATCTAAAGTCAAGCTTTCACATAAACACGTGTATGTATGTATTGATACATCAAATGTATGGGCCCAAAATAAACCGTTTCATGGCAAAACCCAATACAAAATATATATATTTTTGGTCTATTTGTAGAAGGCATGAGATTAGATAGACTGTACTCTACACTCAATACCTGCTGGTGAAAGTGGAAATGTGCTTTGTTGTTCCTAAGTCAGGCGGAAAATTGCTAACCCATTTGTCATTGTGTGCCAAGATGTGGTCAGTCAATGGATTCCTTCATGACAAGCTTACAGAATCGAATGTTTTTCCACGGCCTCACCCCTTCACACCTGCACCTCCAGGTAAAATAACAAAACGAGGGGAAGACAGAGAGAAAAGAGAGCTTAGAGAGAGGGAGAGAATTAAAGACAGAGGAAAGGGAAAACGATAGGCAATAAGAATTTCCTGTGTAATCCTGCATGTTCATTGCATCCAAACCAATAAATCAGAAAACCACCGATTAATTAATTTTGCCTATGACCACAAACCATTATTATACAGTAGGCTCATGAGGATGGAATTGTATGTTATTTTCTGCGTTAAAACAGGAATTAGTTGATTTGAGAATAAAATAATTAGATGCACAACTTGTAGTTCTTTTCATGTTTACTGTGATGGGATGCATTGAGTTTTCAACAAACAACTAGTGATTGACTTGCTAATCCTCTTGGGTGGGTTTCTTACTTCAGGGGGGATTCTATGACTTCTATAAAACACACTGTATTCGACATAAAGACATGGATTCTGGAGGAACTTTTCTTCTGAATTTGGATGACAACAATGTGCGAGAGTCTGAAGAAAACAAACAAAGTTACCACAGCAAATGTACAGGTAACTGACAAAATAAAAGAACAGAACAGCTTCAATGCACCTTGGCATAGATTCTACAAGTGTCTGGAACTCTATTGGAAGGAAGGCAACACCATTCTTCCATGAGAAATTCCATCATTTGGTGTTTTGTTGATGGTGGTGGAAAACGCTGTCTCAGGCGACACTCTAGAATCTCCCATAAGTGTTCAGTTGGGTTGATATCTGGCGACTGAGACTGTTTACATTGTTTTCATGCTCATCAAACCATTCAGTGACCACTCGTGCCCTGTGGATGGGGACATTGTCATCCTATGGGGGTATAGCCATGGTAACTCAGGAACCACACCTGTGTGGAAGCGCCTGCTTTTAATATACTTTGTTTGCTTCATTTATTCATGTGTTTCCTTTATTTTGGCAGTTAACTGTAGCTCTCTCTGTAGAGGATCAATGAAAATAAATTAAAAAGACATTGTTTTCACTGTTTTTCTACCATTCTTTCTGGCTGCTATTGACCGAATTGGACAGAGAATGGGTAGCTGTCGCTGCTGGGCTCAAACATGGTTAGAGTCATGTACAAGACAAATTGTTGAAATAACCATCCCCTAGCCACAGTATTGGTCTTTTGATTAGTAATGATTTCATCACCAGAATGTAACTCAATCATGCCAAACTTCACAACCACAAGACTCTCTCTGCCTCAAATATCAGAAGGTCATATTAGGGTCATTCTTAACCAGAGTGGCATTTGGGCATGGCTTTTTTATGTATTTGGGTACACCTTCCCATTCTAAATCAACTACAATGGCAGCTTAACGACTTGAGATCATTTTTACCATTATGATAACACTGTTGTGTAAACCAAACAAAAACATGAATGACGTGTAAATATTTGTAATATTAAAGTGTTTTTCATGATTGTGAAGGTGAGGGACGCAAATACCACCGTAATAATGGAAAATTCTAAACAGGGTGGTTCGGACTCTGAATGCTGATTGGCTGACAGCCGTGGTATATGAGACCGTATACCACGGGTATGACAAAACATACATTTTAACTGCTCTAATTACGTTGGTAACCAGTTTATAAAAGCAATAAGGCACAATAAGGTTACCAATACCTAATGTAATGGGGATAGCAGTACATAATGTAGTGGAGTTACCAGTACCTAATGTAGTGGTGTTACAAGTACCTAATGTAGTGGGGTTACCAGTACCTAATGTAGTGGGGTTACCAATACCTAATGTAGTGTTACAAGTACCTAATGTAGTGGGGTTACCAGTACATAATGTGGTGGTTTAACAGCACAGCTCCAATCGTCATTTACAGTAATAACCTCATGTGCTTCTGAAACAAACACATCACTCCAGAGAATAATATATAAATTAACTGGGGCATTCATACAGCCAGTAGTAGACTCCGCCTTTAAATAATAGGCCAAGGGGGAGAGGAACCATTAATTTTAAATGGTCACCAAATCCAAAAGCATATCGGATAACAGAACATCAAAGCGCTTTGGAAAACAATGTAAGAGCTATAGGGCGTTTCTCAATCTTCTAGTTTCTAATTAAATATTTTTAAGACATTTGTTTTTATAACCTCTCTAGTAATGATCAGGATTGTATAACCTCTCTAGTAAGGAGCAGGATTGTATAAACTCTCTAGTAAGGACCAGCATTGTATAACCTATCTACAGGAGTAATGATAAGGATTGTATAACCTCTCTAGTAATGATCAGGATTGTATAACATCTCTGGTAATGATCAGGGTAGTATAGCATCTCTAGTAATGATCAGGGTGTATAATCTCTTTCGTAGTGATCAGGATTGGATAACCTCTCTGGTAATGATCATTATGTTTAACCTCTCCAGTAATGATCAGGATGTTTCTCCTTGTCACGTTCGTCATAGTGAGGAGACCAAAACGCAGCGTGATTAGAATACATTATTCTTTTAATGAAGGAAGAACACGAAGAACACTTAAACAAACATTACGCTATGAACAACGCGTGCAGGCACAGGCAACTTCACATAGACAATAACCCACAAAATACCCAATGAATATGGCTACCTAAATATGGTCCCCATTCAGAGACAACGATAAACAGCTGCCTCTGATTGAGAACCAATATAGACAACCATAGACATATAAACCCCTAGACATCCAAACCCCCTAGACAACACAAAAACTAAACAAACCACCCTTGTCACACCCTGACCTAACCAAAATAATAAAGAAAACAAAGATGACTAAGGTCAGGGCGTGACACTCCTCTACGATGAGTCTGGATTTATCTCCCTCCCATACAATTTCTAGAATGCGAACACACTATCACATTTCTGATTGGTCCCATGAACCGATGGGTTGGTCCAGAGCCAGACTACATGATGACATTATCAACTTTGATACTTTGAATGGTTAGATTGGTTACAGACAATCCCATCGCTGATGAATTTGTTTCGTACAACGTCCCTCATTTTAAAGTCACGCAAACAACTTATAGTATGGCCTCAAAGCTCATCACTAAGCTAAGGACCCTGGGACTAAACACCTCCCTCTGCAACTGGATCCTGGACTTACTGACGGCTCGCCCATAGGTGGTAAGGGTAGGCAACAACACATCTGCTACACTGATCCTCAACAAGGGGGCCCCTCAGGGGTGCATGCTGTTCCCCTCCTGTACTCCCTGTTCACCCATGACTGCGTGGCCAAGCATGACTCCAACACCATCATTAAGTTTGCTGATGACACAACGGTGGTAGGCCTGATCACCGACAACAATTAGACAGCCTATAGGGTGGAGGTCAGAGACCTGGAAGTGTGTTGCCAGGACAACAACCTCTCCCTCAACATGATCAAGACAAAGGAGATGCTTGTGGACTACAGGAAAAGAAGGGCCAAGCACATGCCCCCATTCTCATCGACTGGACTGTGTTGGAGCAGGTTGAGAGCTTCAAGTTCCTTGGTGTCCACATCACCAACAAACTATCATGGTCCAAACACATCAAGACAGTCGTGAAGAGGGCACAACAATGCCTATTCCCCCTCAGGAGACTGAAAAGATTTGGCATGGGTCCTCAGAGCCTCAAAAAGTTCTACAGCTGCACCATCGAGAGCATCCTGACTGGTTGCATCACCACCTAGTATGGCAACTGCTCGGCCTCTGACCGCAAGGCGCTACAGAGGGTAGTCCATACAGCCCAGTACATCACTGGGACCAAGCTTCCTGCCATCCAGGACCTCATGCCAGGCGGTGAAGGAAAATGGCCCTAAAAATTGTCAAAGACTCCAGCCACCCTAGTCATAGACTGTTCTCTCTGCTACCGCATGGCAAGTGGTACCGAAGTGCCAAGTCTAGGTCCAAGAGGCTTCTAAACAGCTTCTACCCCCAAGCCATAAGACTGTTGAACAGCTCATCAAATGATTACCCAGACTATTTGCATTGACCACCCCTTTTTATGCTGATGCTACTGACTGTTTGTTATCTATTATCTATGCATAGTCACCTTACCCCTACCTACATGTACACATTACCTCAATTACCTCAACTAACCTGTACATTGACTCGGTACCGGTACCAAATCAAATCAAAGGTATTTATATAGCCCTTCTTATATCAGCTGATATCTCAAAGTGCTGTACAGAAACCCAGCCTAAAACCCCAAACAGAAAAACTCCATAGAAAGGCCAAAACCTCGGAAGAACCCTAGAGAGGAACCAGGCTATGAGGGGTGGCCAGTCCTCTTCTGGCTGTGCCGGGTGGAGATTATAACAGAACATGGCCAAGATGTTCAAATGTTCATAAATGACCAACATGGTCAAATAATAATAATCACAGTAGTTGTCGAGGGTGCAACAAGTCAGCACCTCAGGAGTAAATGTCAGTTGGCTTTTCATAGCCGATCATTAAGAGTATCTCTACTGCTCCTGCTGTGTCTAGAGAGTTGAAAACAGCAGGTCTGGGACAGGTAGCACATCCGGTGAACAGGTCAGGGTTCCATAGACGCAGGCATAACAGTTGAAACTGGAGCAGCAGCACGGCCAAGTGGACTGGGGACAGCAAGGAGTCATTATGCCAGGTAGTCCTGAGGCATAGTCCTAGGGCTCAGGTCCTCCGAGAGAGAGAAAGAAAGAAAGAAAGAGAGAATTAGAGAGAGCATACTTAAATTCACACAGGACACCGGATAAGACAGGAGAAGTACTCCAGATATAACAGACTGACCCTAGCCCCCCGACACATAAACTACTGCAGCATAAATACTGGAGGCTGAGACAGGAGGGGTCAGGAGACACTGTGGCCCCATCCGATGATACCCCCAGACAGGGCCAACCAGGCAGGATATAACCCACCCACTTTGCCAAAGCACAGCCCCCACACCACTAGAGGGATATCTTCAACCACCAACTTACCATCCTGAGACAAGGCCAAGTATAGCCCACAAAGATCTCCGCCACGGCACAACCCAAGGGGGGGCGCCAACTCCCTGTATGCAGCCTCTTATTTTTTAACTCTTATTTTTCCTAAAACTGCATTGTTGGTTACGGGCTTGTAAGTAAACATTTAACGGTAATGTCTACACCTGTTGTATTTGGCGCATGTGACAAATACAATTTGATTTGATTTGATTCTAGACTGCATGTAGTGATCAATAGAGCAGAGGAATTCAGGGTGACTAATAAGGCAACTTTCACACGTCATCCTCACAAACCTAAACACACATCTCCAAACTAATTTTATCACCAAATTAATCCCAGACTACAGCACACACCCAATTTTCTAATTAATTGATGTGACTTCCCCTCCTACTCCCTTATCCACAGCCTAAGGGAGTATGATTTACTTTGAAGGTTTACTTTGTTGACAAATTAAAATGGCAAGAGATCAAACGGACAAACTACAGCTTATCAATGGAACACTTTTTCCTTGTCACTGTCATTCTGCCAAGTATGACATTTTTGTTAACAGCACAGAAGTGTGTCTGGGTATTTACAGAAAGGGAGAACAAGGTTGTTCCATTAGAACCATTATATTACAGAGGGTTTAAATGAGATGTAACATTGAACACTGGCAGACGATGGTGAGATCCTGCTTCAACTAGACTACTACACTAAATCTTCACTGCACACACTGAAACGAGACCGGCAGTAGAAAAAAAGGTCTTCAAAACATAACGATGAAAGATACTGTGAGTTATATTCTAAACTTTATTCAGGAAAAAATAGATATATAAGTTGCAATAAATCATACCATGTTAGCAACCCAAAGGCAGCAACCGACCCTTGTGTGGTTGGATGCTATGAACTCTCTAAGATTTCTACACCTCATCAAAAGGCACTAATACAGAGGTTAATCAGCGGAGCACAAAGTGACCTTTAATTTGCCAAAGCCTCCATACTCGCATATATTAAAGGCAACACAAACCACCACAACAAGATGCTGCAGAAAGTGATCAGATACAGTGCCTGTCATGCCCTGGCCATAGAGAGGCTTTTTATTCTCTATTTTGGTTAGGCCAGGGTGTGACTAGGGTGGGCGTTCTATGTTTTTGTATTTCTTTGTTTTTGGCCGGGTATGGTTCTCAATCAGGGACAGCTGTCTGTCGTTGTCTCTGATTGACAACCATACTTAGGTAGCTCTTGCCCACATGGGTTTTGTCGGTAGTTGTTTTCTGTTTTGTGTTTCTGCACCTGACAAGGCTGTTTTGTTTTTGTTCATTCTCTTTGTTATTTTGTTTTGTGTTCAGTTTAAATAAAAATAACATGAACACTTACAACGCTTCACTTTGGTCCTCTTCTCCTTCTCCTGACGATAATCGTTACAGTGCCTCCGGAAGATTTAGGCCAGGGTGTGACTAGGGTCTCAGGATGGTAAGTTGGTGGTTGAAGATATCCCTCTAGTGGTGTGGGGCCTGTGCTTTGGCAAAGTGGGTGGGGTTATATCCTGCCTGGTTGGCCCTGTCTGGGGGTATCATCGGATGGGGCCACAGTGTCTCCTGCCCTCTCCTGTCTCAGCCTCCAGTATTTATGCTGCAGTAGGTTATGTGTCGGGGGGCTAGGGTCAGTCTGTTATATCTGGAGTACTTCTCCTGTCTTATCCGGTGTCCTGTGTGGATTTAAGTATGCTCTCTCTAATTCTCTCTTTCTTTCTTTCTCTCTCTCGGAGGACCTGAGCCCTAGGACTATGCCTCAGGACTACCTGGCATGATGATTCCTTGCTGTCCCCAGTCCACTTGGCCGTGCTGCTGCTCCAGTTTCAACTGTTATGCCTGCGTCTATGGAACCCTGACCTGTTCACCGGATGTGCTACCTGTCCCAGACCTGCTGTTTTCAACTCTCTAGAGACAGCAGGAGCGGTAGAGATACTCTTAATGATCGGCTATGAAAAGCCAACTGACATTTACTCCTGAGGTGCTGACTTGTTGCACCCTCGACAACTACTGTGATTATTATTATTTGACCATGTTGGTCATTTATGAACATTTGAACATCTTGGCCATGTTCTGTTATAATCTCCACCCGGCACAGCCAGAAGAGGACTGGCCACCCCTCATAGCCTGGTTCCTCTCTAGGTTTCTTCCTAGGTTTTGGCCTTTCTATGGAGCTTTTAATCTTAGAATTCCTCACAATCAAATGTCGACCACATTACCTACCAAGGGAATTCTCTTCGATTATAATCACAGCCGTATATATTCCCCTCAAGCAGACACATCGATGGCCCTGAACTAACTTTATTTGACTCTATGTAAACTGGAAAGCACATATCCTGAGGCTGCATTCATTGTAGCTGGGGAGTTTAACAAGGCTAATCTGAAAACAAGACTCCCTAAATTGTATCAGCATATCAATTGCGCAACCAGGGCTGGTAAAACCCTAGATCACTGTTATTCTAACTTCCGCGACGCATATATAAGGGCCTCCCCTGCCCACCTTTCTGAAAAGCTGACCACGACTTCACTTTGTTGCTCCCAGCCTACAGACAGAAACTAAAACAAGAAGCTCCCGCGCTCAGGTCTGTTCATCGCTGGTCCGACCAATCTGATTCCACGCTTCAAGACTGCTTCGATCACATGGATTGGGATATTTTCCGCATTGCGCCCAACAACAACATTGACAAATACGCTGATTCGGTGAGCGAGTTCATCAGAAAGTGCATTGGCGATGTCGTACCCATAGCAACGATTAAAACATTCCCAAACCAGAAACTGTGGATTGATCGCAGCGTTCTCGTGAAACTGACAACGTGAACCACTGCTTTTAACCAGGGCAAGGTGACTGGAAACATGACCGAATACAAACAGTGTAGCTATTCCCTCCGTAAGGCAATCAAACAAGCTAAGTGTCAGTATAGAGACAAAGTAGAGTCTCAATTCAACGGCTCAGACACAAGAGGTATGTGGCAGAGTCTACAGTCAATCACGGATTACAAAAAGAAAACCAGCCCCGTCGCGGACCAGGATGCCTTGCTCCCAGACAGACTAAATAACTTTTTTGCCCGCTTTGAGGACAATACAGTGCCACTGACACAGCCCGCTACCAAAACCTGTGGACTCTCCTTCACTGCAGCCGACGTGAGTAAAACTTTAAACGTGTTAACCCTCGCAAGGCTGCAGGCCCAGACGGCATCCCCAGCCGCATCCTCAGAGCATGCGCAGACCAGCTGGCTGGTGTGTTTACGGACATATTCAATCAATCCTTATCCCAGTCTGCTGTTCCCACATGCTTCAAGAGGACCACCATTGTCCCTGTTCCCAAGAAATCTAAGGTAACTGAGCTAAACGACTACCGCCCCGTAGCACTCACTTCCGTCATCATGAAGTGCTTTGAGAGACCATATCCCCTCCACCCTACCTGACACCCTAGACCCACTCCAATTTGCTTACCGCCCAAATAGGTCCACAGACGACGCAATCACAACTACACTGCACACTGCCCTAACCCATCAGGACAAGAGGAATACCTATGTGTGAATGCTGTTCATCGACTACAGCTCAGCATTTAACACCATAGTACCCTCCAAACTCATCACCAAGCTCGAGACCCTGGGTCTCGACCCCGCCCTGTGCAACTGGGTACTGGACTTCCTGACGGGCCGCCCCCAGGTGGTGAGGGTAGGTACCAACATCTCCACCCCGCTGATCCTCAACACTGGGGCCCCACAAGGGTACGTTGTGAGCCCTCTCCTGCACTCCCCGTTCACCCATGACTGAGTGGCCATGCACGCCTCCAACTCAATCATCAAGTTTGCGGACGACACTACAGTGGTAGGCTTGATTACCAACAACGGCGAGACAGCCTACAGCGAGTAGGTGAGGGCCCTCGGAGTGTTGTGTCAGGAAAATAACCTCACACTCAACGTCAACAAAACAAAGGAGATTATTGTGGACTTCAGGAAACAGCAGAGGGAGCACCCCCCTATCCACATCGACGGGACAGTAGTGGAGAGGGTAGTAAGTTTTAAGGTCCTCGGCGTACACATCACGGACAAACTGAATTGGTCCACCCACACAGACAGTGTTGTGAAGGCGCAGCAGCGCCTCTTCAACCTCAGGAGGCTGAAGAAATTTGGCTTGTCACCAAAAGCACTCACAAACTTCTACAGATGCACAATCGAGAGCCTCCTGTCGGGCTGTATCACCACCTGGTACGGCAACTGCTCCGCCCACAACCGTAAGGCTCTCCAGTGGGTAGTGAGGTCTGCACAATGCATCACCGGGGGCAAACTACCTGCCTTCCAGGACACCTACAACACCCGATGTCACAGGAAGGCCATAAAGATCATCAAGGACAACAACTACCCGAGCCACTGCCTGTTCACCCCGCTATCATCCAGAAGGTGAGGTCAGTACAGGTGCATCAAAGCAGGGACAGACTGAAAAACAGCTTCTCTCGATCTCAAGGCCATCAGACTGTTACAGCCACCACTAACATTGAGTGGCTGCTGCCAACACACTGACTCAACTCCAGCCACTTTAATAATGGAATTGATGGAAATTGATGGAAAAATATATCACTAGCCACTTTAAACAATGCTACTTAATATAATGTTTACATACCCTACATTACTCATCTCCTATGTATATGTATATACTGTACTCTATATCATTGTCACGTCCTGGCCTTAGTTATCTTTGTTTTCTTTATTATTTTGGTTAGGTCAGGGTGTGACATGGGGGATTTATGTGTTTTGTCTAGTCTAGGGGTTTTGTATGTTTATGGGGCTGTTTCCTTTCTAGGTAGTTTGTATGTCTATGGTTGCCTAGATTGGTTCTCAATTAGAGGCAGCTCTCTGTCGTTGTCTCTGATTGGGAACCATATTTAGGCAGCCATATTCTGTGGGTACTTTGTGGGTGGTTGTCTTCTGTCTTTGTGTCTATGCACCAGATAGGACTGTTTCGGTTTTCACATTTGTTGTTTTGTATTTTGTAGTGTTCTCGTCTATATTAAACATGTTGAACCTAACCACGCTGCATTTTGGTCCTCCTCTCCTTCAATGGAAGAAAACCGTTACAATCATCTACTGAATCTTTATGTAATACATGTATCACTAGCCACTTTAAACTATGCAACTTTGTTTACATACCCTACATTACTCATCTCATATGTATATACTGTACTCTATACCATCTAGTCCATCTTGCCTATGCCGTTCTGTACTATCACTCATTCATATATCTTTATGTACATATTCTTTATCCCTTTACACTTGTGTATAAGGTAGTAGTTTTGGAATTGTTAGGTTGGATTACGCGTTGATTATTACTGCATTGTCAGAACTAGAAGCACAAGCATTTCGCTACATTCACATTAACATCTGCTAACCATGTGTATGTGACAAATTTGATTTGATTTGAATCTTGGTTTTATCAAACCAGAGAATCTTGTTTCTCATGGTCTGAGAGTCTTTAGGTGCCTTTTGGCAAACTCCAAGAGGGCTGTCATGTGCCTTTTACTGAGGAGTGGCTTCCATCTGGCCACTCTACCAAAAAGGCCTAATTGGTGGAGTGCTGCAGAGAATGGTTGTCCTTCTGAAAGGTTCTCCCATCTCCACAGAGTAACTTTAGAACTCTGTCAGAGTGACTATAGGGTTCTTGGTCACCTCCCTGACCAAGATCATTCTCCCCCGATTGGTCAGTTTGGGCAGGCGACCAGCTCTAGGAAGAGTCTTGGTGGTTCCAAACTTCTTCTATTTAAGAATGATGGAGGCCACTGTGTTCTTGGATCTTTAATGCTGCAGACATTTTTTGGTACCTTTCCCCAGATCTGTGCCTCGACACAATCCTGCTTCGGAGGTCTACGGACAATTCCTTCGACCTCATGGTTTGGTTTTTGCTCTGACATGCACTGTCAACCGTGAGACCTTATATAGACAGGTGTGTGCCTTTCCAAATCATGTCCAATCAATTGAATTGACCACAGGTAGACTCCAACCAAGTTGTAGAAACATCTCAAGGATGCGCCGAACTCAATTTCACGTCTCATAACAAAGGGTCTAAATACATATGTAAATAAGGTATTTCTGTTTTTTATTTGTAATCAATATGTAAAAAAGTCCCCAAAATGTGTTTTTGCTTTGTCATTATGGGGTATTGTGTGTAGACTGCAGAGGATTTTTTAAAAAAAGTAATCTATTTAGCATAAGGTTGTAACATAACAAAATGTGGGGTCTGAATACTTTCCGAAGGCACAGTATATGGGTTGAATCCCAAATGGAACACTATTCCCTATATAGAGCACTACATTTGGCCAAGGCACATAAGGCTCTGGTCAAAGTCAGTGCAATATACACTGAGTGTACAAAACATTAGGAACACCTTCTTAATATTGAGTTGCACCCCCCTTAGAACAGCCTCAATTCGTTGGGGCATGGACTCTACAAGGTGTCGAAAGCGTTCCACAGGGATGCTGGCCCATGTTGACTCCAATGCTTTCACAGTTGTGTCAAGTTGGCTGGATGTCCTTTGGGTGGTGGACCATTCTTGATACACGTGGGAAACTGTTGAGCTTGAAAAACCTAGCTGCGTTGCAGTTCTTGACACTCAAACCAATGTGCCTGATACCTACTACCAAACCCCGTTCAAAGGCACTTAAATGGTTTGTTTTGCCCATTCACCCTCTAAATGGCACACATACACATTACATGTCTCAATTGTCTCTAGGCTTAAAGATTATTCTTTAACCTGTCTCCTCCCCTACATCTACACAGATTGAATTTGGATTTAGCAGGTGAAATCAATAAGGGATCATAGCTTTCACCTGGATTCACCTGACCAGTCTATGTCATGGAAAGAGTCTATGTCATTTTCCTAATGTTTTGTACACTCAGTGTATATTGTACACTCTTATAAAAAAGGTGCTATCTAGAACCTAAAAGGGTTCTTAGGCTGAAGAACCATTTTGATTCCAGGTAGAACCCTTTTGAAGAACCCTTTTTGGTTCTAGCTCGAACCCTTTTGGTTGCAGGTAGAACCTTTTTGGGTTCAATATAGAACCCATTCCACATAGGGCTCTGCATGGAACCAAAAAGGGTCCTACTTGCAACCAAAATGGTTCTCCTATGGGGACAGCCTTAATAGCTCACAGTTGAAGGAATCTGGAGGGAGGAAATATACTGATTTGGCAGTCGAAGCTGTCTCTGGCTTTAAACTACACTGGACAAGGCAAGAAAGGTCTTAGAAAAGCAGGATTACAGCAGGATTACAGTATTTACTGCATTATATGTTTTTTTCCTACTAACTTTTTCATTTGAAACCATTAGACGACAACAGTAATTGTTGTGAAAATAAAGGCAGCAAGGCCGTGGTAGAAGTCTGAAGTGGTAGAAGTCTGGAAGCAGTCTATTATGGTAGATGTCTATTATAATGACATCCTCTTAATCTGAATAGGGACTGCAAATCAAAGCACATTCAATTGGTTAAGATACAGTTACCTTTTAATAGCCTTCCTTATAGATCCAGTGGAGATAAAGGCTTGAATCCCAAATGGCACCATATTCCTTACTTAATGCACTACTTTTAACCAGATCCCTATGGAACCTGGTCAAAAGTAGTGCACTACATGGGGAATAGGGTGCAATTTGGGATGTATTCAAAGTGATTGATCAAGGCAATTGATCAAAGCATACTGGCTGGTATGTAGAAGAATGCTTGCTGCAGTGGAGTCTAGCTGGAGGGTTGTTAATATGATCCTCCCGATGGAGTCAAGCTGGGGGGTTAAGATAATCCTCCTTATTAAGTCTATCCGGGTGGTTAATATAATCCTCCTGATGAAGTCTGTCTGAGGGTTTAATTTGATCCTCCTGATGGAGTCTATGTTGGGGGGTTAGTATTATCTTCCAGATTGATTCTAGATTTGGGTTTGATATGATCCTCCTATTGGAGTCTAGCTGGGAGGTTAAAATGATCCACATAATAGTGTCTAGCTGAGGGGTTAATATGATCCTCCTGATGGAGTCGAGCTTGAGGTTTAATATGATCCCCCTGATGGAGAAAGCTGGGGGGTTAATATGATCCTCCCTATTGAGACTAGCTTGGGTTTAATAGGATCCTCCTGAATGAGACTAGCTGGGTTTTAATGTGATCATCCTGATTATCCTGGGGCGGCAGGGTAGCCTAGTGGTTAGAGCGTTGGACTCTGTGAGTTCAAACCCCCGAGCTGACAAGGTACAAATCTGTCGTTCTGCCCCTGAACAGGCAGTTAACCCACTGTTCCCAGGCCGTCATTGAAAATAAGAATTTGTTCTTAACTGACTTGCCTGGTTAAATAAAGGTAAAAAAAATCAAATTAAAAAAATTAAAAAATTAAAATTCCAGTCACAGGCAGCAGAGTACTGGAACGAAAGACGGCCGAATGAGGTGTTGGCTTTAGGGATGATCAGTGAGATACACCTGCTGGAGCGCGTGCTACGGATGGGTGTTGCCATCGTAACCAGTGAACTGAGATAAGGCGGAGCCAGTGGGTCTTGCGACAAATATGTAGCGAGGGCCAGCCGACTAGAGCATACAAGTCGCAGTGGTGGGTAGTATAAGGTGCTTTAGTGACAAAACGGATGGCACTGTGATAAACTGCATCCAGTTTGCTGAGAAGAGTGTTGGAAGCAATTTTGTAGATGACATCGCCGAAGTCGAGGATCGGTAGGATAGTCAGTTTTACTAGGGTAAGCTTGGCAGTGTGAGTGAAGGAGGCTTTGTTACGGAATAGAAAGCCGACTCTTGATTTGATTTTCGATTGGAGATGTTTGATATGGGTCTCGAAGGAGAGTTTGCTGTCTAGCCAGACACCTAGGTACTTATAGGTGTCCACATATTCAAGGTCGGAACCATCCAGTGTGGTGATGCTAGTATGGCATTGAAGCTCATTTGGAGGTTAGATAGCACAGTGTCCAATGACGGGCCGAAAGTATATAGAATGGTGTCGTCTGCGTAAAGGTGGATCAGGGAATCGCCCGCAGCAAGAGCAACATCATTGATATATACAGAGAAAAGAGTCGGCCCGAGAATTGAACCCTGTGGCACCCCCATAGAGACTGCCAGAGGACCAGACAGCATGCCCTCCGATTTGACACACTGAACTCTGTCTGCAAAGTAATTGGTGAACCAGGCAAGGCAGTCATCCGAAAAACTGAGGCTACTGAGTCTGCCGATAAGAATATGGTGATTGACAGAGTCGAAAGCCTTGGCAAGGTCGATGAAGACGGCTGCACAGTACTGTCTTTTATCGATGGCAGTTATGATGTCGTTTAGTACCTTGAGTGTGGCTGAGGTGCACCCGTGACCGGCTCGGAAACCAGATTGCATAGCGGAGAAGGTACGGTGGGATTCGAGATGGTCAGTGACCTGTTTGTTGACTTGGCTTTCGAAGACCTTAGATAGGCAAGGCAGAATGGATATAGGTCTGTAACAGTTTGGGTCCAGGGTGTCTCCCCCTTTAAAGAGGGGGATGACTGCGGCAGCTTTCCAATCCTTGGGGATCTCAGATGATATGAAAGAGAGGTTGAACAGGCTGGTAATAGGGGTTGCGACAATGGCGGCGGATAGTTTCAGAAATAGAGGGTCCAGATTGTCAAGCCCAGCTGATTTATACGGGTCCAGGTTTTGCAGTCTAGCTTGGGGTTTAAAATGATCCTCCTGATGGAGTCTAGCTTGGGATTTAATATGATCCTCCCATTGGAATCTAGCTGGGGGGTTAATATGATCCACATAATGGTGTCTAGCTGAGGGGTTATTATGATCCTCCTGAAGGAGTCGAGCTTGAGGTGTACAATGATCCTTCTGATGGAGCAAGTTGGGGGTTTAATATGATCTTCCTGATGGAGAATAGCTGGGGGTTAATTTTATCCTCCAGGTGGAATCTAGCTGGGGGGATAATATGATCCTCCAGATGGATACTAGCTAAGGGGTAAATATGATCCTCCTGATTGAGTCTAGCGGGGGGGGGGGGGGTTAATATGATCCTCCTGATGGAGCCTAGCTGAGCGGTTAATATGATCCTCCTAATGAAGTCTATCTTGGTGGTTAATATGATCCTCTTGATGAAGTCTTTCTGAGGATTTAATTTGATCCTCCTGATGGAGCCTAGCATGTGGTTTAATGTGATTCCCCTATTGGAGTCTAGCTGAGGGGTGAATATTATCCCCATAATGGTGTCTAGCTGAGGGGTAAATATGATCCTCCTGGTGGAGTCTTGCTGGGGAGTTAATATGATCCTCCATATGGAGACTAGCTGAGGGGTTAATATGATCTTCATTATGGTGTCCAGCTGGGGGGTTAATATGATCCACATGATGGTGTCTACCTGAGGTGTAATATGATAATCCAGATGGAGTCTAGCTTGGGGTTTAAAATGTTCCTCCTGATGGAGTCTAGCTGGGAGGTTAATATGATCCTCCTGATGGAGTCTATCAGGGGGTTAATATGATCCTCCTGATGGAGACTAGCTGGGTCGTTAATGTGATCATCCTGACTGAGACTAGATGGGGGTTTAATATGATCCTCCTGATGGAGACTAGCTGTGGGGTTAATTTTATCTTCCTGGTGGAGCCTAGTTGGGGGTTAATATGATGCTCCAGGTGGAGTCTAGCTGGGGGATAATGTGATCCGCCTGGTCGAGTCTCGCTGGGGGGTTAATATGATCCTCCTGATGGAGTCTAGCTTGGGGTCTCATATGATCCTCCAGATGGATCCTAGCTGGGGGTTTGATATGATCCTCCCGATGGACTCTAGCTGGGGGTTAATATGATCCTCCTGATGGAGTTTGGCAGGGTGGTTAATATGATCCTCCTGATGGAGACTAGCTGAGTGGTTAATATGATCCTCCTTTTGGAGTCCAGCTGGGGGGGTTAATATGATCCTCCTGATGGAGCCTAGCTGAGGGGTTAATATGATCCTCCTGATGGAGACTAGCTGGGTCGTTTATGTGATCCTCCTGACGGAGACTAGATTGGGGTTTAATATTATCCTCCTGATGGAGACGAGCTGGGGGGTTAATTTTATCTTCCTGGTGGAGCCTAGCTGGGGGTTAATATGATCCTCCAGATGGATACTAGCTAGGGGGTAAATATGATCCTCCTGATTGAGTCTAGCGGGGGGGGGGGGGTTAATATGGTCCTCCTGATGGAGCCTAGCTGAGCGGTTAATATGATCCTCCTGATGAAGTCTATCTTGGTGGTTAATATGATCCTCTTGATGAAGTCTTTCTGAGGATTTAATTTGATCCTCCTGATGGAGCCTAGCATGTGGTTTAATGTGATTCCCCTATTGGAGTCTAGCTGAGGGGTGAATATTATCCCCATAATGGTGTCTAGCTGAGGGGTAAATATGATCCTCCTGGTGGAGTCTAGCTGGGGAGTTAATATGATCCTACTGATGGAGCCCAGCTGAGGGGTTAATATGATCCTCCATATGGACTCTAGCTGGGGTGTTAATATGATCCACATAATGGTGTCTAGCAGAGGGGCTATTATGATCCTCCTGAAGGAGTCGAGCTTGAGGTGTAAAATGATCCTTCTGATGGAGCAAGCTGGGTGGTTAATATTATCCTCCTTATTGAGACTCACTGGGGGGTTAATATGATCCTCCTGATGAAGTCTATCTGAGGGTTGAATATGACCCTCCTGATGGAGTCTATTTGTGGGGTTAACATGATCCCCCTGATGGAGTCTGTCTGGGGGGGGGGGGTTGTTTAGTCCTCCTGATGGAGACTAGCTGGGGGTTTGATATGATCCTCCTGGTGGAGTCTAGATGGGGCGTTAATATGATCCTCCTGATTGAGCCTAGCTGGGGGGTTAATATGATCCTCCTGATGGAGAATAGCTGGGTGGTTAATGTTATCCTCCTGATGGAGTCTAGCTGGGGGATATCATGATCCTACAGGCTATGGGGTTAATATGATACTCCTGAAGGAATCTAGCAGGTGCGTTAATATGATCCTCCTGATGGAATCGAGCTGGGGGGTTAATATGATCCACATGATGGTGTCTAGCTGAGAGGTTAATATGATCCTCCTGGTGGAGACTAGCTGTGGGTTAAATTTGATCATTCTGTTGGAAATTACCTGGGGGGTTAATATGATCCTCCTGATGGAGTCGAGCTGGGGGGTTAATATGATCCTTCTGATGGAGACAATGCTGGGGGTTTAATATGATCCTCCTGATGGAGACTAGCTGGGGGTTTAATATGATCCTCCTGATGGAGACTAGCGGGGGGTTAATATGATCCTCCTGGTGGAGTCTAAATGGGGGGTTAATATGATCCTCCTGATGGGATCCAGCTGGTAGGTTAATATGATCCTCCTGATTAAAACTAGCTGGGGGTTTAATTTGATCACAATGGTGGAGACTAGCTGGGGGGTTAAAATTATCCTCCTGATGGAATCTCTCTGGGGGGTTAAAATTATCCATTTGATGGATTCTATCTGGAAGGTTAATATGATCCTCCTAATGGAGTCTAGCTGGGGGGTTAATATGATCCTCCTGATGGTGACTAGCTGGGGGTTAAAATGATCCTCCTGATTGAGACTAGGTGGGTGTTTAATTTGATCACCCTGGTGGAGACTAGCTGGGGGTTAAATAAGATCCTCCTGATTAAAACTAGCTTGGGGTTTCACTTAATTATCCTGGTGGATACTAGCTGGAAGGTTATTATGATCCTCCTGATTAAAACTAGCTGGAAGGTTAATATGATCCTCAAGATGGAGTCTTGCTGGGGGGTTAACAAGATCTTCCTGGTGGAATCTGGCTGGGGGGTAAATATGGTCCTCCTGATGGATTCTAGCTGGGGGGTTATTATGATCCTCCTGATGGAAACTAGCTGGGGTGTAAATATGATCCTCCTGATGGAGTCTAACTGGGGCTTTAATTTGATCCTCCTAATCGAGAATAACTGGGGGGTTTGATATGATCCTCCTGATGGAGTCTAGCTGGGGCGTTAATATGATCCTCCTGATTGAGTCTAGCTGGGGGGTTTAGGAGATCCTCCTGCTGGAGACTAGCTTGGGGTTTAATATGATCCTCCTGATGGAGTCTAGCTTGGGGGTTAATATGATCCTCCTGATGGAGTCTAGCTGGGGGTTAATATTATCCACCTGATGGTGTCTAGCTGGGGCGTTAATATGATCCTCCTGATTGAGTCTTGCTGGGGGGTTTAGGAGATCCTCCTGTTGGAGACGAGCTTGGGGTTTAATATGATCCTCCTGGTGGATTCTATCTTGGGGTTTAATATGATTCTCCTGATGGAGTCTAGCTGTGGGGTTAATATGATCCTCCAGATGGAGGCTAATTGGGGGGTTAATTTGATCCTGCTGATGGAGACTACCTGGAGTGTTTATTTTTTCCTCCTGATGGAGTCTAGCTGAGGATTTGATATGATCCTCCTGATGTAGACTAGCTGGGGTGTTAATATGATCCTCCTGGTGGAGGTTTGCTGGGGTTTGATATGATCTTCCTCATGTTGTCTTGCTTCTGGTTAATGTGATCCTCCTGATTGAGACAAGCTGAGAGGTTAATATGATCCTCCTGGTGGAGACTAGCTGGGGGTTAAATTTGATCATTCTGTTGGAAATGACCTGGGGGTTAAATAAGATCCTCCTGGTTAAAACTAGCTGGGGGTTTCATTTGATTATCCTGGTGGATACTAGCTGACAATTTCATGTGATCCTCCTGATTAAAACTAGCTGGAAGGTTAATATGATCCTCCTGATGGAGACTCGCTGGGGGGTTAATATGATCCTCCTGACTGAGACTAGGTGGGGGTTTAATTTGATCCTCCTGATGGAGACTTGCTGGGGGGTTAATATGATACTCCTGATGGAATCTAGCAGGGGGTTAATATGATCCTCCTGATGGATTCTAGCTGGGGGTTGAATATGATCCTCCTGATTAAAACTAGCTGGGGATTTCATTTGATTATCCTGGCAGAGACTAGCTGGAAGGTTAATATTAGTCCCCTGATGGTGTCTAGCTGAGGAGTTAATATGATCCTCCTGATGGAGTCCAGCTGTGGGGTTAATATGATCCTCCTGATGGAGTTTTGCTGGGGGTTAATATGATCCCCCTGATTCAGTCTAGCTTGGGGTTTAATATGTTCCTCCTGTTTAGCTCGGGGTTAAGGAGATCCTCCTGGTTGAGACTAGCTGGGGGGTTAATATGATCCTCCTGATTAAGTCTATCTGTGGGTTTAATATGATCCTCCTAATGGAGTCTAGCTGGGGTGTTAGTGAGATCCTCTTGATGGAGTCTAGCTGTGGGGTTAACATTATCCACCTGATGGAGACAAGCTGGGGGGTTAAAATGATCCACCTGATGGAGTATTTTTGGGGGTTTAATATGATCCTCCTGATTTAGTCTAGCTGAGGGGTTAATAATAGCCTGCTGATGGAGTGTAGCTGGGTGGTTAATATTATCCTCCTGATGGAGTCAGGCTGGGGGGTTAAATTGAACCTCCTGATGGAGTCTAGCTAGGGAGTTAATGTGATCCTCCTGATGGAGACTAGCTGGGGGTTTGATATGATCGTCCTGATGCAGACTAGCTCAGGGTTAATATGGTCCTCCTGATGGAGACTAGCTGGGGGTTTAGTATGATCCTCCTGATGGAGTCTAGCTGGGGGTTTGATATGTTCCTCCTGATAGAGACTTTCTGGGGGTTTAATGTGATCATCTGGCTCAGGTTTGAACTGTCTCTGTCTGTTTCCAAATGGCATCCCTTAGCTCTGGTTAAAAGTAGTGCATTATATAGAGATTGGAATACAAACTCTGAGTAATGTATGTATGTCTCCATATCCCATTGCCCAAATCTCACAGACCTGATTGGCATTAAAACGCCAGATTAATTTTTTCAATTGAAATCATGGTAAATATTCAGGTGTTATTAGTGTAGACCTAATAACAGTTGCGATACTCCACATGTTTAGCCTAAATCAACGCCGGAACCTTGTAAAGCTACAGCATTCAAAAATAGTGCTGGGTTTCAGAGGGCATCCTGGTCAACCATTGTAATGTAAAAGGAGAAGCTCTTTCTTCTCTGGGTTTGTTCTCTCTGTCCACGTCATTCTCTGTATTTGACTCAGTTATTATACCAACTCCTAGCAGGTGCCTGTTTTATTGCCTACATTCTAATCTGTGAGGGAATCGCAAACGAGTGCCAGCAAGCAAGGTCATCTTCCCACTATTATGAAATTGGAACCACATTTCTCATAAACTAGATGGACAGAGCAGTGTTCGATTGGGGACAGAAGAAAGAAATGTATTCATATTCTCTGAAATTGGACTCAAAAGTGAGATTAGCATCAAATATCACACCAAATGCCCTTAGCACCAAAGGGAGGCCCCAGGTTTGGCAGACATCACTTGCTTCTTTAGCTAGAGCTTTTTTTTTGTCTTTGTTGCAATTTCAGAGAGATCCAACAGTTGGACTGGAGACAGAATGTACCTTTCACTGTGTCATTGTCTCATGGATTACACTGGCGTGAATGAAAAATTACAGAATACATTATTATTTCTTTTTTTTGTATTTTAGGGTGAAGGTGGAGTCATGCGTCCTCCGAAACATGACCCGCCTAACCACGCTCCTTAACACCCGCCAGCATAACCCAGAAGCCAGCTGCACCAATGTGTTGGAGGAAACACCATTCAACTGGCGACCAGGGTCAGCCTGCTGGCACCCGGCCCGCCACAAGGAGTCGCTAGAGTGCGATGAGCCAAGTAAAGCTCCACCGGTCAAACCCTCCCCTAACCTGGACGACGCTGGGCCAATTGTGCACCGTCCTATGGAATGAACCCAGGTCTGAAGTAACGCCTCTAGCACTGTGATGCAGTGTCTTAGACCACCGCACCACTTGGGAGGCCCCAACAGAATACATTGTCATTTATGATATACACTGAACAAAAATGCAAACGCAACATGTGTTGGTCCCATATTTCATGACCTGAAATAAAAGATCCCAGAAATGTTCCATAAGCACAAAACCTTATTTCTCTCAAGTTTTGTGCACAAATTTGTTTGTTAGTGAGGATTTTTCATTTGCCAAGATAATCCATCCACCTGACAGGTGTGGCATATCAAGAAGCTGATTAAACGGCATGATACTTACACAGGTGCACCTTGTGCTGGGGACAATAAAAGGCCACTTTAAAATGTACAGTTTTGTCACACAACACAATGCCACAGATGTATCAAGTTTTGAGGGAGCATGCAATTGGCATGCTAACAACAAGAATGTCCACCAGAGCTGTTGCAGAGAACTGAATGTTAATTTCTGTACCATAAGCCGCCTCCAACATCGTTTTAGAGAATTTGGTAGTACGTCCAACCGGCCTGACAACCACAGACCACATGTACTGTGTCATGTGGCAAGCGGTTTGCTGATGTCAACGTTGTGAACAGAGTGCCACATGACGGAGGTGGGGTTATGGTATGGGCAGGCATAAGCTACGGACAACGAACACAATTGCATTTTATCGATGGCAATTTGAATGCACAGAGATACCGTGACGAGATCCTGAGGCCCATTGTCGTGTCCTTCATCCGCGGCTATCACCTCATTATTCATCATGATATTACACAGCCCCTTGTACAAGGATCTGTACACAATTTTGGAAGCTGAAAATGTCCCAGTTCTTCCATGGCTTGCATAGTCACCACCCATTGAGCACGTTTGGGAAGCTCTGGATCGACGTGTATGACAGCTTGTTTCAGTTCCCGCCAATATCCAGCAACTTCACACAGCCAGTTGCCAGTGGGACAACATTACACTGGCCACAATCAACAGCCTGATCAACTCAATGGGAAAGAGATGTGTTGCACTGCATGAGGCAAATGGTGGTCATGCACCTATCCTTTTTGAAGCAATCTGTGACCAACAGATGCATATCTCTATTCCCAGTCATGTGAAATCCATAGATTAGGGCCTAATAAATGTATTTAATTTGACTGATTTCCTTACAAATCATTGAAATTGTTGCATAATACTTGAAGGAGCAATGAACATTCGTAAAAGTTTACTTGGAGTCTTCTTGTTCTTATTTGAAAGCACTGTGAGTTACGACTATTGCTGTGGCTGAGGGATTCACAAACTGAGGTTATCTTTATACTGGTATGCAATGCAGCAGAATGGGTTCAGCCCCCCCACCCTCAGATAGAGATGCTCCTTACCTGCTTGGGCAGATCAAAGTCGATCTCAGTGCACATTAGGAAAATACAGGGACTCATTTTGAGTGCTCAAAGTGCCGCAGAGATGCTTAGCTATGCATTCCCCCTGTCAGAAGCAAACAAAGACATTTCTCTCTGGGAGGAGAGAGGCTTTTCTATAACATGCCTCACCTGTGGTGACCAATCACAATAGTAGACACAATCCCAAGCCCTGAGGGGGCGAGAGAGAAGGGTTTATGTTGTCACTGCTGGAGGCTTTACAATCTCCTGTTGTACATCTCACAGCTAATGTTTATTTTCACAGGCACCACAACCTCATTTCTTTAGGTTGACATATAAAGGTGCTGTGTGGAATCATAACTCACACAAACAAACACAGGTGTATGTAATGTATAGTATGGTGGAATGGCAGGCCTTGCTATACATTGTTATTTAGAGGTATCTGTTATCTGTCAGTGTTATCATGTTTGTTGTTATCCTATGAACAGGAATGTTCTCTCCTGTCTCTTCATTGACTGACACACACATACCCAAAAACTCCCATATACTACTGCACAATGTGATTTTTCATATTTAATAAAGTTATCATATTTAGAGTGAGGGTTCACTCCTACTCACAGCTGAATATGCATATAAAACTGTCAAAGGTTGGGTAAGAAATAAAACCACATAGAAAATGAAAGCTGTAGAAGTAAAAAACTTAAATAAAAAAATGGAAGAAGCTCTGTAACAGGAAACGGTTGTGCCTTGCTCATGGGGAAAGGTAGTGGTAGCCGACTAGCCGTACTAAAAGAGGACATATTGTGTTCCATTATCCGCCATGGTTCGTGCACCTGAGAGCGGAACAATGTCAGACTTATCGGTCCAAACAAAAGATGCCTTCATTGAAGGGCATCTCTGAGGGAGATGACAGCTGCAATTACTGGCCTCTATGTACAGGGATAGCTAACACACTAGGTTAGAGGAAATAGCCCTTTCATTCTGACAGTGATGTCCACTGTTATTTTGGACAGATAACGTAAGATTAGCCTACTTTGGAGAAATGCTATAAAGGTTAGAGGGTATTAACACTGGGCTCACCATTGCAGTCTGTATAAGGGATTAATCAGGATAGGTTTCAAGACTTCATACCAAATGGCACCCTATTCCCTTTATAGTGCACTACTTTTGACCAGGGTCCATCAACTGGATCAGATTAATGGGAAAACAAATCTAGAAATAGCTTGGAGCTCAGATAGATTTTTCGTAAGCAATTGTGTCATACAAAGTACACACACCACATACAGTTGTGGGATCTTAATTCGTCCAGCTTTGTTGCAGGTGTAAAATAATTTTACAGCAGGGTTAAACTTAAAAAAATATAAGTGATAATTTCTAATGGTAAATTCATTTTGATATGCTATGGTTTAGGTGTAGCCTAAGGCTGCATTCATTCAGCAGGGTCATTCTGCTTTCAACAGCAAGAAAGAAAATGTGTTTCTCTCGTCTGAAAAAACAGAAACATCCTTAATGTAGACCTGTAGATCTCTGACTAGATGTTGTAGTTGCTACCAACTCTCCAGTCCTGTCAGGCTTTCCCTGCTGTAATAGCGTGGTGCAGCAGAGAAGAAGAAGAAGAATAAAAGGGTAAACAATACAGCACAAAGGTTGATGACAGGACTCTTTCATGTTACTGTTCATGAGACACGATCAACCAGATCCGTAGATGGGCCAGACAAGATGACACCAGGCCTCCCTTCCTTACAGCACAGTTTTATCTAGTTCAACCAAATGGCACCCAATTCACCATGGGCCCTGGTCAAAAGTAGTGCACTATATAGAGAATAGGGTGCCATTTGGTACGTAACCAGAGAGATGAGCCCACATGGCCCAGGCTTGACTGTTGTGGAGAGATCAGAGCTTGGTAGTCCTTCCCTCAGGTCGTCCCCAGAGAGAAAAGGAGAGACTGAATAACATATGAGTTTTGCCTTTGAGGTCTTTGTTTGCAGATTGGTTCACAACTATGGAGAGATAAAAGATCAGGGAGAAAGAACCTCATAACCACACACGATGTCTTACGCAATACATCACCTGAGACTTTGTGTGTGTGTGTGTGTGTTTCCTATGGAAGAAGCAATCTTTTAATGTATTATAGTAATGCAGACTCCATAACCTTCAAAGCCTCCTTCGAGAGAACAAGAGGGAACTAAATAGAGTGACCTGCCAGTCAAAGTACAGACAACGTGATATTGAGGAAAAAACAGCATTTCTCCCCTGAGCCACAAATGTCCTCAAAAAGGACGTGAATGATGCACAGATTATAGAAAACATAGAGATAATTTGTCGTCCATTGTTGTTCATCAAAACAACTATTAATTCACATGTTACTCTTAAAAAAGGCTCTTGGAACATACAGTACCAGTCAAACGTTTGGACACACCTACTCATTCAAGGGTTTTTCTTTATTTTTACTACATTGTAGAATAATGAAGACATCAAAACTATGAAATAACATATGCGGTTCAACTCATCCCAAACCATCTCAATTGGGTTGAGGTCGAGTGATTGTAGAGGCCAGGTCATCTGATGCAGCACTCCATCACTCTCCTTCTTGGTCAAATAGCCCTTACACAGCCTGGAGGTGTAACGGAACTCCTCTTCTTCAGAGGAGGAGTAGCAAGGATCAGACCAATGTGCAGCGTGGTAAGTGTCCATAATGATATATTTAATAAATCAACTGAACAAAATAACAAAAGTACGTACAAACAAACAAACAAACAAACAAACAACCAACCAAACAAACAAACAAACAAACAAACAAACAAACAAACAAACAAACAAACAACCGAAACAGTCCCGTATGGTGAAAACACTAACACAGGATACAACCACCCACAAAACACAATAGAAAACAGGCTACCTAAATATGGCTCCCAATCAGAGACAACGACTGACACCTGCCTCTGATTGAGAACCATACTAGGCCAAACACATAGAAATATAACAATAGAACAAAACATCACACTCACACCCTGACCAACTAAAATAAAGACGTAAAAAAGGAACTAAGGTCAGAACGTGACAGGAGGTGTGTTGGGTCATTGTCCTGTTGAAAAACAAAAGATAGTCCCACTAAGCGCAAAACAGATGGGATGGTGTATCACTGCAGAATGCTGTGGTAGCCATGCTGGCTAAGTGTGCCTTGAATTCTAAATAAATCACTGACAGTGTCACCTTTATTTAACCAGGTAGGCCAGTTGAGAACAAGTTCTCATTTACAACTGCGACCTGGCAAAGATAAAGCAAAGCAGTGCGACAAAAACAACAACACAGAGTTACACATGGGATAAACAAACCTACAGTCACTGACACAACAGAAAAATCAGTATACAATCAGTGCAAATGAAGTAAGGAGGGAAGGCAATAAATAGGCCATAGTGGCGAAGTAATTACAATTTTGCAATTTACACTGCAGTGATATATGTGCAGTTGAGGATGTGCAAGCAGAAATACTGGTGTGCAAAACAGCAGAAAAACAAAAACAAATATGGGGATGAGGTAGGTAGTTGATTGGATGGGCTATGTACAGCTGCAGCGATCGGTAAGCTGCTCTGACAGCTGACACTTATAGTTAGTGAGGGAGCTATAAGTCTCCAACTTCAGTGATTTTTGCAATTCGTTCCAGTCATTGGCAGCAGAGAACTGGAAGGAAAGGCACCAAAGGAGGTGTTGGCTTTGGGGATGACCAGTGAAATATACCTGCTGGAGCGGGTGCTATAGGTGGGTGTTGCTATGGTGACCAGTGAGCTGAGATAAGGTGGAGCTTTACCTAGTAAAACTTATAGATGACCTGGAGCCAGTGGGTTTGGTGACTAATATGTAGCGAGGACCAGCCAACGAGAGCGTACAGTGGTGGGTAGTATATGGGGCTTTGGTGACAAAACGGATGGCACTGTGATAGACTGCATCCAATTTGCTGAGTAGAGTGTTGGAGGCTATTTTGTAAATGACATCGCCAAAGTCAAGGATCGGTAGGATAGTTCGTTTTACGTAGGATAGTTAGTTTACATGAGTGAAGGAGGCTTTGTTGCGAACTAGGAAGTCAATTCTAGATTTAATCGATCGGTTGAAGAGCATGCGTTTCCTTTTACTAGCATCTAATAGCAGTTGAAGGCCACGGAAGGAGTGTTGTATGGCGTTGAAGCTCGTCTGGAGGTTTGTTAACACAGTGTCCAAAGAAAGGCCAGATGTATACAGAATGGTGTCGTCTGCATAGAGGTGGATCAAACAATCACCCGCAGCGAGAGCGACATCATTGATATATATAGAGAAAATAGTCAGCCCGAGAATTGATTCCTGTGGCACCCCCATATAAACTGCCAGATGTCCGGACAACAGGCCCTCCGATTTGACACACTGAACTCTATCTGAGAAGTAGTTAGTGAACCAGGCGAGGCAGTCATTAGAGAAACCAAGGCTGTTGAGTCTGCCGATAAGAATAGAGTGCCAGGGAAAAAGCCAGGGAAAATTCAAATAAAATTCAAATAAATTACTATAAAAATCAAACTTTCATTAAATCACACATGTAAGATACCAAATTAAATCTACACTCGTTGTGAATCCAGCCAACATGTCAGATTTCAAAAAGGCTTTTCAGCGAAAGCATAAGATGCTATTATCTGATTATAGCACAACAATAAACAAAGAGAGTAGCATATTTCAACCCTGCAGGCGCAACACAAAACGCAGAAATAAAATATAAATCATGCCTTACCTTTGACGAGCTTCTTTTGTTGGCACTCCAATATGTCCCATAAACATCACAAATGGTCCTTTTGTTCGATTAATTCCGTCGTATATATCCAAAATGTCCATTTATTTGGCGCGTTTGATCCAGAAAAACACTGGTTCCAACTTGCGCAACGTGACTACAAAATATCTCAAACGTTACCTGTAAACTTTGCCAAAACATTTCAAACTACTTTTGTAATACAACTTTAGGTATTTTTTAACATAAATAATCGATAAAATTGAAGATGGGATGATCTGTGTTCAATACAGGAGGAAATCAAACTGTAGCTAGCTTTCTGGTTGCGCGCCTCTATCTAACAGTACACTTCAAGTGACCCTCGTTCAAGATGACCGTACTTCTTCATTACACAAAGAAATAACCTCAACCAATTTCTAAATACTGTTGACATCCAGTGGAAACGATAGAAATTGCAAGAAGGTCCCTTAGAAATCTGGAATCCCAATGAAAAGTTATTGAAAAGAGAGGGACCTCAAAAACAAAATCTAAATGGTTTGTCCTCGGGGTTTCGCCTGCTAAATAAGTTATGTTATACTCACAGACATGATTCAAACAGTTTTAGAAACTTCAAAGTGTTTCCCATGCATATCGTATCTTCTGGGGAGGAGTAGCAGGCAGGTGAATTTGGGCATGCATTTCATCCGGACGTGAAAATACTGCCCCCTGTCACCAAGAAGTTAAAAAGGCAGAGCAGTGCTTTATTATGGACATACTTCTCCCCATCTTAGCTACAGTTGTAGCAACATGTTTTGACCATGATAGTTGGTACAATCCACGGTAACTCCAAGCAGTTTAGTCACTTCAATTTGTTAAATTTCCACATTATTTATTATACAATTTAGTTAAGGTTTAGGGTTTAGTGAACGATTTGTTCCAAATACAGTGCTTTAGTTTTTGAAATATTTAGGACTAACTCATTTCTTGCCACTCATTCTGAAATTAACTGCAGCTTTTCATTAAGTGTTGCAGTGATTTTAATTGCTTTAGTAGCTGACGTGTATGGTGTTGAGTCATCTGCATACATAGACACACTGGCTTTACTCAAGGCCAGTGGCATGTCATTAGTAAAGATTGAAAAAGTAAGGGGCCTAGACAGCATCCCTGGGGAATTCCTGATTCTACCTGGATTATGTTGGAGAGGCTTCCATTAAAGAACACCCTCTGTGTTCTGTTAAACCGGTAACTTTTCATCCACAATATAACAGGGGTGTAAAGCTTAAAACATACGCTTGTCAAAACAGCTCCAACAATGTTTGTATCATAAATTTCTCTCAGCCAATCATCATCATTGTCAGTGCCATGCTTGTTGAATGTCCTTCCCTATAAGCGTGCTGAAATTCTGTTGTCAATTTGTTTACAGTAATATAGCATTTTATCTGATTCAAAAACAATTTCTTTCTCCAATAGTTTACTAAGTTTTGGTAACAGACTGATTAGTTAGCTATTTGAGCCAGTAAAGGGTGCTTTACTATTCTTGGGTTTTTGCCAAAATGTAATTTATAGTGCTCCAAAGCTTTTTACTATCATTCATATTTGTTTCATAGTGTAGTTTCTTGTTTTTATTCAGTTTTGTCACGTGATTTCTCAATTTGCAGTATGTTTGCCCATTGGTTATGCAACCAGACTTATTTGTCATTCCTTTTCAACCATACAATTTTTCAATTTCTCATCAATCCACAGTGATTTAACAGTTTTTACAGTTTCCTTAATGGTTGCATGCTTATTAGTAACTGGAATAAGCTATTTCATAAATGTGACAAGTGCAGCATCCGGTTGCTCCTCGTTACACACCACAGACCAACAAATATTCTTTACATCAACAACATAAGAATCACTACAAAACGTATTGTATGACCTCTTATAGGTTATATTAGGCCCAGCCTTTGGAACTTTAGTTTTCCTAGATATGGCGACTATATTTGGGATTTGGATACTGCTTTAACTTCTTGGTGACAGGGGGGCAGTATTGAGTAGCTTGGATGAATAAGGTGCGACTCCGACAGGACAGGACAAGGTGGAAGCAAACGAGACGACAGCTTGCTTCTGGCATCAAAAAACACAAACAAGAATCCGACCCTGAAAGTAGCAGGAACAGAGAGAGAAATAGAGACCTAATCAGAGGGGGAAGAGAGAACAGGTGGGGAAAGAGAGAATGAGCTAGTTAGGGGAAATGTAGAACAGCTGAAGAATGAGAGACAGAGAAGGTAACCTAAAAAGACCAGCAGAGAGAGAGAGTGAAGAGAAAGGACAGGAACAGACATAACAAGACATGACAAAAATGCCTGCTACTCTGTCCCAGATGGTAATATATGCATATTAGTAGTAGTATTGGATAGAGAACACTCTGAAGTTTCTAAAACTGTTTAAATGATGTCTGTGAGTATAACGGAACTCATATGGCAGGTGAAAACCTGAGACAAATCCAACCAGGAAGTGGGAAATCTGAGGTTTGTAGTTTCATTTAAGTGATTGCCTGTCCAATATGCTGTATCTATGGGGCCAGATTGCACTTCCCAATACTTCCAGAAGATGTCAACAGTCTTTAGAAAGTTGTTTGAGGCTTCTATTGTGGAAGGATGTTGAATAAGAGCTGTTTCAACAAGTGGACTAGGCTGAGGCCAATCAGTTGTTTACTGTGCGGTCACGCGGGCGCGCCGTGCCTTCTTTTCCCTCTGTAATGAATACGCTATTGTCCGGTTGGAATATTATTGAAGATTTATTATAAAAAGACCCTTAGGATTGATTGTAAATATCGTTTGACATGTTTCCACAAACTGTAATGGACCTCTTTTGACTTTTTGTCTGGATTTTGCACTCTCGCAATGTGCATTTGGAATAGTGAACTAATATTTCGACATAAATATGGACGTAATTGAACAAAACTAACATTTCTTGTGGAAGTGGGAGTCCTGGGAGTGCATTCTGACGAAGATCAGCAAAGGTAAGTGAAGATTTATAATGCTATTTATGACTTTTGTTGACTCTTCAACTTGGCGGGTAACTGTATGGCTTGCTTTTGTGGCTGAATGCTGTTCTCAGATTATTGAATATTGTGCTTTTGCGAAATCTGACACATCGGTTGAATTAAGAACAATTTTATTTTCAATTCTATGTAAAACATGTATTTTTCATCAATATGATGAGTATTTCTGTTATTTGATGTGGCTCTCTAACCACTCGGCAGGGTAGCATAGTGGTTAGAGTGTTGGACTAGTAACCGGAAGGTTGCAAGTGCAAATCCCTGAGCTGACAAGGTACAAATCTGAACAGGCTGTTAACCAACTCTTCCTAGGCTGTCATTGAAAATAAGAATTTGTTCTTAACTGACTTGCCTAGTAAAATAACAAATTATCTGGATGTTTTGGAAGCATTTCTGAACATGGTGCCAATGTAAACTGAGGTTTTTGGATATAAATATGAACTTGATCAAACAAAACATAGATGTATTGTGTAACATTGAGTCCTGGGAGTGTCATCTGATGAAGATCGTCAAAGGTTATTAATTCATTTTATCTATATTTCTGCTTATTGTGACACCTCTCTTTGGTTGGAAAATGGCTGAATGCTTTCTGTGACTAGTTGCTGACCTAACATAATATGTTCTGCTTTCGCCGAAAAGCCTTTTTGAAATCGGACCCTGTGGTTGGATTAACGAAAGTGTATCTTTAAAATGGTGTGAAATACTTTGTATGGTTGAGGAATTTTAATTATGGGATATCTGTTGTTTTGAATTTGGCACTCTGCAATTTCACTGGCTGTTGGCGAGGTGGGACGCTAGCATCCCGAACGATCCCAGAGAGGTTAAAGCAAATTTATGCAGCATTAGTAAAGATGTGATCAATACATGTTGATGATTTCTGTCACGCGGAGCAGAATAGGTGAACCCAAGAGCAGATTCAGACGAGGAGACTGGGATGAGGAAATCAAGATATTTATTGAAACATGGTGGGGGGGGGGGAATTGAGTGCAGGCCAGCGGAAGCTCGGGCGGTTTGCTGGAAACCAGGTGTGGAGGCTGAGGCTGGAGCAAGAGGTGTGGGGACCGGGTAAGCAGGTCAGGAGGGGAATCTAAGGGAGCATAGAATGGGGAATCCAGGACAGAGTAGCAGGACTGACGAGAAGTTGAACTGGAGACAGGGACCAGAGTCAGAGCGGGCAGAACTGTAGAGGAGAGGAAAACAGCATCAGGCAATGGAAAACAGGAACAAACGGCTAGAAACATGGACTGACTGGGCAGAGATTACGATCTGGCAGTGTGGAAGTGAGAGGACTGAGTATTTGTAGAGGTCTTGATTATGGAACAGGTTGCAGCTGGTGGGGATCTGCTCTGACTCCAGCACACCTGTCTTTGCCCACACAATCACACACACACAGGGAGAGAGAGGGAGAGAGCACTGGGGGAGTGGCAGCAGGTCAAGGAGACACCAGATGAGCACTAGAGGGCGTGGCAGGAGCAGATGTGACAGATTTTATTCCTGTGAAGGTTTGTAAATTCCCTGGTAGGGTGACTGATAACCTTAACCAGGTTGCAGGCACTAGTTACATTTGGAAGCATTTTCTTGAGTGGGCAGCTTGGTGAAAGCCAGTCAATATTTAAATCACCCAGAAAATATACTTTTCTTTGATATCACATACACTACCGTTCAAAAGTTTGGGGTGACTTAGAAATGTCCTTGTTTTTGAAAAAAAGCACATTTTTGTCCATTAAAATAACAAAAATGTGATAATAAATACAGTGTAGACATTGTTAATATTGATTATGACTAATTGTAGCTGGAAACGGCTGATTGTTAATGGAATATCAACATAGGCAAACAGAGGCCCACTATCAGCAGCCATCACTCCTGTGTACCAATGGCACGTTGTGTTAGCTAATCCAAGTTTATAATTTTAAACGGATAATTGATCATTAGAAAACCCTTTTGCAATTATGTTAGCACAGCTGAAAACTGTTGTTCTAGTTAAAGAAGCAATCAAACTTGCCTTCTTTAGACTAGTTAAGTATCTGGAGCATCAGCATTTGTGGGTTCGACAGACTCAAAATGGCCAGAAACAAAGATCTTTCTTCTGAAACTCGACAGTCTATTCTTGTTCTGAGAAATGAAAGGCTATTCCATTGGAGAAATTGTCAAGAAACTAAAGATCTCGTACAATGCTGTGTACTACTCCCTTCACAGAACAGTGCAAACTGGCCCTAACCAGAATAGAAAGAGGAGTGGGAGGCCCTGGTGCACAACTGAGCAAGAGGACAAGTACATTAGGGTGTCTAGTGAGAAACAGATGCCTCACAAGTCCTCAACTGGCAGCTTCATTTAATAATACCCACAAAACACCAGTCTCAACATCAACAATGAAGAGGCGACCCGGGATGCTGGCCCTCTAGGCAGAGTCTCTCTGTCCAGTGTCTGTGTCCATCTTAATCTTTTCTTTTTATTGGCCAGTCTGAGATGACTTTTTCTTTGCAACTCTGCTATTGGAACACAGGAGTGATGGTTGCTGATAATGGGCCACTGTACACCTATGTAGATATTCCATTTTTAAAAATCAGCCATTTCCAGCTACAATAGTCATTTACAACATTAACAATGCCTACACTGTATTTCTGATAAAAGATACCATCAATTTGGGGTGGCAGTGTAGCCTAGTGGTTAGAGCATTGGACTAGTAAATGAAAGGTTGCAAGTTCAAATCCCCAAGCTGACAAGGTACAAAATCTGTCGTTCTGCCCCTGAACAGGCAGTTAACCCACTGTTCCTAGGCCGTCATTGAAAATAAGAATTTGTTCTTAACTGAGTTGCCTAGTAAAATAAAGGTTAAAAAATTTGAATGGACCAAAAAATTAGCTTTCTTTCAAAAACAAGGACATTTCTAAGTGACCCCAAACTTTTAAACGAATGTGTACATTATCAAGCATTTCACACATGTTATCCAGATACTGACTGTTAGCACTTGATGGTCTACAGCGGTTTCCCACCAGAATGGGCTTCAGGTGAGGCAGATGAACCTGTTGCCATACTACTTCAACAGTATTTAACATGAGATCCTCTCTCAGCTTTACAGGAATGTGGTTCTATCATGACACAAGGCGAGACCCAGATGCAGACACAGAAGGCAGATGGTTGGAGTCTTACAGTGTTTATTAATCCAAAAGGAGTAGGCAAGAGAATGGTTGTGGACAGGCAAAAGGTCAAAACCAGATCAGAGTCCAGGAGGTACAGAGTGGCAGACAGGCTCGTGGTCAAGGCAGGCAGAATGGTCAGGCAGGCGGGTACCGAGTCCAGAAACAGGCAAGGGTCAAAACCAGGAAGGCTAGAAAAAGGAGAATAGCAAAAAGCAGGAGAACAGGAAAAACGTTGGTTGACTTGGAACATGCAAGACAAACTGGCACAGAGAGACAGGAAACATAAGGCTAAATACACTGGGGAAAACAAGCGACACCTGGAGGGGGTGGAGACAATAACGAGGACAGGTGAAACAGATCAGGATGTGACAGGTTCTGAATATAAATGGAAACACCTCCACCTTTGGCATTTATGTATTTTCTGTAGATGTGATAAACATGTATATCATCAAAGATATTATATATGTGAGTTTCTGAGAATATGAATGTAATCTGTTACTAGATAATTATGGAATTATGGGTTAGGGAGACATGGGTTAGGGTGATGTCCTCTATGACTTTTAGTGCTGCTGAGACCTCTTAGGACTATTCTTTCTATGCCAACAGTCAATACTTAGTTGACATACAGTGCATTCAGAAAGTATTCTGAAAAACCAAACTAAAATATCACATTTACATAAGTATTCAGACCCTTTATTCAGCACTTTGTTGAAGCACCTTTGGCAGCGATTACAGCCTTGAGTCGTCTTGGGTATGACGCTGCAAGCTTGGCACACCTGTATTTGGGGAGTTTCCCCCAATTATTCTCTGCAGATCCTCTCAAGCTCTGTCAGGTTGGATGGGGAGCATCGCTGCACAGCTATTTTCAGGTCTCTCCAGAGATATTTGATCGGGTTCAAGTCCGGGCTCTGGCTGGGCCACTCAAGGACATTCAGAGACTTATCCCAGATCTACTCCTGTGTTGTCCTGGCTGTGTGCTTCGGGTCGTTGTCCTGTTGGAAGGTGAACCTTCACCCCAGTCTGAGGTCCTGAGCACTCTGGAGCAGGTTTTCATCAAGGATCTCCCATTTCCACAGAGGAACTCTGGAGCTCTGTCAGAGGGACCAATGGGTTCTTGGTCACCTCCCTGACCAAGGTCCTTCTCCCCAATTGCTCAGTTTGGCCAGGCAGCCAGCTCTAGGAAGAGTATTGGGGGCTCCATACTTCTTCCATTTAAGAATAATGGAGGTCACTGTGTTCTTGGGGACCTTCAATGCTGCATAAATGTTTTGGTACTCTTCCCCAAATGTGTGCCTTGACACAATCCTGTCTCAGAGCTCTACAAACAATTCTTCCGACCTCATAGCTAGGTTTTTGCTCTGACATGCACTTTCAACTGTGGGACCTTATAAAGACAGGTGTGTGGCTTTCCAAATCATGTCCAATCAATTGCATTTTCGACAGGTGGACTCCAATCAAGTTGTTGAACCATCTCAAGGATGATCAATGGAAACAGGATGCACCTGAGCTCAATTTCAAGTCTCATAGCAAAGGGTCTGAATGCTTATGTAAACAAGGTATTTCTGTTTTTTTTTGTTTTATAAATTATCAACATTTTCTAAAAGTCTGTTTTCGCTTTGTCATTATGGTGTATTGTGTGTAGATTGGTGAGGAAACAAATGTATTTAAACCAATTAAGAATAAGGCTGTAATGTAACAAAATAACGAAAGGGGAAAAGGTTCTGAATACTTTCCGAATGCCCTGTAGAGCAACAGACCGTATGCCAATAACATTAAAATTATATTACTATAAGAAGTTCTGTAACTTCTAAGATGATTACCCTTAAATCAATAAGAATAAATTGAGAAATTACAGTCATTTTGTGTGAGACGCCATGAAATCGGCTGTACAATTGGAGAAAATATGTGATGTCAGCAAAACTGTCTTTACAAAGCATTTGTGCCAAAATGACTGCTGGCCCTGGATGGCTAGTCATTCACCAACACAGGACCCATAAAGCCCCTCATACACAGTACAATACTGCTCCTAATAATCTGTGCTGACTAAAACAACATGATGAAAGAAAGTAAGGTGCAGATATTTGGCCTTGTGCCAGCCTGTAATATCCTCTTGATTCTAGTTCAGTGTCTGTTCCTGTTCCTACGTGGAGGTGCTTGTGCAGTGCTGGGAAACCCCAGATCCCAGCCAGAGACAGACTCACTGCTGCTGTATCAAAGTGTATGGTTGTATCCCAAATGACACCCTATTTCCAATAATAGTAGACTACTTTTAACCAGGGCCCATAGGGTAGTGCACCAGGGGAATGGGTGTCAATTTGGTATGCAGACAAAGTGTATAATACTGCTCAGATCCAAACTTCCCTACCTGCCAGGTGTCAGCTTGTGACTCCACAGTAAAATAATGCATTTTTTCCATGCTGGTAATGGCAATGTCAGTAAGCTCTATAAAAATGTAACATGAATGAAGGCTTGATTAGGTTTGTCATCTATCTACTCATGGTTCATCTCTGCTATGTATTCCCCACAAGGTGAATTAATCATCATATTGAGTGTAGTTGAAATAAAATCAATACATGATTTAACAATGGTCTCTCTATATTAGAGAAATATGATCAAATGCTGTTATGGCTGCATCATCACAAGCAGCCAAATTCGGATATTTTTTCCACTAATTGGTCTTTTGACCAATCACATCAGATCTATTTCAGGGCTGATCTGATTTGTCAAGAGACCAATTAACTGAAAAAATATCAGAATTGGGCTGCCTGTGTGAAGGCTGCCTATTTGGACCAAAATATGACACAATACCAAAAGGTCTGTTCTATGCTCTTATTTCAAATCTTGGCATCAGATACTGAAGTCCACCGCATTTGTGGAATTCTTACTGGAGAAAGCGATAAGGACAAACTATTCTGTTAGTCAGAGAAAGGGGCCCTTTAAGGTCCCATGCATCTGTGTCCACACATACTTACACCCGCACTGACATTTTCTCAGCAGTATGAGGTTACATACTGAAAAAGAGACGTCTGCATCGCCTAACTGCTTTTTGTTGCTTTGAGGACAAACAAGCGTCTTTACTCTGGTGTCTGGCCCCAATCAGCACTGATGTCAAAAGTCCACCAAAAAGGGCAGCGTTCATTGAATTAGAATGGACAACAACCAGTATTTTTAGAAGCCCTATGATTCATTCACAATTTTTTGAATGACCTCTAACCTGCTAAGTTTTTCCTGTTATTTAAAAAAATGAGTACAGAGAGCAAAGTACATCACCAGGATTACAAGTGTTCCAGAGCAGGAGACACAACTGACATGCTAGCCTGGTCACGGCCTAGACAGGGTCGCAATTTCTAGCTGCAGGATGATCGAGTATACTTAATTTGTACTGACTGATGTTCCCGTGAATGAAGGTTATGGGATCTCTGAAAAGACAGTCATTGTTCATCATCTCCTGGCTGCAAATGACTTTGTACTATTAAGAAGAAGAAAGGATAACCACTGGACCCATGTGATAGCAGGGCCCTGAAAGAGGAGACCACTGATGCATGAGTGAAAAGCGCCTTATGTCAAACGTAATTGTCCTGGCCTGAAAAACAAGCCAGCGATGTCTGATTTGATTCCCTCCTGTTTGGCTCAAATTACTTCCTGTCTAGCTTCTGAGATGTTGCCTTGACAATGATCTTCTGGGTAGGTCTTCGGATGCTTTAAAGCCCCCACCCAGTCCACCCAAGACTAGGATTTAATGACCCATCCTTTTCCTGTCTTTTGTTTTCTCTGCTTCGTTTCACAGCCAACAAACAATGCAAAAAAATACTTTACAACAAAATGCTGCAACAAAAAGCACTACAAAAGCAAAGGATTCACAATCCACCATAATATGGTACAACCATATCAAACCACTGACATTAGTGACCTGTTTGCGATTCAGGATTACAAAGAGGCATGTATGTCACAGTCCAAAGGATGTCTAAAGTGGACACCTGTCACACAGCCCGACCTTGTATGTGGATGCTTCCCAAATGGCCCAATGGGCCTTGGTCAAAAGTAGAGCACGACATAGGGAATAGGGTGCCATTTGGGAAGCATTCACAGTTTCTTCTGACTGAGTGTGCTATCTGACCAATCACCTCCAGACATGTTTTTCAGATAGTCAGCCTTGCTGGTCTAGGAGGAAGACATCTCTATCAGAGACAGATAGTCAGCCTTGCTAGTCTGGGAGGAAGACATCTCTCTCAGAAACACGTAGTCAGCCTTGCTGGTCTAGGAGGAAGACATCTCTCTCAGAGAACAGATAGTCAGCCTCGCTGGTCTGGGAGGACGACATCTCTCTCAGAGAACAGATAGTCAGCATCGCTGGTCTGGGAGGAAGACATTTCTCTCAGAGAACAGATAACCAGCCTCGCTGGTCTGTGAGAAAGACATCTCTCAGAGAACAGATAGTCAGCCTCTCTGGTCTGGGAGGAAGACATCTCTCTCAGAGAACAGATAGTCAGCCTCTCTGGTCTGGGAGGAAGACCTCTCTCTCAGAGAACATGTCAATCCTCAAGAATGTAGATCTTTCGCTACCCACAACTAAATACCATTTTTCCTCTCTGTCACTGCTTCCCCCCCTCTCTCTCTCTCACTCTCTCTCTCTCTCTCTCTCTCTCTCTCTCTCTCTCATCGCAAGGATCTTTGAAGTAAATAGTGAAAGGAACCCGGACTGTAGCAAATTACCTGAGGACTGAAACATTTTTGACATAAGTCCTGAGAGATGGGGCGAGCCACTTTTCCTGGCGGTCCCTTTGGGCGCATTTAATCTGGGGCTGTGGAAGACAGCGGCGCTGACAGAGTGACGGGACAGCTGGACACGCTTCCAGGGCAGCAGTGACGGACACAGTCAGAGACCGGACCACGGCAACTGCAGACACAGCCCAGACAGGAGCAGGGCCACACAGCCTAGAGAGGAGCAGGACCACACAGCCCAGACAGGAGCAGGACCACACAGCCTAGAGAGGAGCAGGACCACACAGCTCAGACAGGAGCAGGACCACACAGCTCAGACAGGAGGAGGACCACACAGCCCAGACAGGAGCAGGACCACACAGCCCAGACAGGAGCAGGACCACACAGCCCAGACAGGAGCAGGACCACACAGCCCAGACAGGAGCAGGACCACACAGCCCAGACAGGAGCAGGACCACACAGCCCAGACAGGAGCAGGACCACACAGCCCAGACAGGAGCAGGACCACACAGCCTAGACAGGAGAGCAGGACCACACAGCCCAGACAGGAGGAGGACCACACAGCCCAGACAGGAGCAGGACCACACAGCCCAGACAGGAGCAGGACCACACAGCCCAGACAGGAGCAGGACCACACAGCACAGACAGGAGCAGGACCACACAGCCCAGACAGGAGCAGGACCACACAGCCCAGACAGGAGCAGGACCACACAGCCCAGACAGGAGCAGGACCACACAGCCCAGACAGGAGGAGGACCACACAGCCTAGAGAGGAGCAGGACCACACAGCCCAGACAGGAGCAGGACCACACAGCCCAGACAGGAGCAGGACCACACAGCCCAGAAAGGAGCAGGAACACAGCCCAGAGAGGAGCAGGAACACAGCCCAGACAGGAGCAGGAACACAGCCCAGACAGGAGAAGGGACATAGCCCAGACAGGAGAAGGGACACAGCCCAGACAGGAGCAGGAACACAGCCCAGACAGGAGAAGGGACACAGCCCAGACAGGAGCAGGGACACAGCCCAGACAGGAGAAGGGACACAGCCCAGACAGGGACAGAGTCAGTGACAGGAGCCAAGTGTTGTGTTTTTACTTTTTATCTGTAAGAAGAAGAATCTATTATTTTCTTCGGTCTAATTTGTTACCGTCACCCTTTATCTGAAGCTAGTTAAACAACGTCTCTCTCTCTCTCTCTCTCTCTCTCTATATATATATATATATATATATATATATATATATTTTTTTTTTTTTTTCTTTCTATCTCTCTCTCTCTATTTCTCTCTATCCAGTCAGCCCCTTTATTGTAATGCTGGAACAGGATGTTAGTTATTTTATGTCAGGTAGATAATCCATTGGTGTTGCACTTAAACTGATTCGTACCTCTGGAATGAGGAAACGAAAACAGAAATGTCAGTTCAATTAATTCCATTCTTGGCAGCCTAATGAGGAACCTTCAATGAGTAATGTAGATCTATAAAGAAATGGCCTGCGTCCCAAATGGCACCCTTTTCCCTATATCGCCACATATGGCTCTGTTTAAACATAGTGTACTATATATAGGGAGTATGTTGCCATTTGGGATGCACACCTGGTTTACATCATAAGTTCCATTGAATGTGACTAAACCAGTGTTATTCAGTTACGTGAATCCTCCTGGACATGACGTATATCTCATACCCAGCCCTCAAAACCTTCGCACAATTGGAACACTGTTGCTGGACCACACACCACCTGAAAGGGAAAGCTGTTGCTGGACCACACACCACCTGAAAGGGAAAGCTGTTGCTGGACGACACACCACCTGAAAGGGAAAGCTGTTGCTGGACAACACACCACCTGAAAGGGAAAGCTGTTGCTGGACGACACACCACCTGAAAGGGAAAGCTGTTGCTGGACGACACACCACCTGAAAGGGAAAGCTGTTGCTGGACGACACACCACCTGAAAGGGAAAGCTGTTGCTGGACGACACACCACCTGAAAGGGAAAGCTGTTGCTGGACGACACACCACCTGAAATGGAACACTGTTGCTGGACAACACACCACCTGAGATGGAACACTGTTGCTGGACGACACACCACCTGAAATGGAACATTGCTGCTGGACCACAAACCACCAAAAATGGAACACTGTTGCTGGACCACAAACCACCAGAGATGGAACACTGTTGCTGGACCACACACCACCGGAAATGGAACACTGTTGCTGGACCATACACCACCGGAAATGGAACACTTTTGCTGGACCACACACCACCTGAAAGGCAATAAATCAAATGCATCTATTTTACAATGTGAGACAAATTACCACAGATTTACCACAGGGCTTCCATAGAGTTACCACAGGGCTTTTCAGATAAATAAAACCCAGGGGTGGTGTGTGTGTGTGTGTGTGTGTGTGTGTGTGTGTGTGTGTGTGTGTGTGTGTGTGTGTGTGTGTGTGTGTGTGTGTGTGTGTGTGTGTGTGTGTGTGTGTGTGTGTGTGTGTGTGTGTGTGTGTGTGTGTGTGTGTGTGTGTGTGTGTGTGTGTGTGTGCACATGAATGATGAAAGCCTTCGACACCAACGCTGCTTCCAACATTTTGCTTTAGAAATGTGCCAACACCAATGTATTTACCTATGCACCCAATAAACCATGACCAAACCATGACATCTCCACACACCCTCCTCCTGTGGGTTTCCTATAAGTTTTCCCTCCCTGGCTGTTTGGGACTAATCAGGAATGCATGGGGTGCATTCATGGCTAACAAAACGATGATTACAGAGGGTAACAGGATCAGTACTAATCAGCGTATCCTGAGAAAATGCCAGAGGGATTTCAACCATTGTCAGGTCATCACTTTCCCTTTTAATTATGAGTAATGCAGAGGTAGAATATCCTCTTTAGCTTGGTGGCCGGCCCTTTCTACTAAACTGTCACATGGTTCTTTGATTCAGGAATGATCAAAACCTGCAGAAAGACAGTGTGGATAATCAACCTGATGTGCCTGTCTGCCTTCTTATATCTCTGACAATGAACAATGGCCACCTCATAACTAATGGCACTGGTACAGAGAAAGCCTCTTCAATGAAAAGAGAAGGAGGAAAGGAGGGAAGGAGGGACAGAGGGAGGGAGAAATTTAGGGAAGGAGGGACAGAGGGAGGGGGGGAATAGGGAGGGAGGGAATGAGGGAGGGAATAGGGAGGGATAAATAACCATTATCCAAAGACATGTTCTATCATGTCAGAAAGTCTATTTTCTCTAGCCAAATCCCTCAGTACCTTGTACAGAAAATATTCAGGTCTTGTAATAGAGATTAGAACAGCAGATTAGGAGAAGGGTGAGCATTTATCTGAGCCTGGGAGAGACAGAGAGAAAATAATGATGCTTGTATGAAGCATCTTAGGCTTATCACGGGACTGATAAAAGAGCCAGAAACAATGAAGTGCTCTATTGAACTGACAGCGTATCTTATTGCTTTCATTGTGACAGGGTCAAAGAGATGGAGAGACTTCCACCACACTACTCTGGTTCTTTGAGCTGATGGCGCATTCTGCTGGCAAGGTATTGAATAGACGCTCAAACCACATGGAATGGCTGCAGTACCCAATCAAAACGCTAGGTGGGAGTGTACAACAAGTCACCTCACCTGTGCATACCCAGGCCTACATGGGAATTTCAATTTACAGAGCATTCAGGCACAGGCCGAGAATCATCCAAACCGTCAGAAAAATAACGATTGAGTTATGGTTCCGTTGTACAGTTCAGTTTATTCTCTAACAATATATTTACAGGACAATATATATGTATATATATAGCCGATTCCCACCCCGAGAAACCAACTCCTTGGTGGCGCAAAAGGCACACCCAAACCCCATGGCATCAGTGACTGGTGACACATTTGGCTTGAAGACTGGAGAAGCCAGTGAGAGAATCTAGTCTTAACTTTTGTCTTTCTTTTTAAAAAAATCTTGTTTATTATATATATATATACACATTTTATGCAATTCATATTTACAAGGACTATCTAAAAAATGAAAGAGAAAGATTATGAATACTGACATGTTACAAATATGGGGAACATTTCAGAAATGATGAGGAAAGTTGATCAAACGAGAAGAGCACCATATTGATGTCAGCAGCAGCAGGGTCATGTTCAGGTTACCCCCATGATCTCCACCAGGTGGCTCTCTCCTCTTGTCAGTTTCTCTAACGTTGGTCCAGTTGAACTGTTTCATAGTCCCTCTATCAGTTGGCACACACCTGGCTTTTTACCAGGGTCTCCAGTGTGTGGAGCTAATAAATAATTCTTGCCTTCGTGCAGGCACAGGGGACCACAGAGACGTATGGGAGGGAAAGGGGACGAGAGGGGGGCTCGGGAGAGGGAGGCCGGGAGGACTTGAGAGAGGGAGGGTGGGAGGACTTGAGAGAGGGAGGGTGGGTGAAAAACCAAGTGGAGGAGAAGGGACGTTATGTAGCGACGGGGATCCGGAGCAGGATGAGGGGTTGGAGGAAATAGGTGACAGGCTGGGAGGGAAACTAAAGTGACAGGGAAACGAGGAGTATGGAGGAGGGGTGGTGAAAACCGAAGAAGAACAAGAAAGGCAAGGAGACAGCGGGGAGTGATAGTCAGGTGTCAAGGGGTACGAGTGGCCATTAGGTTGGCAGAAAGAATGGTGGGTGGTCGACAAAGTGGATTTGCAGAGACAGATACCTGCCCCCTGTTTAGAGGGACAGCATTCCTCTTTCACAGGCACCATGTCCGCCCAATGAGTCATCTCCTTACCACCTGACCTCAGATGGATGTCTGTTAATGACGAGGAGGATGGGCACTGCAGCTGCTCTGTACTGGTGTTTGTGGTTGGGTACTGACTGTCTATGTAGCTCTTCAGCCCTTGGAGGAGGATGAAGCCCTTTTTCTCCAAGGGGCTGCTGCTGCCCATGAAGCCAGCCAGGTGAGAGACACACTGCTGGAAACCTGCCGTGTAGATGGCAGGGAGAGCAGACCTGGGGAATGCTGCTGTTGGGGGACTAGGGACGCCTGCCATGGAGGCCTCACTGTGAATAACCTGCTGCACCTCCTTCGGCCCACACACAGCCTGGCTGGAACAATCTAAAAAAAAGTTAAAGGGTGGGAGAGGGAAACATTTTTAATTTGTACGGACAATTTCATGCATTGTAGATAATCCTTCGCAAACACACTTGCAGGCCCAGAGCTAATTAGATAGACTTACCATTGCTTATGCTTCGTTTGTCTGTCCTTTTTTGGAGATATTCCACAGCCAGGTCTAGAATCTCTGCTTTCTCCAGTTTGGGGTTCTGTAAACGCTGTGAGTGGTCAAGATGAATAGAGTGAATAGACTAATAAGGAAACAGGTAAAAAATAAACAGCCACGTAAAAGCCTTTGGATGGCGCTATAGACTCACAGACTACAACAAGTAAGGCTAGATAGGATTGGATGGATTGAAAAACTCACCGAATCTAATTTGTAGTTCAGTAACAAAATCCTTAGCTCGCTAAGACTCTGATTTATTCGGTCTCGTCTTTTCTTCTCTATAACTGGCTTTAACATCTGCATCGAAACAAGAGGGGGGAGAGAGGTGCCAATTGTAATCAAACGGATTTATTTTTGTATAGGCCTAATTTACCTTAATTTAAGTATAATATCATACTGATGTACACAGTATGTTAGCTACTGTACATGTTAGCTATCACTGCAAAGCATGAGGCTATTATTATTACATTTTACCATGCATTTTCCATAGTCTACACATGGCACATCTGAAAACATACCAAAATCAGAGTAAAAAAATACAAGTTCCTACTCACCCTTTTCATACTTTTGGTATTTTTCGGGCTTGAAATACCAATTTTCTTCTTCATCATTGTGCCCATTATTTTTGAAGAAATGTCCAGATGAAAAATGGAACGTACTGGTGATATCCTTGCAGTTCGGATCACGGGTGTTGAATGAATGGGGTGCGCAGTGCCACACCAGTTTATATCACAGAGGCCACACAGATTGGTGTGGAGGTGACAGTGACGTAACTGAAAACTCTGTAAATTAACTCCTGCAACTTCATTGTAATTGAAATAAAATGAGATAAATTAAGATAGGGTTTATGGGTGGGAAGTTTTAATGTCATGTAGTATTGTAATAATGTAATTTGATAATGGAGCAATGCACATTTGTATAATGCACAATATTTTGTTTGATGTAATGTTTTTATCTCTGTCAGTATCCCAGGAAGAGTAGCTGCTGCCTTGGCAACAGCTAATGGAGATCCTAGTAAAATACGAAATGGTAAACTAATGGGCAAATCCTCTATTTCAACGCTCTCTTGCTAAAAAAATATATGAGGCCATATTTGTCATTAATTTCCAGTTCAATTTCGATTTTAATTGTGTATTTCTAATTCAAATTCTTCTTAAAAGTAGGCTAATATGATGAACAACCGTCATCATACAAAATACTTGTCAACAGTAGGATTAGTTTTTAGAGTTAGATTTTATCGAAAGCAATTTTTTAAAATCTAAAATAGTCAGAAATCCGAGAGCGATGGAGACAGCATGGCGATGAGTTGACACCTCTTGGATACATACTGTATGTGCTTCACAATTTGGTGACTCGCGAAGACCATAGCAAATGTTTAACACCTATGAAATCACATTTGGCTCTGTTTTCTACTGATCACGTTGTCGAATAAGGAATTATTATTAGCCTATAAGCTAGGGGGTTATAATAATGCTAAGCAGCAGATGCAGCAATGAAGAAAATAAAATGCTATTATGTTAATAGACACTAGTCTATTATGGCGACCCAGTTTTTTTGTTTAAAGGGTCACAATTGTAAATTGTATTTTCTTCTGTCTACAAGTACCATTTCGTTATGTGTGCATTTGGCACCATGGAAGTGTGCCTATGGGAAAGATAATTTACTCATGGGAACAGTGAAGACGTGACAAACAGGTGAATAGTTATTTTTTTTACGATGTGTGATAAATCCGCACACTCCGTAAAGTGGCGATATACTTACAGGTCACGTGAGAACAGGACTGTTCCAGGAGAGAGGGTGGCGAATTCAATACACACCCCAGCATACCCCAATTAACCATAGGAATACTATCACAAACATATTTATTCATGTCACTACAATACCCACTGGGCACAAACTGGTTGAATAAACGTTGTTTCCTGTGTCATTTAAACAAACAAAACATGCAATGTTGAATCAACGTGGAAGATTGATAGCAATTTTATTTGCAATTTCGGGATTTCATTTTTGTCTATTTCCACCCAACTTTTAGCCTATCCAATGACATGTTTCCCATTTGTGTTGATTTCTCGTTGAATTCATGTCAGTTTACTAAATTCAAATGTAAATCAAAACTGGACGTTGAACTGACGTCTGAGTCCAGTAGGTAATGTGATATTTATACTATTTCAAGTGTAGGCTAACAACATGATTTAAAGTGTAGTTTTAACAAAAGCGATAGGATGTACGTAAAAAGGATCAGGTGTGATTGTGTATGTCTGGTAGGGTGGGCGGGGGTCGGGTTTGATTAATAGCTAATGGGGTGTCAAGGTAAGGTTGCACCTAGGTGTTAAGCGTGCACGTGTGTATTTGCAGGAGTGGGCGGGTGTGTGAGTGCCATGAGCCATCTTTTGAGCCAAGTGTGCCGCTTTTATGCACAGTCCAAACAATGAGAAGGTCAAATCCAATTGTTTTCGTCACATGTGGACTAACAGTGAAATGCTAACTTGGGGCCCTTCCCAACAAGGAAGAGAGAAATAATAGAAAAGTTAAACACGTAATAATAAAAGTAATAATAGATACCCAATGAGTAACGATAACTTGGTTATATACACGGGTACCAGTACTGAGTCGATGTCCAGCGGTACGAGGTAATTGAGTTATATAAGTACACATAGACCTAACTAGCAATAAAATGACTGATAGGCTAGTAAACAGTAGCAGCAGCGTATGTGATGTGTCAAAAAAGTCCGTGTAAAAAGGGTAAATGCTGATAGTCCGGGTAGTTATTTGGTTAACTATGTAACTATTTAGCAGTCGCATGGCTTGCAGGTAGAAGCGGTTAAGAGTCCTTTTGGTTTAAGGTGTGCATAGAGGTCGGACTACAATGATGTCGATCAATTGTAGGCTATAATAAGTTGAATATGTGAGTATGTGAACATTGAAGACCTGGAGAATCTCCATCTTCCTTAGTTACAAAACACAATTTCACACTCAATTCGTGAAAATGTTTTTTTTAAATGGATTTCAGCAGATTTCGTGCATTTTTGTGTGGCTTAATTGGTGAGAAAACTTAATTCGTAGGAAAATAAGGGAAAATGGTGTGACTTCATTCATAGGAAAATACAATTTTTTTGGAGGGGGGGGGCAACAGCGTTTCCACTGCCTTTTTTTGTGTCCCACATTTATTTATATATATATATAAAAAAACGTGTTAACAACCCAATATTGTTAATCAACCAGGTTGTCACCAAAATAATTATTTTATATTAGTAGCCTTGCGTTTATTTTTAATTAATGCCAATACGTTTTTTAATGCTTCTTTTCGCTTAATACTTTGAGATACTGGTGCGAATCAGAAACTTTCTGTCCAAAAATTATGCAGAAAAATTAATCCATGCTTTTGTCACTTCTAGGTTAGACTACTGCAATGCTCTACTTTCCGGCTACCCAGATAAAGCATTAAATAAACTTCAATAAGTGCTAAATACAGCTGCTAGAATCCTGACTAGAACCCCCAAAAAATGATCATATTACTCCAGTGCTAGCCTCCCTACACTGGCTTCCTGTCAAGGCAAGGGCTGATTTCAAGGTTTTACATGGGCTTGCTCCTACCTATCTCTCTGACTGGGTCCTGCCGTACATACCTACACGTATGCTACGGTCACAAGACGCAGGCCCCCTAATTGTCCCTAGAATTTCTAAGCAAACAGCTGGAGGCAGGGCTTTCTCCTATAGAGCTCCATTTTTATGGAATGGTCTGCCTACCCATGTGAGAGACGCAAACTTGGTCTCAACCTTTAAGTCTTTACTGAAGACTCATCTCTTCAGTGGTTCATATGATTTAGTGTAGTCTGGCCCAGGAGTGTGAAGGTGAACGGAAAGGCTCTGGAGCAATGAACCACCCTTGCTGTCTCTGCCTGTGATTCTCTGCCTCTAACCCTATTACAGGGGCTGAGTCACTGGCTTACTAGGGCTCTTTCATACTGTCCCTAGGAGGGGTACGTCACTTGAGTGGGTTGAGTCATTGATGTCATCTTCCTGTCTGGGTTGGCGCCCCCCCTTGGGTTGTGCCGTGGCGGAGATCTTTGTGGGCTGTACTCGGCCTTGTCTCAGGATGGTAAGTTGGTGGTTGAAGTTATCCCTCTAGTGGTGTGGGGGCTGTGCTTTGGCAAAGTGGGTGGGGTTATATCCTTCCTGTTTGGCCCTGTCCGGGGGTATCATCGGATGGGGCCACAGTGTCTCCTGACCCTCCTGTCTCAGCCTCCAGTATTTATACTGCAGTAGTTTATGTGTCTGGGGGCTAGGGTCAGTTTGTTATATCTGGAGTACTTCTCCTGTCCTATCCGGTGTCCTGTGTGAATTTAAGTATGCTCTCTCTAATTCTCTCTCTCGGAGGACCTGAGCCCTAGGACCATGCCTCAGGACTACCTGATATGATGACTCCTTGTTGTCCCCAGTCCACCTGGCCATGCTGCTGCTCTAGTTTCAACTGTTCTGCATGTGATTATTATTATTTGACCATGCTGGTCATTTATGAACATTTGTTCATCTTGGCCATGTTCTGTTATAATCTCCACCTGGCACAGCCAGAAGAGGACTAGCCACCCCACATAGCCTGGTTCCTCTCTAGGTTTCTTCCTAGGTTTTAGCCTTTATAGGGAGTTTTTCCTTGCCACCGTGCTTCTACACCTGCATTGCTTGCTGTTTGGGGTTTTACGCTAGTTTTCTGTTCAGCACTTTGAGATATCAGCTGATGTACGAATGGCTATATAAATACATTTGATTTGATTTGCTATGTCAGATTTTATGAGGGTTGCCAGATTGGCGTAAAAAGCTTTATTTGTCTTTTTTTGTGGAATTGATGGTTTTCAATTGGGGAATGGGGATACATTTTCATGATGGGAAATTAGTTAATCAATAAATGTGGGGGAAACAGAAGACCTGAAAAAAAAATCGGTTTGATTTAAATTCCCCTGGTGCAACTGCGTGGTATTTGCAATTATAAGAGTCTGGGCTATGATCAATTAGGCCATATCAATGCAGTTAAACAGGTTCAGGTAAAATAATGAATTATGTTGGCTTACACTTATGGCACTTCCAAGGCCATTTCATGATGATTATTATGGTCCTGTCAATCATGTTATATAATATTGTAACAAGGCATATTCCAGCATTGTAGGCCTACTGCCTTTGCCCAGAGGCCTACTAGGCTTTCATGACAACAGCTATTAGAGCTCACATTGCAATGTATGAGCCCTGGTTAGAGTCCCTGTTGTAGCTCTCACTTTCTTGCTACATTGGTGGCAGCGTTGGGATCCCGTCCAGCTCACGCCTGGTTATGTGATCTAGTGGTGGGAAGCATTCTGTTTTTCAACATTGTGTTGTGTGTAATTACATTGATATATCTAGTGAACAATGGATATTCAACAACGGGTGTGACAGATAGAAGTAGTCACTACAGGTGTGATCAAGCCTTACATCAAAGTTGCCTGAAGCTCGGTCTAAGGCACTGCATTGCAGTGCTAGAGATGTCACGAGAGATGTCACGACAGATCCAGGTTCGATCAGGGCTGTGTCGCAGCCGGCCTCGACTGGGAGACCCATGAGGTGGCGCACAATTGGCCCACCTGTTCAAAGTATTATTACAATCATGGTGGTCTTTTGTTACTTAAGCTTATACGTCTAATAACCTGACAATGATCCACATCATATGGGTAGACAAATAATATAAGTGTGTTATGCTGCAAAACACAACTGTCCTTTTTTTAGGATACCAATCAGTAATATGAATCACTGTTGATCCATCCTGTTCTGATCTAATGAGATGGATGTAGGATTTCCTACAGCATTGAATTGAGGCCTTTCCCAGTCATGAAGGACAAAGTTAGGCCCCTCTTGGTTCTCATTGGCAAAGACTGACTCTCCTACACCATTTTGCCCAATATGTTATACCCCAGAGTTTGTAAATAAACCCTTTTTAAGGTGGTATAACTTGTATCATTATGGGCTGTGAAACTCATTGCCGAATGGCTTCAGACTGAACATTTCTCACTGAAAATTGCTGCTGACATTGAACATAGCTTAGGGTTAGGGTATATTAATTCATTTCAGACTATCCTATGCCACTATTCACAATATCTCATACCCCATAGGTTGTAAATAAACACTTTTTAAGCTGATATAGCTTGTGTCATTATTATAGGGCTGTGAAACCCATAGCCAAACTGAGCATTTCTCACCATTTATTTACAGAGATTAATTTCCATTTTGTAACCGGTAGTGTCCATTTATTTACAGTAGAGTGTTGATTAATTATTGCTTTCTTCAATGGAAATACAGAATATGTATAAAAATGCCAAATATACCAAAAGCTAAATCAAGCAGAGATTTACGACTATTTAAACATGTTAATCATTACTGAAACATGCAAACTACAAACATTTAACAAATTAAAGATAATGAATACACGACAACATGATAGAAATATTTTATGAAAAAGAATTCATACAAAAGTCAAGAGATGGCTATAACATGAGTACAAAATCAGTGTGTGTGTGTGTATTCTGATGTGTATTATAATTTCCCAAAATAGAATATATATCCCCATTCCCGAATCAAATACCTTCATTATACCACAAAAAAAACAAAACAGAAAAATCTGTATTTTTTTCTCCAGTCTGGCAACCCTCGTACAATTAGTCTTGTATAAAATGCACTATGAAGAACATTGAGTAATGTATGCTCCATGAAATATGAAATGCACTATGAAGAAACCCGTGTAGGCCTATAGTTGCTTACAGGAAAAAAAGTGTGTTTCTGACTACAAGTGCATCAAAATCATTAAGCAAAAACAAATATAGAAAACAGTGTTGACATTAATAAATAAAAACAATATAAGGCTACTATTATATTTTAATTACTCCGGTGAAAGTATACGTTTGTATTTTTATATAAATAAATATGGGACGCAGCAGTGTAGAACATCATTACCCATCATGCATTGCTCTAATCAGATTGTTCCAAAGTTTGCCCCCCAAAATGTATTTTCCCATGAATTAAGTCAAACAAAAATGTGTGTATTTCCTTATTAATTAAGTTGTACAAAAAATGGTATATTATGCTGAACAAAAAATCACGAAATCTGCTGAAATTCTTTTTGTATATATTTCCACGAATTTAGTGTGAAATTGTGTTGATATATTAGAATTATCTTTAAGTCCGAGCCGTTTTGACCCCTTTGTCTGCAGAGCTGACGCGCATGACGAGTTTCTATATTGGTTGGGACTTTCTCAAAGCGGCCAGGGGTCTCGAGACCTTATTAATAAAGGCCAGATGTCGCTAATTGCATTCCTTCAGTGGGGCAAGCAAGCGCGCTGTGTCCATCACTCCGGCTCATTTACGGGGCGGGTCCACGTGCCTTGAAATTATTGATAGCACTTTTGTTTTCTTGTCCTTTGTAGTGCAGGTGCACACTGAACAGAAAGATGCTCTTTTAGCCGATTATAAGAAAAGGATTATCTTCAAGGACATGATGGCAGACTATAGCCAAACAAGCTGATGGTGTTTGATAATGACAAAGCATTTGTTCAAATCACCTGACATTTTAAATTAATTTATATTTCATAGATTGTCTATATTGTTGACATTTTGGAAGACATTTGATTGCACACAATTAGGCTATTCCTTTCTAAATGCGTAGCTACAGCCTAGACCTATCTCGCGCACGCGCGCTCACACACACAGGATTAAACAGTTAAACAGAAGTCATGATTCTTCAGAGCACTCACCAGTGACTAAGCCGTAAAAAAGAAGCTCTCTCTTTTTTGTTAAACGGAACTATCAGTGCCTCTTCAAATCCAGCTAATCTCTACGGGATGTCCCTGATCCGATCATTCCGTTGTTATCTCCACATATCCCCATTATAATGGTGGGATCACGGCCAGGGCCGCAAATGTTTAGAGAACTCTCTGTGAAACACGGTCTGACTAAGTACTACTATTTTTCATTATTGTCTGTAGGACAAATACTAACGGCGTATACCTTATATGATCAACTTAATTGGGTTTAAAATAATCAACTTTTCTCTGCGGATTCACCACAACGCCAGATATCGTTTAATGGAGGTGTCCTCCCATATAGGTATTACCTCTTAAGTGAAATCACCAAAGGTACGAAGGCTCAAGGCGGCCAGGTGCCGTGCGCAACGGCTGACTTGTGCAGAGGTTGAGATTTGTTGTGCTACCAGAGTTTTGCAGAGTTTATATCACCACGGGTTAATGCCGTGGGCAGTGTTTCAATGATAGCTTTAAATGTCAGTATAAAACATCAACAAGAAAGCCTAGACCTTGATAGGCAGTTAGGCTAGTGGTCTCCAAGGTGAGCCAGTGTTTCTAATTTTCCCATACTTTCAATGCGTTTATTAAGTAAAATGTCTGACTAAACATGGGTCCAAAAATGAGGAGTTAGATGTGTGTATTGCGGCGTGGCTGCGGCTCCGAAATCCGAAACGTGTGTGCATGTGTGGAATATTCTCTGCTCTACTCATTCGGCTGCCCAGAGAATAGTCTACTCTGGAAAATTTCACTGACGGATGGAGAATGGTGCTCATTTAATAAAGTTAGATCAAAGCTCAATTAATTTCTGCAAGATCACATAAGCTAATGATATTATACATGACAGAACCGAATTTAATATCATAGTAGTTTATAACGTTACTGTAATTCCAAATGTTTAAACTATTCAAATTAGAAGATTTTGAATGGTCCAATACGTGTAATCCAGTCGTGTCTTGAATTGAGATAGGTGAACACATCTTTGTGGTTAATGTCGTCCATCACCTTCTAATGGTCCTTATCCGACTATCAATGTATTCATGTTTATAAATTGAACATGTCCTTAAACTGAATTGTCGACCCTATTGTTTTAAGACGACGTTTTAGCCTCTGTGGGACACCTGAATGGGACATTTGAGTTCCATCCAAATGCAAATCAAAGAAGTGGCCTATCACCATCCCAGACTCCAGACCATCACACCAACATCAGCTTGGATGTTGCTAGATTGTGGGGGATGAAGCCATTTAAAACACATCAGACATTTTAAGACAACCAATGACTTGTAGCCACTGGTTATAATGTTGGGAGGTGGCTGTGTAATTTATTTATTTTTACCTTCATTTAACTAGCAAGTCAGTTAAGAACAAATTCTTATTTTCACAAGACTGCCTAAGAACAGTAGGTTAACTGCCTGTTCAGGGGCAGAACGACAGATTTTGTACCTTGTCAGCTCGGGGGTTTGAACTCTCAACCTTGCGGTTACTAGTCCAACGCTCTAACCACTAGGCTACACTGCCGGCCCAATTGATGGCATGTGGGTGTATAAGGCCAGCAACAGGCATACATTACAAATCGAACATTTATATGATTATAGCTTATGCTATATGATCCAATGTCACAGCCCCCTAACAATGTTTAACTGTCCTCTTTTGCTGACACAGACATAAACATGTTTTTAAAACAAAGGCCATATGTTATGGATTCAGACATTCACTTTGGTCGGAATGTCTTGTTTTATGAAAACGTTGAACCTCATGGACTTGCAGTTTTCACCTTTCCACCTATTAGCCTACTCTGACGATAAAGATATCATGATGAAGTATTAATTTCTCGAATTACATAATAAACCTTCCCACTGGGCACACACTTGTTTGAATCAAAGTTGTTTCCACGTCATTTAAACGAAATGACGTTGAACCAACATGGTTGGTGCCCAGTGGGATATTTCTCAAACGAAATTAGGGTACAGGATTAGGCCTAGGCCTAATAACACTAACAATAGTGTTATTCGATGCCAAGGGCGTGCGCATCTGGGATCAGGGGTGGTGCCCTTTCTTGAATAAACCAATAGCTATGCCTGGATGTATTGACTGTATATGTCATGGTAACTGTAATCCAATAACTAATCCAAATGAATTGGAACGGAGGGCGCGAATGGGCGTGGTTGTATTCTACGGCATTTATAGATGTGAGGCGCCATTTACCTCTCTGATTTTAGACAACATCTCGACATCATTTTGTCAGGAAAACGATGGAGACTGTGCTCCCAGATCAAAAGGACGTAAGACGGGTAAGTAAAACTTTTTCATTTTCATTAGAGTTCATTATTTGTCATTTCTGTTTCGTACAAATTAGGTGCATGGATGATAGGCTGTTTATTGCCACACAACTCCGTCTGATTTTCATCAAGCCTAAACGTGTTGTTGTAATTTTAAAGTAAAGCTTAGTGATTTTGCTTATTCTTTTAGCTGCTTGGGTTGGGAAATTATGATATAATTGAATCCGATGGTTTTAGGCTACTTTATGTTGGTCTTTTTCTTTTCACTTCACGCACATCATCTCCGGGGATATCTTGTTTTTGTCATTCAATTTTATACATCAGTAAACGAATAGGCCTAACTCAGGGATTTATACGTTCAGGTCCCCAAACCCCTCATGGAGAAACGGAGGAGAGATCGTATCAACCACAGTCTGGAAACCTTACGGCTTTTGTTGTTGGAGAACACAAGTAATGAGGTGAGTTACATAAAGATGGTCTATTTTCTCTATTATAGATGATTAATTTAGTTGTAACCATGAATGTGTTATCTATGGTCATTTAGCATTTTATGTCACATCTGTGTCTTTTTTCTGAATATTTTCAGATGTATTTATTTTGTACATTTGTTTATTTAGAAACTGAAGAATCCCAAGGTGGAAAAGGCAGAGATTTTGGAGAGTGTGGTCAACTTCCTGAGGACAGAGCAGGAAGGAGAACAACAGCATCAGCAAACGAAAAGAGGCCACTCCAAAGAGGGTGGTGTAGAGCAGAGGTCCCCCTGCAAGAGGAAGCAGCATAACTACCGTGAGGGCATGAGGTCCTGCCTACTAAGAGTCAGCCACTTTATAGCAACCAAGAGCCAGGAGTTGGATGAGCCCAGCCACGATGCTGATGCCCCACCTCAGAGGTCCCGCATGGGGCTCACCCATCCTCCATCATCTGCCCAGCTCCATGGTACATCACCTTCCACCCCCGACCAGACTCCCCTGGCTAGACAGCAGCTGCCACAGCCTCACCCAGGCCCAGGTCTGAGAACTGGCCTCGGTAACATAGAGCGTCTTTCCCCCTCCAAGCCGTACATGGAACACAGTGACTCTGTATGGAGGCCATGGCCACAGCAGTGATTGACAGCCTCCAATGATCTGCACAGTTGGGGGTCCCAGTTCAGCACCAGAGATAAGGTTGTAGAACTTCTAACAGCTGCCCGCTCATCAACTGCCCAGCAGGGATGGGATGGAGAAGGTGGATTGGCAATAGGTAGTGATTGGGAGTAGAGTGGACAGTGATGGGAAGTGGAGTAGACAGTTCAAGGTGAAAACGGTGGGGGCTGAATGGGTTAGCTGTGTGACTCTCGGTAGACTGACTGTCATTTGATTAAATGTATATATGGATTACTTTATTTGTTTACGATATGAACAGATACTGTCGTGGAAATGCCAATACATGACAATTGTTTCCATATGTCTACTATATATCTACAAGGGAAATATGGCAAACTGAATTTCCTTTGGAACATTTTTTTGTGTGTATTTAAAAATACAAAAGGGAATCAGATAACCAGTCATGTAACCCATTATGTATTTTTGTTGTTTGCTTCTTTGGGGTTCAGGGTTCTGCCCTTTTCTCAGGCATGTCTGCTGATTATATTTGTAAGTTTAATGTTGATTTTTCTTTTAAATCACGCTCAAAAACCACAAGTATTTATATTTTTTTGAGACACTGAAGGTAAACAAGATGTTTGACTCTCAATTGTATATTTTTTCAATATAAACCTTACCTCTGTGGCCTTGCTATGGCACGAGACTTTGTGTGGTGATATATTATTAGACAATATAGCCTTGATTAAAATACATGTGTTCTTATAGTTTTTAAGGGCATATAAGATAACAAACTGCATTCAACTTTATTTTTTTGATGAGTGGTTTCACTCTTTTTTTGAACCAGGCAAGCCAGTTAAGAACATTCTTATTTACAATGATGGCCTCGGAACAGTGGGTTAACTGCCTTGTTCAGGGGTAGAACGACAGATTTTTCCCTTGTAAGCTTGAGGATTCGATCTCGCAACCTTTCAGTTACTGGCCCAATGCTCTAAACACTAGGCTACCTACTGCCCCATTGTGCTAGTCTTGCTGGTTTACATTGTAAACTAAAAAAAGTGTTTTGTCCAAGTGAGAAACACTGACATCCTGTTTATGTTAAACATGGCAAAAAAAATGTTGTCCTGTATTTTTTTATATTAAAATTGAGTGAAAGTGGACTCTTGTCTCAAACTTTGTTGGCTGCTAAGTCTGTTTGCTCTAAATGTTCTACTTCCTGAGCCATCAGAGCACATTGTCCCACATTGTTCGTATGAATGGCCTGGACCTGGGTTGAGAACAGCCCTGACATTTTCACATTTTTAGGTGACAAGACCATATATGTCAATGGACAAGACCAACTATCACCATTAAAACAAACGGTGCACTTTACACTGGCATGAGCAACCATCAGCAGACATTGAGATGCAGAGAGTTGAGCACCGTAATACAGTCTGGAGCATCCAACCGGCTCTGTTCTCAAGTCTCAGGCGTGGATAGGTAGATCAGGGGTCATTCGCAGCTTGACCATATTCATTGAATAGGAAATATTCAAGGCAGGTAGTAGGCCCGACTCAAATACTAGAATTGACATTTTAGTCATTTAGCAGACACTTATCCAGAGCAACTTACAGTAGTGAGTGCATACATTTTTCGTACTGGTCCCGTGTGGGTATCACACCCAGAACCCTGGTGTTGCAAGCACCAAATGAGCTACACAGTCCAATAATTGAAAAATCAATCATTAAGATTTATTTAGACATGTCCTATAGAGGTTCTAGGTACCATGAAGTTATATTATAAAATATTTGCATCATATTTTTGTGTAGAAACTGATGAAGATTGACTTAACAACTTAATTTAAAATACAGTGAGGTCCAAAAGTATTTTCACAGTAGACAGTGAAACTTGCTATGTTCTGGCTCTGTACTGCATCCATTTGAAATTATACAATCACTATGAGTTTCAAGTGTGGACTGTCAGCTTTAATTTGAGGGTATTTTAATCCATATTGAGTGTACCGTTTAGAAATTAAACCACTTTTTGTAAATAGTCCTCCCATTTTAGGGAATCCAAAGTATTTGGACAAATGCACTTACACGTGTATTAAAGTAGTCAAAGGTGTTTGGTCCCATATTCCTAGCACGCTATGACTACATTTGCAGTTAGTTTTGGTTGTTTCATATTATTTTGTGCCCAATAAAAATGAATGTTAAATCATGTATTGTGTCACTTTTATTGTAAATAAGAATAGAATATGTTTCTGACCACTTCCACATTAATATGATGTTACCATGATTATGAATCAGGTCCTCATTGCAAATGAGAATTAGTTCTTAATTGACTCACCCTGATAAATAAAGGTTAAATAAAATAAAACATCCTAACCTCGCACCATTTCCAATAACCGGGGTGGGGGGGATACACTACATGCTCATCAAAAATCTCATTCCAAAATCATGGGCATTAATACGGAGTTGGTCCCCCCTTTGCTGCTATCACAGCCTCCACTCTTATGTGAAGGCTTTCCACTAGATGTTGGAACATTACTGTGGGGACTTGCTTCCCTTCAGCCACAAGAGCGTTAGTGAGGTCAGGCACTGATATTGGGCGATTAGGCCTGGCTCGCAGTCGGCGTTCCAATTCATTCCAAATGTCTTCGATGGGGTTGAGGTCAGGGCTCTGTGCAGACCAGTAAGTTCTTCCACACCGATCTCGACCATCCATTTCTGTATGGACCTCGCTTTGTGCACGGGGGCATTGTCATGCGGAAACAGGAAAGGGCTTTCCCCCAACTGTTGCCACAACCTTGGAAGCATAGAAATGTCTAGAATGTCATTGTATGCTGTAGCGTTAAGATTTCCCTTCACTGGAACTAAGGGGCCTGGCCCGAACCACGAAAAACAGCCCCAGGAAATTATTCCTTCTCCACCAAACTTTACAGTTGGCACTATGCTTTGGGGCAGGTAGAGTCCAATGGCAGCAAGCTTTACACCACTCCATCCAACGCTTGGCATTGGCAATGGTAATCTTATGTTTATGTGCGGCTGCTTTTAATGAAGCTCCCGACGAACAGTTCTTATGCTGATGTTGCTTCTAGAGGTAGTTTGGAACTAAGTAGTGAGTGTTGCAACCGAGGACAGATGATTTCGACTCCCGAGTGGCGCAGCGATCTAAGGCACTGCATCTCAGTGCTAGAGCTGTCACTACAGACTCTGGTTTGATTACAGTCTGTATCACAACTGGCTGTGATTGTGAGTCCCATAGGGCGGTACACAATTGGCCCGGTGTCGTCCGGGTTAGGGTTTGGCCGGGCTAGGCCGTCATTGTGATTAAGAATTTGTTCTTAACTGACTTGTCTAGTTACATATAGGTTCAATTAAAAAAAAGGCTCTAAGCACTTCAGCACTAGGTGGTCCTGTTCTGTGAGCTTGTGTGAACTACCACTTCCGGGCTGAGTCTTTGTTGCTCCTAGACGTTTCCACTTCACAACAACAGCACTTACAGTTGACCGTGGCAGCTCGAGCAGGGCAGAAATTGACACACTGACTTGTTGGAAAGGTGGCTCCTATGATAGTGACATGTTAAAAGTCACTGTGGTCTTCAGTAAGGCCATTCTACTGCCAGTGTTTGTGTATGGAGATTGTATGGCTGTGTGCTCGATTTTATACACCTTTCAGCAACAGGTGTGGCTGAAGTAGCTGAATCCAATAATTTGACGTGGTGTCCACATACTTTTGTATACATAGTGTATTTATGCCTCTGTAACTATCTCACTCATCATTACTCACGATTCATTAATGATTATCCTTAATCATTGTAGCATCCACATTAATTTAGAAGTGTTTAGAAACATATTATATTCTTATTTAAAATAAAAGTGACTCCAAAACGGCACAATATATTATTTTACATTCATTTCTATTTGGCACAAAATAATTTTAAACACAACCAAAACAAACTGCAAATGCATCCAACAAGTTTGTAGGCTCCCGAACTTGATGTAGTCATTGCGTTCTAGGAATATGGGACCAAATACTAAACTTGTGACTACTTTAATACACATATAATGGAATTTGTCTAAATACTTTTAGTTCCCTAAAATGTACAAAAAGAGCTGTAATTTCTAAACGGTTCACCAAATATGGATGAAAATGCCCTCAAATTAAAGCTGACGTCTGCACTTTAACCATTATATCACTTCAAATCCAAAGTGCTGGAGTTAAGAGCCAAAACAATCCCAAATGTGTCACTGTCCAAATACTTTTGGACCTCACTGTATGTAGACTGATTTATTACTCTCCAATTTGATTTGAAGGAGCTTTGTGGTAAAAGCACAAAGGCCTAATAGAAAGTTGTCATCAGTGAATATATGTTCGCATATGTCAAATCCAACACGAGCTATGTTGTATATAGTGCTCAATAGAGTACAATATTAAAATATTGTCATAGCTAAACATAAACTTGCTATTTGTAACGTTAAAAAAATTCCCCTCATTGGATTATTAGTGTGTCCACAATTGCATATTACAACTCCCACATTCTTCAAGGCCTCACTTGTGCCTATAGTAACACCTTATATCAAAGGAGGAGTTAGTCCCGCTAGGTCGCGCCCTGAACAGGACGCGCTATTGAATGGAGCTTTGGACTGCTTTAACACCCCTGGATAAGCCCATAAATAAACGGGTTAAAAGCGAAAATCTGATTAAGGATTCATTCGAAGGGAATCTTTCTCCAAGCTGACTAGAATACCGTGTTAAATTGTTATTATTGTCGGAATCCTTCACTAAAATGCATTTACCAGCTCGGTGGTAAATGGATTAAATGAGGCAGATGACCTTTTTTCTAGCCTAGAACTGCCCACTGAGGATGTGTTGGTCAAAGTGCACTAAAGAACAGATAGCATTTAGTCTATCCACACACAAATAAAAAGCGAAACATTTTATTTATATTGTAGTTTGATTTCATAGCTTCACGTTACATTTACATGGTTTTATTTGTAGGCTAAGTATGATTTGAATATGAGTCAGTTAATTAGTGTTTAGAGACCGATACTTTTAGCCAGATTGTCAAATCATCAAATCGTTGTATAATGTTTATTTTCTGCCACAGAAATTAGTAGATTGTCATCTGTTCAGCGCCCATGTTCACGTCTCGTGTTGGCACGAGAGCCACGCGTTCAGGAGCCTACCTGAGATGTTTCACACCATCCAGCTGTCAAATTGAGTTAGTCTTTAACTCAAGCTACACAGATGGTGTAGTAAATAGTTGCTTTTCTACGAAGGTCAACATTATGGAAAGTATTTTTTAAATTAGCAACAACTCCAGCTTCATAAAGACAATTATTAATTTCACGCGTGGGTAGGCTACATATGGAGGAAAGTTCTTAATTACTCTTAACAGGCTTTTAGTAAGATTTGTTATTGAATATGCCAGTGTATCAAATGAATTGCCATATGAGAACCAGCGTTCACTCTTTGCTGACCCATTCACCTTGTAGAGTTTAGAAAATATACGTGATGTGAGCGACGTTTACAGGCCATTCCCACGACCACAGGCATACACGTGTGAAGTATACAAGGAGAGAAAATAGCAAAGTAAATGCCACCTTTTTGTTTTTGCCAACGGGAGTAAATTTAATCAGGTAACAAACCATTTGTCTGTTGTCTCGTGCAATGCATGAACCCAATCCCACACCCAAACAACGCAAATGAGAGTAATCTGGTCCATTTTAGGCCTACCTCTATTTAAAAAAAATAATTATCAAACGAATTCACATTTGTCGATTAATTCATCCCAAATATGACCCGTTGTCCAAATTGTTGACTGAAAATAGAGATCCTTCTTTTTAGCATTCTTGACATTTTCATACAGTAGCCTATTTAATTACCAAATGTAGTGTGGTGCACGAGGCCTGGAAAAAAACTTGAGTAGGCTAATTCGATATTACTGTAAATTCTACAATTGGAAATTTGCGCTTCATTCATTTCGAATTACGCATGGTCCACAATCAATGCAATATAAACGATGATTAATTGACTGATTGCTGATTTAGTTATCATGATAATTGATCACAATCATAATGAAGAGGAGAACTTTGATATGAGCTGCCAAGGTAGACGAATAGAGAATTCCAGTAGACATATATTTTAATTGACTATGCTAAATGCCTGAGAAAATAGTAACACTTCGACAGAAGGGAAAGGAAAAGTTAGCATTTAACACCTTGGCACAAAGGATTTGCCACCATCATTTCTGCCACGTGTTATAGCACATGGGGTGTTAAAACGTTTGCATGCACCCACGAGCCAAAAAAGTGCTCTTGGAATAGCCTACATAAAAAGTAGGCTCGTGCGCAGAAAACGGATTTGACGTTCCACGTACCCCTGTGGTTAATCATGGAACATGAATAAAAAACGCAAACTCACCTCTATCGGCTACTTTCACTGTTAAACATTGAATATGGTAATATTTCGCATTGTTTGTTATACATAGGCTATTCAAGGTTATTCAATGGACTTATATAAAATGTAGCAGAGCAATTTATTTTAAACAAAACAAATGAAAACGTTTATTTGTATATGTAAATATGTTGTAGCCTTATCTTTTAACATTGTGCACAGACAGTTCTTGGCTACCCGACTTTATCCAACCATTTGGAATAGGTTAGAATGTTGCCCAAATGTAATGAGTTTTAATCCGTCTTTAGAGGGGCAATCTGCAGGTGCTACATCCATTTATTTTACTTGATTCTTGAAGAACATAATTTATAAATGCCTCGTGAGCTTAGTTCAACCGTTGAAACCAAAATGTAAGCTTGTTTAACTCCAATGTTTGTTAACAAAGTACATTTAAACAAACACTATACAGCCTCAAAACATGGTTCAAACTATCATTTTGATATCATGGGTGGTCAGTTCTTGCATCCATACGTCTGTCTATGAATTTGAGAGGTTGCATTTCTCTACACCCATCCCTAAGCTTTTTAACGGAACAGGGGCAGATTTCCCCTTCAGTCTTTTAATAAATATTGTGTTTTTTTCTTCTTCTCTCGATCAAGCGACAAATTAGCCTTCAGAGAAGAGGTCATGGTCTGAGCAAGTCTACTGCCCTGACGAACCCATATAACACTTTTGATTCGTAGTCTGGAAGAGACTAGAGAGGAGAGAGCGTCAGACACAGAATATTGTAAATCAAAGACAAAACGAGTGAATTTGGAAGATGAAACCTTCATCAGTAACTCAATTTGACGCCACAATTTCTCCTAGAAAGGTACAATATGTGATTTTAAACTTTTAATTTGCCCCAAATTTGATTCTATATCTTAAATGTGTCTTTGATATTGTTGTTGAACCGACCCTCTCTCTAATTAGTCATATTGTATTATTCTTGACAGCTTCTCAAACCATAAGTGGAGAAGCATTGCAGAGGGAGAATGATCAGAAGCTTGGAGACCCTGAGAACCCTTCTTCTGTAGGGGCAACAGGATCAGGTATGGACAGTATCTCCCTTTCTTTACAGTGTATCTCCTTATCCTCTCCACCAGCTGTTAAGCTTTTAGTCTTAGCAATGCTGACGAAACATAGTTTTTTCTGATCTCCAGAGTTTGGCCAGCTGTCACATGGAGAAGCCAGGCAGAGATACTGGAACACACCGTGCTTTTCCTGAAGAGCAGAGATACTGGAACACAGTCCTTTTCCTGAAGAGCAGAGATACTGGAACACAGTCCTTTTCCTGAAGAGCAGAGATACTGGAACACAGTCCTTTTCCTGAAGAGCAGAGATACTGGAACACAGTCCTTTTCCTGAAGAGCAGAGATACTGTATGCAGAGGTCTAGTCAGTTCCAGGAGGGCTTCTCAGCCTGCATGCAGAGTTATAGTCAGTTCCTAAAGATTAAAGGGGTGGACAGGGATTTAGCTACAGTGCCACAGAGCAAAAAGACGTGAGGTCGAAGGATGTCACGATCGTCTAATGAATTAACGGACCAAGGCTCAGCGTACGTAGAGTTCCACATGTTTATTAAATGAAACTCACAAAAACAATGAAGACCAACGAAACGTGACGTTCTGTAGAGCTCACAGGCCTCAACACAAAAACAAGATCCCACAAAAACCCAGTGGGCAAAGGCTGCCTAAATATGATCCCCAATCAGAGACAACGATAGACAGCTGCCTCTGATTGGGAACCATACCAGGCCAACATAGAAATACAAAAACAAGAGTACCCACCCTAGTCACACCCCTACCTAAGAACATATAGAATCCACGGTCCGGAGCTTCCGGCAACGATCCCCGCACCAGAGCCACCACCGACGCTGACGGATCCATGAGCGGAGCGGGGTCTATGTCCCGCACCGGAGCCGCCACCGAGGCTAGATGCCCACCCGGAGCCTCCCCCATAGAGTCAGGGTTTGTGGCCGGAGTCCGCACCTTTGGGGATGGGGGGGACTGTCACGCCCTGACCTTAGAGAGCCTTTTTATGTCTCTATTTGGTTTGGTCAGGGTGTGATCTGGGTGGGCATTCTATATGTTCTTTATTTCTATGTTTTGTGTTTCTATGTTTTGGCCGGGTATGGTTCTCAATCAAGGACAGCTGTTTATCGTTGTCTCTGATTGGGAATCATACTTAGGCAGCATGTTTTGCCAGGTTGTGGGATGTTGTTTTTTTAGCTCTGTGTAGCCTTCAGAACGTGACGTTGTTTTGTTTGGTGTTCGGATTAATTAAAGAATCATGAACACTTCCACGCTGCACCTTGGTCCACTTCTTCCGAAGAGCGTTACATAGATGACTGAAAGTTATTATTCAGTTGAATGAAAGATACCATATATTCAAATGACTGAAAGATAACATATATTCAGATATTTCTAAATGACTGTCAAGACAACTTGTTTTGTTGATTTAATTGTTGAAATTACTCATACAATGCAAGAACCCTTGTCAGTATCTACACAATCTAAAAGCCATCATCAGTATCCACGAAAATGATAAGAATCATGGATATCTTGCATATTCATATTCATGGTTATCTAACATATTTTCAGATGACTGAAATGTAACATATTCAGATGAATGAAATATAAAATATACTTAGATGATTGAAATATATTATTCAGATGAATGAAAGATAACATATTTTCAGATTAATGAAACAATATATTTAGATGACTGAAATATATTATTCAGGTGAATGAAAGATAACATATATTCAGATGACTGAAAGATATCATCTAAATGCTCTCCTGCAACCCGCATCACCCAATGTGGCGTGCATTTTTCTTTTTTTTCCCTAAAGTATTTATATTTACTTCGGATCTGGAATCCCTCAACTGAAGCTAGCCAGCTAACTACCTACCAGCTATCAGTCAGCAAACCATTGCCAGTAGTCATCAGCGAAACTTCAGCTCGGAAAGCTCTCGCTAGTTCGAACAACGTGACTCTAACCAGGGCATAACGGACCAATTATTTTTATCCCCGGATTCCCACTGCAAACTGAACATTTTCATCTTGATCTTCACAACAAGCTAACCACAATCCCGGATGACTACTCCTGGCTAGCGTTTCCATCCCAGAGCAAACACAAATTAGCTTGAAGCTAGCCCGGCCAGAGCTCCTGCGCTACCACCGAAGTATACTCCTGGGCTACAATATCCGGACCCCTTCTACAGCTGGTACGGGCATGGAACCCCGCAGATCCTCTACGACTGGAATACCGACATAATCTGCCCGAGGACTCCCAACAGGCCCCTCAGGCGCGTCGCCCGCTGAAGGCCCATTATGCTAACCAGCTAGACCTGCTAGCTACCTAGAGCTTCTTGGAACCCTACTAATTCCACGACTGGTCTATCGACGTCACCACACGAAGAGGCAAAACCAGACTTACCCCCATCGCGACGTCCCCCAAAGGCTACCTTTCTAGCCCCTGCTATCTGCTTGCTGGCTAACCCGGTCTGCTAACTGCTAGCTTGCCTGCCCGGTCTGCTAACTGCTAGCTCTTGCTAACTGCTTGCTTGCTAACCCGGTCTACTAACTGCTAGCCCCTGCTAACTGCTTGCTAACCCGGCCTGCTAACTGCTAGCTTGCCCCGGTCTACTAACTGCTAGTTTCCGGCCCCGGCCTGCTAACTGCTAGCTTACCTTCCCGGTCTGTAACTGCTAGCCCATGCTAACTGCTTGCTTGCTAACCCGGCCTGCTAACTGCTAGCTTGCCCCGGTTTACTAGCTGCTAGCTTGTTTAGCCCCGGCCTACTAACTGTTAGCTTGTTGGCATCGGCCTGCTAACTGTCTGAGGCGCCGTGTTCCCAGTCAGCCCAACCACTCACTGGACCCATATATTCACTTGGCTAAGCATTGCCTCTCTCTAACATCAATATGCCTTGTCCATTACTGTCCTGGTTAGTGATTACTGTCTTATTTCACTGTAGAGCCTCTAGCCCTGCTCAATATGCCTTAATCAACCATGTTGTTCCACCTCATACATATGCGATGACATCACCTGGTTTAAACATCTCTAGAGACTACATCTCTCTCTTCATTACTCAATGCCTAGGTTTACCTCCAATGTACTCACATCCTACCTTGCCTTTGTCTGTACACTATGCCTTGAATCTATGCTATCGTGCCCAGAAACCTGCTCCTTTTACTCTCTGTTCTGAACGTGCTAGACGGCCAGTTCGTATAGTCTTTAGCCGTACCCTTATCCTACTTCTCCTCTGTTCCTCTGGTGATGTGGAGGTTAATCCAGGTCCTGCAGTGCCTAGCTCCACTCCCACCCCACAGGTGCTCTCATTTGTTGACTTCTGTAAACGTAAAAGCCTTGGTTTCATGCATGTTAACATTAGAAGCCTGACCCCTAAGTTTATTTAACTCACTGCTTTCGCACATTCTGCCAACCCAGATGGCTTAGCCGTGTCTGAATCCTGGCTTAGGAAAACCACCAAAAACCTTGAAAATTCCATTCCTAACTATGACGTTTTCCGCCAAGATAGAACTACCAAAGGGGGCGGTGTTGCAGTCTACTGCAGAGTTCTGTATTACTATCTAAGTCTGTACCCAAACAATTTGAGCTTCTACTTCTAAAAATTCAACCTTTCCAGAAACAAGTCTCTCACTGTTGCCGCTTGCTATAGACCACCCTCTGCCCCCAGCTGTGCCCTCGATACCATATGTGAATTGATTGCCCCCCATCTATCTTCTAAGCTCGTGCTACTAGGTGACCTAAACTGGGACATGCTTAACACCCCGGCCATCCTACAAACTAAGCTTGATGCCCTCAATCTCACACAAATTATCAATGAACCTACCAGGTTCAACCCCAAATCAGTAAACACGAGCACCCTCATAGATGTCATCCTAACTAACTCGCCCTGCAAATACACCTCTGCTGTCTTCAATCAAGATCTCAGCGATCAAACGACCACCCCTCAACCAACCGACCATCCCTCATCACTGTCAAACGCTCCCTGAAACATTTCTGCGAGCAGGCCTTTCTAATCGACCTGGCTGGGGTATCCTGGAAGGACATTGACCTCATCCCGTCAGTAGATGATGCCTGACTATACTTTAAAAGTGCCTTCCTCACCATCTTAAATAAGCATGCCCCTCTCAAAAAATGTAGAACTAGGAATAGATATAGTCCTTGGTTCACTCCAGACCTGTCTGCCCTTGACCAGCACAAAAACCTCCTGTAGCGTTCTGTATTAGTATCGAATAGCCACCGTGATATGCAACTTTTCAGGGAACTTAGGAACAAATATACACAGGCAGTTAGAAAAGCTAAGGCAAGCTTTTTCAAACAGAAATTTGCATCCTGTAGTACTAACTCAAAAAAGATCTGGGACACTGTAAAGTCCATGGAGAATAAGAGCACCTCATCCCAGCTGCCCACTGCTCTGAGGCTAGGAAACACTGTCACCACCGATAAATCCACTATAATTGAGAATTTCAATAAGCATTTCTCTACGGCTGGCCATGCTTTCCACTTGGCTACCCCTACTCCGGTCAACTGCCCGGCACCCTCCACAGCAACCCACCAAAGCCCCCACCATTTCTCCTTTACCCAAATCCAGATAGCTGATGTTCTGAAAGAGCTGCAAAATCTGGACCCCTACAAATCAACCGGGCTCGACAGTCTGGACCCTCTCTTTCTAAAAATATCTGCTGAAATTGTTGCAACCCCTATTACTAGCCTGTTCAACCTCTCTTTCGTATCGTCTGAGATTCCCAAAGATTGGAAAGCTGCCACGGTCATCCCCCTCTTCAAAGGGGGTGACACTCTAGACCCAAACTGCTACAGACCTATATCTATCCTACCCTGTCTTTCTAAGTTCTTCGAAAGCCAAGTTAACAAACAGATTCCTGGCCATTTCGAATCCAACCATACCTTCTCCGCTATTCAATCTGGTTTCAGAGCTGGTCATGGGTGCACCTCAGCCACGCTCAAGGTTCTAAACGACATCATAACCGCCATCGATAAGAGACATTACTGTGCAGCTGTATTCAACGACCTGGCCAAGGCTTTTGACTCTGTCAATCACAACATTCTTATAGACAGACTCAACAGCCTTGGTTTCTCAAATGATTGCCTCGCCTGGTTTACCAACTACTTCTCTGATAGAGTTCAGTGTGTCAAATCGGAGGGACTGTTGTCCGGTCCTCTGACAGTCTCTATGGGTGTGCCACAGGGTTCAATTCTCGGGCCGACTCTCTTTTCTGTATACATCAATGATGTTGCTCTTGCTGCTGGTGATTATCTGATCCCCCTCTACGCAGACGCCACCATTCTGTATACTTCTGGCCCCTCCTTGGACACTGTGTTAACTAACCTCCAGACGAGCTTCAATGCCATACAACTCTCCTTCCGTGGCCTCCAACTGCTCTTAAATGCAAATAAAACTAAATGCGTGCTATTCAATCGATCACTGCCCGCATCTGCCCGCCCGTCCAGCATCACTACTCTGGACGGCTCTGACTTAGAATATGTGGACAACTACAAATACCTGGGTGTCTGGTTAGACTGTAAACTCTCCTTCCAGACTCACATTAAGCACCTCCAATCCTAAATTAAATCTAGAATCGGCTTCCTATGTCGCAACAAAGCATCCTTCACTCATGCTGCCAAATATACCCTCGTAAAACTGACCATCCTACCGATCCTCGACTTTGGCTATGTCATCTATAAAATAGCCTCCAACACTCTACTCAACAAACTGGATGCAGTCTATCACAGTGCCATCCGTTTTGTCACCAAAGTCCCATACACTACCCACCATTGCGACCTGTATGCTCTCGTTGGTTGGCCCTCGCTTCATACTCGTCGCCAAATCCACTGGCTACAGGTTATCTACAAGTCTCTGCTAGGTAAAAGCTCCGCCTTATCTCAGCTCACTGGTCACCATAGCAGCACCCACTCGTAGCACACGCTCCAGCAGATATATCTCATTGGTCACCCCCAAAGCCAATTCCTCCTTTGGTCGTCTTTCCTTCCAGTTCTCTGCTGCCCATGTCTGGAATTAATTGCAAAAATCTCTGAAGCTGGAGACTCACATCCCCCTCACTAGCTTTAAGCACCAGCTGTCAGAGCAGCTTACAGATCACTGCACCTGTACATAGCCCATCTGTAAACAGCCCATCTATCTACCTACCTCATCCCCATACTGGTATTTATTTATTTATTTTGCTCCTTTGCACCCCAGTATCTCTACCTGCACATTCATCTTCTGCCGATCTACCATTCCAGTGTTTAATTGCTATATTATAATTACTCCGCCACCATGGCCTATTTATTTCCTTAACTTACCTCCATTTGCATTCACTGTATATAGACTTTTTGTTTTCTTTTGTTCTACTGTATTATTGACTGTATGTTTTGTTTATTCCATGTGTAACTCTGTGTTGTTGTATGTGTCGAATTGCTACGCTTTATCTTGGCCAGGTCGCAGTTGCAAATGAGAACTTGTTCTCAACTAGCCTACCTGGTTAAATAAAGGTTAAATAAAATTTAAAATAAAAAAAAACATATATTTAGATGAATGAAAGATAACTGTCACGTTCTGACCTTAGAGAACCGTTTTATTCTCTATTTGGTTAGGTCAGGGTGTGACATGGGTGGGCAAATCTATGTGTTCTATTTCTTTTTTGGCCAGGTATGGTTTGTATGATTGGGGATCATACTTAGGCAGCCTGTTTTCCACCTGAGTTTGTGGGATCTTTATTTTGTTAGTTGCTCTATAGCCTGCAGAACTTTACTGTCGTTTTGTATTTTGTATTTTTTTGGGGGTGTTCATTTTAAATAAAAGTAAGATGTTCGTCTACCACGCTGCACCTTGGTCTAATTTATCTAACGGCCGTAACAATAACATATATTCAGATGACTGAAAAATAACATATATATTTAGATGACTGTCAAGACAACTTGTTTTGTTGATTAAATTGTTGAAATTACTCATACAATTCAAGAACCCTTGTCAGTATCCACACAATTTAAGAGCCATCATCAGTATCCACGAAAATGATCAAGATTCATGGATATCCTCGAGTGAAATGTTTGGGCCTAATTTATTTTGAAAATATGTATATTTTTGACAACAGAGATCCAATGTATTTTTATATTCTTACAAATAAAATAAAAATGTAAAATCACCTCAGTCTTGTTTATTTGCATCTGTGTTTTGATTCATCATTTGTTTTACTTTCTTGATTTGAAAACAAGTTTTAACTGCAAAAAAGGACGGTAAGCACACAGAAACATTTTAATCTGCATAATAAAGTTAAGTAATATATGTCTTGCTGTAGAAGTGGAAGTGTTCATAACCATGAACTGGACTAAGATTGAGAACTTTGATTCACCATGGAGTCACTTCCCACCGGGTAAAAATTGGTTGAATCAACGTTGCTTCCACGTCATTTCAAGCAAAAAAAGATCAATGTGCTGAGGTTGAAACAACGCGGAAAACTGATTGGATTTGAAAAAGGAAATCAATGTAAGGGAATTTATTATTTTTTTCAGCCAACTTTCTCCCTAAATCCAATGACATGGTGACATGTTTTGTTGTCTTCAATTTTGTTGACAACTCAACCAAATGTTATTCAAAACTAGACGTTGAACTGACATTTGTGCCCAGTGGGTTCATTCACATTTGAATCTCTTGAAATGAGTAGCCTGAACTATGTGTAATTCGATGCTTGGTGTGGTATAGTTTCACCTTTATTTTCCTTAACCCATGGAAATCTCTAAAGAAGTAGTTACATTTGCACTTGTAAAAGGCACATCGTTCTTATTTTCTCGACTGGCAGTTTGACAGTCTGCTGCAAGTAAGTGCGAATGTTATCAAAGACGCGTATGGTGCAGGTTTGCCAGATTTACCGTCATGTGAAAATAAGGACCACAATGGAAATAAGCTGTTAAGCTTTATTGTGTTATCGTTGCTGATTTTCTTAAATTGAATGTGGAGGCGTCACCAGCTGCAGTAACCTTATGTATGGTTTTCACAAATGGTCCAATAAATTCAATCAGTCAAAGTGAACCAAACCGAGGGATCTTGCATGATAAGGATTTTCACATGTTGTTACTAGGCCTACTTGTGGCCATGGGTTAGTCTGAGAGCCTTAGCCATGACATCAATGATATTCTATGCTGCTGCGGTGCCACGGATGCAGAGATATGATTATTCAGTGAGGATTGGTAGACCTCGTCCGCAGGCTGGATTTGGAGAAAGTGTCTGGTGAACGAGATCCTTATAGGCTATCATGTGGGCTATCATAGAATAATGTTTCACAATTTTCTACAATAATGACTTGGCTGAACGGGTCCTTAAAGTGTACATTAATTGACATGATTTACATTCATGTTTTAGCCTAACGTTTAATGTAGCGTACGCCTTCACTTTATTCCTTTCTATGAATAGTTACTTTATTCATTTGCTGTGCCAGTCTTAAATTGAGGCATTTCAGAGGGTGAGGTTTGGTGGAGGAATATTGGTTTGCAGACCAACGCGCCGTTTTCAGGCCCATTATTCATGCTGGTTAAATCCTCTTCAGGGGGGCAATGAAGGGGGAATGGTCTTTCTCCGCTGGATATTAATTGCGGGGGACGCTGCACAATGCGGTCTCCGCTGTGCTCTATCCACTTTTCATTGAAATAGAAATGGGGACCGGAGCTGCGGGGGTGCACGCTTTATGTGGGCGGGGACACACCCCTTTGCTCAAGCGCAATGCTACCAGTGCGGTTTGAATGAGATTCTTCCGGTTAACATCTGGTCGCATGGTCCCGCTTGCCTGCCTCTGTAATTAGAGCAAATGTCTCGCTCCAGCAAACGACTCCCCACCTCGTTAATTCAAGTCGTGGCAAGAGCACCACGGGGTTTCTAAACAACTTTTAACGGGAGCAAGGCTATATGTGTATCTTTAAACCAATGTGGGGTAAAAACTTGGAAAAGTATGTTATGGGAGAAATGACTTCAAAAATTATGTTGGGATTATATTATCAGAATGTGATTTGCCAAGCCCGGAATCCTCTGAAAGTAAACTGGCTTGTGTTGTGCATGGCCCATGTTTGAATGACGCGTTACCTGGCTTAAAATTCATATATAATTGACTTTATGATCTGATTAAATAACATGTACGAATATTTTGCAACACAAACAACTATCAGGGACCTGGAGATGGAGTCCAGCAGCATCATGATAATTTTAGCTACCATGGCAGTCAGTACATGTACAACAGTACAGTGTCACTTTTGAAATTGGCCGAAATCTGTAGCCTTTTGTCAAAAAAAAAATGTGCTCAATAGCTATTAAGCCAACATTGGATTTATCATTGTAGCAACTTTGAAGCTGAGGACGTTAGGGAGTCAATGGGATCAGTAGCGCCATCGTGTGGCACAAAGTAGTAGTGTAGAACACTAAAAAAGACTGTTTCGTGGGCATACATTTATTTAGTGCCTCAACAGGCTGGGAAAACAATTTGTAAATATATGTTGTATACTAATTATTCAGTGAATTTGCATCATTCACCATTAGTTTGATTTCTTTTGTCCCCAACTTCTAGACTAGCCATATTAAGTAATTCATGGAATTTTAATAGTTGCTGTGGCCTGTGGTAAGATTTTAGCCTAATTGACACCAGACCACGTGGCAGAACTCAAATTGTATAATCACTGTTGTCTGGAATGATCCAGTTTGTCAATTTAGCCAGGAAAGTGACATTATCGGCTTGTGCATAAAATTCAACAAAAATAACACATCCCCCATGGCCCTGATAGCAATACATATTTCACTCACTCATCCCAGTCACACTGGCTGGCTCATGGGGCACCAACAAAGTAATCACTTCTGTCAGTCTGTGGCCATCTTCCCCACCGTGCCACAGCTCCAATACATATATATGTTCCAAATAATGTCTAGACACTGCATTGTATTTCACTAGTGACCAGGAAGATCGACAACAAAGCATTTAATCACAAAAAGAAAAACAATGTATTTATTATAATAACAGCAACAGAAGTCACACTAACAAGCAGCTGCATACAATAAGTACAAAGGACAATATGTCATTGGATTTATGGTGACATTGTTGGGTGAGTAGTAAAGCTCTGCGGCTGGATTCAGTGCTTTTCTTTCTCCCTGTATGTGTGTGTATCCATGCCTTCTGTTGGTCAGACCTTGCCCACAGCCAGGCCCTGAGCCCTCTGGTACTCTTGCTGCAGACTAGACAGGACCTCACGATGCTGATCAGACTTCTTCTCCATGTCCTTTAGTAGAGTCTCATATCTTTGACTACAGCCCAAAACAGACACAAAATGACTTACACTTCTGGATTAAATACTTTAGGCAATAAGCAGTTGTTATTTCGGACACCTTGTGGAGTTATTAAAATGAATAAACATTATCTTTCAGACTCACATCTCCCCATTTATGTATTCTAGCCTCTTTGCCACTGTGGCTTTGGCTTCCTCCAAGTCTTGTTTCACCAGAACTGGACCTATAAGCTTGTAAACTGTGTTCTGGGTGTCCAACAAGTCCAACTCCTGAAAGACGGAAAGGAAGTGTATCAGCAACGGAATATGCACTGGGATTCATTCATACTTACTGAACATCCATTGTGAAAGGATAGAGACGTGTACTCACCTCTTTGACTATATTATTCTCTGTCACCTGAGCCTCCAGTTTCTGCCTGGCTGACATGCTCTTACTAACATCTAAAGGAAATAAAAGCAACGTTAGCAAATCAGTGTGGGTCTTGACATGCACATGTAATCAATAACAACTTGGGGTACAAGAGGACCAGTGATACTGAGTGACGTAAATAGAACATAGCTAATATCCATTTCTATGGTCATGTCTATGGTAATACTATGCTGTATAGGGTGTAGCCAACTGTACAAACTATTGATCTTACGACGACCTATCGTAAGATCCTAAGACCGATCCTATGGGATGGAAGATCAGAGGGGTATACTACAAAGCAGGTTCAATGTGTTAACTTGCCTGAATATTCTGAAACTGAAATAACTTTTTTTTAAATAAAGATACGCTTTAAATGGGTATAGAAGATCAGGTAGCAAAAGGGCAGTTGTCTAACGTTAGATTTCAAGAATAATGCACATTTTGCAAATTACTTGACCTAATTGCTAGCTGTTACAGTATAACCAGACAGATGTCAATTTCTAGCTAGCTGCTGAGGTAAAAATAAATGACCATGCCAGCAGAGATGTACCATGCATGTGACATTACAGCTATAGTTAACGTTAGCTAGTTAGCGAGCTAACGCTAGCTACATACCTTTTTGCATCTGCTGGTATTTTTCTAGCTCCGATTGTAATTTCTTCTGAATCGCCTCTGCCATGTTTACGGTGTTTCTTAACAAGCCTTTGTTTATTTTAAACTGAAACAAAAGCAGTTTCCTATATCTAGCAGAAACAGAATATCGTGCGTGGCTAGCTCAGGAACAACCCTTCTTCTTCGATGAGATTTAGCGGCGATTGGCATCCAATACATTTTGCATTACCGCCACCTACTAGACAGGAGTATAACTCCTTTATACTTGCTTAAAATTAAAATTAATAAACAAATACCTTACCATCTAACAGTACACGCACTAGAAACTCACCACCATACTCCACTATTTACATATATATAGTCCTGCCTCAGGCCAAAAGCCGGAAAGGACGGGACACCAACACTCTTCTGAAGTCAAGTCTCATACACCCACATACCTCTCTGCAGCTGCCACCACAACCTCAATTTTCTGCGACTTACGTACCATCCCTGCAGTACAGTAACCATTTCTATAAATGCTAAAAATCCAATCTTTCTGAAGCATATATCACTATCCTTCTGTACTGGTACAGGTCTACTGCTCACACCACTCTTCTCAGGATCCCTCCCCTTGAACCATCTTCCTCTACTTTCTTCACTGCCTCAGCATAAGACAACTTCTGCACTAATCTAACCCTGGAAACCTCAACCTGCCTCTCTCGCAGGTTGATCCCCAGCTCCATGGGCACCCCACCCCTACAACTAACATATGCCACTACTTTCCCCATGCTACACATTCCTTTGTCTTCTGCACACTTCTCACACATAGGAACCTCCCTCCTACACACTGCTGCCACAAGCACATAAGCTTGACACCTGTAACAATGTAATGTATTAGGCAAAAAAGTTTGTACAGGATAATTTGTATTTCCTAACATCACTTTTTTGGGCAAGCATCCCTTCTTCTTATTCTTCTTTGTAATTGGGTTTAGCGGTGGAACAACCCATTTTTGGAGAAAAAAAGATTGATGTAACTACTTCCAGGTAAAAATGTTTAAAGAAACTTTAGAATAGAAGTCCTTGCTTGAAAACTGTAAAGGAAGCAAAGCTGATATGAAGGGTAGCATAATTCGATCCTAAATCAAACATATATTCAATGTGTGCTCTGTAATGGACTAAAAAGGCTGTTAATCTCTTAATCCACGAGATCAGAGAGGAAGAGGTTACTCCGCCCAAAATCCTTCCACGAAAATAAACCCACGATGTGAAGGATTTTTGAATGGAGGTCATTGAGAAATTGTCGAATTTGGTCAACAAAAAATGGAATTGCTTATTTTCTATGTGAGGCTTATTTTGTCAAATAATAAGGTTGTTAGGAATGCACTGATATAAGTAAACGCAGGTGGCATTTCGGGCAAATAAAAACAACTTTATATCTGAGTTGTGCCTGTTGTTAGAGAAAGATAGAGGACTCGTTTTAGCATGGACATTGCCATTGAAGGCTTCCACCATTTTAAAGTAGTCAACTGGGTGGGGCTTCCTATGATTTGGGAGAAATTAGCCAATGAAGAAGAAGGCATTTGACTACTTTGGGGAAATTATCAGGGGATGTAGTATTTAATTATGGATTTCATTTCCTTCGTGAGATTAGAATATTGAGAACATTGGGTAGGTTTAGACCTTCCGTTTCTGGTCTACACTCCAGTCCAGTTGGCTGCGGTAAAGCACCTTAAAGTTGGTTGCCATCCGACATTTAAAAAAATCCCCAGAAGAAGAAGAAGGGATCAATATCACACTTCCGGGTTCATCTTCATCGCTTACGACATTTTGTAGCGACACTGTTCATTTCCTTTCTTTCCTCATGAAGATGGCTTCGTCTTTTTGGAAAGGTGTTGTATGTGTTGGTCTATTTGCCTTGGCTCATGCAGCTTTCTCAGCCGCTCAACGTAAGTGCGATATCAAAAAAGAAGATTATCATATCTGGGTTTTTATTTTGCTCTTTAGATCAAAATCCACATAGATATCAGCTATGCAGTGAACTGCGGCCTGTTAACTAGCGTGAGCTAGCTAGCTAATTTCCATTCCACATCAACCAAAACAGTTTAGCAAGCAATGGAAATTAGTTAATATGCCAGACATATCTAACTACTAACTAGCTATTTAGTTACTTAACTACTTAGTATATCATCTTATTGTCACTGCAAGCAGCTACAGTAGCTAACAATGGGCTTTTTCGACATTGCAGCCGATAGTGCAGGCGACTGCTGACTGATCTACAAATCACCTTGTATCATAAATAAATAGTAATTGTTTGTAGATCAGTCAATGTCTGCTTGCCAACGCGATATGTTAGTACAATGTTAGCATAATATATATATATTTTTTAATTTACTAACTAAGCCTTCGTTAAAATGAAAACAAGGAAGCTATGCTCCCCAAGTCCAAGTACTAACAGTTATGCAAATTAGATTGCAAAATCTGGGGCGTAATCATTAGTCCACAGTTCCGTTTTGCAAATAAAAATTGGACAAATTCAGATAGTGGTTTCCCCGTTTCGTTTGCTTCCGTTTAAAAAACGTTTAGCCACAAACGTCGGAGTGAATATACCTCCGTTATGGATGGAACTAGGCTACCAACTTCTTTTAGTCTTAACTGTAGCCACATTGCTTCCAGTGTGATAAATGTTATTCTCTTCTACCACCAGATCGATCCTACATGCGTCTGACAGAAAAAGAAAATGAAACCCTACCAGTAGATGTAAGTTATTTAATACTGTTGTAGCTAGTTACATATTAATTATTATATTCTTTGATGTTTATATATTGTATTAATTGCTCTGTTTGCCATTTTGTTTTGCAGATTGTCTTACAGACTTTGTTAGCGTTTGTTCTGACCATTTATGGTATAGTCCACATTGCGGGAGAGTTCAAAGAAATGGATGCCTCCTCAGAGCTGAAAAACAAGTAAGCCACCATTTCATATTAGTCATGGACTTTCCTATATGGATAGCCCTATGTTATTGACCCATCTCACTGAAAACATGAGTATAGTTTAAACTTGACTCAATGCCCTCTTCCCATTTTTCAGGACATTTGACACGTTGAGGAACCACCCATCATTCTACATGTTCAATCATCGGGGTCGGGTGCTCTTCCGCTCCCCTGACCAAGAGGCTTCCGCTGTCCCGAACCCACAGGCCCTGCCCAACCCCCTGCGGCTTCGCAAGCTGGAGCATTTGCACTGAGACTGGCCTTCTCTGCCCACATGTCTTTATTTCTGTGCAGATGAGCTTATTGGTTAGATGGAGGGAAAAGTCATTTCTCCCACTTTTAATTTGTCTTTGTACATATATTAATATGCTGTACAAATTTGCATCTTTCCATAAATGTGGTTACCATATTTAACTCCTGACTGTGCCAACCAACCCCTCAGTTTTCAGGCATATTTGTTTGTATATAATTGTTATTGCTTAGGAGTTGTAAGGATTTGACACCTCATCCCCTACCTCTTCCTAACAGCATGGGGGAAATTTTCCCCTTTGTTGGACAAGGGGCATAATAGAATGTTTTATGTTTTGTTTGCCACACATGTCTATCATGAGCAGCTGTCTGGAACTATTTATTTCATATTTTATCTGCAGATATGAGATTTGTTTATGGAGTAAAAAGCCTTCCCTTCAGTTAAAGAATTCATGACCATTCATTATGCCGATCTGTTGCAAAACGTTTCTCAAATGGGAGCAAATGAAGCGAGGAGGGACTAATCTGAAATTGTCCACTTGAAACACTCTTGTTTAAATGATTACACCCCTGATCTCCTGGAGTTTGAAATTAGGCTTTTGAGTTTATTCTGTATGCAATAAAGAGTTATTACAGTCGGAGTCACAAACGTCAAGCCTGAAGGGTGCAGCATGGAAAGCAGAGTAAGGCAGTGTTCCAGAAATGCTAATGATACTATGAACACTAAGTAGAGACTAATGGTACATTTATTTGAGGCAATGTGGTTTTTTCTTCATTTTACATTTTGGTTAAGATTAACTCCCTGTTTTTAACTTAATAAAATCATACTGAGATTTTATCAATGTCAGGCTGCATGTTCTTTTGATGCATTTTATTTCTGAATTTATTGGTCAAAGGTAACTAAATGCATGTAATATCTTGCACATCCACCACAGTTTATATATACGAAAGTATGTGGACACCCCTTCAAATTAGTGGATTTGGCTATTTCAGCCTCACCCATTGCATAAAATCGAGCACACAGCCATACAACCTCCAAAGACTAACATTGGCAGAACGGCCTTGCTGAAGAGCTCAGTGACTTTCAATGTGACACCGTCATAGGATGCCACCTTTTCAACAAGTCAGTTCGTCATATTTCTGCCCTGGTAGTGTTGCTCTGGTCAACTAAATTTTATTTGTCATATGTGCCGAATACAACAAGTGTAAACGTATTTTAAATTTAACTTGGCAAGTCAGTTAAGAACAAATTCTTATTGACAATGACGGCCTACCGAGGAACAGTGGGTTAACTGCATTGTTCAGGGGCAGAACGACATTGATTTTTTACCTTGTCAGCTCGGGGATTTGATCCAGCAGCATTTCTGTTACTGGTCCAATGCTCGAACCACTAGGATACCTGCCGCCCGACCATACAGTGAAATGCTTACTTTACAAGCCCTTCACCAACATTGCAGTTTTAATAAAAAATAATAATTAAAGAGCAGCAGTAAATTACACTAGCGTGGCTATATACAGGGGGCACTGGTACAGAGTCAATGTGGAGGCTATATACAGGGGGCACTGGTACAGGGTCAATGTGGAGGCTATATACAGGGGGCACTGGTACAGAGTCAATGTGGAGGTTATATACAGGGGGCACTGGTACAGAGTCAATGTGGAGGCTATATACAGGGGGTACTGGTACAGAGTCAATGTGGAGGCTATATACAGGGGGCATTGGTACAGAGTCAATGTGGAGGTTATATACAGGGGGTACTGGTACAGAGTCAATGTGGAGGCTATATACAGGGGGCACTGGTACAGAGTCAATGTGGAGGCTATATACAGGGGGCACTGGTACAGAGTCAATGTGCGGGGGCACCGGTGTTGGGGTAATTGAGGTAATATACACATGTCGGTAGAGGTATTAAACTGACTATGCATAGATAATAACAGAGTAGCAGCAGCGTAGAAGAGGGTGTGGGGGGGGTGCAAATAGTCCAGGTAACCATTTGATTAGCTGTTCAGGAGTCTTATGGCTTGGGGGAAGATGCTGTTTAGAAGCCTATTGGACCTAGACTTTTTGCTCCGGTACCGCTTGCTGTGCGGAAGCAGAGAGAACAGTCTATGACTAGGGTGGCTGGAGTCTTTGACCATTTCTAGGGCCTTCCTCTGACACCGCCTGTATTAGAGGTCCTGGATGGCAGGAAGCTTGGCCCAGTGATGTACTGGAACGTACACACTACCCTCTGTAGTGCCTCGCTGTCAGAGGCCGTGCAGTTGCCATACCAGGCAGTGATGCAACCCGTCAGGATGTTTTCAATGGTGCAGCTGTAAAACCTTTTGAGGATCTGAGGACCCATGCCAAATCTTTTCAGTCACCTGAGGGGGAATAGGTTTTGTCGTGCCCTCTTCACAACTGTCTGGTGTGCTTGGACCATGTTAGTTTGTTGGTGGATGTGGACAACAAGGAACTTGAAGCTCTCAACCTGCTCCAATACAGTCCCGTCGACGAGAATGGGACTGTATTGGTCCTCCTTTTCCGGTAGTCCACAATCATCTCCTTTGTCTTGATCACGTTGAGGGAGAGGTTGTTGTGCTTGCACCACACGGTCAGGTTTCTGACCTCCTCCCTGTAGGCTGTCTCATCACTGACGGTAATCAGGCCTACCACTTTTTGTCATCAGAAAACTTAATGATGGTGTTGGAGTCGTGCCTGGCCGTGCAGTTATGAGTGAACAGGGAGTACAGGAGGGGACTGAGCACGCACCCCTGAAGGGCGTGGAAGATGTGTTGTTACCTACCCTCACCACCTGGGGGCGGCCTGTCAGGAAGTCCAGGATCCAGTTACAGAGGGATGTGTTTAGTCCCAGGGTCCTCAGCTTAGTGATGAGCTTTGAGGGCACTATGGTGTTGAACACTGAGCTGTAGTCAATGAATAGCATTCTCACATAGGTCTTCCTTTTGTCCAGGTGTGAAAGGGCAGTGTGGAGTGCAATAGAGATTGCATCATCTGTGGATTTGTTGGTACGGTATGCAAATTGGAGTGAGTCTACGGTTTCTGGGATAATTGTGTTGATGTAAGCCATGACCAGCCATGACCAACCACGTAGCGCCTCAAAATCTTCTGTTCTCGCACGGTCCCCGCAGCCGGACAACTTTCTCATGGTTTCTGGAGGGAAATGCTGTAGGAATGCTCAACCGGTGTCGCTCATTCAGCCGACAGAAACTTTCAACCGGTTTTTCCCATTAAGCAGCGAGTCGGAGTCTGAGGCCGAGCCTTCTCTTGTCTCTACCCCTCCCGTTACGGGGTCTGAGACGCCGAAGCTTCCCACCATTAGCTCTGACAAATTGAAAACCCTAGTCATTGGCGACTCCATTACCCGCAGTATTAGACTTAAAACTAATCATCCAGCGATCATACACTGTTTACCAGGGGTCAGGGCTACCGACGTTAATGCTAATCTGAAGATGGTGCTGGCTAAAGCTAAAACTGGCGAGTGTAGAGAGTATAGAGATATTGTTATCCACGTTGGCACCAACGATGTTAGGATGAAACAGTCAGAGGTCACCAAGTGCAACATAGCTTCAGCGTATAAATCAGCTAGAAAGATGTGTAGGCATGGCGTGATTGTCTCTGGCCCCCTCCCAGTTAGGGGGAGTGATGAGCTCTACAGCAGAGTCTCACAACTCAATCTCTGGTTGAAAACTGTTTTCTGCCACTCCCAAAATATAGAATTTGTAGATAATTGGCCCTCTTTCTGGGACTCACCCACAAAACAAATAGGACCAAGCCTGGCCTGCTGAGGAGTGACAGACTACATCCTAGCTGGAGGGGTGCTCTCATCTTTTTAACAAACATAGACAGGGCTCTAACTCCTCTAGCTCCACAATGATGTAGGGTGCAGGCCAGGCAGCAGGCTGTTAGCCAGCCTGCCAGCTTAGTGGAGTCTGCCACTAGCACAGCCAGTGTCGTCAGCTCAGCTCAGGAACATCAAAAGTCGTGCTATAAATTCACAGACAACACAAAGATTCCTTGATGCCCTTCCAGACTCCCTCTGCCTACCCTATCCTCTGTCAGAGGACAAAAATCAGTTAACCACCTAACTGAGGAACTCAATTAAACCTTGCGCAATACACTAGATGCGGTTGCACCCCTAAAAACTAAAAACATTTCTCATAAGAAACTAGCTCCCTGTATACAGAAAATACCCAAGCTCTGAAGCAAGCTTCCAGGAAATTGGAACGGAAATGGCGCCACACCAAACTTGAAGTCTTCCAACTAGCTTGGAAAGACAGTACCGTGCAGTTTCGAAGAGCCCTTACTGCTGCTCGATCATCATATTTTTCCAACTTAATTGAGGAAAATAAGAACAACCCCACATTTCTTTTTGATACTGTCGCAAAGCTAACTAAAAAGCAGCATTCCCCAAGTGAGGATGGCTTTCACTTCAGCAGTAATAAATTCATGAACTTCTTTGAGGAAAAGATCATGATTATTAGAAAGCAAATTACAGACTCCTCTTTAAATCTGCGTATTCCTTCAAAGCTCAGTTGTCCTGAGTCTGCACAACTCTGCCAGGACCTAGGATCAAGAGAGACACTCAAGTGTTTTAGTACTGTATCTCTTGACTCAATTATGAAAATAATCATGGCCTCAAGCTGCATACTGGACTCTATTCCAACTAAACTACTTAAAGAGCTGCTTCCTGTGCTTGGCCCTCCTATGTTGAACATAATAAACGGCTCTCTATCTACCGGATGTGTACCAAACTCACTAAAAGTGGCAGTAATAAAGCCTTTCTTGAAAAAGCCAAACCTTGACCCAGAAAATATTTAAAAACTATATCGAATCTTCCATTCCTCTCAAAGATTTTAGAAAAGGCTGTTGCGCAGCAACTCACTGCCTTCCTGAAGACAAAAAATGTATACGAAATGCTTCAGTCTGGTTTTAGACCCTATCATAGCACTGAGACTGCACTTGTGAAGGTGGTAAATTACCTTTAATGGCATCAGACAAAGGCTCTGCATCTGTCCTCGTGCTCCTAGACCTTAGTGCTGCTTTTGATACCATTGATCACCACATTCTTTTGGAGAGATTGGAAACCCAAATTGGTCTACACGGACAAGTTCTGGCCTGGTTTAGATCTTATCTGTCGGAAAGATATCAGTTTGTCTCTGTGAATGGTTTGTCCTCTGACAAATCAACTGTAAATGTCGGTGTTCCTCAAGGTTCCGTTTTAGGACCACTATTGTTTTCACTATATATTTTGCCTCTTGGGGATGTCATTCGAAAACATAATGTTAACTTTCACTGCTATGCGGATGACACACAGCTGTACATTTCAATGAAACATGGTGAAGCCCCAAAATTGCCCTCGCTAGAAGCCTGTGTTTCAGACATAAGGAAGTGGATGGCTGCAAACTTTCTACTTTTAAACTCGGACAAAACACAGATGCTTGTTCTAGGTCCCAAGAAAGAAATAGATCTTCTGTTGAATCTGACAATTAATCTTAATGGTTGTACAGTCGTCTCAAATAAACCTGTGATGGACCTCGGCATTACTCTGGACCCTGATCTCTCTTTTAACGAACATATCAAGACTGTTTCAAGGACAGCTTTTTTCCATCTACGTAACATTGCAAAAATCAGAAACTTTCTGTCCAAAAATGATGCAGAAAAATTTATCCATGCTTTTGTTACTTCTAGGTTAGACTGCTACAATGCTCTACTTTCCAGCTACCCGGATAAAGCACTAAATAAACTTCAGTTAGTGCTAAATACGGCTGCTAGAATCCTGACTAGAACCCCAAAAATGTATCATATTACTCAAGTGCTAGCCTCTCTACACTGGCTTCCTCTCAAGGCAAGGGCTGATTTCAAGGTTTTACTGCTAACCTACAAAGCATTACATGGGCTTGCTCCTACCTATCTCTCTGACTTGGTCCTGCCATACATTCATACACGTACGCTACAGTCACAAGACGCAGGCCTCCTAATTGTCCCTAGAATTTCTAAGCAAACAGCTGGAGGCAGTGCTTTTTCCTATAGAGCTCCATTTTTATGGAATGGTCTGCCTACCCATGTGAGAGACGCAAACTCGGTCTCAACCTTTAAGTCTTTACCGAAGACTCATCTCTTCAGTGGGTCATATGATTGAGTGTTGTCTGGTCCAGGAGTGTGAAGGTGAACGGAAAGGCACTGGAGCAACAAATCGCCCTTGCTGTCTCTGCCTGGCCGGTTCCCCTCTTTCCACTGGGATTCTCTGCCTCTAACCCTATTACAGGGGCTGAGTCACTGGCTTACTGGTGCTCTTTCTTGCCGTCCCTAGGAGGGGTGCCTCATTTGAGTGGGTTGAGTCACTGATGTGATCTTCCTGTCTGGGTTGGCGCCCCCCCCCCCTGCCCCCTGGGTTGTGCCGTGGCGGAGATCTTTGTGGGCTATACTCGGCCTTGTCTCAGGATGGTAAGTTGGGGGTTGAAGGATTTCCCTTCCAGTGGTGTGGGGGCTGTGCTTTGGCAAAGTGGGTGGGGTTATATCCTTCCTGTTTGGCCCTGTCCGGGGGTATCATCGGATGGGGCCACAGTGTCTCCTGACCCCTCCTGTCTCAGCCTCCAGTATTTATGCTGCAGTAGTTTATGTGTCGGGGGGCTAGGGTCAGTTTGTTATATCTGGAGTACTTCTCCTGTCTTATCCGGTGTCCTGTGTGAATTTAAGTATGCTCTCTCTAATTCTCTCTTTCTTTCTCTCTCTCGGAGGACCTGTGCCCTAGGACCATGCCTCAGTACTCCCTGGCATGATGACTCCTTGCTATCCCCAGTCCACCTGGCCATGCTGCTGCTCAAGTTTCAACTGTTCTGCCTGCAGTTATGTAATCCTGACCAGTTCACCGGACGTGCTACCTGTCCCAGACCTATTATTTGACCATGCTGGTCATTAATGAACATTTGAACATCTTGGCCATGTTCTGTTATAATCTCCACCCGGCACAGCCAGAAGAGGACTGGCCACCCCTCATAGCCTGGTTCCTCTCCAGGTTTCTTCCTAGGTTTTGGCCTTTCTAGGGAGTTTTTCCTAGCCAACGTGCTTCAACACCTGCATTGCTTGCTGTTTGGGGTTTTAGGCTGGGTTTCTGTACAGCACTTTGAGATATCAGCTGATGTACGAAGGGCTATATAAATACATTTGATTTGGATTTGTTGCGCTACCGAGTTCCAAACTGCCTCTGGAAGCAGCATCAGCACAATAACTTCATCGGGAGCTTCACAAAATAGGTTTCCATTGCTGAGCAGCCGCACACAAGCCTAAGCTCAAAGCCAAGCGTCGGTTGGAGCTGTGTAAAACTCGCTGCCATTGGACTCTGGAGCCGTGGAAACACGATCACTGGAGTGTTGAATCACACTTCACCATCTGGAAGTCCCAACGGACAAATCTCGGTTTGGCGGATGCTTGAAGAACGCTACCTTACCAAATGCATAGTAGCAACTGTAATGTTTGGTGGAGGAGGAATAATGGTCTGGGGCTGTTTTTCATGGTTCGGGCTGAGCTCCTTAGTTCCAGTGTTGAGAATTCCTAACGCTACAGCATACAATGACATTCCAGATGATTCTGTGCTTCCAACTTTGTGGCAACAGTTTGGGGAAGGCCCTTTCCTGTTTCAGTATGACAATGCCACCGTGCACAAAGCGAGGTCCATACAGAAATGGTTTGTCGTGATCGATGTGTGGAAGAACTTGACTGGCCTGCATAGAGCCTGACTGACTGACCTGAACTACATTGAACACTTTTGGGATGAATGGGAACGTCGACAGCGAGCCAGGCTTAATCGGCCAACATCAGTGCCTGACCTCATTAATGCTCTTGTGGCTGAATGGAAGCAAGTCCCCACAGTAATGTTCCAACATCTAGTGGAAAGCCTTCCCAGAAGAGTGGAGGCTGTTCTAGCAGGAAAAGGGGACCAACTCCATATGATTATGAAATGAGATGTTTGAGGAGCAGGTGTCCACATACATTTGGTCATGTAGTGTATATCTGTGAGTCAGAATTCCCTATATAGTGCAATACTTTAGACCAGAGCTGTATGGTCCCTTGACAAAAAGGGTGACATTTTGGACGTAGACACGATTAGATGTATAGGTTTAAAATCAGAAAATTTCCCGACTGAAAGTTCAACGATAACCCAGACGACCGAGCTTGTATATACTTCTAGTATATTCCACTAAAAGCTAAAAGTGGGCTACATTTAGACTGTTATCTCATTTGACATTTCCAACAAGCAATTGTACATGACACAATTTCACTTACTAAGTGCACAACATATCTAATAATACACTTCATAGTACATTTAGTCATTTGTTTGTTTTATTTTTTGTTTATTTAAAAAAGAATTGTACATTTTCAATGTTATATATATAACAGTTAACAAAATGGCCTTTATACAACTTTTACTCTCAAAATATTCTCTTTTTTATGTTCTGGTTTGAACACCATCCAAAAATAGTTTAGATTTATGAACAATAAAATACAATCTTTCATTTTAAAAAGAAACTTTGGGGGGGGAAGACAAAAGAGAAATGGGTAGCTTGTGTTTGTTCTCTGAAATACAGAAGGTTGGTTGTTCCCAAGCTGTGCTAGTCCAGAAAAAGTTGACCGACGAACGGGGAGCAGAGATTTTGGTTGACCACACAGTTCTTCCAGGGGAGAATCAATGGGGAGACTGTGACACTTGGGGCGCTTCCAAAATGGCACCCTATTCCGTATATAGTGCACTAGAGTGCCGAGGAGAAGGCAGGGAGAGAGAGAGTGGAGACAGCAGGCCAGGCTCCAGTCCCTCAAGATGGACCCCAACAGCTAGCGTCCTCTCAGTGACTGGACCAATGTTTTACTGAACCAAGTCCACACGTTACTGAACATAACCTACATGAAGTGTGCTATTGCTTTGAGAACAGCTCCCATGCTGGGACGGTTGATCCATGGAGGGCATCTTAGGTCAGTATGTGATTTGACATGGTATTATTGTCCTGCAGGCCCATGCAGCACAAAATACCCACAGCACTCCAACACCTAGAAGACTTGAGGTAGATCAGATTTCTCATGTGAGCCACAACGCCTATGTAGTTAGTACACAGTGTGTTTCTTACATCAAATGTATATATTTAGGCCAAACATAAATAGGCTAATGTTAAACCTTCTGATCAGTCGGCAGATATCCTTATTGCTCTAAACTGTAATGGGAGCACAGTTGTCCTACAGCTGTATTGTCAATAGTCATTACCAGTATTACTAGTAATTACACTACATGTAAAATTGCTGTAATAAGAGTTCCATTATTACATGCCTCACATGAAAAATCCTTCCTGTCCTATAATGACTAATCAGAATTGCACTAAGACCTGATTCAAAAGGTGTGTGTGTGTGTGTGTGTGTGTGTGTGTGTGTCATAGAGAAATATAGAGAACTAGTGCCCAAAAGCCAGTTTGAGCATGGGCAGCGCCATTAAGGACTTTCACCATTTTGAAGTAGTCAACTGGGTGGGACTTCCTATGGGTTCAGGAAGGACCACATGAAGGGACAAGCCAAATAATTACACTTGTGAGCAAAACCTTGGCTTTATACCTGTTCAAACAACACATTCTAGAGGACAGTATGCGCCCTTTCAGTTTGTTTACCAACTCATAGAAGTAGTAGAAAAAGAAAATGGGCTACTTCAAAATGGAGATGGCCTCAATGGCACTGCCCATGCTCTCACAGACAGCATAAAGAGACAGATACAATGATGCGATGTCTATCTAAGTCTATGGTGTGTGTGTGTGAATTAATCAATGTCTGTGGACAAACTGAATTAGCCATATGGTCAGCAATGGCATCAGTCACTATTGGAGTGGATTACATCCAGAGTCTCTTAACTTATCTCCACATTGGTCTGGCTCTGGCCCTACCCTCCTCCTCCCTCCCGAATTATAACCCCTGACCCTTCCATCTCCATGTGTGAGTGCTGTTGAGGCACAATGTCACAACACATAGATAGGGAGGGATCTCAGCCCTCTGTCGTCTCCTCTATTGCCTCCTTCTTTCAACTTTACATCCTATGGGGTGTTGTTGGACCAAGTCATGTCTTATTAAGGAGAGTACCCTGTTCCTGTCCATGTCTTGTTAAGGAGAGTACCCTGTTCCTGTCCATGTCTTGTTAAGGAGAGTACCCTGTTCCTGTCCATGTCTTGTTAAGGAGAGTACCCTGTTCCTGTCCTTGTCTTGTTAAGGAGAGTACCCTGTTCCTGTCCATGTCTTGTGAAGGAGAGTACCCTGTTCCTGTCCATGTCTTGTGAAGGAGAGTACCCTGTTCCTGTCCATGTCTTGTGAAGGAGAGTACCCTGTTCCTGTACATATCTTTGTGATTCTGAGCAGGGACCCCTGCAGGCCACTTCTTCACTATCTACCATGGTCGTTGTTGAGGCGGACAGCAGGGAGCTGCAGCTCCTTCTCCTCAATCAACTCCAGAGCTGTCTCCAACTGCTGGATCAGCACCCGCTTCTTAAACCTGGGAGGAGAGGAAAGAGAGAGAGAGAAAGAGAGAGAAAGAGATATGGGGGAAAAGGGATGGAAAGAAAAAAGAACAGATGAAAAATGGAAGGAAACAGAGGCCATGAGGTTTGCAACTGCATTGCAGTGGAGGTGTTATACGACACGATGCAACGACTGCTTTGACGAAGCAGAATAATGACTGCAATGTACTTATGGCCAACAATTTATGTCTGCAGTGTACAGTGTACTGACAGCACTAAACCTGGGGAGGAATCGCAGTTAGAGCTCTAAATGGGTAACAGCAGTGAAGTAAGTAGCTTACTATGCTTTCAAATGAAGAATTATTATGCTTTCTAATCAAGAACAGTGTACTTATCTTAAGTTGCATTTTTTATTGCATTTCTTAACTTGCATTTTGTATTTCCAAATATCATACAGACCGATGTAACCACCCTTGCTGAAAATTAATATAACGAATGAATGATGAAAGCAAGATTGCAGCAATATTCTCCTACACAGTGGAGCTTAGTTACACTGTGTTGTTTTCATTGTTCTCAGTCTGTACTGTGGGTAGTCTGCTGTAAACAGACAGATGGTGGGTCAGTCTGTACGGTGGGTAGTCTGGTGTAAACAGACAGATGGTGGGTCAGTCTGTACGGTGGGTAGTCTGGTGTAAACAGACAGATGGTGTGTCAGTCTGTACTGTGGGTAGTCTGGTGTAAACAGACAGATGGTGGGTCAGTCTGTACGGTGGGTAGTCTGGTGTAAACAGACAGATGGTGTGTCAGTCTGTACTGTGGGTAGTCTGGTGTAAACAGACAGATGGTGTGTCAGTCTGTACGGTGGGTAGTCTGGTGTAAACAGACAGATGGTGGGTCAGTCTGGGTATAAACAGACAGATGGGGTCAGTCTGTACTGGTGTGAACAGACAGATGGTGGGTCAGTCTGTACGGTGGGTAGTCTGGTGTAAACAGACAGATGGTGGGTCAGTCTGTACGGTGGGTAGTCTGGTGTAAACAGACAGATGGTGGGTCAGTCTGTACGGTGGGTAGTCTGGTGTAAACAGACAGATGGTGTGTCAGTCTGTACAGACAGATGGGGTAGTCTGGTGTAAACAGACAGATGGTCAGTCTGTCAGTCTGGTGTAAACAGACAGATGGTGGGTCAGTACGGTGGGTAGTCTGGTGTAAACAGACAGATGGTGGGTCAGTCTGTCAGTCTGGTGTAAACAGACAGATGGTGGGTCAGTCTGGTGGGTAGTCTGGTGTAAACAGACAGATGGTGTCAGTCTGTCAGTCTGTACTGGTGGGTAGTCTAAACAGACAGATGGTAAACAGACAGATGGTGGGTCAGTCTGTACGGTGGGTAGTCTGGTGTAAACAGACAGATGGTGGGTGTCAGTCTGTCAGTCTGTGTGGGTAGTCTGGTGTAAACAGACAGATGGTGGGTCAGTCTGTACGGTGGGTAGTCTGGTGTAAACAGACAGATGGTGTGTCAGTCTGTACGGTGGGTAGTCTGGTGTAAACAGACAGATGGTGTGTCAGTCTGTACTGTGGGTAGTCTGGTGTAAACAGACAGATGGTGTCTGTCAGTCTGTACAGATGGTGTGGGTACGGTGGGTCTGGTGTAAACAGACAGATGGTGGGTCAGTCTGTACGGTGGGTAGTCTGGTGTAAACAGACAGATGGTGGGTCAGTCTGTACTGTGGGTAGTCTGGTGTAAACAGACAGATGGTGGTCAGTCTGTCAGTCTGTAAACAGACAGATGGGTGTCAGTCTGTACTGTGGGTCTGGTGTAAACAGACAGATGGTGGGTCAGTCTGTACTGTGGGTAGTCTGGTGTAAACAGTCAGTCAGATGGTGTGTCAGTCTGTAAACAGACAGTGGGTAGTCTGGTGTAAACAGACAGATGGTGGGTCAGTCTGTACTGTGGGTAGTCTGGTGTAAACAGACAGATGGTGTGTCAGTCTGTACTGTGGGTAGTCTGGTGTAAACAGACAGATGGTGGGTCAGTCTGTACGGTGGGTAGTCTGGTGTAAACAGACAGATGGTGTGTCAGTCTGTACTGTGGGTAGTCTGGTGTAAACAGACAGATGGTGTGTCAGTCTGTACTGTGGGTAGTCTGGTGTAAACAGACAGATGGTGTGTCAGTCTGTACTGTGGGTAGTCTGGTGTAAACAGACAGATGGTGGGTCAGTCTGTACTGTGGGTAGTCTGGTGTAAACAGACAGATGGTGGGTCAGTCTGTACTGTGACAGATGGTGGGTCAGTCTGTACTGTGGGTAGTCTGGTGTAAACAGACAGATGGTGTGTCAGTCTGTACGGTGGGTAGTCTGGTGTAAACAGACAGATGGTGGGTCAGTCTGTAGGGTGGGTAGTCTGGTGTGAACAGACAGACAGTGTGTCAGTCTGTACTGTGGGTAGACTGGTGTGACAGACAGACAGACAGACAGACAGACAGACAGACAGACAGACAGACAGACAGACAGACAGACAGACAGACAGACAGACAGACAGACAGACAGACAGACAAGACAGACAGACAGACAGACAGACAGACAGACAGACAGACAGTGGGTCTCACCTGGCAGCCTCCTTGATCGCGTGATGGATGAAGTACCTCTGGACCGTCACAGACCCCTTCACCTCCTCCAGCAGCCTGAATATGGTCTCATAGTCTGGGAACAAGGACAGGCACAGTCAGGGATCAGTGGAGCTGATCCAGCAGATGGAAGATAAGGGACTTTTCTAGTTTTGTCCAGAGCCCTACACTATAAAGGGAATAGGGTGCCGTTTGGGACACGACTCAGCACTTTTCTAAGTAGTATGTGTATCACGACTCAGTACTCTTCTAAGTAGTATGTGTATCACGACTCAGTACTCTTCTAAGTAGTATGTGTATCACGACTCAGTACTCTTCCAAGTAGTATGTGTATCACGACTCAGTACTCTTCTAAGTAGTATGTGTATCACGACTTAGCACTTTTCTAAGTAGTATGTGTATCACGACTCAGTACTCTTCTAAGTAGTATGTGTATCACGACTCAGTACTCTTCTAAGTAGTATGTGTATCACGACTTAGCACTTTTCTAAGTAGTATGTGTATCACGACTCAGTACTCTTCTAAGTAGTATGTGTATCACGACTCAGTACTCTTCTAAGTAGTATGTGTATCAAGATTTAGCACTCTTCTAAGTAGTATGTGTATCACGACTCAGTACTCTTCTAAGTAGTATGTGTATCACGACTCAGTACTCTTCTAAGTAGTATGTGTATCAAGATTTAGCACTTTTCTAAGTAGTATGTGTATCACGACTCAGTACTCTTCTAAGTAGTGTGTGTATCACGACTCAGTACTCTTCTAAGTGTGATCTGGACAGAAATGCACTGCACACGACAGCGTTGGGACAGTAGTATGTGTATCACTACTCACTGCGGCCAGGTTTGCGGACCTCCTTGATGACCCGTGTGCGCAGCTCAGCATTGCTGCCATCTAGTGGGGCTATGGTGACCGCCTCAGGCTCAGCTTGGTCTGCTCCATTTTCATCTCCCTCCAGCTCCCCCTCCTGGTCCCCCTCACAGCTTTGCTGCTGTCTCTCTGAGGGGGGCCGCTCATCCAGGCCACCCTCCCCTAACCTGTCCTCCTCCACGCCACTGTCCTCCCCACTGTCCCCCGCACACATCCCAGGCCTCTCACTCTCTCTCTCCTCCAGGATGAGTGCATTTGTGCCCCCTCCCATACCGTCCACCACCACTCCAGGCCAGCCGTCCCCTGATTCAGGCCCCACACCCCCCTCCCCGTTATTCTCTGTGCCCAGCATGCTGTTCCCCTCTGCTCCTGTGGGGGGCAGAAGAGCACATTTCATGACATTATCAAGATGATGAACACCCACACCAGGGAAACTGTCTTAAATGAAGATCCATTCAATATTGAGGTTAAAGTTTTATGTCTGCATGTCATTTTCTGACCAATAACTAACACTTTCAGTAGAATGATATCCGCCATTTCCATACTGTATGTGTCCAGTTCTATTACACTCATATAGCAATCAATACAAACTGAAATCCATGAGCATAATACATATCATTAAAAACATTATTTAAACAAAAACAAATGTTTAAGTGTCAGTCAGGATGGAAGGTAATTTCTCTGGGAGTTGAGAGAAAGGAAGTGTTGATGGTCTCGGAGGGATCCAGTCAGTCGGCGTCAGAGAGACAGTCAGGCCCGAAGCCTCAGCAACTCACCCCTACCTTTGTGCAGTGGGATGGGCTTGATGCCAGGCTGGCCCTGGACCCCGTTCCCATTGGACCCCTTCCCCACTACATGGTTGGTGATGATTGGTGGAGTCTGGGGCCGACGCAGTAAAGGGGACATGCTCCGCCTTCTCTTCAGAGCAGCCCCCGAGTTGGGGTCCCCAGTAACGCCTCTCTTCTTGCTTTGGGGACCCGTTACAAACTCATCTGCCTCATCAATCATCATCCCCTGGGATCAAGAACAAAGAAACCAAGGGGTTGTAGGCAAAAGACTTGCAAACAATCATTATGATGTCATACTATTATCACTATTGTTTTTGCTGATCTCTGCCGTGTGTGTGTGTGTATGTTTGTACCTTCTTGTCCTGTTTGAATGGGTTGCCGAAGGTGTGCAGGCGTTTGGGTTGGTCAGGGTCGATCTCTCTCAGAGGAGACGGCATCATCTTTAGATACTCCTGATAGTTGCCCATCTGAACCATGGGTATACTGTGAAGGTAGTCTAACAACCAGCACATAGTCAATGTCAAAACAAATTCATTTAATTTCAATCAGCATAAAAGCCCACTGTTGTACTCATTAAAAACATTCTTAGGGTGGCTAGTATCAACAGTTCATGTGACATTTTCTTACATAATCTTTTCATACTGTAGTCAATAGACTGACAAGAATAATCTAACTGATGATTCATTCTTTAGATTCAAAGCCTTTGGGGAAGGGGGCACTAAGCTGACATATGGAATTTTACTATGAATCATTTAGCTGTTTGATTTTGAATTTTAGGACCTCTTTAGGTATAAATAATAATATAAAACAATGTTTTGATAAAATATAGATGTTCGCCTTTACTACTATAGCCCATAGAAACACATTGAATAACACATTCATTAATTTCAAAAAGACAGTCACAAAATAAATCATAAGAAACAAGGTTTTGAAGTGTCTGTCCTAAATCTAGGAGATATATATATATTATTTTATCAGGAGATATATATATATATATATATATATATATTTTTTTTTTACACATATTTAAGCCCTTTTTTTGGGTTGGAACAAAACTACCTTCATACTTCAATTTCTTTTTTTGAAACGGTACCGGTTAATATCAGACAAGTCCCATGACACGTGTGGGGTATATGATCCCGGCACGTGTGTGGTAGTGCAAGTCCCGTGACACGTGTGGGAGTATAGTCCCATGACATATTTTTTTTTTTTTTACACATATTTAAGCATGACACGTGTTTTTTGGGTTGGAACAAAACTACCTTCATACTTCAATTTCAAGTCCCATTTTTGATGAACGTGTGTACCGTAGTGCAAGTTGAATTTCAGACAAGTCCCATGACACGTGTGGGGGTCGTAGTGCAAGTCCCATGACACGTGTGGGGGCAAGTCCCATGACACGTGTGGGGGTCGTAGTGCAAGTCCCATGACACGTGTGGGGGTCGTAGTGCAAGTCCCATGACACGTGTGGGGGGGTGCAAGTCCCATGACAGTCGTAGTGCAAGTCCCATGACAAGTCCCATGACACGTGTGGGGTCGTAGGGGTCCCATGACAGTGTGGGGGCAAGTCCCATGACACGTGTGGGGGTCAAGTCCCATGACAGTGCAAGTCCCATGACACGTGTGGGGGTCGTAGTGCAAGTCCCATGACACGTGTGGGGGTCGTAGTGCAAGTCCCATGACACGTGTGGGGGCAAGTCCCATGACACGTGTGGGGGGGTCAAGTCCCATGACACGTGTGGGGGTCGTAGAGCAAGTCCCATGACACGTGTGGGGGTCGTAGTGCAAGTCCCATGACACGTCCCATGACACGTGTGGGGGGGGGTCCCATGACACGTGTGGGGGTCGTAGAGCAAGTCCCATGACACGTGTGGGGGTCGTAGTGCAAGTCCCATGACACGTGTGGGGGTGCAAGTCCCATGACACGTGTGGGGGGGTCAAGTCCCATGACACGTGTGGGGGTGCAAGTCCCATGACACGTGTGGGGGTCCCATGACACATGTGGGGGTCGTAGTGCAAGTCCCATGACACGTGTAGTGCAAGTCCCCATGACACGTGTGGGGGTCGTAGTGCAAGTCCCATGACACACGTGCAAGTCCCATGACACGTGGGGGTCGTAGTGCAAGTCCCATGACACGTGTGGGGGTCGTAGAGCAAGTCCCATGACACGTGTGGGGGTCGAGTGCAAGTCCCATGACACGTGTGGGGGTCGTCAGTGCAAGTCCCATGACACGTGTGTGGGGGGAGCAAGTCCCATGACAGAGCAAGTCCCATGACACGTGTGGGGGTCGTAGAGCAAGTCCCATGACACGTGTGGGGGTCGTAGAGCAAGTCCCATGACACGTGTGGGGGTCGTAGAGCAAGTCCCATGACACGTGTGGGGGTGGGCGAGCAAGTCCCATGACACGTGTGGGGGGGGAGAGCAAGTCCCATGACAGAGCAAGTCCCATGACACGTGTGGGGGTCGTAGAGCAAGTCCCATGACACGTGTGGGGGTCGTAGAGCAAGTCCCATGACACGTGTGGGGGTCGTAGTGCAAGTCCCATGACACGTGTGGGGGTCGTAGTGCAAGTCCCATGACACGTGTGGGGGTCGTAGAGCAAGTCCCATGACACGTGTGGGGGTCCCGACACGTGTGGGGGAGCAAGTCCACATGACACGTGTGGGGGTCGTAGAGCAAGTCCATGACACGGTGGGGGCAAGTCCCATGACACGTGGGGGGGCAAGTCCCATGACACGTGTGGGGGTAGAGCAAGAGCAAGTCCCATGACACGTGTGGGTGTGGGCAAGTCCCATGACACGTGTGGGGGTCGTAGAGCAAGTCCCATGACACGTGTGGGACACAAGTCCCATGACACGTGTGGGGGTCGTAGAGCAAGTCCCATGACACGTGTGGGGGTGTGGGGGCGTAGAGCAAGTCCCATGACACGTGTGGGGGTCGTAGAGCAAGTCCCATGACACGTGGTCGTAGAGCAAGTCCCATGACACGTGTGGGGGTCGTAGAGCAAGTCCCATGACACGTGTGGGGGTCGTAGAGCAAGTCCCATGACACGTGTGGGGTCGTAGAGCAAGTCCCATGACACGTGTGGGGGTCGTAGAGCAAGTCCCATGACACGTGTGGGGGTCGTAGAGCAAGTCCCATGACACGTGTGGGGGTCGTAGAGCAAGTCCCATGACACGTGTGGGGGTCCCATGACACGTGTGGGGGGTAGAGCAAGTCCCATGACACGTGTGGGGGGTAGAGCAAGTCCCATGACACGTGTGGGGGCCGTAGAGCAAGTCCCATGACACGTGTGGGGGTCGTAGAGCAAGTCCCATGACACGTGTGGGGGTCCCATGACACGTAGAGCAAGTCCCATGACACATGACACGTGTGGGGGTCGTAGAGCAAGTCCCATGACACGTGTGGGACACGTGTGGGGGCGTAGTGCAAGTCCCATGACAGAGCAAGTCCCATGACACGTGTGGGGGTCGTAGAGCAAGTCCCATGACACGTGTGGGGGGGGGTCCCATGACGTAGAGCAAGTCCCATGACACGTGTCCCATGACACGTGTGGGGGTCGTAGAGCAAGTCCCATGACACGTGTGGGGGTCGTAGAGCAAGTCCCATGACAGAGCAAGTCCCATGACACGTGTGGGGGTCGTAGAGCAAGTCCCATGACACGTGTAGAGCAAGTCCCATGGGGGTCCCATGACACGTGTAGAGCAAGTCCCATGACACGTGTGGGGGTCCCATGACACGTAGAGCAAGTCCCATGACACGTGTGGGGGTCGTAGAGCAAGTCCCATGACACGTGTGGGGGTCGTAGAGCAAGTCCCATGACACGTGTGGGGGTTGTAGAGCAAAAACGGAGAACACCCTCATGTTCATGAGAATCTCCCCTTTCCACAATGGGGTTTGTAGTCCAAATGGTTCGGACGCTACCTAACAGAAGGTGGCACATGGTCGGTACCGACAAGTCTCCTGACACTTGGTGGGGACCGTAGAGTAAACGTTTGTAGGTCTAACCATTCGGACACTACAGACGATTACACAAAAACAACTGATTTTCAGGATGTCTCATGGTCTGACAAACAGCACTCTAGCTCTGTCACCTTTCACCACAGATGCAGAAGTGCGACACTGGCGGGCAGATGCTGTGGATTGAGAAGCATCCATTGCAAAAAAACTGATATCTCTCGCTTAAACTGATGAATTTTGATGGGGATTTTTTTGTTATGTAACTTAGATTGACGCACCAGTGCATCAACCGGCTCTAGGGGGTTAAGCAGCTTTCAAGCCTGCCTACCTTCATCTTGTCCTCTGATAAGTTTCTGAGTAGTCCTCAGAAGGTTGGAGCGCATCCGTGTCAGCTGATCCAGAAGGTTCCTCCTTGGGATGTCATAGGCGTTTCGATACGCCTGAGGCTTTAGATCCTGAAGAGATCGGAAGTAATGAGATACAGAAACCCTGTCTGCCACTTCAATCTAGGAACATCGTCTGTGTCCCAAATGGAACCCTATTCACTGGGCTCTGGTCAAAAGTTGTGCACTATATATGGCATAGGGTGCCATTTGGGATACAGTTATCCTCTCAGGCATCTCAGCGTTTCACCCTGCCAGTTCTGTACCTTGTTGAGCAGTGCAATCTGAAAGCCGGCAAACTCCTTGAAGTTGATGTCTGCAAGGCGGAGGGACATCTCTCCAGTGATACCCTGCAGCAGCTGCTTGAAGTCTTTGCGGTGGGCCAGGGACAGGGTGTTGGAGTGGTTCTTCACCTTTATCCCAGTCTCTTGGGGAGCCTTCTTCCCTACAGACACGATCAGGCGATCCGACTCCATCTTTGCCTGCAGACAGAGAAAGAGACAAAGACAGGTTCTTTATTCACTAATTCACACCAGCTGGGTGTGCTCCTAAAGTGTATTCAGACCTACATAAGTGACCCTTGTAAGTTAAACACGTATCATGTTGCACAAACTTTGAAATCTATAGATATATACTAAGTCTAGGTGTGCGTCCCAAATGGCACCCTATTCCCTATATAGTGTACTACTTTGGGCCCTGGTCAAAGTAGTGCACTACATAGAGAATATGGTGCCATTTGGGATGCTACCCAGGTGAAGGGAAGCCTCACCTGCTGGCTAAGCTTCTTTAGGTAGGAGATGACACTGTAGCTGAGGCCACAGTCCATGTTGTCGGAGATGAGGTTGGGCGCTCCCATCATTCGCAGTGCCTTCTTCAATGGCTGTATGGAAACACAGAGAGAGCCCATAGAGAAAGTGCATCACCATCAAACAAACATGAAATACATAAAGCACATATGGATACAAATATATATTTACATATATGACATTGACCAAGAACAGTACATTACCAAGAGAAAGTAAGGAGGCATGGTCTTCAGGTAGATCTCAAAGGCCTGCCGCCACTTTAGGTTTGGCTTCAGTTTGTGCACTTTAAACAGGTCATCTGTGAAGACAGCAGGGTTGGGGGTTGTGAAGGGGAAAAAGACATGAGACAAGCATAATCATCCAAGAACACCCAGAGATGGGCAATCAGAAAGTATCTTGTTACAAAATACCCTTAAGACCAATGTATCAAAATAATCTACACAAAACTGGGTATTTTTTATTTATTTAATTGAAATACATACATTTGCACATAGCAGCCTTAAATAAGTCATAAAACTACCTGTGACCTTCGGCTTACACGAACAGTACCAATAGCCGAGTTCATATATTGTTAGTCTTCAGAGCTTTGTGGACCCTATTACTCAACATACACTGCATTGGTGTCAGAAATGAGATTCCATACCTTACCATGAGTATCACGTAATCAGAGGTGCAGATGGAGGCATAAAGGGGTTTGATATAAAGTTGAGATACAGAACTCAGTTCCCAAATGACAGAGAGTGTAGTGATAGTATGGAAATATCAAAAAACAAGAGTTCACTTCCACCTTTGGGACCATATTCATGGCATTATCCTCACTCCTCCTCTACCAACACCTCTCAGAGCAACACGATAGTGACCTAACATTTCTTAAACAAATGCAGCAAATTTGGGGTAATATGGGGTATCAAAATTCTGAAGCATTATAATATATATTTGAAAATACAAAATACCATTCTCCGAAGTATGTTCTTACAAATACATTGTGATTTTGGTCAGGTACTCAGGCCTTCCAAATACATGGTGATTTTGGTCAGGTTCTCTGGCCTTCCAAATACATGGGGATTTTAGTCAGGTATTAAGGCCTTCCAAATACATGGTGATTTTGGTCAGGTACTCAGGCCTTCCAAATACATGGGGATTTTGGACAGCTACTCAGGCCTTCCAAATACATGGGGATTTTGGTCATGGTGGTCAGAACCTAAGGCCTTCCAAATACATGGGGATTTTGGTAAGGCCTTCCAAATGGGGACATGGCCTTCCAAATACATGGTAATTTTGGTCAGGTACTCAGGCCTTCCAAATACATGGGGATATTGGTCAGGTTCTCAGGCCTTCCAAATACATGGTGATTTTAGTCAGAACCTAAGGCCTTCCAAATACATGGGGATTTTGGTAAGGTATTTAGGCCTTCCAAATACATGGGGATTTTGCTCAGGTACTCAGGCCTTCCAAATACATGGGGATTTTGCTCAGGTACTCAGGCCTTCCAAATACATGGGGATTTTAGTTCGGTTCTCAGGCCTTCCAAATACACAGGGATTTTGGTCAGGTTCTCGGGCCTTCGAAATACATGGGGATTTTAGTCAGGTATTAAGGCCTTCCAAATACATGGTGATTTTGGTCAGGTACTCAGGCCTTCCAAATATATGGGGATTTTGGACAGCTACTCAGGCCTTCCAAATACATGGGGATTTTGGTCAGGTACTCAGGCCTTCCAAATACATGGTGATTTTAGTTAGGTTCTCAGGCCTTCAAAATACATTGGGGATTTTAGTCAGGTTCTCAGGCCTTCCAAATACATGGGGATTTTAGTCAGGTACTCAGGCCTTCCAAATCCATGGGGAGTTGGGTCAGGTACTCAGGCCTTCCAAATACATGGGGATTTTAGTCAGGTACTCAGGCCTTCCAAATACATGGTGATTTTAGTCAGGTACTCAGGCCTTCCAAATACATGCTGATTTTGGTCAGGTACTCAGGACTTCCAAATACATGGTGATTTTAGTCAGGTACTCAGGCCTTCCAAATACATGGCGATTTTAGTCAGAACCTCAGGCCTTCCAAATACATGGGGATTTTATTTAGGTACTGAGGCCTTCCAAATACATGGGGATTTTAGTCAGGTACTCCGGCCTTCCAAATACATGGGGATTTTAGTCAGGTACTCAGGCCTTCCAAATACATGCTGATTTTGGTCAGGTACTCAGGACTTCCAAATACATTGGTGATTTTAGTCAGGTACTCAGGCCTTCCAAATACATGGCGATTTTAGTCAGAACCTCAGGCCTTCCAAATACATGGGGATATTTGTCAGGTACTCAGGCCTTCCAAATACATGGGGATTTTAGTCAGGTATTCAGGCCTTCTAAATACATGGGGATTTTAGTTCGGTTCTCAGGCCTTCCAAATACATGGGGATATTTGTCAGGTACTCAGGCCTTCCAAATACATGCTGATTTTGGTCAGGTACTCAGGCCTTCCAAAAACATGGTAATTTTATTCAGGTACTCAGGCCTTCCAAAAACATGGTAATTTTGGTCAGGTACACAGGCCTTCCAAATACATGGTGATTTTAGTCAGAACCTCAGGCCTACCAAATAGATGGGGATTTTGGTCAGGTACTCAGGCCTTCCAAATACATGGGGATTTTAGTCAGGTACTCAGGCCTTCCAAATACATGGGCATTTTAGTCAGGTACTAAGGCCTTCCAAATACATGGGGATTTTGGTCAGGTACTCAGGCCTTCCAAATACATGGTGATTTTGGTCAGGTACTCAGGCCTTCTAATACATGGTGATTTTAGTCAGAACCTCAGGCCTTCCAAATACATGGAGATTTTGGTCAGGTTTTCAGGCCTTCCAAATACATGGGGATTTTAGCCAGGTACTCAGGCCTTCCAAATACATGGGAATTTTAGTTAGGTTCTCAGGCCTTCCAAATACGTGGGGATTTTATTTAGGTACTCAGGCCTTCCAAATACATGGTGATTTTATTTAGGTACTCAGGCCTTCCAAATACATGGTGATTTTAATCAGGTACTCAGGCCTCCAAACACAAATGACAAAATACTCTAAAGTAATTTAAATACCTATTTCAAATACATGTAACAGAAACACCCCACAAATGTCGCTAATGTATGACTGTTACAGCTTCAGCATCCACAATCTCACTTACCAAGGAGTGGCAAAACAACTGGGTAGTTGTAAGGCATGACGAAGAGGTTGACACAGGAGAGAGTGGTGCTGGCCTTCAGGTAGCCAAAGGGCTGGGCTAGGTCACTGTGCTTTCCACTACTGTTCACGAAGACCTGCAGGGAAAGAGACAGAGAGAGAGAAAATTGGGGGATACAGCAAGAGAGTGAGAGAGAGACAGACAGAGAGAGACAGAGAGAGGGGAGGGGAGACAGCGAGAGTGGAGAAACAGGAAGAAAGAGAGACAGAGAGACAGGGGGGGCAGTGAAGAGGGTAGAGAAAGAGATAGAGACAGAGAGAGAGAGGGGAGCGAGAGACAGAGAGAAAATGAGAAAGAGAGAGAGACAGAGAGAGAAAGAGAGAGCATGAGAGAGAGGGGTGGCGAGCGAGAGACAGAGAGAAACAGAGAGAGAGAGAGAGAGAGAGAGAGAGAGAGAGAGAGAGAGAGAGAGAGAGAAAGGGGGAGCGATAGAGAGGAACAGAGAAGGAAAAAGAGAGAGGCAGAGAGAGAGAGCAAGTGAGAGAAAGAGAGAGGGCTGAGCACAAATAACATCCCACAGCATAACTAGAAATTCAAACACCATAACTGCTTGAGGTTGTGTGTGGGAGCATTTCTCCTACCTGCCAGCACATGTGTGGGGACTTCCTCTCCAGGATATACTGGGTGAGTGGCGAGGGCTCCAGTTCGTACTTGTCAAAGGGCAGCTTGTCAATCACCATGGGCTCACAGTCCACACAGGTGAAACGCACCATGGGGTGGGCAGAGCGAGGAGGCTATTGGTGGGCAAAGGGAGAGAATTACAGAGAACATTTAGAGCATTTCATACAATGTTGTCCTTGTTGAGGAGAAATAAACATCCTGAAACTATACCAATGCCATGCCGACACCACAGGAACTACTGTGTGTGTGGGCGGGGGGGGGGGGGTTGAAAAAGGGAGTAGAGACAGAACATTAAACAGTAGGATGGAGCTGGCAGACTCTAGTCAGTCAGCATCCACCCTGACCCTCTGTCCTTGGCACTGCCCCAGTAACACTACAGATAGTCAATATACAGAGGGAAAGAAAAACAGAGAGAGTCCTAGGCAAACTTCACCCCCAATTTTTGGCAATAAAGACACAGTGAGGAGCAATCATTCACAGAATGCCAAGGGCCATGACTACAGGTCTCAGAGGCCAGGACTACAGGTCCCAGAGGGCCATGACTACAGGTCCCAGAAGGCAGGACAACTATAGGTCCCAGAGGGCCAGGACAACTACAGGTCCCAGAGGTCAGGACAACTACAGGTCCCAGAGGGCCAGGACAACTACAGGTCCCAGAGGTCAGGACAACTACAGGTCCCAGAGGCCAGGACAACTACAGGTCCCAGGGGGCAACAGTGCAGAGCCACATTTAACACCAAGTACTGGATTTAAGAGGAGCATAATGCTTAACTCTCATCCTCTTTCACATGACCCATTAACTGACTGCTTAATAATCACACAAACAATATCTTAGTATTTCAAAATGGAGGGACTAATGAGCTTGCGTTAGTGTTACTGCATCAGTTCACATGGGGTTAATGGCATCTTCTCACCAGAGCGGGGGAGTTCTGGTCCGGCCAGAAGGACTCGGGGATGGGCCAGTGGCCTACAGGCACCCCTGTCTTGGGGTTGGGTCGCACGTAGATGAGCTTGTGGCAGCTGTGCCAGGGCTGTGGGCTGAAGGACAACACGGGCCGGCTCGGGTCAACCATACCATCTGTAGAGCCAAACAACAACAACATGCGGTGTCCATTTCTCAACCGAACACAAACAGAAGAACAGCCACAGGTCCGAAGCAGCTGTTCGGAACACATCAGTCAAGCGCTGACAGAGAGAGTCCCCTTGAGACCATCAGAGGACACTTCATCAGTGACACACATAGTCTTACACAAGAAGTTCGAGCGCATTCCTGTTAACACATACCTTCGCCTACCAGAGGCGGATCTGGCCCTGTCTTTTCAAAGTTAATGACGACACCACTCAGAACCTTCTGGACCAGAGAGTCCAGACACTGGTTCAGCATCCTCTGAGTCCGTACACAGTATGACCGACCTGGAGAAAGAAAGAGTAGGAGGGATGAAGAACAAAGACAGAGGGATGGAGAAGACCTGTTATTAAGGGCTATAATGATACCAGTATTGCAATATCTTTTCCATGACAAAAATTAAAACAAGAAGCAGTTATTTTGTCCTCTAAAAACCATCTGTATGTAAATTATTGTGTGACTCTAGATGACAACATAAGCATGTTTGTTTCCAGAAAGTAGTTGCAGATTTAATTTCCAGTCTCTAGAAACAAATGTTAAATGATACATAGCCTGGACCCTGAAGAAGGTACTCTGTGCCCAAATGTTGGTTGACCCATTAAATTGTTGAGAGCATATATAGACTGTGACCTTGTGACTGTGTTTTTATACATTACACATTTTGACATCACAACAGGCACAGTCCCACCCCAGAGCCAGTTAGAATGAGTACAATGGGCGTCTCCATTGAAGTCAATGATGCCATAATAGTTGAACTGGCAGACATTTGTCAGTGTACCCATATGGCAAGAAGTAAAAGCAGGATGTTAACTATTTCTATGGGGGGCATCATACCTCCAGTGACCTCACACATCTGGGTGATGGCAGACTCGTCGTTGGGGACGCTGCCCAGCTGCTCGCTGTCGGGCGTGGCTGCCCCAGGGAGACGCAGCACCAGGGCGAAGAGCCGCTGGTCCCACCGGAATGGCTCCTTGGTCAGCTCACTGCCTGGCAGTGGAGAGGTCAGGGGCAGGTGAAGCTGGAGACAGGGAGAGAGGAGCACAAAGGAGGGAGAGGGGCGTGGTAGAGGTGGCAGCAATTAGCCTAGCAGTTATGAGCATTGGGCCAGTAACAGAAAGGTTGCTGGTTCAAATCCCTGAGCCGACTACAGTAGGCAACAACAGAAAAATGGACAATGTGCCCTTGAGCAAGGTACGTAACCCTAATTGCTCCTGTAAGTCGCTCTGGATAAGAGCGTCTGCTAAATTACTAAAATGTAAAATGTAGAGGTGGGGAAGATGTGAAATTTGTCTTGTTATTAGATTCTGGCTGGACATCTTAATTGGGCCCAGATGAGTGATATTCTTCTTATACAGTGTAATAACGATTTAGACAATGTGAGTCATCTGAATAACATGCAGCTCATAAAGAATCATATGTCCTGGAATTCTTTGCCTGCTTCAAATGTGGGCTCTCTTTAACAGCCTCACTTACTAGCCAGGACCATAGTAGAACTCTCCTGGCTGGAGAGTGAAACTGTTCCTTCTTCATTAGACCGAGCCAGGACCACAGTCCACTGCTTTTAAACCTGGGGCCATATGTATCAAGCTTCTCAGAGTAGAAGTGCTAACTTAGGATCAGTTTTTCCTTAATAAGATCACATGGACAGGGGGACCTGATCCTAGATCAGCACTTTTTCTTTGAGACGCTTTATGAGCACGGCCTCTGACTTACAGTTAACCAGTCAGAGGAACGACCATTGTCCTCGCTCACCTCATCCGGCACCCCAGAGGTGTGAGTCAGTTTGTTCCCATCCGTGATGGTGATGATCACCGAAGGCTCCAGAAAGAATGGGTTACGGCCCTGAGGATAGACAGGGAAGTTCATGGGTTAAAAAACTGTTTGCTGTTGGTCAGGCTGAGAGATGATTGTCGTTTTGGTACTCTGTGAGGACAGAGGCTCTTTCCCTGGACTACATACAACAGTGGAGGCTGCTGAGGGGAGGACAGCTCATACTAATGGCCGGAATGGAGCCAATGGAATGGCAACAAACACATGAAAACTATGCGTTTGATATATTTGATACCATTCCACAAATTCCGCTCCAGCCATTACCACAAACCCGTCCTCCCCAATTAAGGTGCCATCAACCTTCTGTGATATACAATACAACTTTATTGTCCAGATGTTCCACAGAACCACTAAATATTGTCTTGTGTTCTCAGCCCCCCCCCACCAGACACCAAACAGACAGTTGAGAAGAGTACAGGGTTGTGGGGTTAAGTGCCTTGCTCAAATGCCCAACAGTAGGGGAATGTCTTGAGGGTGTGAACCCAGAGTAGCCCTCAAGTTGCCAGTTTAATTTTGCCCTTTTTCTAGCACCCGGCCCGGGAATCGAACCGGACACCTTGAGGCTACAGGTCCAACTCCTTAGCTGCTGAGCTTCCTACCGCCAGCATTCTCTTATTTACACACAAACACACACACTACCAGCAAGATTTTTTAGATATATATGTTTTATTTATTTAACCTTTATTTAATTAGGCAAGTCAGTTAAGAACAAATTCTTATTTACAATGACGGCCTACCGAGGAACAGTAAGTTAACTGCCTTGTTCATGGTCAGAACGGCAGGTTTTTACCTTGTCAGCTCGGGGATTCGATCCAGCAACCTTTCGGTTACTGGCCCACTGCTCTAACCACTATGCTACCTGAGAAAGACTAAGAAGATTTACATACTCCCGATGTTAACCGCTAGCCTAGCCCTAATGGTCTAATACTGCTCATATTGGCTGATTGGCTGATATAGACAAATACATACACAAACGGAATATTCCTCAAATCTATATGCACTGTATTGCATGCTATTGTACACAATGCTTGTGCATAATAATATGTTTAAAAAGTTAACTATTGCCTGATATTCCACAGGATATATTTGGGGAAATACATACTATTTCTATGACCTGGGTGATGTACTTTATACTAAAGTATGTTATATTTAAAGGTGTAGAGGGTTGAGTGTCAGGAATACCTGTCCATAGTTGTCGATGCCAGAGACAAGGCGGTTTAGGTTGAGTAGGTCAAATGCCGCACGGAGAGCGTGACCCAGAGTTGTCAGTCCAGACGCCTGCAGGTTCTTCAGTTCACTCATAAACGTGGCATGGTTCTCCTTCCAGCCCGCCTGAAATACACACAGAGATAGTGTGTCAAACACACACACACACACACACACATATCACATGAAGGGAACACATTGCATACTCACACACATCACAATACACATCAACCCACATAAACACAGTCAAAGTGGACACACACACACACATATCACATGAAGGGAATGCAGTACATTGCATACTCAGGCAGACAGAGGGAGTGTTGCGTCATCACAATACACTGCATGATCAACCCACATAAACACCAGTCATGAAAGTGGACACAACATACACACGCTCACTCTTACACACACATACACAGACAGTATTACATTACATTGACCCCAGAGCACAGAGGCATGTTTGCACGCAAAACAAACACACAGACTCATATTAAACATATTAGTGCTGGGTTAAAGACAACCACACACTGACTCACATTAAACATATTAGTGCTGGGTTAAAGACAACAACACACTGACTCATATTAAAATATTAGTGCTGGGTTAGTGACTCATATTAAACATGGGTTAAAGACAACCACACACTGACTCATATTAAACATATTAGTGCTGGGTTAAAGACAACCACACACTGACTCACATTAAACATATTAGTGCTGGGTTAAAGACAACACACTGACATATTAAACACTGACTCATATTAAACATATTAGTGCTGGGTTAAAGACAACCACACACTGACTCATATTAAACATATTAGTGCTGGGTTAAAGACAACCACACACTGACTCATATTAAACATATTAGTGCTGGGTTAAAGACAACCACACACTGACTCATATTAAACATATTAGTGCTGGGTTAAAGACAACCACACACTGACTCATATTAAACATATTAGTGCTGGGTTAAAGACAACCACACACTGACTCACATTAAACATATTAGTGCTGGGTTAAAGACAACCACACACTGACTCACATTAAACATATTAGTGCTGGGTTAAAGACAACCACACACTGACTCATATTAAACATATTAGTGCTGGGTTAAAGACAACCACACACTGACTCACATTAAACATATTAGTGCTGGGTTAAAGACATACAGTAAAAGCTCCATACTCATATAGGCTAAAGAAAATATGTATTATCACAACAGATGAAATATATTTATCATACATTAGGCTCTATATTAAAGGGTTAGATCATCCAAATGACAAAACACTAATTGGTTCCTTGCCCTGCAAGCAGTCTATGGACAATGTATGACAGCAATACATGCTTTGGTTTAGTTTTAGCTGGCACGGTTTCCACATGCTCACGTTTAAGCATTTGTGGCACAAATCCCATTCAAGTCATGGGACCAAAATTAGCATTTTTCACGGATCATGTTAAAATCATCTATAAGTGACTTTGCTGAGCTTCACAATCAATGTTAGATACTTTTAGCTAATTTGGATATGATGTGCAAAAAATGCTAATATCGGTCCCTTGACATAAATGGGATTTGTGCCAAAAATGCTAAAACGTTAGCATGTGGAAACAGTGCCAGGGAAACTAAACCAAAGCATGGATTGCTGTCATACCTTGTCCATAGAATACTTACACTGTAAGGAAACCAGTGAGTAATTTTGTAATTTAGGTAAACTATCCCTTAAAATAATATGTTTATGATACTATGAAGCTACGAGATTACATCTTCCTTAGGTTATGCCTTTAGAGTGCTTGGTTTGAAAATGGTAGGTCTATTTGTAATGTAGAAAATATCTCAGAAAACACAAAGTAATGGCCACTATTGGCTCTTGCTGAAGCACTTCCTGAAGCTGCTCATCCCATGAGACCAGGGCTTTCATATGAGACCAGGCCTTTCCTATGAGACCAGGGCTTTCCCACGAGACCAGGGCTTTCCCACGAGACCGGGGCTTTCCCGTAGGAGAGTAGCCTAGTAGAGGAGTGTGAGTGAGTGGCTGCTTTCGCTCTTTCCTCCACTGAGGTCAAGTACCTTACTGTTACAGCATTATGCTTAATCTACGGATGACCTGCAGGCTTACCAGCCCCACCGTAAGCGGTACCATGCTTCCGAAAGAGAGAGAGGAGGAGAAAGAGGAAGAGAGAAATAGAGGGTGGGAGTTTGGAGGTGACATGGACACTGAGCAGGAAATACAACAGGACAGAGTTGGCTTAACTTTGAAGTGTTTGTAGTCCTTGGATACAAGGCATAAGTTATTATATCTAACCTCTAGATTGTGTTTACTCCAATGTACGTATGAAGTAGTGAAAAATAGCATAAAACAATGCTAAAGCAGTTGTATATGTGAAGTAGCATGTTGCATTCCTTCACTGTAGAAGAAATGCAATTGGCCCAGCATCCTCCGGGTTGGGCCGCTGTAGGCCATCATTGTCAATAAGAATTTGTTGCCTAGTTAAATAATGTTGAACAAAAATAAATAAATAAAGAAGGCTGTAGAACTAAAGACAAAGCCCTACTGGCAGGCTGTAGAACTAAAGACAAAGCCCTACTGGTAGGCTGTAGAACTAAAGACAAAGCCCTACTGGTAAGCTGTAGAACTGAAGACAAAGCCCTACTGGCAGGCTGTAGAACTGAAGACAAAGCCCTACTGGTAGGCTGTAGAACTGAAGACAAAGCCCTACTGGTAGGCTGTAGAACTAAAGACAAAGCCCTACTGGTAGGCTGTAGAACTGAAGACAAAGCCCTACTGGCAGGCTGTAGAACTAAAGACAAAGCCCTACTGGTAGGCTGTAGAACTGAAGACAAAGCCCTACTGGCATGCTGTAGAACTGAAGACAAAGCCCTACTGGCAGGCTGTAGAACTAAAGACAAAGCCCTACTGGTAGGCTGTAGAACTGAAGACAAAGCCCTACTGGTAAGCTGTAGAACTGAAGACAAAGCCCTACTGGCAGGCCGTAGAACTAAAGACAAAGCCCTACTGGTAAGCTGTAGAACTGAAGACAAAGCCCTACTGGCATGCTGTAGAACTGAAGACAAAGCCCTACTGGCAGGCTGTAGAACTGAAGACAAAGCCCTACTGGCAGGCTGTAGAACTGAAGACAAAGCCCTACTGGTAGGCTGTAGAACTAAAGACAAAGCCCTACTGGTAAGCTGTAGAACTGAAGACAAAGCCCTACTGGTAGGCTGTAGAACTGAAGACAAAGCCCTACTGGCAGGCTGTAGAACTAAAGACAAAGCCCTACTGGTAAGCTGTAGAACTGAAGACAAAGCCCTACTGGTAGGCTGTAGAACTGAAGACAAAGCCCTACTGGTAGGCTGTAGAACTGAAGACAAAGCCCTACTGGCAGGCTGTAGAACTGAAGACAAAGCCCTACTGGTAGGCTGTAGAACTGAAGACAAAGCCCTACTGGTAGGCTGTAGAACTGAAGACAAAGCCCTACTGGTAGGCTGTAGAACTGAAGACAAAGCCCTACTGGCAGGCTGTAGAACTAAAGACAAAGCCCTACTGGTAGGCTGTAGAACTGAAGACAAAGCCCTACTGGCATGCTGTAGAACTGAAGACAAAGCCCTACTGGCAGGCTGTAGAACTAAAGACAAAGCCCTACTGGTAGGCTGTAGAACTGAAGACAAAGCCCTACTGGTAAGCTGTAGAACTGAAGACAAAGCCCTACTGGCAGGCCGTAGAACTAAAGACAAAGCCCTACTGGTAAGCTGTAGAACTGAAGACAAAGCCCTACTGGCATGCTGTAGAACTGAAGACAAAGCCCTACTGGCAGGCTGTAGAACTAAAGACAAAGCCCTACTGGTAGGCTGTAGAACTGAAGACAAAGCCCTACTGGTAAGCTGTAGAACTGAAGACAAAGCCCTACTGGTAAGCTGTAGAACTGAAGACAAAGCCCTACTGGTAAGCTGTAGAACTGAAGACAAAGCCCTACTGGCAGACCGTAGAACTCTTAACTCTTAACTCACACTCAATAATTCAAATGAAAGAGTAATTCAATTTTACCTGCCCAACCTTTCCCCCCCCCCCTCCAAATCAACAATTCATTATAGGCTGCATAAGTGTGCAACCAGAGTCCCTTGTTTTAAGACAACCTTGTCTGGTGGGTGGGGTGGGAAAGGGAGGGAAAACAGGTGGAGGGAGACATGAAAAAGAGTGAAAGAGGGTCAATGCATTAGAAAAAATGTGCTCCACTATGCTTATGTTGTGACGTTTGGGGAAGGGTCAGGATATTGAGACTGGATTGTCAACATTATATTGTGCTCGGCTATTTATTTGTGGGCTGCGCCTCATGCCATGTGGTGAAACAGGAATACAACATGACACAAGACATAGAGATAGCCTACAGCACTGACATCATCGTCTTCAAATGTCTCTCGGCAACCCAGACACCGAGTTAGAGTGCCAAGAAAAAGACAACATCAAATTCACAATGAAAAAAGTGATTACATCATCATGAATTATTTATTTTCAAAAACTGTTATATGTACTTGTGTCTGTATATAGCTAAGCCTCCCCCCACCCCCAATTTAACAGTGGTAGTCTATGAGCCAGGGTATAGCAGCTGAATATAGCTAGGTCCCCCCACCCCCGATAGAACAGTGGCAGTCTATGAGCCAGGATACAGCAGCTGGGGCCTAGGCTAAGTCATGCTGGGTTCCTGCACATACTGACTGCAGGACAGGAGACCGCTTTCCATAAACAGACAGATAACAACTTGTTCCACGCAAAAGCCCCAGTTATGGGAAAGCAGACTCCTATAAATAAAAAACATTAAGTTCCCATGATCCTTTAGTTAAGGAGCAGAACCAAAATGTGCCAGGTTGAAGGCACGTGATGAGGTCTTGATTCATGGAACTTGAGCAGGCAAGACAGCACCACCAGAAAGCACCAAAACCCATTCAGTAGAATGGAAAAAGAAAGCATCATGTCATTGTGCATTTCTGACTCAGAAGGGTGGTGATGAACTAACTGGTCATGAGAGCAGGAGATGAGAGCAGCGTGAGCACGGTAAAAGTCAGAGCTATCACTGCAGTGAAAGCTAGGCTGCTTAACAAGCCCAAAGAGCTGTGATCATATGGAAGGCAAAGGGAAGGGGTCACAGACTCACAGCCAGTGAAGCGGAGTTGGTTTCAGACACGAGTACAGACCCCGCTACAGAACCTGCTACAGAGACCGCTATAGACCTCGCTACAGACCCTGCTACAGGCCCCGCTACAGGCCCCGCTACAGGCCCCGCTACAGACCTCGCTACAGACCTCGCTACAGACCTCGCTACAGAGACCGCTACAGGCCCTGCTACAGACCTCGCTACAGACCTCGCTACAGAGACCGCTACAGACCTCGCTACAGAGACCGCTACAGGCCCCGCTACAGACCTCGCTACAGACCTCGCTACAGAGACCGCTACAGGCCCCGCTACAGACCTCGCTACAGGCCCCGCTACAGACCCTGCTACAGAGACCGCTACAGGCCCCGCTACAGGCCCCGCTACAGACCTCGCTACAGACCTCGCTACAGAGACCGCTACAGGCCCCGCTACAGGCCCCGCTACAGGCCCCGCTACAGACCCTGCTACAGAGACCGCTACAGACCCCGCTACAGAGACCGCTACAGACCTCGCTACAGAGACCGCTACAGGCCCGGCTACAGACCTCGCTACAGGCCCCGCTACAGAGACCGCTACAGACCCCGCTACAGACCCTGCTACAGAGACCGCTACAGGCCCCGCTACAGGCCCCGCTACAGACCTCGCTACAGACCCTGCTACAGAGACCGCTACAGACCCCGCTACAGAGACCGCTACAGACCTCGCTACAGAGACCGCTACAGGCCCGGCTACAGACCTCGCTACAGGCCCCGCTACAGGCCCCGCTACAGACCTCGCTACAGACCTCGCTACAGACCCTGCTACAGAGACCGCTACAGACCTCGCTACAGAGACCGCTACAGGCCCCGCTACAGACCTCGCTACAGGCCCCGCTAAAGGCCCCGCTACAGACCTCGCTACAGGCCCCGCTACAGGCCCCGCTACAGGCCTCGCTACAGACCTCGCTACAGGCCCCGCTACAGGCCCCGCTACAGACCTCGCTACAGGCCCCGCTACAGACCTCGCTACAGACCCTGCTACAGAGACCGCGCTACAGACCTCGCTACAGAGACCGCTACAGACCTCGCTACAGAGACCGCGCTACAGACCTCGCTACAGAGACCACTACAGACCTCGCTACAGAGACCGCTACAGGCCCCGCTACAGACCTCGCTACAGGCCCCGCTACAGACCTCGCTACAGAGACCGCTACAGACCTCGCTACAGAGACCGCTACAGGCCCCGCTACAGACCTCGCTACAGAGACCGCTACAGACCTCGCTACAGAGACCGCTACAGGCCCCGCTACAGACCTCGCTACAGGCCCCGCTACAGACCTCGCTACAGACCCCGCTACAGAGACCGCTACAGACCCCGCTACAGACCTCGCTACAGGCCCCGTTACAGGCCCCGCTACAGACCTCGCTACAGACCTCGCTACAGGCCCCGCTACAGGCCCCGCTACAGACCTCGCTACAGGCCCCGCTACAGGCCCCGCTACAGGCCCCGCTACAGACCTCGCTACAGACCCTGCTACAGACCCCGCTACAGACCTCGCTACAGACCCTGCTACAGGCCCCGCTACAGGCCCCGCTACAGACCCGCTACAGACCCCGCTACAGACCTCGCTACAGACCCTGCTACAGGCCCCGCTACAGACCTCGCTACAGGCCCCGCTACAGGCCCCGCTACAGACCTCGCTACAGACCCTGCTACAGACCCCGCTACAGACCTACAGAGCTACAGGCCCCGCTACAGTCCCCGCTACAGGCCCCGCTACAGGCCTCGCTACAGACCTTGCTACAGGCCCCGCTACAGACCTCGCTACAGACCTCGCTACAGACCGCTGCTACAGCTACAGACCGCGCTACAGACCTCGCTACAGAGACCGCTACAGACCTCGCTACAGAGACCCGCTACAGGCCCCGCTACAGACCTCGCTACAGACCTCGCTACCCCGCTACAGACAACAGACCTACAGAGACCGCTACAGACCTCGCTACAGAGACCGCTACAGGCCCCGCTACAGACCCGCTACAGAGACCGCTACAGACCCGCTACAGAGACCGCTACAGGCCCCGCTACAGACCCTACAGACCCGCTACAGGCCCCGCTACAGACCTCGCTACAGACCCCGCTACAGAGACCGCTACAGACCCCGCTACAGACCTCGCTACAGACCCGCTACAGACCTGCTACAGGCCCCGCTACAGGCCCCGCTACAGACCTCGCTACAGACCCGCTACAGGCCCCGCTACAGACCTCGCTACAGGCCCCGCTACAGGCCCCGCTACAGACCCCCGCTACAGGCCCCGCTACAGACCTACAGGCCCCGCTACAGACCCTGCTACAGACCCCGCTACAGACCTCGCTACAGACCCTGCTACAGGCCCCGCTACAGGCCCCGCTACAGACCCCGCTACAGACCTCGCTACAGACCCTGCTACAGGCCCCGCTACAGGCCCCGCTACAGACCTCGCTACAGGCCCCGCTACAGGCCCCGCTACAGACCTCGCTACAGACCCTGCTACAGACCCCGCTACAGACCTCGCTACAGACCCCGCTACAGGCCCCGCTACAGGCCCCGCTACAGACCTTGCTACAGGCCCCGCTACAGACCTCGCTACAGACCCTGCTACAGAGACCGCGCTACAGACCTCGCTACAGAGACCGCTACAGACCTCGCTACAGAGACCCGCTACAGACCCTACAGACCCCGCTACAGACCCGCTACAGACCCCGCTACAGACCCGCTACAGACCCCGCTACAGACCCGCTACAGGCCTCGCTACAGACCTTGCTACAGGCCCCGCTACAGGCCCCGCTACAGACCCTGCTACAGACCCCAGACCTACAGACCCCGCTACAGACCTCGCTACAGACAGATCCTGCTACAGGCCCCAGGCCCTACAGGCCCCGCTACAGGCCCCGCTACAGACCTCGCTACAGACCCCGCTACAGAGACCCGCTACAGACCTCGCTACAGAGACCGCTACAGACCTACAGACCCGCTACAGAGACCGCTACAGGCCCCGCTACAGACCTACGCTACAGGCCCCGCTACAGACCTCGCTACAGAGACCGCTACAGACCTCGCTACAGAGACCGCTACAGGCCCCGCTACAGACCACGCTACAGAGACCGCTACAGACCCGCTACAGAGACCGCTACAGGCCCCGCAACAGACCCCGCTACAGGCCCCGCTACAGGCCCAGCTACAGACCTCGCTACAGAACCCGCTACAGACCCCGCTACAGGCCCCGCTACAGGCCCTGCTACAGACCCCGCTACAGGCCCCGCTACAGGCCCCGCTACAGACCTCGCTACAGACCCGCTACAGGCCCCGCTACAGGCCCCGCTACAGGCTACAGACCCCGCTACAGACCCGCTCGCTACAGGCCCCGCTACAGGCCCCGCTACAGACCTCGCTACAGACCCGCTACAGACCCGCTACAGACCTCGCTACAGACCCCGCTACAGGCCCCGCTACAGGACCTCGCTACAGACCTTGCTACAGGCCCCGCTACAGACCTACAGGCCCCGCTACAGACCCTGCTACAGAGACCCGCGCTACAGACCTCGCTCAGAGACCGCTACAGACCCGCTACAGAGACCGCTACAGGCCCCGCTACAGACCTCGCTACAGGCCCCGCTACAGACCTCGCTACAGAGACCGCTACAGACCTCGCTACCGAGACCGCTACAGGCCCCGCTACAGAGACCGCTACAGACCTCGCTACAGACCCTGCTACAGGCCCCGCTACAGACAGGCCCCGCTACAGACCCCGCTACAGACCCCGCTACAGACCCCCTACAGACCTCGCAGACCCTGCTACAGGCCCCGCTACAGGCCCCGCTACAGACCTCGCTACAGGCCCCGCTACAGACCTCGCTACAGACCCTGCTACAGACCCCGCTACAGACCTCGCTACAGACCCCGCTACAGGCCCCGCTACAGGCCTCGCTACAGACCTTGCTACAGGCCCCGCTACAGACCTCGCTACAGACCCTGCTACAGAGACCGCGCTACAGACCTCGCTACAGAGACCGCTACAGACCTCGCTACAGAGACCGCTACAGGCCTCGCTACAGACCCTGCTACAGACCCCGCTACAGACCTCGCTACAGACCCCGCTACAGGCCCCGCTACAGGCCTCGCTACAGACCTTGCTACAGGCCCCGCTACAGGCCCCGCTACAGACCCTGCTACAGACCCCGCTACAGACCCCGCTACAGACCTCGCTACAGATCCTGCTACAGGCCCCGCTACAGGCCCCGCTACAGGCCCCGCTACAGACCTCGCTACAGACCCCGCTACAGAGACCGCGCTACAGACCTCGCTACAGAGACCGCTACAGACCTCGCTACAGAGACCGCTACAGGCCCCGCTACAGACCTCGCTACAGGCCCCGCTACAGACCTCGCTACAGAGACCGCTACAGACCTCGCTACAGAGACCGCTACAGGCCCCGCTACAGACCTCGCTACAGAGACCGCTACAGACCTCGCTACAGAGACCGCTACAGGCCCCGCAACAGACCCCGCTACAGGCCCCGCTACAGGCCCAGCTACAGACCTCGCTACAGAACCCGCTACAGACCCCGCTACAGGCCCCGCTACAGGCCCCGCTACAGACCCCGCTACAGGCCCCGCTACAGGCCCCGCTACAGACCTCGCTACAGGCCCCGCTACAGGCCCCGCTACAGGCCCCGCTACAGGCCCCGCTACAGACCTCGCTACAGGCCCCGCTACAGGCCCCGCTACAGACCTCGCTACAGACCTCGCTACAGACCTCGCTACAGACCCCGCTACAGGCCCCGCTACAGGCCTCGCTACAGACCTTGCTACAGGCCCCGCTACAGACCCCGCTACAGACCCTGCTACAGAGACCAGACCTCGCTACAGACCCGCTCACAGACCGCTACAGACCTACAGGCCCCGCTACAGACCGCTACAGACAGGCCCCGCTACAGACCGCTACAGGCCCCGCTACGCTACAGGCCCCGCTACAGACCTCGCTACAGACCCGCTACAGAGACCGAGACCCCAGGCCCCGCTACAGACCTCGCTACAGAGACCGCTACAGGCCCCGCTACAGACCTCGCTACAGGCCCCGCTACAGACCCGCTACAGAGACCGCTACAGGCACCGCTACAGACCCCGCTACAGACCTACAGACCTCGCTACAGACAGGCCCCCTACAGACCTCGCTACAGGCCCTACAGGCCCCGCTACAGAGACCGCTACAGACCCCCCGCTACAGGCCCCGCTACAGGCCCCGCTACAGACCTCGCTACAGACCCTGCTACAGACCCCGCTACAGACCCGCTACAGACCCCGCTACAGGCCCCCTCGCTACAGACCCCGCTACAGCCCCCTACGCTACAGACCCGCTACAGGCCCCGCTACAGGCCCCGCTACAGACCCGCTACAGACCCCGCTACAGACCTCGCTACAGACCCTGCTACAGGCCCCGCTACAGACCCGCTACAGGAGACCCCGCTACAGGCCCCGCTACAGGCCCCGCTACAGGCCCCGCTACAGACCCCGCTACAGGCCCCGCTACAGACCCCGCTACAGGCCCCGCTACAGACCTCGCTACAGGCCCCGCTACAGGCCCCGCTACAGACCTCGCTACAGGCCCCGCTACAGGCCCCGCTACAGACCTCGCTACAGGCCCCGCTACAGGCCCCGCTACAGGCCCCGCTACAGACCCCGCTACAGGCCCCCCGACCTCGCTACAGGCCCCGCTACAGGCCCCCTACAGACCTCGCTACAGACCCCCGCTACAGACCCCGCTACAGGCCCCGCTACAGACCTCGCTACAGACCCTGCTACAGAGACCGCTACAGACCCTGCTACAGACCCTGCTACAGAGACCGCGCTACAGACCCCGCTACAGAGACCGCTACAGACCCCGCTACAGACCTCGCTACAGACCCCGCTACAGGCCCCGCTACAGGCCCCAGTGGGAGTAAAGTCCTTAGTAGACAGCATCAAGGAATGACTATTAGGATGTGTGGCCCTAAACCAGAATCCCATAAAAAGAGGGCAGAAGTCTTCCTTATATGCACATTGTATTACTGAATGACAGCCCTGGATGTACCGGTCAGGTATGTGACTGACAGCCCTGGATGTACCGGTCAGGTATGTGAATGACAGCCCTGGATGTAATGGTCAGGTATGTGAATGACAGCCCTGGATGTACCGGTCAGGTATGTGAATGACAGCCCTGGATGTACCGGTCAGGTATGTGACTGACAGCCCTGGATGTACCGGTCAGGTATGTGAATGACAGCCCTGGATGTACCGGTCAGGTATGTGAATGACAGCCCTGGATGTACCGGTCAGGTATGTGACTGACAGCCCTGGATGTACCGGTCAGGTATGTGAATGACAGCCCTGGATGTACCGGTCAGGTATGTGACTGACAGCCCTGGATGTATCGGTCAGGTATGTGACTGACAGCCCTGGATGTACCGGTCAGGTATGTGAATGACAGCCCTGGATGTACCGGTCAGGTATGTGACTGACAGCCCTGGATGTACCGGTCAGGTATGTGACTGACAGCCCTGGATGTACCGGTCAGGCATGTGACTGACAGCCCTGGATGTACCGGTCAGGTATGTGAATGACAGCCCTGGATGTAATGGTCAGGTATGTGAATGACAGCCCTGGATGTACCAGTCAGGTATGTGAATGACAGCCCTGGATGTACTGGTCAGGTATGTGACTGACAGCCCTGGATGTACTGGTCAGGTATGTGAATGACAGCCCTGGATGTACCGGTCAGGTATGTGAATGACAGCCCTGGATGTACTGGTCAGGTATGTGACTGACAGCCCTGGATGTACTGGTCAGGTATGTGAATGACAGCCCTGGATGTACCGGTCAGGTATGTGAATGACAGCCCTGGATGTACCGGTCAGGTATATGAATGACAGCTCTGGATGTACCGGTCAGGCATGTGAATGACAGCCCCCGGTCAGGTATGTGACTGACAGCCCTGGATGTACTGGTCAGGCATGTGAATGACAGCCCTGGATGTACCGGTCAGGTATGTGAATGACAGCCCTGGATGTACCGGTCAGGTATGTGACTGACAGCCCTGGATGTACTGGTCAGGCATGTGAATGACAGCCCTGGATGTACCGGTCAGGTATGTGACTGACAGCCCTGGATGTACTGGTCAGGCATGTGAATGACAGCCCTGGATGTACCGGTCAGGTATGTGAATGACAGCCCTGGATGTACCGGTCAGGCATGTGAATGACAGCCCTGGATGTACTGGTCAGGTATGTGACTGACAGCCCTGGATGTACTGGTCAGGTATGTGAATGACAGCCCTGGATGTACCGGTCAGGTATGTGAATGACAGCCCTGGATGTACCGGTCAGGTATATGAATGACAGCTCTGGATGTACCGGTCAGGCATGTGAATGACAGCCCTGGATGTACCGGTCAGGTATGTGACTGACAGCCCTGGATGTACTGGTCAGGCATGTGAATGACAGCCCTGGATGTACCGGTCAGGTATGTGAATGACAGCCCTGGATGTACCGGTCAGGTATGTGACTGACAGCCCTGGATGTACTGGTCAGGCATGTGAATGACAGCCCTGGATGTACCGGTCAGGTATGTGACTGACAGCCCTGGATGTACTGGTCAGGCATGTGAATGACAGCCCTGGATGTACCGGTCAGGTATGTGAATGACAGCCCTGGATGTACCGGTCAGGCATGTGAATTTCAGACCTGGATGTACCGGTCAGGTATGTGACTGACAGCCCTGGATGTACTGGTCAGGCATGTGAATGACAGCCCTGGATGTACTGGTCAGGTATGTGAATGACAGCCCTGGATGTACCGGTCAGGTATGTGAATGACAGCCCTGGATGTACCGGTCAGGTATGTGACTGACAGCCTTGGATGTACCGGTCAGGTATGTGACTGACAGCCCTGGATGTACCGGTCAGGCATGTGAATTTCAGACCTGGATGTACCGGTCAGGTATGTGACTGACAGCCCTGGATGTACTGGTCAGGCATGTGAATGACAGCCCTGGATGTACTGGTCAGGTATGTGAATGACAGCCCTGGATGTACCGGTCAGGTATGTGAATGACAGCCCTGGATGTACCGGTCAGGTATGTGACTGACAGCCTTGGATGTACCGGTCAGGTATGTGACTGACAGCCCTGGATGTACCGGTCAGGCATGTGAATGACAGCCCTGGATGTACCGGTCAGGTATGTGACTGACAGCCTTGGATGTACCGGTCAGGTATGTGACTGACAGCCTTGGATGTACCGGTCAGGTATGTGAATGACAGTCCTGGATGTACCGGTCAGGTATGTGAATGACAGCCCTGGATGCCGGTCAGGTATGTGACTGACAGCCCTGGATGTACCGGTCAGGTATGTGAATGACAGCCCTGGATGTACGGTCAGGTATGTGACTGACAGCCCTGGATGTACCGGTCAGGTATGTGACTGACAGCCCTGGATGTACCGGTCAGGTATGTGAATGACAGCCCTGGATGTACCGGTCAGGTATGTGACTGACAGCCCTGGATGTACCGGTCAGGTATGTGACTGACAGCCCTGGATGTACCGGTCAGGCATGTGACTGACAGCCCTGGATGTACCGGTCAGGTATGTGAATGACAGCCCTGGATGTAATGGTCAGGTATGTGAATGACAGCCCTGGATGTACCGGTCAGGTATGTGAATGACAGCCCTGGATGTACTGGTCAGGTATGTGACTGACAGCCCTGGATGTACTGGTCAGGTATGTGAATGACAGCCCTGGATGTACCGGTCAGGTATGTGAATGACAGCCCTGGATGTACTGGTCAGGTATGTGACTGACAGCCCTGGATGTACTGGTCAGGTATGTGAATGACAGCCCTGGATGTACCGGTCAGGTATGTGAATGACAGCCCTGGATGTACCGGTCAGGTATATGAATGACAGCTCTGGATGTAATGGTCAGGTATGTGAATGACAGCCCTGGATGTACCGGTCAGGTATGTGAATGACAGCCCTGGATGTACCGGTCAGGCATGTGAATTTCAGACCTGGATGTACCGGTCAGGTATGTGACTGACAGCCCTGGATGTACTGGTCAGGCATGTGAATGACAGCCCTGGATGTACTGGTCAGGTATGTGAATGACAGCCCTGGATGTACCGGTCAGGTATGTGAATGACAGCCCTGGATGTACCGGTCAGGTATGTGACTGACAGCCTTGGATGTACCGGTCAGGTATGTGACTGACAGCCCTGGATGTACCGGTCAGGCATGTGAATGACAGCCCTGGATGTACCGGTCAGGTATGTGACTGACAGCCTTGGATGTACCGGTCAGGTATGTGACTGACAGCCTTGGATGTACCGGTCAGGTATGTGAATGACAGCCCTGGATGTACCGGTCAGGTATGTGAATGACAGCCCTGGATGTACCGCTCAGGTATGTGACTGACAGCCTTGGATGTACCGGTCAGGTATGTGACTGACAGCCTTGGATGTACCGGTCAGGTATGTGAATGACAGCCCTGGATGTACCGGTCAGGTATGTGAATGACAGCCCTGGATGTACCGGTCAGGTATGTGACTGACAGCCTTGGATGTACCGGTCAGGTATGTGAATGACAGCCCTGGATGTACCGGTCAGGTATGTGACTGACAGCCTTGGATGTACCGGTCAGGTATGTGACTGACAGCCCTGGATGTACCGGTCAGGTATGTGACTGACAGCCTTGGATGTACCGGTCAGGTATGTGACTGACAGCCTTGGATGTACCGGTCAGTTATGTGACTGACAGCCCTGGATGTACTGGTCAGGCATGTGAATGACAGCCCTGGATGTACCGGTCAGGCATGTGAATGACAGCCCTGGATGTACCGGTCAGGTATGTGACTGACAGCCCTGGATGTACTGGTCAGGCATGTGACTGACAGCCCTGGATGTACCGGTCAGGTATGTGACTGACAGCCTTGGATGTACCGGTCAGGTATGTGATTGGATGTACCGGTCAGGTATGTGACTGACAGCCTTGGATGTACCGGTCAGGTATGTGACTGACAGCCTTGGATGTACCGGTCAGGTATGTGACTGACAGCCTTGGATATACCGGTCAGGCATGTGAATGACAGCCTTGGATGTACCGGTCAGGTATGTGACTGACAGCCCTGGATGTACCGGTCAGGTATGTGAATGACAGCCCTGGATGTACCGGTCAGGTATGTGAATGACAGCCTTGGATGTACCGGTCAGGTATGTGACTGACAGCCCTGGATGTACCGGTCAGGTATGTGACTGACAGCCCTGGATGTACCGGTCAGGTATGTGAATGACAGCCTTGGATGTACCGGTCAGGTATGTGAATGACAGCCTTGGATGTACCGGTCAGGTATGTGAATGACAGCCTTGGATGTACCGGTCAGGTATGTGAATGACAGCCTTGGATGTACCGGTCAGGTATGTGAATGACAGCCTTGGATGTACCGGTCAGGTATGTGAATGACAGCCTTGGATGTACCGGTCAGGTATGTGAATGACAGCCTTGGATGTACCGGTCAGGTATGTGAATGACAGCCTTGGATGTACCGGTCAGGTATGTGAATGACAGCCTTGGATGTACCGGTCAGGTATGTGAATGACAGCCTTGGATGTACCGGTCAGGTATGTGAATGACAGCCTTGGATGTACCGGTCAGGTATGTGAATGACAGCCTTGGATGTACCGGTCAGGCATGTGAATGACAGCCTTGGATGTACCGGTCAGGTATGTGAATGACAGCCTTGGATGTACCGGTCAGGTATGTGAATGACAGCCTTGGATGTACCGGTCAGGTATGTGAATGACAGCCTTGGATGTACCGGTCAGGTATGTGAATGACAGCCTAGGATGTACCGGTCAGGTATGTGACTGACAGCCTTGGATGTACCGGTCAGGTATGTGAATGACAGCCTTGGATGTACCGGTCAGGTATGTGAATGACAGCCCTGGATGTACCGGTCAGGTATGTGAATGACAGCCTTGGATGTACCGGTCAGGTATGTGAATGACAGCCTTGGATGTACCGGTCAGGCATGTGAATGACAGCCCTGGATGTACCGGTCAGGTATGTGACTGACAGCCCTGGATGTACCGGTCAGGCATGTGAATGACAGCCCTGGATGTACCGGTCAGGTATGTGAATGACAGCCCTGGATGTACCGGTCAGGTTTGTGTAAACACAAGCCTGAATTATTATAACACAATGTTAAACATTTGGAGTCATTTCACGAAAAGACTGCCTTTTGCATCCCTTTGTTATTTAATTTTAAAAGCCTGTTATATTAAATGAAGTGGCCTGTAATATAGACCACATGGATAATTCAATTAATCAGATTTTTTAAATATGAATAACGACTTGCTAAAATGCCAAAATTCAGCATATTGACATGTCCCCCCATGCACCTTCTGTGACTTCCAGGAAAATTGTAACCCACTTAACCCTAACATTTCCAAAGGTTTTCACTATCATTATAAAGCCCTAGTTATCTTGTTGCTTTGACAAAGTCTTTCCTGAACATTATATCTATTTCATGTGATTAGTGATTAATTTGCGTCTGTCCTATTACATGAAGTGAACTCTCGTTTTAATGTGGTGAAACTATTCCTTTTGCAAAATGTTTTTTCAAAAGAAACATTGAACATCTAATAGTCAAATCATAGTGTAAAAGCAGGTACTTTTTTTGGCCATTTTGTGATGGAAAAGTGAATGAGTCGAGTATAACACGTCAACCCTGTTACCCATAGATAGACAGGCTAGAAATGTTTTAACAATGAACTCAATTGCCACTACTTGTTGAACACAACAAGACAACAAGACTCCATTCCTCCTGTAACAAGGGGATTTATAGCTGATTTAAGATGAAATTGTCAACCCTTTTACGGTCAACCCTGTCACGTTTTTTTATGAAGTTGAACATGTGCTCTTTATGACAGAACGTGGATGAACTGCTTCAGCATGCATAGCGTACACACAGTACACATCTCCTGCCTAATAACATGTCATGCTAGAGAGGAAAGGAGTGTGAAAGAGAAAAAAAATCCAAGTGAGAAAAGTAATGTCAGAGCTGGGGCAGGAGGAGGAAGAGGAAGAGAAGAATGACCTCCTCTCGACTGTCCAGGAACGGGACAACAAGTGAACTCAGGGGGAGGAGGAAAAGACAGCATTGTCTTTATCCAGCAGCGTCTCCATGGAACTCCTCTCTTATTGGTGGCTGAATAGCTTATGAATAATAAAACAGGGCTAAACAGCCACACTGCTCAGTTGAAGTGCAGAAGTTCAGTAGTCAGATTCCATCTCGCACCAGGCAATGTAGGCAAGACATTACAGGCTGGGTTATTGTTGGGCAAAATCTGTTTGTCTGGTTGTCAAAACCTAACACAGGGAGGAGCTTTCTCTCCAAAGTGCCTAGAAAAAAAGTCAGTAGACATGCAGTTAGCTAGTTATTTCCCAGAACGCTTAGCACTTCTGCTTTTGAATAGTTTCATCAAAAGTCCCTTGATAATAATCCATTAATATGCAACAAATCAGGAAAAATGCCCTCAAGGAAAATTCTGAAGACAATGAAGCTTTATAGGCCTATCTGGTCATTTAATACAGAAACAGAAACTGAACAAGCTCTGACACCAAGGAATGTGAAATGGAATAGCTAATGAACCACCACCTATCCTTGGATGGAGAGGAAGAAGACCTGGTGAAGGAGGAGGCGATATGTGTATGCATTGGAGGGAGGGGGGTGTAGAAAAGCCCTGGGAGGATGTCTGGCCACCTGCCAGAGAGACAAAGCTAATGAAGTGCCAGGGAATAAGCCACTCTACAGTACTGTCACTGTCAAACCATAAAACTACAGCAGCATACACTGATGCAGGCACACCTTCTGCACATTGGCAACGTTGCACATGAAAGAAGCAACAATGCAGTTTCATACACTTGGCCTTTACACATTCATTATAACATAGGCTACATGCAATGCACTTCAGCACTACTCATTTGACTATTATACAAAATATGTGCCCATCCCCAACAAGAGTGCATGAATAGACATGTGACAGTGAATTCATATAGGATTAATACATGGTTATCTTAATAAGATGAATGCACTAACTGTAAGTCACTCTGGATAAGAGTGTCTGCTAAAAGACTCAAATGTAAAAATGCTGTCAGATACTTGACAGAAAGTTAGCCCCAACTGCTTATTCATGTTCCTAAGTCTGGTGTAATGTTACACTGACATCCCAATGATAAAGCTAGCTGCTGCAGTGACTGCATGATTTATATGGGTTAATTCGAACAGTCACATCTAATTGTTTTGTAAACTGAGAGAACTTGTCATTGAAATATTATTTCCATGTTTGAGAGCGTTGGTGTTAGCTGCCACTCACATACACTAAAATGGAGAACATATTTTACTCCATCTTTTCCTGCTTTGGGGCAGATTTGAATTGGATATCAAAACAAATCCAATTGTATTTGTCACATGCCTTATAAACAACATGTGTAAACTAACAGTGAAATGTTAATTTACGGGCCGTTCCCAAATTGCAGAGAGAAAAAAATTGAGAAATAATAGAAAGGGTAAAACATGTAATAAAAAAAGTAATAATAAATACACAATGAGTAACAATAACTTGGTTATATACATGGGGTACCAGCGCCAAGTCGATGTGCAGGGGTACGAGGTAATTTAGGTAGATATGTACATATAGGTAGGGATAAAGTAACTAGGCAACAAGATAGATAACAAACAGTAGTAACAGCAGCATATGTGATGAGTCAAAAAGATTTAGTGCAAAAAGAGTCAATGCAGATAGTCCGGGTAGCTATTGGTCAACTATTTTGACTAACTATTTAGTAGTCTTATGGGGGTAGAAGCTGTTCAGGGTCCTGTTGGTCCCAGACTTAGTGCACCGGTACTGCTTGCACGGTGGTGGCAGAAAGAACATTCTATAACTACCCATAAGGAGTCATATGTGCTTATGTGCATATGCCACATTATTACATGAAATTTGATTTGATAAAATTTGATTTTGTAAACATTACTACCTGCTGCCTCTGCCTGTTGCTTAATTATTGGCATGGGTTAGGATGTTTTATTTCTATATAAGAAAAGGGAACCTGTTTATACTACGAGTGCAAGGCTGAGGGTGGGGGCATTGGGAAATGGTCATCTCTATCCTGATCCTTGAGACCTCCCTATCCTAACCTTTAACCTTCACATTAACCATTTTAATGATGATGGTGTGTATACAGACTGGGGGAGGTTATGATGTTGACACTTTATAAGGGCATTTGATCATTATGAAGTTATGATAGTGTAAACTACAGAATGGGCACCTTACCAGATTTAAATGAAAATATTGAGTGTCGTGTGAACATGATCATGTTATATGATAAAGGAGGTTTTGTCAAATCAAATAAGTTTGAGTCGCCCAGTCCACATTGGCCAATGCGAGTGCATAGAGTTTAGCCACAGAACGAAGGCAACAGGAGGACTCGTGAAGAGGTGCAGGCCAGTTGACCAATCCAGGATGAGTTAGCCCACAGAAATAGAGACGTCACGATAGATAATATATCTCTCCGCCTCCATCTCAGCGCCCGAGAGCTCTCCCAACACAAAAGCAAAATGTCCGCCATGTTCAGAGGCAGCGCTGCACCGGTCTGCGGATATTTTTTACAAAAATTTGCCGTTTTCGCCACCGGGAGGCCGCCCAACCCGCAGCTACAAACCAGAGGGACAGTAAAGTCTCACTGCCAGCAAAATATCCGCGCCTTAATCACATATAAAACAATTTAACAGTATTTATTTACCTTAACTCCGTATGGTGGATCATCGAATGTAACTAGCATGTACCTGTCGCCTCTACTAGCCGGGTCTCGGGCACGCAGCTGTTAAAGAAAACGAAACAATACATGTTAATTTCGACTGAATATGTCAAAGGGACCCTCAACACTATCAAGGCAAATAGTAAGCTGAAAAAATTGGGGTAAAATTATTCTTTACCTTCATAAAGATCTCAACCGCGCCTTTAGCAATGTCCAGATACGTCGTACCCAAATAAGTGCGCTGATTCATAGAAGCGGACGTGTCTATCAGGAAAAGTAAAATAGGCATCTTAAATGTATAGATATATAGTTATATGCTTTCTAAAATACCTATTATCGTCATATGACCTATCTTGCGGCCGGGGCATGCATATATGTGTGTATATTTTTTTGTAATAATCAGACCCCCCCCAAAAGAGGGTCGTACAGCCACCCCTTGCCGCTGCCTGACTCTATCTGTCTTTCCTAAGCACTGCTGGGTTAGCGCTGTTAGAGAAGTTATCTTCCGAACAGAGTGAAACGCCTTCCTTTCACCGCTGCGATTGTATTGGTTGAGCCTGACCACAGTGGCCACTCCCTGCCGTGCATAAATATGTAATAATGAGGTCGAGATGGTTTCTCGGTTCTTGTTCTGCTAAGCAGAGGATCATTCAGAGAGGGGATACATGTACTGTTGCAAGAAGATACATTAATACAAATATTGATGATATGGCCACTCTATTCTGCATAGTATAACGTTGTAATGACCACATACATACAACATATACTAAAAAAGCAATATGACCTCATAATTTGCGAGTGTTAATTAGTGGTATGGGATAGTTGAACATAAAGGACGACGACCCCCCATCCCTCGTTCCCGTTTTGCTGTCTTGGTGGGGGAGGGTGCGAGAGAGTCGCATCACCGTACGATTTTGATAATAATCGTGCCTTCCCCTCCATGTTAAATCTCCTCTGTGCAAGCAGCACCTCGAAGCGCCATATTGCAAAATGCAAAAGCTCCAGTGCGAATGCGTGCTTGCACGAAAGGTGAATGTTCTGCTGCTGCCTCATCATGGCTCCTTATTTTATGTTTCTGCTACTTGGGAATCGTTGTGTAATTTCTGTAGAACACGTTTTAAAGACAGTCGGAGCCACACTGTTTACCAAAACCTTTTAGTTTTTTTTGGTCAGGGACATATGCAACGACCGCCCCTCTGCCTGTTTGGGTCATCACTAGTTAACACAACCACAAAGTCATAATTATGGCTAAACCCCGCCCATTTTTACCATTTATCTTCTTGCAATTCGATTTACCTAACCTTACCACACTGCTAATAAGCTTATTTTGTCGTTGCCAATTTTGACTTTGTGACTGTCTTAACTAGAGACTAGTGTACTTGGCAGAATATGACGGAGAGGGAGGGTTGTCGACTTGCTGTCCTTAACCTAAACGTAGCAGGCAGTAAAATAAACTGCTGTGATAGCTGCCAGTACATTTACATGCAGATTTACGATAGATCCCTTTATCGGTTACAGGAAGTGAGCAATCTTGCATAATAATCACTGATGACACAACACACAAACATAGCTTTATGGGCTACAGAGTTTATGAACAGTTTATGCATTATGCAAGCCTGGTGTTTCAATAGGTCTCAATTGTTGACATTTGTTGACTCTATATTGTTGAACACAAATGTTGAATGATTTCAACCTTGGCCTATAAAACGTGTATAATACAGTAGAGCAGAACATGTTAAAGGTGGTATTACCAGGCTACCACTTGCCTACTATTTATTATTTTGCCTAACTATTATTTTATCAACATTTACATATCAATGCAGGCACATTGACAGGTGCATGGGCCTGTCACCTGTTCAGAATCATTTGTGCACTGCACAAGTGGTCTAGAGTGTAATAACCAATATATATAGATATAGATATATATATATATAAAGGTTGTTATTAAAGCAAATAATATATGACTTTAAGATACCATTATTTGTAGTATTCGTATTATAATTGCACCAGTACTGAGTATGCTTTCAGACTTTGTCAAGAGTTAACTGAATCAAGGCCTGCTCTGAGGCTCTAAGTAGAACATGTGGTCCAGCCACATGACAGCATGCAACAAAAGAATGCAATGAACTAACTCAATCATGAAAAATAGTGCTTGACAAGGAATCAAGTCTTGCCCAGTTGACACATTTTATTTAAAGTGGCTTTAACAGCAGGTAAGTACAGTGTGTCCATACTCCATATTATAATGTCACCGTAGGAACACTGATGACGTAATGAATATACTCTGGCGGAATTCCTTCTCCCTCCGATATCCCAGAATTCACAGCGTGACCTGCAGTATTGACAAAGAAAAGAACGATAGAAAACAGGGTGGGCTCTGCAAAACAATACCCCCACAATTTGACGACAATAAGGTAAAACACTACTATTTGGAACAATTCCTATGAATTATTCAGATACAGATGCCGTTTTTGGAATGACATTACTTGTGTCAGCTAGCCTGTCACCAAAATAGCTACGGTTGCAAGTGAGGTTCGCTTGCTAGCTAACGTTAATGCGTCTTTGTTTTGATGGATAACGACGTTATTTGGCAGATCATGGTGTACGTAACGTTAGCTATATAAACATCTGGTGTACAGTCAAGTTGGAAAGCGTTCACCCCCCCCAATCACTCAGCTAGCTAAGTTACCTAACCACTTTGTTATGTTGATAGCTAACTAGCTTGTTATTGTTATGAAATCCGTGTAACTAGTTAGCAAGCCAAACATTATTTGGCATTAATCAGCAACACGTCACTTGCATGGATTGACTGGGGTGCAATATATTTAGTCTCAGATATGTAGCAAGATCGTATAATGTCGTATGTAACGTTACCTTTGGATTTGTAAAGTAACGAGTGAACTAGCTAAGATTACCGTTTAAAATTTTGCTTTTCAGCTAACATATTTTGGAACAAAAACTGCCTAGCTACAGTACAGTTTTCAGTGTTAACAATTTAATTAATCACTTAGTCTATATTTTGTCCTCTGGTGCGTTATTCAAAGTTCACAAAACTATTGCGAAACAATTTCATACAGGAATGGGTTTCGTCCAGTTCTGAAATTCTCCAAGATAACAAAACATGTTCACCGGATTAGCCATGTTGAGGCAGACTTTAACTAGCAATGTTATTGAAAGATAAATTATATGGGCCTACTGCAGATTTTAAGCTACTGTGTCAACCCCCATCACCCACCCCCATCGATAGGCTATTATTAAGATACTATTTACATACAGACTGACCAATATTTACAGGTTCTTTCCATTTCAAATCAAATGAAAATACATTTGTGACCACACCACAAATGCTTTAATCTTGACAATCCCATTGTATTGTACACAGGTCCTGGCATTGGTACAATGGAAAAAGCTCCAACTCTAAATTAATACAGTCTCCTTTATCATGTCACATGAAAAGTTAATGAAGGGATGAAATATGGATTATAAATATTTACCATCATCATATACAGTACCAGTCAAAAGTTTGCACACACCTACTTATTCCAGGGTTTTTCTTTATTTTTACTATTTTCTAAATTGCTGAATAGTGAAGACATCACAACTATGAAATAACACATGTGGAATCCTGTAGTAACCAAAAAAAGTGTTAAACAAATCAAAAAATATTTTATATTTGAGATTCTTCAAAGTAGCCACCCTTTGCCTTGATGACAGCTTTGCACACTCTTGGCATTCCTTCAACCAGCTTCATGAGGTAGTCACCTGGAATATATTTCAATTAACAAGTGTACCCTGTTAAAAGTTCATTTGTGGAATTTATTTCCTTCTTAATACATTTGAGCCAATCAGTTGTGTTGTGATAAAGGTATTATTATTTTTAATTAAAAAATGTATTTCACCTTCTCATTTACAACCTACGATCTGGCCAAGATAAAGCAAAGCAATGTGACACAAACAACACAGTTACACATGGGATAAACAAACGTACAGTCAATAACACAATAGAAATGTCTATAGACAGTGTGTGCAAATGTAGTAAGATTAGGGAGGTAAGGCAATAAATAGGCCATAGTGGCGAAATAATAGGGGTTTTAGGGGTGGTATACAGAAGATAGCCCTGTTTGGTAAAAGACCAAGTCCATATTATGGCAAGAACATCTCAAATAAGCAAAGAGAAACAACAGTCCATCATTACTTTAAGACATGAAGGTCAGTCAATGCAGAACATTTCAAGAACTTTGAAAGTTTAAAGTGCAGTTGCAAAAACCATCAAGCGCTGTGATGAAACTGGCTCTCATGAGGTCCGCCAAAGAAAAGGAAGACCCAGCGCTACCTCCTGCTGCAGAGGATAAGTTCATTAGAGTTAACTGCACATTAGATTGCAGCCCAAATAAATACTTTACAGAGTTCATGTAACAGGCACATCTCAACATCAACTATTCAGAGGAAACTGCGTGAATAAGGCTTTATGGTCGAATTGCTGCAAAGAAACCACTACTAAAGGACACCAATAAGAAGAAGAGACTTGCTTGGGCCAAGAAACACGAGAAATGGACATTATACCGGTGGAAATCTGTCCTTTGCTCGTGACACTGTCTGTGATTTATTTAGAATTCAAGGCACACTTAACCAGGATGGCTCCCACAGCATTCTGCAGCTATATGCCATCCCATCTGGTTTGCGCTTAGTGGAACTATCATTTTGTTTTTCAACAGGACAATGACCCAACACACCTCCAGGCTGTGTAAGGGTTATTTGACCAAGAAGGAGAGTGATGGAGTGCTGCATCAGTTGACCTGGCCTCCACAATCACCCGACCTCAAACCAGTTGTGATGGTTTGGGATGACTTGGACCACAGAGTGAAGGAAAAGCAGCCAACAAGTGCTGAGCATATGTGGGAACTCCTTAAAGACTGTTGGAAAAGCATTCCACATGAAGCTGGTTGATAGAATGCCAAGAGTGTGCATAGCTGTCATCAAGGCAAAGGGTGGCGACTTTGAAGGGTCTGAAATATAAAACATATTTTGATTTGTTTTTTTGGTTACTACATGATTTCATATGTGTTATTTCATAGTGTTGATGTTACTTTATAACTATACACAATTAGTCATTAATCTGTGGTGTACTTGGTTGGAATGAAGTCTCACCACTGAGACTGTTGTTGTTTACCAGGGTGCAGCATTACGTTATCCTGCTAAGAAGTTGAGGGTGAGTGGGAAGGGCCATCTGCACGTGAGGGGAGGTTACAAACCTGCAGAGCTTCCAGAGAGAGGGCCCTGACAGGCACATCTGCAGAGCTTCCAGAGAGAGGGCCCTGCCAGATACACCTGCAGAGCTTCCAGAGCGAGGGCCCTGCCAGACACACCTGCAGAGCTTCCAGAGAGAGGACCCTGCCAGACACCTCTTCAGAGCTTCCAGAGAGAGGGCCCTGCCAGATACACCTGCAGAGCTTCCAGAGAGAGGGCCCTACCAGACACATAGGACGAGAGAAAGGGACTGGGGAGTGAGCTCAGCTGGAGCCAATGCAGCAGCAGAGTGGACAGCCTGAGCTAGTGGAAGGAAGCCTTCCCGTGTTCGTGTTCCCCACAGAGCTTGTCTTCTACGCGGACGAGCAGACCTCCCACAAGCAGGTTCTCACCCTCTACAACCCCTATGAGTTCGCCCTCAAGTTCAAAGGTAAATAAAACATTGGGTTTCAAGATAACTAGGTATTGATATAAGAACCATTTTAGCCATGAATTAAGGATTCAAGAGAACCACATTGATACTGTAGAGTATACACTACTCATTCAGTTTATTTTCTCGGGCAGTGCTGTGCACAGCACCCAACAAGTATACCGTGGTGGATGCCACCGGAGCCGTCAAACCACAGTGCTGTGTTGACATGTGAGTAATAAGCTTACTATTACATGTCGTAACTAGGACCATCAGTTACCCACCTTTAAGGCATATTAATGAAGGACATGATATTCATGATGTGCCCCTGCAAGCCTGAGTGCAGCTTATGAAATAGCAAGCAATAATAGAGAATGATTTAATTGGAGCAAAGCTTCTGCTTAAAAAATGCAGTCATTCCAGTCAAATATTCTTATCGTTCACCTTGTATTTTGCTCTGTGTGTCTGTCTGTTCTCAGAGTGATTCGACACAAAGATGTGCGGGCCTGTCACTATGGGGTGTCTGATAAGTTCCGGCTGCAGGTGTCTGAGCAGAGCCAGAGGAAGGCCCTGGGCCGGAAGGAAGTGACGGCCACTCTGAGGCCCTCGGCTGCCCAGGAGCCCCCCAGCCCCCGGCCCCAGGAGGAGGAGCGACAGATGAGGGAACAGCTAGCAGACAGCGTCTTCTTTGAGCAGACCACCTTCCAGACAGGTAGGATTATGACTCGCCGCTGAACAGGGATATCTCGCCCAAACTTAGCTATCAATACCTATTAAGTGTGTTATGTACCCTGAGACCACAAATATATTAGCCAACATTATGCAGGCTACATTTGTTGTTTAGGTGAACTAACTGAAATGGAGGCACTGCATGTCATTATATTGTCCTGACACTAGGTGGTGCCAGACACCAATACAATATGGGAGTGATCAAGTGAGAGCAGTGGATTGTTATGGTGTGTGTGTTGTACAGAGAGCCGTTCTCAGTCTGGGGGCCCAAGCCTGCTGACGGTGCTGTTGGGGTTGGTGTGTATGGCTGCCCTCATGCTGCCCACCCTGGGGGAGCAAGAATCCACCGTGCCTGTCTACCTCCACTTAAGTGTTACCAAGAAACTTGTAGCTGCTTACGTTCTAGGTGAGCCAGGGGGAGAGAGCAAACCATTGATGAACAATTGCATGCTCTTTATGTTTTATTCTATCACCAATTTCAATGGATATGAATTGATAATACTTCATGGGAGTCACTCAGCCCACACACTTTGTCTTCTACGTCCCAAATGACACCCCATTCCATATATAGTGCACTACTTTTGACTAGAGGCCCCTAAGCCCTGGTCAAAAGCACTACACTGAACTAAACTATGGGGTTTGCATTGATTACTCTTGTTCTATTAATTCTGTGTGCGCGATACTGCTGGAGCATAATCCTGCTGAGAATTGATTATCTATGTTACAGGTCTTCTTACAATGGTTATCCTGCGTACATGAAGTGCTATGGGGGCTGGAAAGAGAGAACGAGGAGAAGAGGATACAAAAGAGAAGAGAACATTCACTCACCCAAGGCAACTACATGCTTGAAAGGGTAGTGTTGAGGGGGAGGGGGTATCCGGTCAATTCCCCCTTCCTCTGTCCCAAAAACATACATCTAATTGTTTTGAAATAAAAACATAATACTGACTGAAACAAAGCAAGAGACCTCTGATGCAGCGGGCACAGAAACAACATTCTGGATGGAGGGCATTGTGTGGGTCTGCGGCTGTTGTAGGAAGGATTTGTATAAAAACATGTGGGTCATTAAATAGTGTTTGACTTCATATCCTGTGTCTGTGTGGAGTTCCATGGCCATTAAGTAACAGACAATGGTGAAGTTGTTAAGTTAGCGATTTGCTGTTACACATTAGGGCAATTTAAAGTTGTGATTTCGTGTACATAAAAGTGCAATATGTAGAAATCGCACTGCCATTTCCTGGTTGCTGAAATTCAAATAGTTTGCCCAATTTGTTTGTGACATAACAAGCCAAGTTTAGTGTAGAGAATCATTTTCCCATCAAAACAGCTGTGAAATATATTTTCAGTAACCCAAAATATTGTTTCAGTTGTTTGAAGCTGGTGTACAAAACCTAAATTAAGACAAAATTACTGGGAAGCATAGAAAGTGCACATTGAACAGATCTACCACTTCAGACTTTCAGTGAGTGAGAGCTATAACTCACATTTCAATGTGAATTTAGTCAGGTCATCTAAAAAGTTACATATTGCAGCTTTGTCATTAAACTTATGGTCTTCACCTGTAACCACATCTTAATATTGTCTGCTTAGAATAAAACAATGTACTCGTTTGTAGCTAGTATTGACTGAATCTGACTAAATGCAGTTACATGCATGTGTGGATACTTATCTAAATGGAAGTGTTACTTTTCCAGACTCAATATACAAAACAAAAAGGTTTAAAATGTGACCAAAGGAAATGTCCTCTTCCTATGAAAGACATCCGTTTACTTGCTGTACAATGTCAATGTTATTCCATCAAATGCCTAATAAAAAGTCTTGAATCAGCACAAGATAGTAAGGCGATCTCTTTATACTAGTCTGATTAGTTCACCTACTCAGCACTAGTGAGCCAGTGATGAGGGGTCCACAAGTGACTGGAAGCTTGGGACATGGCTACAAGGCCAAACACATTATGAAGAAATGGGCAGCAACAACTCCCTCCTTGCATAGACTTCCACCGTACCTTACGTCATTGTTAACTTGCAGATAGTTTTTTTTTTTTTTCCCCCCTCGCACCTTACTCTGAAATTTGATGAATCTGTGTCTCTAGGGCAGGGAGCGCCAATTTTTTCTTGAGCAGATGGCCAGAACGTAAATTGCAGATTGACCCCAAGAAGCCCAAACAGATGTTTGACTTAATTTCAAACCTTGCTTACACATTTGTATAAGATCACATTTATCTGATTCTTTGTTGCTCAACTTATACCAAATAAAGCCTTTTCACTGAATGTTTTTCTATGATTGCGTTGCTTTGTGTACACAGGGCTCATCTGCAAAAGAGACTTTGGTCTCAGCCAGACTCCGGTAAAAAGGGTCAATTGAAAAAAAACTTCACTGTTCTGAAAAAGTGTCAAAAAGGCCAAAAAGAGATTTGCAAGACATTTAAACATTGCCAACAACCAGAAGTCATTGAATGGAAATAACACTATTTACCCTTGTTCAAAACTTTGGCAAGCAGTCTTAAGTCTACGACCCACCCATATACACTTAATTTATTTTGCCGATCTCATGCCCCTAGACATTCAGACTAATTTAAAAATGAACAGGACATAACCCCCCCCCCCCAAAAAAAAACACAATTGCTAAACCTAAACCAATTACATTGACAGCAGTGCAAGCATACCTGATCGACCAGCTTGCAGTTTCTTTAAAAGATATTCACTATTCATAACGCTGTTTCATTTACATTTATCATTGAAAATGTATAATCACTTTTGTACATAGTCTCCCCCTCCCTTTGTATAGACACCATACCCTGAACGAGGGGAAAAATATCAAATGTAAGAGTTGAACTGAAATGACTTAACCCAAATGTTTTACAGCGGCCTTAAAATGAAATTTGTGAATCAGTGTATAACTGAAGTGTGCCTTCACAGTTCCTCTGATAACTCTTTGGTATTGCTTATGAATGTTCATTGCAAATGTTATTCATAACATACCAATCCAGTGACATTCTGCACAAAGCTTTTCGGACAAATGTTGACCACAGTAGACCGACATAAGCCCACTCACTGAATCCCTTTTGAAATGGCACCATGTTCTGTCCTCTACCCCAGTGTGCTCATCCTAAACCAATCTATTGATTTAATTGCAGAGTATTGAGAATAGGGTGAGCTATTCTAATGTTCAGTATAAACTGCAATAATGTAGCCTAAAAAAAGTCAGTTACATTTACAAAGTGGCTTCAAACAAGAACACAATTACTTTCCTAAAAGCTTCAGAAGTAAAAACTAAATTGTTGCACATCCTGCAGGTCTACAGATATATCCAGGAAGTAGGACTCAGAGACCCCAGTGTGTGCCCCCCGCTTACTTCCCTTCCTAGTAAAATCTGCAGGGATGGGTAGACATGACCCAAACCACTGGCAACTGTAGTTAACTAATACCGGAGGGGGGCCAGATTAAGTGCCAAATTTAGAAAATTAACCAGAAGGATACCCCACATCTTGGGGACTACTTGAGGATATAAACTGAAAACTGTTATTTCCGTATAATGACAAGGAGTAAGAACATTTCCAATCCCCTCGAGAGAATTGTCAGTTCACTTTTGAAGCCCTGTGCGCCTGCATTCATCACTCAGCCAATCAAACATACAACTAATGACTTGACATGAAAAATTATATACACACTTACAAAAACAACAAGTTATATCCTTTCATTCATACAAGACCTGCAGACTGTTTTGTGCACCAAAAACGCCTGGAGAATTAGTTTTCTATAAGGAAAACTGACTTAGTGAGCAACTTTCTCCATCCAGTGTTCAGTCTCCCCAGTGTGAAGCTGGAAAAGGAAGTAGGGGATGGAAGCTGACAGTGATGTGATGCAGGGTAGACAACTTGGCTGTTCTGGTTACTGTGGGCGAAGCAGCACCATGTAAAGGATCCATATCCAGCTACTGTTCTCATAGCGTCGCACTAGTCTACTACAGCATGGTGTGTCTACAGCTCACAGCCAGGGCTTTGGTTTCCTTTCAATGCAAACACCAAGATTCTCCTCCCCTAGCAAAAGCAAACAGCATGGGAAGGGATTCCCACATTAGCTAAAGCAAAGTGATGGGGGGGGGGTCATACAGTTGAGGTGGCTTTCATGCCTTCACTCTTGTTTAGAGTCTCATGTTCCCTTGTTCATTTTGGAGAGTGGTCCTGGAGGGGGTTGAAGGGAGAATTGCTGGAGGAAGGAGACTCAGAGATGCCCTCCATCTTAGATGGCGAGCCAGTGGAAGAACCCACACTGCTAAGGCTGCCGTCCAGCACGTCCGGCGGAGAGAGACTGGCGAGAAGAAAATACCCATTTGAGCAAGCACATTGTGATAATGTTCATCATATGGAGGTGCAAGGTCTAGCCTAATGGCAGAGAGGGAACTGAAACTGTTCAACTTGTGAAACAAATAGTCTTGTCAAGAGACCATTGGCAGCCAATGCTAAACAGTTGTAAAATGTGTTTGCAGGGGTAGCTAATATGAGTTTGCAGGAGTAACTCACCAAGAGGTGAAGTCTGGCAGTTGGACTTGGGGCACAAGTACATCAGAGGACAGAATTGTGGTGGTCCCCTGGAAGAGCCTCTTTGGCTGGCTCTCAGTCTCCATCATCTCACCTACAGAAGACAAAGACGGTTCTCTGTTGATGCCCTAACAGCCATAGGACATAACACCAACTCACGAAATGCCCACTCACCTTAAGTTCCAAAAGTTAAAAGGGGTTGATGTATGCATGTACAGTGCATTCGGAAAGGTATTCAGACCTTGACTTATTCCACATTTTGTTAAGTTGCAGCCGTATTCTACAATTGATTCAATTGTCCCCCCCCCCCCCAATCTACATACAATACCCCATAATGATAAAGCAAAAACAGGTTTAGAAATGGCATCACATTCACATAAGTATTGAGACCCTTTGCTCAGTACTTTTTTGAAGCGCCTTCGGCAGCAATTACAGCCTCATCTTTTCGGTGTGAAGCTTCAAGCTGGGCAAGCCTGTATTTTTGGACTTTCTAACATTGCAGATCCTCTCAAGCTCTGTCAGGTTGGCTCGGGAACGTCGCTACACAGCTATCTTCAGGTTTCTCCAGAGATGTTCGATCAGGTTCAATCCCGGTCTCTGGCTGGACCACTCAAGGACAGTCAGACCAGTCCCAAAGCCACTCCTGCGTTACCTTGGCTGTGTGTTTGGTATCGTTGTCCTGTTGGAAGATGAACCGTTAACATGCTCAAGACCTAAGACTTGGTTTTCGTCAAGGATCTCTGTACTTTGCTCCGTTAATCTTTCCCTCGATCCTGACTAGTCTCCCAGTCCCTGCCACTGAAAAACATCCACAGCACGAGGCTGCTACCACCATAGGGATGGTGCAAGGTTTCCTCCAGACGTGACGCTTGGCATTCAGGCCAAAGAGTTCAATCTTTGTTTCGATCAGACCAAAGAACCGTGTTTGGGGAGGTTCTCAGCTCTAGGTAGAGTCTCTGTGGTTCCAAAGTTCTTCCATTTAAGAATGATGGAGGCCATTGTGTTCTTGGGGAACTGCAACGCTACGGAGTTGTTTTTGGTACCCTTCCCCAGATCTGTGACGAGACAATCCTGTTTTGGAGCTCTAAGGACAGTTCCTTCGACCTCATGGCTTGGTTTTTGCGTTGACATGCACCGTCAACTGTGGGACCTTGGACAGGTGTGTGCCTTTCCAAATCATGTCCAATTAATAGAATTTACCACAGGTGGACTCCAATCAAGTTGTAGAAACATCAAGGATGATCAATGGAAACAGGATGCACCGGAGCTCAATTTTCAGTCTCATAGCAAAGGGTCTGAATTATCGGTCGACCAAGTCAGTTAAGAACACATTCTTATTTTCAATGACGGCCTAGGAATGATAGGTTAGCAGCCTCGTTCATGGGCAGAACAACATTTTCACCATGTCAGCTCGGGAGATCAATCTTGCAATCTTACAGTTAACTAGTCCAATGCAATAACGACCTGCCTCTCTCGTTGCACTCCACAAGGAGACTGCCTGTTACGTGAATGCAGTAAGCCAAGGTAAATTGCTAGCTAGCATTAAACTTATCTTTAAAAAAAACAATCATAATCACTAGTTAACTACACATGGTTGATGATATTACTAGATATTATCTTGCGTGCCCTGAGTTGCATATAATCTGACTGAGCATACAAGCATCTGACTGAGCGGTGGTAGGCAGAAGCAGGCACGTAAACATTCATTCAAACAGCACTTTCGTGCGTTTTGCCAGCAGCTCTTAGTTGTGAGTCAAGCATTGTGCCGTTTATGACTTCAAGCCTATCAACTCCCAAGATGAGGCTGGTGTAACCAAAGTGAAATGGCTAGCTAGTTAGCGCGTGCTAATAGCATTTCAAACGTCACTCGCTCTGAGCCTTCTAATAGTTGTTCCCCTTGCTCTGCATGGGTAACACTGCTTCGATGGTGGCTGTTGTGGTTGTGTTGCTGGTTCGAGCCCAGGGAGGAGCGAGGAGAGGGACGGAAGCTATACTGTTACACTGGCAATACTAAAGTGCCTATAGGAACATCCAATAGTCAAAGGTTAATGAAATACAAATGGTAGAGGGAAATAGTCCTATAATAACTACAACCCGAAAACTTCTTACCTGGGAATATTGAAGACTCATGTTAAAAGGAACCACCAACTTTCATATGTTCTCATGTTCTGGGCAAGAAACTTGAAACGTTAGCTTTCTTACATTGCACTTTTACTTTCTTCTCCAACACTTTGTTTTTGCATTATTTAAACCAAATTGAACATGTTTCATTATTTATTTGAGGCTAAATTGATTTTATTGATGTATTATATTAAGTTAAAATAAGTGTTCATTCAGTATTGTTGAAATTGTCATTATTACATTTTTATTTAAAAAAAAAGGCTGATTAATCTGCTGTTTTTGTCCTCCAATAAATCGGTATCGGCGTTGAAAAATCACAATTGGTCGACCTCTAGTCTGAATATTCAATTTTTTTATTACATTTGCAAAAAACAATTCTAAACTTGTTTTCAGTTAGTCTTTATGGGGTATTGTGCGTAGATTTAAAAAATATTTGTAAATCAATTTTAGAAGGCTGTAACATCACAATAGGTGGAAAAAGGGAATACTCTCCAAATGCACTGTATGCCTGCATGAGACATACCAAGTATACAAAACATTAAGAATCCCTACCTGATACCGAGTTGGGCGCAATTTCATTGATCAAAGCCACAATATTAAAGCTAGAAAAGGAGCAGGTGTTCTTAATGTTTTGTACACTCCATATATGCATGTGGCATTAACAATGCCTTTTGACCTGTGAAAGAATACATAAGGGTTGACCCACCTTTACGTTTGATGGGACCCAGGATGCTGGGCCTGATGCAGTGAATGGGGCTTTGGCTCCGCCGGCTAGAGAAAGGAGAAGACCGCCAACCAGGCAACATTTATAGCAGTGACTCACTAATCAAACTGATGAATAGTGTAATGACAATGTGGTGTATGACTATAAATGCAGTTGTCAGTGATAAGAGCTAGCCCTAGTCAGAGCACTCACCTGAAGCGTCGCGTTGGGCTAGGTATAGGGCTGGGGGATAGGCCATGGCTGCTCACCAGGATTTGCAATGAAGGGGAGAAGCACTGCTGCTCATTGGAGAGGAAAATATTATGATTAGCCAGGACCCTGCCAGAGATCCATTTCTGGTTCCATCTGCCAGGCATCAGTACTAGAGCTGCAGTGGATGCACATACCTTTTTCCCTATCCCTCTAGTAGGGGATGGGGCAGGGGACACGGGCATAAAGTCGATCCGCTTTGGAGACGACAATGCAGATTTCTCTAAGTCATTGTCGCTCTGTGGGGAGAGGGGGGATTGCACAAGGAAGATCGAATTGTTACATTTATGCAGATTATATGGTGGTTGGAGGAGTATTATACTACCAACTGATTCTGTTCTTCAGAGAACATTGGCTGTAGCATGTTATTGGTCACACCCCCTACAAGGAGGTGAGCTTTCACTGGCCCAGGGCAACAGTGGGGAGGTAGCCCATCAAACAAAATGCACAAACTCAAAGTCAGCATCACAAACAGTACTATTCTTAATTTAGTGCACTACTTTAGTTGACCGGGGCCCATATGGTTCTGGTCAAAAGTAGTTAACTACGTAGGCAATAGGATGCCATTTGGGATGAAGCCAAATGTATCAAGTCAAATTTTATGTCACATACATGGTTAGCAGATGTTAATGCGAGTGTAGCGAAATGCTTGTGTTTCTAGTTCCGACAATGCAGTAATAACCAACGAGTAATCTTGCTAACAATTCCCAAAACCACTACCTTATACACAAGTGTAAAGGGATAAAGAATATGTACATAAAGATATATGAATGAGTGATGGTACAAAGCGGCATAGGCAAGATGCAGTAGATGGTATCGAGTACAGTATATACGTATACATATGAGATAAATAATGTAGGGTATGTAAACATATTAAGTAGCATTGTTTAAAGTGGCTAGTGATATATTTTACATCAATTCCCATTATTAAAGTGGCTGGAGTTGAGTCAGTGTGTTGGCAGCAGCCACTCAATGTTAGTGGTGGCTGTAACAGTCTGATGGCCTTGAGATAGAAGCTGTTTTTCAGTCTCTGCTTTGATGCACCTGTACTGACCTCGCCTCCTGGACGATAGCGGGGTGAACAGGCAGTTGTCCTTGATGATCTTTATGGCCTTCCTGTGACATCGGGTGGTGTAGGTGTCCTGGAGGGCAGGTAGTTTGCCCCCGGTGATGCGTTGTGCAGACCTCACTACCCTCTGGAGAGCCTTACGGTTGTGGGCGGAGCAGTTGCCGTACCAGGCGGTGATAAAGCCCGACAGGATGCTCTCGATTGTGCATCTGTAGAAGTTTGTGAGTGCTTTTGGTGACAAGCCGAATTTCTTCAGCCTCCTGAGGTTGAAGAGGCGCTGCTGCGTCTTCTTCACGATGCTGTCTGTGTGGGTGGACCAACGCACCCTTGTGGGGCCCCAGTGTTGAGGATCAGCGGGGTGGAGATGTTGTTACCTACCCTCACCACCTGGGGGCGGCCCGTCAGGAAGTCCAGTACCCAGTTGCACAGGGCGGGGTCGAGACCCAGGGTCTCGAGCTTGATGACGAGCTTGGAGGGTACTATGGTGTTGAATGCTGAGCTGTAGTCGATGAACAGCATTCTCACATAGGTATTCCTCTTGTCCAGATGGGTTAGGGCAGTGTGCAGTGTGGTTGAGATTGCATCGTCTGTGGACCTATTTGGGCGGTAAGCAAATTGGAGTGAGTCTAGAGTGTCAGGTAGGGTGGAGGTGATATGGTCCTTGACTAGTCTCAAAGCACTTCATGATGACGGAAGTGAGTGCTACGGGGCGGTAGTCGTTTCGCTCAGTTACCTTAGCTTTCTTGGGAACAGGAACAATGGTGGCCCTCTTGAAGCATGTGGGAACAGCAGACTGGGATAGGGATTGATTGAATATGTCCGTAAACACACCAGCCAGCTGGTCTGCACATGCAGGTCTGCAGCCTTGCCAGGGTTAACACGTTTAAATATTTTACTCACCTCGGCTGCAGTGAAGGAGAGTCTGCATGTTTTGGTTGCGGGCCATGTCAAAGCGGGCAAAAAAGTTATTTAGTCTGTCTGGGAGCAAGGCACCCTGGTCCGTGACTGGGCTGGTTTTCTTTTTGTAATCCGTGATTGACTGTAGACCCTGCCACATACCTCGTGTCTGAGCCGTTAAATTGCGACTCTACTTTGTCTCTATACTGACGCATAGCTTGTTTGATTGCCTTGCGGAGGGAATAGCTACACTGTATTCGGTCATGTTTCCAGTCACCTTGCCATGATTAAAAGCAGTGGTTCGCGCTTTCAGTTTCACACAAATACTGCCATCAATCCACAGTTTCTGGTTTGGGAATGTTTTAATCGTTGCTATGGGAACGGTATCTTCAACTCGCTCACTGAATCAGCGTATTCATCAATGTTGTTTAACGCAATACGAAACATATCCCAGTCCACGTGATGGAAGCAGTCTTGGAGCGTGGAATCAGATTGGTTGGAACAGCGTATCTTACATGCTAGTGCTCTGCCTAAATACATGAATGCTGAAGTGGTGAGAGCCTCAAATGGTGGAGTGCATATGCCTACTGTTTGTGGATGAGGATATCTTCTTGTTACCACGGGAGCATCATAATTTCTCACCAGGCTCAGACTCTCCTCCCAGGACTGGCTCATCTGCATGGCTGCTTGAACCTCCCTATGGTAGACAAGAAATGCATCTAAACAAACCACAACCTTTTTTCCTGAAAGGGTTGAGCCAATGACAATCAACCAGTTCTTGACAAAGTATACAATATCATATGACAGAGTGGTACATAAATAAATAGCTTAATGTCTTGAAGGCCAATAAACTGAATTCGATCACCAACTAGCTAGCCTCAATGCATGCATCTTACCGTTCATGGGCAGTCTCTCTGTTCATCAAATCTACACCTTCCTCCTGTAAGAAGCATAGACAGGAGGTTGGTGAGTGATATTATGGTGTCTTACAGTTCTAACAGGCTGACAGAAAAGTCCAGTCAACAGTTGTTGGAGAATATTACAAAATCAGACTGCTCTGAGACCATGAGTTCTGAAATAGTGCACTACGTAGGGAATAGGGTGCCATTTAGACATTGAAATGACAAACCAAATCTAAACAATAGAAATGTATTTAGTCTCTTCACTCTGTCCAGCTTGTCATCAGTCATTAAAAGCATCAAATTCCAAAAACAATGGATAGAAGACCTTTTTGCACATTTTGACAGCGAGGAAATATAATACATTTTAAGTGTAGCCCCTGGCTGAATGTTTTGCAGTCACATACACTCCCTATGGATAAGGGACATGCTGACATGCAGAGCAGCTAATATAATAGCTTGGGCTAATGAGCGTGCAATGCAGTCGTACTTGCCTGTTTGAGCTGATGAAGCCTAGTGCTGGGGACGCGAATGGGCGATGAAGGGACCTGCGAGATGGACTTCAATGAATCACCCAGTCTATAAGATATTACTAAGTAAGAGTACAAGCATATTATTTTGATTATACTCTTCATTTCCATACTATATTAGGGCGGATGACAACAGTGGTGCTGTTTCTCCTGCTGCATAGAATCTCACTCTGGAACACCTGGGAATGTTCACTAGAAAAGGACAGACACATTAACACCACCACGTTGGTGTCCAAAATGGCACCCTGTATAGTGCACTACTTTTGACCAAAGTAGTGCAATGTAAGGAATAGGGTGCCATAGGGCTCTGGTCAAAAGTTGAGCACTATATTGGAAATAGGATGCCATTTGGGACATATACATTGACTACAATGCGCTGTGTGCCAGAGTATTATACTACCAACTCAGCCTGATCTCGAGAGACTGGTGGCCTTGTTAACTCTGCTGGTTTTCTGTTGCATGACTGAATTGTCCACACGCCTCACAGCAGAGGAGGTAGTTGAATGATGACTAGATCGTAAGTCTGAAGGTATGTTACGTGCAGATTGATACAAGTGAGAAGAAATTTTCTAAAAACCTTAGGCCATTTATCATTGGGGCACTGTTGGAACGTCTCAGTTGTCCATCACTCTGAACTAGTGAAGATGGGATTTCGAGGTCCAATTCCATCTTCTCTTGATTACTCATCCTGGTGTCCTCTTTTAGCTGATTCAAGATGTCTTCAGAAACGCCTGCGACGTTCCAAGCTACCAATGCGAAGCTACATGGTGACGCAAAGCAACGTTCTATGTAGGCAACTACTCCAATGCTGATTGATGGATCTGAAAAACACCGACATGAATAGCGCAAACATAGCCCACCTGTGGAGTTAAACAGCAACAAGTTTCATGTTTGTTTAGGCTCGTGCAATTTTCTATTCGTTTAAGTTCCAGCAAGTGAATATTCTTCCGGTTATCTTTGGCTAAGGCAACTTCTAGTATTTGTTGCTGCTAGCTAGCAAGCGAATCTGAGCTCACACAGAACCCTGGCCTGTGCTAGTTAGCCTAGCTATCTACAGACAGTGCCAAATTGCTTGCTAGCTACGGCACTTGCTAATTAGACTAGCTAGTGAGTTAACCATGCCTTAGCTAACGTTTCCCCACACCGACAGAGTTTGGGAAACCCTCTTCACCGCACTTCGATACAAAGTGATTTTCGTAGCAGGTCAGGAGAGCATTTTCGCTAGATAACCGTTTCTCTAGCCGTAATATCAGTCTCAAGCTGTTACATTATTATCAAGCTGTTACATTATTATCAACCTGTTACGGGGGGTGGGTACGATTTCGATATCAAAGTGTGTGTAAACAGTGGTTCCCAGTTAACATTAGCTAGTCTCGAGGAGTAAGTAACTGAAATGTAGCCAACTGTTTAGAAGGACAGGTTAACGTCAGCCAAATGAATCCATATCGACAATTGAAACGATACAACCCAAAAGGACTATGTAGTTTGTATAACGACGTCTCGTTATCAGCTTGTATATAGAACGGTAAAAGCTATTTAACGTGAGTTAGCTGAAAGATAATGGGATATCAAACCAACTGGTTAACGGTAACGTCAAATGGTGATGATGAAGCTATGCTAGTTTGAAAGTTACATTACCATGTTCAGAGGTTTATCAACCTACACAACTTGTATAGTTCTCCCTCAGCCATATATCGAGCATTTCCCTTCACAATACTTTGGAAAAAGTGTCGTTAGCTGCTGTAGTCGATGACCAATTTTGTTAATCAATCTGCTACTGGAACAGCCGAGAACGCTCCACTAGTACCAAATTTCCCGCCCCTTTTGGTGCTTTCAGTCTGACCGACTGCAGAAGGATCCAATAAAAAGTCTTTAATGTGCCCGTTTGAAAAGCAGACAACTGGCCAATGGTTGCAGCGATTGTGAGTTATTTCCTGCAGACGTCATACAGTCCAACAGCCCAATTTTCTATTTATATGAATTTACGGTGTTGCTCAATTGTTATGACGGGTCACCCCTCCAGACACTTGATCTATGTAATGTGTGCCACATTTAGCACGTTCGAAGAAACGTCGTTTGCTAAGTCAAACGACACCGCTGGTTCTGCTCACACTGCCCTACCCTGTGCTCTGACCTCTTTCTCCCCTCTCTCTCCAGATGAAATCTCGCTTCTTGTGACGGCCGGCCGCCCAACAACCTGCCCGCTTGACCCTATCCCCTCCTCTCTTCTCCAGACCATTTCCGGAGACCTTCTCCCTTACCTCACCTCGCTCATCAACTCATCCCTGACCGCTGGCTACGTCCCTTCCGTCTTCAAGAGAGCGAGAGTTGCACCCCTTCTGAAAAAACCTACACTCGATCCCTCCGATGTCAACAACTACAGACCAGTATCCCTTCTTTCTTTTCTCTCCAAAACTCTTGAACGTGCCGTCCTTGGCCAGCTCTCCCGCTATCTCTCTCAGAATGACCTTCTTGATCCAAATCAGTCAGGTTTCAAGACTAGTCATTCAACTGAGACTGCTCTTCTCTGTATCACGGAGGCGCTCCGCACTGCTAAAGCTAACTCTCTCTCCTCTGCTCTCATCCTTCTAGACCTATCGGCTGCCTTCGATACTGTGAACCATCAGATCCTCCTCTCCACCCTCTCCGAGTTGGGCATCTCCGGCGCGGCCCACGCTTGGATTGCGTCCTACCTGACAGGTCGCTCCTACCAGGTGGCGTGGCGAGAATCTGTCTCCTCGCCACGCGCTCTCACCACTGGTGTCCCCCAGGGCTCTGTTCTAGGCCCTCTCCTATTCTCGCTATACACCAAGTCACTTGGCTCTGTCATAACCTCACATGGTCTCTCCTATCATTGCTATGCAGACGACACACAATTAATCTTCTCCTTTCCCCCTTCTGATGACCAGGTGGCGAATCGCATCTCTGCATGTCTGGCAGACATATCAGTGTGGATGACGGATCACCACCTCAAGCTGAACCTCGGCAAGACGGAGCTGCTCTTCCTCCCGGGGAAGGACTGCCCGTTCCATGATCTCGCCATCACGGTTGACAACTCCATTGTGTCCTCCTCCCAGAGCGCTAAGAACCTTGGCGTGATCCTGGACAACACCCTGTCGTTCTCAACCAACATCATGGCGGTGGCCCGTTCCTGTAGGTTCATGCTCTACAACATCCGCAGAGTACGACCCTGCCTCACACAGGAAGCGGCGCAGGTCCTAATCCAGGCACTTGTCATCTCCCGTCTGGATTACTGCAACTCGCTGTTGGCTGGGCTCCCTGCCTGTGCCATTAAACCCCTACAACTCATCCAGAACGCCGCAGCCCGTCTGGTGTTCAACCTTCCCAAGTTCTCTCACGTCACCCCGCTCCTCCGCTCTCTCCACTGGCTTCCAGTTGAAGCTCGCATCCGCTACAAGACCATGGTGCTTGCCTACGGAGCTGTGAGGGGAACGGCACCGCAGTACCTCCAGGCTCTGATCAGGCCCTACACCCAAGCAAGGGCACTGCGTTCATCCACCTCTGGCCTGCTCGCCTCCCTACCATTGAGGAAGTACAGTTCCCGCTCAGCCCAGTCAAAACTGTTCGCTGCTCTGGCCCCCAATGGTGGAACAAACTCCCTCACGACGCCAGGACAGCGGAGTCAATCACCACCTTCCGGAGACACCTGAAACCCCACCTCTTCAAGGAATACCTAGGATAGGATAAGTAATCCTTCTCACCCCCCCCTTAATGATTTAGATGCACTATTGTAAAGTGGCTGTTCCACTGGATGTCAGAAGGTGAATTCACCAATTTGTAAGTCGCTCTGGATAAGAGCGTCTGCTAAATGACTTAAATGTAATGTAATGTAAATGTTGTTTTTAAAAAAAATTTTTAACCTTTTTTTACTAGGCAAGTCAGTTAAGAACAAATTCTTATTTTCAATGACGGCCTAGGAAGTGGGTTAACAGCCTGTTCAGGGGCAGAACGACAGATTTTGTACCTTGTCAGCTCGGGGATTTGAACTTGCAACCTTTCGGTTACTAGTCCAATGCTCTAACCACTAGGCCAAAATTTACCCAACTTATTGTGGGAAGCTTGTGGAAGCCTACCCAAAACGTTTGAACCAAGTTAAACAATTTAAAGGCAATGCTACCAAATACTAATTTAGTGTATGCAAACCTCTGACCCACTGGGAATGTGATGAAATAAATAAAACTCTACTATTATTCTGACATTTCACATTCATAAAATAACGTGGTGATCCTAACTGTCCTAAGACAGGGAATTTTTACTAGGATTAAATGTCAGGAATTGTGAAAAACTGAGTTTAAATGTATTTGTGTCAAGACTTCCGCCGAAGTTGGTCCCTCTCCTTGTTCAGTCAGCGTTCGCTGGTCGGAGTCACCAAGCCATTGCTGATCCACTTTTCATTTTCCTTTGGTTTTGTCTTGTCTTCCATCACACCTGGTTCCAATTCCATCAATTACATGTTGTGTATTTAACCCTCTGTTCTCCACCCATGTTCTTGTCCATAATTGTTTTCTTGTGCACGGTATGCTGGTATTACCGGGTTTTGTTTGACCCATTTATTTATTTGTATTGTTCTGTTGACGGTGGTTTATAGATATTAAACGACATCATTGTAAATCAGTTTTCGTTCTCCTGCGCCTGACTTCTCTGCGACCAGTACACACCTCACTACAGAATTGCAGACCAAAACTATGGAGTCAGGAGGAGCAGGTACCCCGGGTATAGGGATGGAGAAGCGCGTCCGGGAGCACGCAGCAATGCTCCACCATCTTGGCACCTCCATGGACCGCATTGTTCAGACAATGGACCGCTGGGAGAGACAGGGAGTTCTTCCAGCGCCTCCACCAGCACAACCGGGGGTTCACCTGAGCGCCCCTCTTCCTCCTGGTCCCAGTGGGATTTGTCGCTCCCTGCCCCAGGAATTTGACAGGAAGGCTGCGAACTGCCAGGGGTTCCTTCTACAATTGGACCTGGCCACCATCCACCCGGCTCCGTCGGGCCATGAGAGGGTGTACGCCCTCGTCTCGTGCCTCACCGGGAAAGCCCTGGAGTGGGCCAACGGCGTGTTGAGACAGGGAGATGCAGCGTTGGACCAGTTTGAGGAGTTCATCCGCCGTATCTGGGCAGTCTTCGACCACCTGCCCGAGGGTAGAGCGGCGGGTAAACAACTCTTCCATCTGAGGCTGGAGACGTGGAGCGCCCAGGACTTCACCCTGGAGTTTAGGACCCTGGCTGAGCGACCATTGCCGCTGCAGACTGTGTGAGGACGTCCGTCGGGAGTTGGCCTGCAGAGACACCACCCTCACATTCGATCAGCTGGTGGACGTGTCCATTCGGCTGGACAACCTGCTGGCTACCCGCGGACGTTCAGATCGGGGTCTGGTGGTTCCAGCTCGTGCACCATCTGTAGCCGCAGAGGTCGGTGCCAGGTTGGTTCCTCTGGGGATTGAGGCAGCAGGCAGTGTGCTCTGGCATTACCCCAGGTAAGCCGGCACCATTGTCACCCAGAGCCCTGTTGTACATATGTTTGTGTATCACTTTCCCTGAGTTTTCCCCACATTCCCAGCATAAGGCGCTCGTCGATTCAGGCGCGGCTGGGAATTTCATTGATAGAGCGTTAGCCCATAGTTTAGGGATCCCCATTGATCCCGTGGCTGTGCCCTTCCCTTTCACGCCTTAGATAGTCGATCATTAGGGTCAGGGTAGATGAGGGAGGTCACTGCTCCTCTGGGAATGTCGATGCAGGGGGGTCACAAGGAAAGAAGTAGTCTCTTCCTTATTGACTCTCCTGCGTTTCCCGTGGTGCTGGGCCTACCCTGGTTAGCTTGTCATAACCCCACTGTTACTTGGTCACAGAGGGCTCTCACGTGGAGGTTGCGAGAGTGCTCGGGGAGGTGTTTAGGGGTTTCCATTGGCGCTACTATGGTAGAGAGTCCAGACCAGGTCTCCACTGTGCGCATTCCCCCTGAATATGCTGATTTGGCTCTCGCCTTCTCCAAAAAGAAGGCGACTCAATTACCACCCCATCGACGGGGCGATTGTGCGATAGATCTCCAGGTAGACGCTGCACTTCCCATGAGTCACGTGTATCCCCTCTCACAGCCTGAGATGGAGGTTATGGAAACATATGTCTCCGAATCCCTGCGTCAGGGGTACATTCGGTCCTCCACTTCACCTGCCTCCTCGAATCTTTTTTGTGAAGGAGGGAGGTCTGCGCCCGTGTATTGACTATCGGGGTCTGAATCAGATCAATGTGAGGTATAGTTACACGCTACCGCTCATAGCTACAGCGATTGAGTCAATGCAAGGGGTGCACTTCTTCACCAAACTAGATCTCAGGAGCGCTTACAACCTCCAGTTTCCACTGTTCTGCCTTATTATTATTCGACCATGCTGGTCATTTATGAACATTTGAACATCTTGGCCATGTTCTGTTATAATCTCCACCCGGCACAGCCAGAAGAGGACTGGCCACCCCACATATGCTCTCTCTAATTCTCTTTCTTTCTCTCTCTCGGAGGACCTGAGCCCTAGGACCATGCCCCAGGACTACCTGACATCAAGACTCCTTGCTGTCCCCAGTACACCTGGCCGTGCTGCTGCTCCAGTTTCCACTGTTCTGCCTTATTATTATTCGACCATGCTGGTCATTTATGAACATTTGAACATCTTGGCCATGTTCTGTTATAATCTCCACCCGGCACAGCCAGAAGAGGACTGGCCACCCCACATATGCTCTCTCTAATTCTCTTTCTTTCTCTCTCTCAGAGGACCTGAGCCCTAGGACCATGCCCCAGGACTACCTGACATCAACACTCCTTGCTGTCCCCAGTACACCTGGCCGTGCTGCTGCTCCAGTTTCCACTGTTCTGCCTTATTATTATTCGACCATGCTGGTCATTTATGAACATTTGAACATCTTGGCCATGTTCTGTTATAATCTCCACCCGGCACAGCCAGAAGAGGACTGGCCACCCCACATATGCTCTCTCTAATTCTCTTTCTTTCTCTCTCTCGGAGGACCTGAGCCCTAGGACCATGCCCCAGGACTACCTGACATCAAGACTCCTTGCTGTCCCCAGTACACCTGGCCGTGCTGCTGCTCCAGTTTCAACTGTTCTGCCTTATTATTATTCGACCATGCTGGTCATTTATGAACATTTGAACATCTTGTCCATGTTCTGTTATAATCTCTACCCGGCACAGCCAGAAGAGGACTGGCCACCCCACATAGCCTGGTTCCTCTCTAGGTTTCTTCCTAGGTTTTGGCCTTTCTAGGGAGTTTTTCCTAACCACCGTGCTTCTACACCTGCATTGCTTGCTGTTTGGGGTTTTAGGCTGGGTTTCTGTACAGCACTTTGAGATATCAGCTGATGTACGAAGGGCTATATAAATAAATTTGATTTGAACCTGGTGCGTATCCAGGAGGGAGACGAGTGGTAGACGGCTTTCAGTACCACCTCAGGGCACTATGAGTACCTCGTCATGCTGTACGGGTTGATTAATGCGCCATCAGTCTTCCAAGCCTTTGTAGAGGAGATTTTCAGGGACCTGCACTGGCAGGATGTAGTGCTGTGTATTGATGACATCTTGATATACTCTGCTACATGCGCCGAGCATGTGTCTCTGGTGCGCAGGGTGCTTGGTCACCTGTTGGAGCATGACCTGTACGTCAAGGCTGAGAAATGCCTGTTCTTCCAACAGTCAGTCTCCTTCGTAGGGCATCGCATTTCCACTTCAGGGGTAGAGATGGAGAGTGACCGCATTTCAGCCGTGCGAGATTGGCCGACTCCCACCACGGTAAAGGAGGTGCAGCGGTTCTTAGGGTTTGCCAACTACTACAGGAGGTTTATCCAGGGTTTTGGTCAGGTAGCGGCTCCCATTACATCACTGCTGCAGGGTGGCCCGGTATGCTTGCATTGGTCAGCTGAGGCGGACAGGGCTTTTTTTCACCTGAGGGCTCTGTTTACCTCAGCTCCCATGCTGGCCCATCCGGATCCCTCTTTGGCATTCATAGTGGAGGTGGACGTGTCCGAGGCTAGGATAGGAGCGGTGCTCTCTCAGCGCTCGGGTACGCCACCGAAGCTCCGCCCCTGTGCCTTCTTCTCAAAGAAGCTCAGCCCGGCGGAGCAAAACTATGATGTGGCGACAGACCTGAGTGCGGAAGCTTCCTGTTTTAGTCTCGGTCTATAGGCAACAAAATGGAGTCGTGATCAGCTTTTCCAAAAGGAGGGCAGGGGAGGGCCTTATATGAGTAAGAATAACAATGATCTAGGGTTTTACCAGCCCTGGTAGCACAATCGATATATTGATAAAATTTAGGGAGTTGTGTTTTCAGATTAGCCTTGTTAAAATCCCCAGCTACAATGAATGCAGCAGTTTACATAGAGTCAAATAAAGTTCGATCAGGGCCATCGATGTGTCTGCTTGGGGGGGAATATATGCGGCTATGATTATAATCGAAGAGAATTCTCTTGGTAGATCATGCGGTCGACATTTGATTGTGAGGAATTCTAAGTCAGGTGAACAGAAGGACTTGAGTCCCTGTATGTTATTATGATCACACCACGTCTCGTTAAACATAAGGCATACCTCCCCCACCCCTCTTCTTACCAGAAAGATGCTTGTTTCTGTCGGCGCAAAGAAACCAGCTGGCTGTACCGACTCCGATAGCGTGTCTCGAGTGAGCCATGTCCGATCCATTGTCCTGGGTGGTGGGCAAAACAGAGGATCCACTTCGGGAAAGTCGTATTCCTGGTCGTAATGATGGTGAGTTGACATTGCTCTTATATCCAGCATTTCCTCCTGACTGTATGTAATAAAACCTAAGCTTAACCTGGGGTACCAATGTAAGAAATAACACGTAAAAAAAAAAAATACTGCGTAGTTTCCTAGGAATGCGAAGCGAGGTGGCCATCTCTGTCGGCGCCGGAAGTAGGGTAACAGGGTAACACCGCGATCCTGGTCGTTGTGGATCATTTCTCTAAGTCCTGTTGTCTCCTACCTCTGCCCGGTCTCCCTACAGCCCTACAGACTGCGGAGGCCTTGTTTACACACGTCTTCCGGCACTACGGGGTGCCTGAGGATATGGTGTCTGATCTGTGTCCCCAGTTCACATCTAGGGTCTGGAAGGCGTTCATGGAACATTTAGGGGTCTCGGTCAGCCTTGCTTTAGGGTTTCACCCCGAGAGTAATCGGCAGGTGGAGAGTGAACCAGGATGTGGGCAGGTTTCTGCGGTCTTATTGCCAGGACTGTCCGGGGGACTGGGCGGAGTTCGTGCCCTGGGCCGAGATGTCCCAGAACTCGCATCGCCACTCCACTAACCTCTCTCCCTTCCATTGCGTACTGGGGTACCAGCCGGTTCTGGCGCCTTGGCATAAGAGTCAGACCGAGGTTCCTGCGGTGGACGACTGGTTCAGGCACGCAAATGCGACATGGGAAGCTGTCCGTGTTCACCTTCAGCAGGCCGTGAGGCGCCAAAAGGAGAATGCAGATTGCCACCGCAGTGAGGCCCCGGTGTTCACACCGGAGGAGAGGTGCTGGGTTCCAGTCAAGGATGTGTTGGACCTTTTAATGATGCAGGAGTTCCACCGTCTTCGTCCGGATCGCCCTGCGCTGCTGAAGCCGCGCATCAAGGGGAGTACTGTCACGACTTCCGCCGAAGTTGGTCCCTCTCCTGGTTCGGGCGGCTTTCACCTTCTAGCCATCGCTGATCCACATTTCATTGGTTTTGTCTTGTCTTCCATCACACCTGGTTCCAATTCCATCAATTACATGCTGTGTATTTAACCCTCTGTTCTCCCCCTATGTCCTTGACCGTAATTGTTTTCTTGTTGTGCTTGTGCACGGTATGCTGGTATTACTGGGTTTTGTTTGACAGATTTATTTGTATTGTTCTGTTGATGGTGGGTTATGGATATTAAACGACACCGTTGTAAATCAGTTTTCGCTCTCCTGCGCCTGACTTCTCTGCCGCCAGCATGTACCTCTTTACAATTTGGCTAAGGTGTATGTAAACTTCCGATTTCAAATGTAGGTAGAGTTATTAAAGTGAATTTGCATTGATAATAACAGAGTAGCAGCATCGTAAAAGAGGGGGGCAATGCAAATAGTCTGGGTAGTCATTTGATTAGCTGTTCAGAAGTCTTATGGCTTGGGGTTAAAAGCTGTTTAGAAGCCTCTTGGACCTAGACTTGGCACTCTGGTAACCGCTTGCCATGTGGTAGCAGAGAACAGTCTATGACAATTTTTAGGGCCTTAATCTGACACCGCCTGGCATAGAGGTCCTGGATGGCAGAAAGCTTGGCCCCAGTGATGTACTGGGCCGTACCCACTACCCTCTGTAGTGCCTTGCGGTCGGAGGCCAAGCAGTTGCCATACCAGGCAGTGATGCAACCAGTGATGCGCTCGATGATGCAGCTGTAGAACCTTTTGAGGATCTGAGGACCCATGCCAAATCTTTTCAGTCTCCTGAGGTGGAATAGGTTTTGTCGTGCACTCTTCACTACTGTCTTGGTGTGCTTGGACCATATTCGTTTGATGTGGACGCTAAGGAACTTGAAGCTCTTAACCTGCTCCACTACAGCCCTGTCTTCTTAATAACAGACACAAGCTGTTGGACCAAGAGACTAGGTCATTAGCTGTTAGGCCAGGAGACAAGAAGGCCATTACTATGGTCAGGTGATACCAACAACAAAAAAGTGCTAAAATCTGAGGGTAGGGTAGGCGAGACTTGGGTAGTCCTTTAGAAACATTTTTCATGGTTCAAAATATAATTCCAAATATATAATAAAACACACTGCTTTGTGATATCCATATAAAAAAGTATACCACAGATAAATATACAACAAGTGTATGTAGACCTTACCGTGAAATGCTTACTTAAATGCCCTTAATCAACAATGCAGTTCAAGAGTTAAGAAACTATTTACCAAATATACTAAAGTAAAGAATGAAAAGTAACACAAAATAACGACGCTATATACCGGGGTCAATGGAGCGGCAGGTAGCCTAGCGTTTAGAGCGTTGGACTAGTAACCGGAAAATTGCAAGATCGAATCCCTGAGCTGACAAGCTAAAAATCGATCGTTCTGCCCCTGACCAAGGCAGTTAACCCGCTGTTCCTAGGTCGCCATTGAGAGTAAGAATTAACTTAACTGACTTGCCCAGTAAAATAAATGTATTGCTGAACGCAAACACATATTTTGTATGTGAATAAAAGTGCTGTTTTGTTGATCCACTAATTCTAATGATTGAAACTAGGCCTACACAAGGCTGGTGGTGGTGGTAGGGGAGTAAATAGTTTCTGTAGGTAGGTGTGGCGCTATATTTGTCTGTACTTCATTCATAAAGAAATAATAGCTTTTTATTTCAGGGAATTGATATAGCCTTCCATGACTCTTATACATTTTTCCTGCAAAGTAAAATTATTTGATATCATGAACATTATTATTGAACATTATTCTTCGTACAAAATACATTTAAAAAAAGTGCCACGACAGACTGAAATGCTCTCCTCCCCCGACTACGCCATGGGGGATGATGTAGCCGTCACTGCAGCCTTGCTGGTGAGCATACAATGAAATGTAGGACTTTTTTTTTTAACGTTTCGGCGCCATTTTCGATTGGGTTGGAGGTAAGTTTGGATATTTTGGGGGATTATTTTTCGTGTATTTTTCTCATATTCACATCTGTTCAACCCGTTCAGTAATTTAGTAAATTCTGAGGTTTAATTACTATAAACTTAATTGATTAAAATATACTTTGAGTTTGTAATATACGACTTTCACCATTTTGCGCAATGTCTTATTATTGCCGCTGACTTTATAATAAGGTAGAGGTTTTTGCTGATTATGCGTTATTTCACACATGACATAAGTCAGTGGCGCTGCATCGATTGGTTTATGATGAACACGGCATTGTTTAATTACCCGTAGCGTGCAAAAGGTTAGGCTACTTTATTGCGTATAACAAACTTTAGCTGAAAAGATAATTGGCTACATCGATGCACGTAAAGTGAGCATGCTATTCCTGCAACAACATGAAAATAACTGCATTTCGAAATGTGTTCGTTTTTTTTTTCAAAAGATGGGGAAACATTATCTGAATAGGCTGATAGACTATTAGTACAACACATATAAGCCTACCTAACATTATAAATAGTAGCCTATCATAACAATAACATTTTGTTGAAATGATGGGCCTTTTTAAGGATAGGCTATTTTGTGCACATGTTGAACTGCTTTAAGCCATAAAGATGTAGTCTAGTAAGCAGAACCACATTGATTAAAAAAGCTATATTATTATTACAATTGTATGTGATGATCAATCAGTATTAGTACAAGTGGATGACTGTGACACAGGCCACTGCTTTTGACAGAAAAGGGTGATAAGAATGGACATGTTGCAAAGGGTGTGCTTCGTCATGTTCTAGGCTGCTGTTATGCGTCATCGGTTGTTGCTTACGCTCAATTCACTATTCATTCAAATTTTAAAAAGCTATTTTCAGATTATACACATTTTCTAAACAATTATTTAAAAGTTTGACACAATATTCGCCAGCTGTTCTTGTACTGCATTTTAACATTGTCATATATGGGTAGTCTAACTGCTCTTTTTTTTTTTACAAGGCAGGAATTGTCACGAACTCAACTTAATCTATTCAAAGTCAAGGAGTCCTTTATGTGCCCTGGAGGTTTAGAGTTTAGGAAACGTAAACAACAGGCATTTACTGGAGGTAAGGAGCCCTTGACAAATGGACTTCAAATAATACTTTAATAATGTATACTTGCCTTCCTTATTTTCTCAAAATGGCCACATTATTAGATCAATCGATGAAAACATGTAATTTTTTAACCATACCTTATGGAGGCAGAAGGAAAGGAGGCTGGGCCTCTGCTGTTGCTCGTGTCCATCCGGAGGAGCTATCTATACCCAATGCTTTTTTATTACCCAATGTTTTTACCGCCATTCATTTATATCAGGAAATGTACTGTTCTTACCAGAGATGAATACATTTATTTTTCATGAAAAATATCTAGACTTACAGGCCTTCCAATACATACTACTAAACATTATTTTGCTTCTTTGAGTACTCTTGACCTAGCAGGGCCTACGTTAAGTCATCTCCTGTGAAAATAGCTGGCTGGAGATCACATTAATCTCTTTCCATATCTTTTGCATAACAGTTGATCCTCGATGGTATCCCAACCAACTTCCTATTTAATGCAACACATTTTACTATGTACACTTCATCTTGTTAAAGTTACCTTTGAACCAGTGAGCCCATATTTCAGGCAGCTGTCGTAGCAGCACGTCATGGTTTGTAGTGATAGTAAAGATGCAGACCATGAAGAGCTGCTGCTACAGCACCGTGACACTGTCTATCTTCTCATCTCACAATGAAGTCAGTGGTTCAGTGGGCCCCAGTCAGGGTTGGCTCATATTGATTCCCACTGGGGCCACCCATAAGAAAATATATGCACGCTCTACTGTAAGTCGCTTTGGATAAAAGCATCAGTTAAGTGGCATTAATTACATTAAGAGTCTGAATAATGTATTATTCTGAGTGTATTGGAGCATAGTGTCTTGGCTGAGTTGTTTGAACTACAGTACTGGACAGAGCACAATGTTGATGATTGAAAACTTGATCAACACCTCCCCAATGCAGTAAAGGACTAGACTGTTGGCTGGGCTGAAGCAGCACGTAAATACTGGAGTTGGCCTTATTCCGGTATCCAGTGTTACTGTTCTGCTGTAGTCAGGCCTGCCTACTACAACAGCCTGCTTTGTGTTTCACACTATAATGAACAACTGCATTATTTAATACTGGATCAACATTTTAACTAACCCATGATTAGTTACCCTTTTTAACTAACCCATGATACTTATTACCCATTATTACATGTTTTCTTAAAATTCAACTGTGGAACTGTCTATTTATAAGAACATTTTCATTGCCAGTGTGAAAGCATGTTTAGATGACTTTCAGTGGTGTAATGTACTTAAGTAAAAAAACTATTTAAAGTACTACTTAAGTACAGATACCCAAAGAAACGACTTAACTATTTATATTTTTGACAACTTTTACTTCACTACATTAAGAAAATAATGTATTTGTAAGTGAGTGTGCCCCTGGCTATCCGTAAATTTAAAAAAACAAGACGATTGTTCTCGGATTTGCTTAATAAAAGGAATTAGAAATGTTTCATACTTTTACTTTTGATACTTAAGTATATTTAAAACCAAATACTTTAAGACTTTAACTCAAGTAGTATTTTACTGAGTAACTTTCAAATTTCTATGAAGGCATCTTGACTCGCGTATGACAGTTGGGGACTTTTTCCACCACTGCACATATTGCTCTTGTAGGTTTTGATTTTGCGGACACAACTCCACAGAAGAAGACAGTTGATTTCCAGTGACAACATTGGGGAGAACGCCTCTATGATAGCAGTGACGGCTGTATCACAACCGGCTATGATTGGGAGTCCTACAGGGCAGCGCACAATTGCCCAGTGTCGTCCGGGTTCGGCCAGTGTAGGTCATTGTAAATAAGAATTTGTTCTTAACTGACTTGCCTAGTTAAATAAAATCATTTATATTTAACTTAATTATTTGGTACCACAAGCAAACCTTTTGGGGGGAAATCAGGAGTCATCTGAGGGGATGGAGCAGAGTTTAATGGTTGGGAGGGTAAAGAGAAAAACATTGTGATTGCATGAATCATTGTCATACAATAGATGGAAGCTTAAAATACATATTTATAAAAGCAGATATGCATAAATGATCATAATATTGAACCATGTTCAAAACTCGCAGTTTATATTATAGTACTGTACTACTGATAGAACACTTACATTTTGGGGGGAAAACTATGCAAACTTGTTGAAAAAAAATATGTAATGTATTAGGATACCTGCTCCTTCCTTTGTCCATACCACTGAAACTATTATGTATAAGTAAAGGAATTTGGTCTTCAAGTGACGTACAAACTTTCAAATCAATGTCAAGCTAAAATCAAGTTTTGTGAAATGGAAAATAATTTAAATCTGAAGTAATTTTGACAATATGATGACTAAATGTTTGTTCTAATTCCTGCTACCGTAGCAGAATATTTCTCAATAAATTACTAATCTACAAAAAAAGAAACTCTGGGTATTGATCATTTTAACAGGGCAAGCAAATGTTCTATTTATTGAAAGCGATGACAGCATGCACATGGACTCACACATACCAATATGTCCAAGGCAATGTCACACCTCAGAAATGTTCAATCTTGACACTTTAAAGTGTGTGTGGTTTCTAGAGTGCAGCACAGCACATGGAGGTTGAGAGAGGGGCTTTGCAAATCTGAGGGGCAATGTAAGTGTGTGTGTACACCTCAGGGACCCTGAGCAGAACATGTACGTACGTGTGTGTGTGTGTGTGTGTGTGAGCAAGAGTTTCCAGTGAGCTGCACCCTTGATTTGATTTTCCTGACCAAAAATATATATAAATCAGATATATCAAATTAAAGCAACATAAAAAAAAGAATGATAGACAACTAGAGGAAGGGCTGTCCTCTTCAGGCCTTGTATTTTTCCTTCCCTGTTTCACTAATGACACAGATGTGCTGGAAAACAAACAGAAAGGAACCAATGAGACCGTTTTACTCAACATCGTTTATCTAGCTGAGAAAATCTGTTCAAAAAGTACTTACATTTAAATCTCTGAAGTACTCGTTGTAGTCTAGCGCATATCCCACCACAAATTTGTCTGGAACCTCAAATCCTATGACTGGAAAATAAACAAATGAAGTAAGTGTGACAAGGTGGAACTATAGTTTTCGTCCATGTTTCTCGGGGGACCCTAATTTGGTGTTGAACATGTGAAAGGTATAAAAAGCACCCTTTAGTCTTTTTCAGTAAAGAGCATAGAGTTGTATAGTAATCACAATGTTGTTTCTGTCCCATTATGGTGTCTGAGTGCACAGGCTTCCAAGTAGTTCTACTTCTCTGAGTTGGAAAACAAACTGAAAGGGTGCATTCTGCCCCCTTAGTATGTCGTTTGACCTTAAAACCTACTCCTTTAATAAACTTGGCTTGTTTTTTGTTTTTTTACATGTCTTGGACTATTTCCCTTAAATGGGCCTAGAACCTCTATTTAATCAGAAGGTTAGGTACAGTGCATTCGGAAAGTATTCAAACTCCTTGACTTTTTCTACATGTTATGTTACAGCCTTATTCTAAAATTGATTAAATTGTTTTTACCCTCAAATCTACACACAATACCATAATGACAAAGCAAAAACAGGTTTTTGGTCATTTTAGCAAAAAAAATTTTTTTTTAATAAACAGAAATATCACATTTACTCAGTACTTTGTTGAAGCACCTTTGGCAGTGATTATAGCCTTGAGTCTTCTTGGGTATGACGCTACAAGCTTGGCACACCTGTATTTGGGGAGTTTCTCCCATTCTTCTCTGCAGACCCTCTAAAGCTCTGTCAGGTTGGATGGAGAGCGTCGCTGCACAGCTATTTTCAGGTCACTCGAGATGTTTGATCGGGTTCAAGTCCGGGCTCTCGCTGGCCACTCAAGGACATTCAGAGACTTGTCCCGAAGCCCATCCTGCGTTGTGTTGGCTGTGTGCCTAGGGTCGTTGTCCTGCTGGATGGTAAATCTTCGGCCCCAGTCTGAGGTCCTGAGCCACCTTGAGCAGGTTTTCATCAAGGATCTCGCTGTACTTTGCTCTGTTCATATTTCCCTCGAGCCTGACTAGTCTCCCAGTCCCTGCCACTGAAAAACATCCCCACAGCATGATGCAGTCACCACTAATGCTTCACCGTAGGGATGGTGCCAGGTTTCCTCCATATGTGACGTTTGGCAATCAGGCCAAATAGTTCAATCTTGGTTTCATCAGACCAGAGAATTTTGTTTCTCATGGTCTGAGAGTCCTTGAGGTGCCTTTTGGCAAACTCCTTTGGCTGGCCCCTCGACCAAAAAGGCCTGATTGGTGAAGTGCTGCAGAGATGATTGTCCTTCTGGAAGGTTCTCTGATGTCTACAGAGGAACTCTGGAGCTCTGTCAGAGTGACCATCGGGTTCTTGGTCACCTCCCTGACCAAGGCGCTTCTCCCCGATTGTTCAGTTTGGCCGGGCAGCCAGCTCTAGGAAGAGTCTTGGTGGTTCCAAACTTCTTCCATTTAAGAATGATGGAGGCCACTGTGTTCTTGGGGACCTTCAATGCAGAAGGTCAACAGAAATGTTGGTACCCTTCCTCAGATCTGTGCCCAGACACAATCCTGTCTCAGAGCTCTTCAGACAATTCCTTCGACCTCATGGCTTGGTTTTTGCTGACATGCACCGTCAACTGTGGGACCTTATATAGACAGCTGTGTACCTTTCCAAATCATATCCAATCAATAGAATTTACCACAGGTGGACTCCAATCAAGTAGTAGAAACATCTCAAGGATGATCAATGGAAACAGGGTGCACAAGAGCTCAATTTCTAGTCTCATAGGAAAGGGTCATTTCTAAAATCTGTTTTGACTTTGTCATTAAGGGATATTGTGTGTAGATTGAGGAAACATTTTACATTTGTATTTAATCCCTTTTAAAACAAGGCTGTAAAGTAACAAAATGTGAAAAAAGGTGTCTGAATACTTTCTGGATGCCCTGTATCGGTCTTCATTATAGTATGTGTGACAGCACAATGCCTCAGGCTATTGATTAAGATGATTCACTGAAGCCATTTAGCAGTGTTGAAGTGAACTCACAGTCTGGTGTGTAGCCAACACTCCTTGGTGTCCTCTTCACCAACAAACTGAAAGCACAAACCAGGAAGTTGGTCATGTGACTGATGGTGTTACAGAATTCAAATACAAAGGAAAACATGACAGTTGGAGGTTTCCATATAACTTCTCTGTAAGCAGAAGTAAGTTGCACTGTACGGTACCTTTGCTTGATTCTACATTTACATCAAAGATGTATGGACAAATATTTAACTTTTTATAACACTGCTATGTAAGATAGAGACTTGGGGATTACTTTACCTTGCAACTTTTACCATTTTTGGGTTGTACTGTTTGAGAAGTTGCAGCAAGGTCTTCATGGTCTTTCCTGTGTCAATAATGTCCTAAACATATGACAAAACAGTGGGAGTCACTGCCAAATGTCTATAATGCTGACATAGCAAAAGGTTTAAAACTTAACTATGAGGAAGAAGTAGTCATAACATACCTCCACAATCAGGACATTCTGTGTAAAAACACAACAATTAAAAATAAGAGGCAGAGACGACAGAGTGTAACTGTTAGCCTATATCAAATATAAAAGCTACTCCAGAACCCATTTAGAAATGTGACCTGGGATGTATCCTGTTGAACCCTGCAGCCATTATAGTTATTCCTTCTTGTACTTTAGACTGCATGAGAACCCCTTCAAAACTTTTGTCAAAGTAAAAAAATATATATATATATATTTTTTACACGTGGACTTATTTTTCACTTTCTATGCTTATAGTTGATCCTCAAGTTTGTATTTTTGTTTCGTTAAAGAGAAAATTGGTAAACACATTTAGCTGAGTCATGGGATTCTGATGTAATATGAGTTGTTTTGGAGCATTTCTAACATGCTTTAGACCCATTTTCATAATGCATTGTAGTCTGTGGCAACTAATGACTCAGCAAAAGGTGTCAACCAACTTTCTCTGTAAAGAAACAAACCCCCCCCCCCCAAAAAAAAAAAAAAAAAAAAAAATTGGGGGGAGTGACTACAAGCACAGGAAGAGTAAAAATAAGGCCACATGTAAAAATGGGTGAATTTTCCCTTTAAGAAGGTTACACATTTGTCTGACTGCAAACAGTGGAGGCTAAACTAGATAACTGAGGAATGATCCCATGTTTGACAGACGGATCTATAGAAAAGGTCAGTTGAAAAGGTTTCTTTACCTTCCCTGTCAGTGTAGACAGGTCATCCCCTCCAATGACTTTGATTTCACCTGTAGATTGGTCATTCTGTGTAGACATGTAATAAACAGGTGAACAGGGATAGGGACTTTGTCCAGACAGGTCTGCTGTTATTGACATCTCTAGTATCTAGCATTTCCAGATGGAAATAATGGAAATGTAGTACTAATAGCAGCCAGTCTTAGTATTTACCAAGTAAGCATTTACCAAGTTAGCATTTATTGTGGATACAAGCCTAGTTGATTGTCAGTCAAAACAAGTTTAAGGTAGTGCAAGAGATTAAGGTAGTGCATGTTGACATTTGGCTCAAAGGTCAAATGAAAGCTTAGGTGCAATTGTGAAACCAATGGACTGAATAAAATATTATGTTCTCTCCATTATGCCGTTTTTGGCAATGCCTGTAATAAATAAATTAAATAACAATAACATAAAAACTAAATACTTCTAACATCTATAATAAAATAGTAATAACTCATGAACTACATTCCAAATGGCTCCTATTCCCTTTATAGTGCACTACTTGTGACTACTTTTGACCAGGGCCCCTGCAGAGTGTGCACTTAAAAGGGAATATGGTGCCATTTGGGACACATATTTGAAGAATAGAGCGAAGAGTGAGCCGTACGCAGTAGCTCTTGAGGCGGATGAAGTCCACTGTCATAGGAATGGAGCGGTCGCTGTTACGGTTTAGGGCCTTGATGTAGTCCAACAGGTCTGCAAAGAACTTGTAACCCCCCTTGAGCACGCAGAGGGCCACGATATGGTGCCCCCCCATGTCCTTCATAATCTCCCTGGCTAGCCTCTCTGTCCTGTAGACACGGAGAGAGAGGGTGGTCAGTCAGCACTGGTTCCTGTTTCCTATGTCTGTTTGAATAAGGGGCTACACTCTTAGAAAAAAAGGTGCTATCTAGAAACTATAAGGGTTCTTCAACTGTCTCAATGGAATAACCCTTTTAGGTTCCAGGTAGAACCCTTTACACAGAGGGTTCTACATGAAACCTAGAAGAGTTCTGCCTGGAACCAAAAATAGTTATCCTATGGGGACAGCTGAAGAACCCTTTCGCAACTAAACTGAACTGCCAGCCTCACGTGGATGTGATCAGTTAATTCATTTGATTATAAAAAAGTTTGTGGCTCTAAATCTAAATCCTTGTGTAAACAAGTAACATAGGCTGAATGATTAAAACAACTAACATAGTAGTAAAATAATTAACATTAAAAAATGACCAGCTTGAATATGTATTGCAATTGAAGCTTAGTTGACATGTTCTTTCATTGCAACATCTATGGATCTGCCCCTTTTCCCCCCCAATTTCGACTAAAATGACATACCCAAATCTAACGGGCTGTACATCTGGACCTGAAGCAAGGATATGCATATTCTTGATACCATTTGAAAATAAACACTTTGAAGTTTGTGGAAATTTGAAATTAATGTAGGAGAATATAACACATTTGATCTGGTAAAAGATAATACAAAGAAAAAAACAAGCGTATTTGATTTTTTTTTGTACCATGTTGGAATCGGCTAAACTTTGATCATTGAGATAGGAAATGAAAGAGACTGGGTTTTATGTCTCTGAGGAAAGACAGATGGACATCTGTGTATTAGATGAAAAAGGGGTTGAGGTCAGGACGTGAGGACAGATTCTCTTAAGAGAGTAATAAATGTTCGGAATCCTGTTACCCTCTTTATTAGCTTCCTGTAGAGCCAAAAAATGTAAGGATTGGAGAGAAAGGGGAGTGTCTTAAGTGGGATGTATATAACTGTGATGTGAGAAACGTTTTGCGGCCTGATTACAGCTGTACAGAACCTTTGGGATAGAATTCATCTCAGTTAAAGCTTCTCTAGTGTCCGTGGGTTATTTACTCTGAAAAATAAGAACCTAACAGAGGGTGTTGCGAGCAGGGTTCACCATGGTTTGTAATCAAACCATAGAGTCCACATCAGTGGAACAGGAGCCGGCACAACAAACAAGGTAGGCTAGTTCCTAGATCTGTTTCCACTCATTTTGGGGAGATGAGAATCGTTGGCTGAACTAATTATGGGATATGGACCTGGAGAGCCTGAGTTTAATTATATAAGTCCTTATAAGTATACTTATAAGTATATAAGAATGGAACTTTCCCCTAGCGGCTTATAGTTTCTGTTCGATTAATAAGTGGTGTCACGTTCTGACCTTTATTTCCTTTGTTTTGTATTTATTTAGTATGGTCAGGGCGTGAGTTGGGTGGGCAGTCTATGTTTGATTTTCTATGATTTGGGATTTCTGTGTTTCGGCCAAGTATGGTTCTCAATCAGAGGCAGGTGCCATTAGTTGTCTCTGATTGAGAATCATACTTAGGTAGCCTGGGTTGCACTGTTTGTTTGTGGGTGATTGTCTATGTTGATGGCTTGTTTCAGTGCAGCTCGCATTAGCTTCACGGTTGTTATTTTGTTTACTGGCTTTTTGTATAGTGTTTCTGTGTTCAGTTCTTTCTTTAATTAAAACATTCAACATGAACACATATCATGCCGCATTTTGGTCCTCCGATCCTTCTCGTCTCTCCTCTTCAGATGAGGAGGACGACCGTGACAAGTGGTTTATAGAGATTACAGTTTCTATGTGATGGAAGACGTATTAGATCACGTTTTACCTAACTTTTAGTAGAGTACCGATGGGATTTACAAAGAGTCCCACGTGGTATCATTTTACATTGAAACAATCGTTAAAAGGGTGTCAATTGTATGTTCTATGTTGGTACAATACGTGAAGGATTTGTTATTAGCGTCAAAAGACGAAGAAACTCATGCGAGACCGCACCACATTGGTATGACAAAGCACAACATGTTACTAGTGCAAGATGGTAGTTAACGTAGATTTTCCCCATTTAACAATTTCATAAGATTGGTGCTTTGAATCCTGCGTTGTTAATGCCGTTGCCTGGGGAGGGTGAATCGCTTCAGATTACTCCAAAACCTAGGCCTGATTTGCAAGAGACAGAATTGGAATCAGGAAAAGTATAGTATCCAGATGGCTCTAGTTACATGAACAAAGAAGGGAATAGAGTAGAGTGCGCTGTGTGTGGTAAGCATTTGGAGAAATTCATGATTTGGGTACATTGTGGTCACCACGGGACATGTTAGCAGCGACAGGAACACCAATAAAAATGGTCTGGAGGTAGATGTATTAGAATAATGTCAGTTAACCAGTAAATTAGCAGTGGTGAAATGTGAAGCTCATACAAGTCGTACAGATAAAATCGCCATAGGTAATGGTAAAGCAGACAAAATGGCTGAGGCGGCTGCCTTGGTGAGAGAAAGTGTTATGGAACCACATGTATATATTTTGCGGATTCCTTACGACGAGACATTGGCTAAATTTGCCACAAGAAAACGTATTTTGGGTTGAAGATTCTAGGCGAAATGCCAAGGGAATGGATTCTAAAGGTAACACTTAAATTATATGACCAAACACTCATTGCAAATGCAGAAGGCCTTAGGATTTGTCTAAATCATTAGACATTCTATGTGGTTTTATTTTTAAATACATTTACGTTTGATGTCGTCTTATTCTGGAATGGGATTCTAGAATGGACGAAAAGGTGGAAGGGTCACGCGTAGGTAGCATAGGGGTACCAAACCTAAAATGAACTTTACATTTTTTGATATGGTATGATGGATATGGAGAATCACGAGGAAAAGGAGACCCATGAATCATTAGACTCGGAGAGATACTATCGCCGTGGAGTGGGATTTATTTGAAGGAGTCTTTTCAATTCAGTTAAAATGAGTTTGCAGGAGGATGAAATGTTTGGAATAGGTATTTAAATGGTTTCCGAAGGACAGGGAAAGAAAGGGAGAGGAAACATTTTAATGGTGACGACAGCCCGGAATATAAAAAATTCCTAATGAAGAATGATCAACTTCATTAGGAATTAAATAGACAGGAGGGTTTCATTATAAAATTCATGAGAAACACCATTCTCTATCCAAATTGTACCATTACTTTAGGAGATTATTATTATTTTTGTAGGGAGTTATAAAGAGTTGTAATTCTAAATAGTTTATTTTTGATTTAACATGTGTTTTTTTGATCACGTATTTGAAAGGGGTAAATGACTAGTTCCCTGAGGTCCTGGTTTTTAGGGTACTTATACAGAGGTACTGTGTTCAGGCTGCATATAGAAAGTGGTCCTGGTTTTTAGGGTACTTATACAGTGGTACTGTGTTCAGGCTGCATATAGAAAGTGGTCCTGGTTTTTAGGGTACTTATACAGTGGTACTGTGTTCAGGCTGCATATAGAAAGTGGTCCTGGTTTTTAGGGTACTTATACAGTGGTACTGTGTTCAGGCTGCATATAGAAAGTGGTCCTGGTTTTTAGGGTACTTATACAGTGGTACTGTGTTCAGGCTGCATGTAGAAAGGAACATATATGTTAATAAGGGATGACAGTAACTTCAAATAGACTGTGATATGTATTGCTATCTTCATGATCTGGTAACTTAGAACATGTTTTTTTCAGCAGTAACATTATGTTATGCTTTTTGACATTTGTCGTAGAGATGTTATTAAGAAAAGTTTAATGTCATAATTCGTCAGAGAGTCAATGTTTGTCTAGTTTCCTGAAACAGAAATGTAATGAACTTAACTGTTGTTATGATCTGTGCTTTTTTGAGGTTATCATGGAAGATGAGGTCAGATCGTGTTTCAATGCATGGTAGAAATAATTTGACCGTAGACAGTGTGTGTGAACCTCAAAACCCTCCCTAACCGGCTGAAGAAAGAGCGACGAAGGTGTGCTATGAGAGACAGTGACTTTTACCACTCCTATCTGAGTCAGAGCCAAAACCAGGGCTGGGGTGCTGAGAGAGCTTGTGGAGTGAGACCAGGGTTGGGGTGCTGAGAGAGCTTGTGGAGTGAGACCAGGGCCGGGGTGCTGAGAGAGCTTGTGGAGTGAGACCAGGGCCGGGGTGCTGAGAGAGCTTGTGGAGTGAGACCAGGGCCGGGGTGCTGAGAGAGCTTTTGGAGTGAGGCCAGGGCCGGAGTGCTGAGAGAGCTTGTGGAGTGAGACCAGGGCTGGGGTGCTGAGAGAGCTTGTGGAGTGAGACCAGGGTTGGGGTGCTGAGAGAGCTTGTTGAGACCAGGGCCGGGGTGCTGAGAGAGCTTGTGGAGTGAGACCAGGGCCGGGGTGCTAGAGCTTGTGGAGTGAGACCAGGGCGCTGAGAGAGCTTGTGGAGTGAGACCTGGGCTGGGGTGCTGAGAGAGCTTTTGGAGTGAGACCAGGGCTGGGGTGCTGAGAGAGCTTGTGGAGTGAGACCAGGGCTGGAGTGCTGAGAGAGCTTGTGGAGTGAGACCAGGGCTGGAGTGCTGACAGAGCTTGTGGAGTGAGACCAGGGCCGGGGTGCTGAAGCTTTTGGAGTGAGGCCAGGGCCGGGGTGCTGAGAGAGCTTGTGGAGTGAGACCAGGGTTGGGGTGCTGAGAGAGCTTGTGGAGTGAGACCAGGGTTGGGGTGCTGAGAGCTTTGGATGAGACCATGGAAGATGGAGTGAGACCAGGGCTGGAGTGCTGAGAGAGCTTGTTGAGACCAGGGCCGGGGTGCTGAGAGATGAGACCAGGGCTGGGGTGCTGAGAAATGAGACCAGGGTTGGGGTGCTGAGAGAGCTTGTGGAGTGAGACCAGGGCCGGGGTGCTGAGAGAGCTTGTGGAGTGAGACCAGGGCCGGGGTGCTGAGAGAGCTTGTGGAGTGAGACCAGGGCGCTGAGAGAGCTTGTGGAGTGAGACCAGGGCTGGAGTGCTGAGAGAGCTTTTGGAGTGAGACCAGGGCTGGGGTGCTGAGAGAGCTTGTGGAGTGAGACCAGGGCTGGAGTGCTGAGAGAGCTTGTGGAGTGAGACCAGGGCTGGAGTGCTGAGAGAGCTTGTGGAGTGAGACCAGGGCCGGGGTGCTGAGAGCTTTTGGAGTGAGGCCAGGGCCGGGGTGCTGAGAGAGCTTGTGGAGTGAGACCAGGGTTGGGGTGCTGAGAGAGCTTGTGGAGTGAGACCAGGGTTGGGGTGCTGAGAGAGCTTGTGGAGTGAGACCAGGGCCGGGGTGCTGAGAGAGCTTGTGGAGTGAGACCAGGGCTGGAGTGCTGAGAGAGCTTGTGGAGTGAGACCAGGGCCGGGGTGCTGAGAGAGCTTGTGGAGTGAGACCAGGGCTGGGGTGCTGAGAGAGCTTGTGGAGTGAGACCAGGGTTGGGGTGCTGAGAGAGCTTGTGGAGTGAGACCAGGGCCGGGGTGCTGAGAGAGCTTGTGGAGTGAGACCAGGGCCGGGGTGCTGAGAGAGCTTGGGAGTGAGACCAGGGGCGCTGAGAGAGCTTGTGGAGTGAGACCAGGGCTGGAGTGCTGAGAGAGCTTTGGAGTGAGACCAGGGCTGGGGTGCTGAGAGAGCTTGTGGAGTGAGACCAGGGCTGGAGTGCTGAGAGAGCTTGTGGAGTGAGACCAGGGCTGGAGTGCTGAGAGAGCTTGTGGAGTGAGACCAGGGCCGGGGTGCTGAGCTTTTGGAGTGAGGCCAGGGCCGGGGTGCTGAGAGAGCTTGTGGAGTGAGACCAGGGTTGGGGTGCTGAGAGAGCTTGTGGAGTGAGACCAGGGTTGGGGTGCTGAGAGAGCTTGTGGAGTGAGACCAGGGCCGGGGTGCTGAGAGAGCTTGTGGAGTGAGACCAGGGCTGGAGTGCTGAGAGAGCTTGTGGAGTGAGACCAGGGCTGGAGTGCTGAGAGAGCTTGTGGAGTGAGACCAGGGCTGGAGTGCTGAGAGAGCTTGTGGAGTGAGACCAGGGCTGGGGTGCTGAGAGAGCTTGTGGAGTGAGACCAGGGCTGGAGTGCTGAGAGAGCTTGTGGAGTGAGACCAGGGCTGGAGTGCTGAGAGCTTGTGGAGTGAGACCAGGGCTGGAGTGCTGAGAGAGCTTGTGGAGTGAGACCAGGGCTGGAGTGCTGAGAGAGCTTGTGGAGTGAGACCAGGGCTGGAGTGCTGAGAGCTTGTGGAGTGAGACCAGGGCTGGAGTGCTGAGAGAGCTTGTGGAGTGAGCACAAGCTCAGGTGGGAGAAACGGAAGTATCTACTTGGTTATTAACATCGGGACATTATCAAGGGCCATGAAATGTGACAGGCAAAAGTTACATGTGCTGTTGGGGAAATGAACTGTAAACGATATCTGAAGAAGACACGTTAGAATGATAAGTGCCGGGTGAAGGACAGGGGGGTATACGCCCTGCTAACTATTTAAACTGAAAATGCATTGAGATACTGATCTTTCTTTACCAGGCCACCCATGACAGGAAAACAGGGAAAAGAGGGGGCTGTAATGAGAAGAGTTATGACCGGCAATAAAAGGTGGTTTATAAATGGGATGATCTGTGCTAAGTTGGCAAACTGGAATTTGAGCCCTGGACTCCAAGTAAGAACTGAGGTCAGTCATTCTACATTTGGGTTGGATAATTTATAAAATGTTTTAGTTGTGATTGGGATGCAGCGAGAGAATTGCTGAAGCACGATGAGGGGTGGATGCGCTGCTAACATTTATGTGGCCGAGAGTCTCCAGAAACTTATCTCTAAGTGTCATCTTGAGGGGAGGTGGTTTGTTTGGGAGACTGACTGGATGATAGCTTGGGACGAACATTAAAGGTTTTTTACTTTTTTTTTTACCCTGTATAAAGAGTTTTTAATGTTACATCGCATCAATGAGTGGTGCTAAGTTATTAAACATGTACTTCGTTTCTCTTTTCTTTTCAAGTCAATATGTTTTTAGGTTTGGTGGAACATGAGGGTGTTCTTTGTTCCAGAGGAGGGAATGATGTGTATTGACAAACTGATGTGAGAATGTGTTAGTAGGTTTATAACTGTAGAAAATGCATTAGAAGTATCGTGTGTTATGGGTTAGATGTAATGATAGAGAAGTATCATTCCCAGAGACTGAATATTGTTACAGGAGATAGAGCTAACTGTACACAATATGGGGATTTAATTGAACGTTACACATACCCAGATCATGGTGAAAGTAGCAGAGCTAGTGTTGGTCATTTCAGACACTTTTGTCAACTTTCAGTAATGAGTTTGTCAGAGAAGGCATACAACTTAAAATAGCAACTGATCCCTGTATACAGGAGGCCACGCCGCCAGAAGGACTAGCTACAGATCCCTGTATACAAGAGGCCACATCGCCAGAAGGAACATTTGCTGTGATAAGAGACATGTGACTCAAGAGTTTTTGTACGGTTGGAACGCCCCCATTTCTGACAGATGGTAAACATTTGACATACCTCCCAGTAGATTGGGACCGAACCACAGTAAATGGTAAGTGTCAGAAGGTGGCTACTTATCAACTGTTGGGGCCCAGAGTCTACACGTTAACAAAGGTGTTTACAAACGGGTGGGGGGTAGATCGGCCTTGGGATGAGAGATGTGTACCTAACTTGAGCACAGGGATGTTTTATCCGCAGGTACCAACTGTAGCAGAATACAGGAGGTCAGTGGAGATGTTGGTGGCTAGAGACCAAGGGATAAACTGGGAAACAGGTCGGGGGTATCTAAAACGTTCAGTCCTAGACTTATCAGTAAAACACAAAGACAATAGGAGAGCAGGAGACAAATACCAAGCAATAGCTATTCTCACAGCAGTCCCTATAGGGACAGTAACAGGAGCAGTAGTAGAAGCGTGGAATGCTATATTGATAGCATGGAATGGGAATACTGTGCAAATGAGGGGTATTGTGAGACTATAGTCATGGGCCATGTTGGAAGTAGCAATGGTTACTTTAGTAGCAGTGTTGGGATATCAGTTTATGATGACTCATGTCACATGGATTGGTTACTGGTAACTGGTGTCCGATGGGAGGACAGGGGATGCGGTTATTCAAATATCAAGTATGTTCTCAGGAAATAAACCATGTGTTGCAGTGTGCATATCCTCAGGTGGAAGCAGCGATATAACCAAGGGCACGGGCTCAATTCTGGAGATTGAATGTACATTAAGAGACACCAGGCGGGGTGTTGAAACAGCATTGGTTTGAGAGACACTACTCCATACTAGAGGTCGACCGATTAATCGGAATGGCCGATTAATTAGGGCCGATTTCAAGTTTTCATAACAATCGGAAATCTGTATTTTTGGGCGCCGATTTCCGATTAATAAAAAAAAAAAAAAACTTTATTTTTTTATACCTTTTATTTAAAATGGGCAAGTCAGTTAAGAACACATTCTTATTTTCAATGACGGTCTAGGAACTGTGGGTTAACTGCCTTGTTCAGGGGAAAACGACAGATTTTCACCTGGTCAGCTCAGGGGTTTCAATCTTGCAACCGCACAGTAAACTAGTCCAACGCTCTAACCATTGCACTCCAAGAGTAGCCTGCCTATTACGCGAATGCAGTAGAAGCCAAGGTAAATTGCTAGCTAGCATTAAACTTATCTTATAAAAAACAATCAATCACTAGTTATAACTACTAATCCAGTTTAGCAGGCAATATTAACCAGGTGAAATTGTGTCATTTCTCTTGCGTTCATTGCATGCAGAGTCAGGGTATATGCAACAGTTTGGGCTGCCTGGCTCATTGCAAACTAATTTGCCAGAATTTTACGTAATTATGACATACATTGAAGGTTGTGCAATGTAACAAGAATATTTAGACTTAGGGATGCCACCCATTAGATAAAATACAGAACGGTTCCGTATTTCACTGAAATAATAAACTATTTGTTTTCGAAATGATAGTTTCCGGATTCGATCATATTAATGACCAACGGCTCTTATTTCTGTGTGTTATTATGTTATAATTAAGTCTGATTTGATAGAGCAGTCTGACTGAGCAGCAGCAGGCCCGTAATCATTCATTCAAAAAGCACTTTCATGCGTTCTGCCAGCAGCTCTTCGCAAGCGCAGCGCTGTTTATGACTTCAAGCCTATCAGCCTAATGGCTGGTGTAACTAATGTGAAATGGCTAGCTAGTTAGCTGGGTGTGCGCTAATACTGTTTCAAACGTCACTCGCTTTTAGCTTTTGTGGAGTGGCTTTTGTGGAGCGATGGGTAACGATGCTTCGAGTGTGGCTGTTGTCAATGTGTTCCTGGTTCGAGCCCAGGTAGGGTCGAGGAGGGGGACGGAAGCTATACTGTTACACTGGCAATACTATAGTGCCTATAAGAACATCCAATAGTCAAAGGTATATGAAATACAAATGGTATAGAGAGAAATAGTCCTATAAATACTATATTAATGACAACCTAAAACCTCTTACCTTGGAATATTGAAGTCTCATGTTAAAAGGAACCACCAACTTTCATATGTTCTCATGTTCTGAGCAAGGAAATTAAATGTTAGCTTTCTTACATGGCACATATTGCACTTTTACTTTCTTCTCCAACACTTTGTTTTTGCATTATTTAAACCAAATTGAACAGGTTTCATTATTTATTTGAGGCTAAATTGATTTTTGAGGTTTTATATTAAGTTAAAATAAGTGTTAATTCAGTATTGTTGTAATTGTCATTGTTAACATTTTTTTATATTTTTTTTTTAAATCGGTATTGGCTTTTTTGGTCCTCCAATAATCGGTATCGGCATTGAAAAAAATCATAATCGGTCGACCTCTACTCCGTACAGTACCTGCAGTGGTTAAGATCGTCATGTCTCTCCGTGGGGGGTGCATAGTTTTCATGTGAATTGAGATCCAACTGCATAATGGGTGAGTGAAGACACCATGACACAGGAAGCGGAGCGAGAGAGAGACTAGATTCCACTGTAAGACATACAGATGGTTGGGTCTGGGAACTACTATAAACATCAAAGTTGGATTGGGGTTTAGCTGCTTTATGGGTTAATGCATCATATGATAGAGGAGGGGATAGAGGGGTACTGTGAACAAAATGTTGAAGGCATTGATTTGAAAGCAGATACAGTGCTGAGTTACCTCAAGAGGATGGAACATGGATTAGGGATAGACACTTGCATATCAGGTGTTGGTGCCTATCAGGTGAAATGGAGAAGATGGGGAACAAAGTGAAAATGACATGACTTGGGAACACCTCTCAGAACCTGGGGCCTGAAGGGGAAGACTGGGTGAAAGCATGAGGAAGCTTTTTAGAGCTTTCATTTTTGTGGAACCCAGCAGGAAATTATCCTGGAGGCATAGAGTCAGGTGAAGAGAGAGTGGGAATTCAGACTTTGGCTTTCATGCATATATAAACATGCATAGCTTATCACATTGTTAATACTGTTATGTTTTACGTTGGGTTTTTTTGCTTTCCAAGTTGTGCTATCACTCCCTTAGGAACAGAAGGGGAAAGTGGAGAAACTAAAACCTGCTCCATCTGCCATTGAAGGAGACCGCAGATTCAGCTGGAATGGCATTTTGTTGTGTGACCATAGTTCAGAAGGCCATAAGTCTCTGATTTTGTACACCTTGCGGTGAATGTTTGTTTAATTCATGTTTTATAATCATGTTAGTTTTTTTCTATTCATGTTATTATTGTTTGTCCATTTAAGCAATTTCCAAGTTTATGTAAAGTGAACATTAGGACGCTGTTGTTCAAGAGGAAGGACTGTTAGAATCGGCTAAACTTTGATCATTGAGATAGTAAATGAATGATAGGAAATGAAAGAGACTGGGTTTTATGTCTCTGAGGAAAGACAGATGGACATCTGTGTATTAGATGAAAGAGGGGTTGAGGTCAGGACGTGAGGACAGATTCTCTTAAGAGAGTAATAAATGTTCGGAATCCTGTTACCCTCTTTATTAGCTTCCTGTAGAGCCAAAAAATGTAAGGATTGGACAGAAAGGGGAGTGTCTTAAGTGGGATGTATATAACTGTGATGTGAGAAACGTTTTGCGGTCTGATTACAGCTGTACAGAACCTTTGGGATAGAATTAAACTTAGTTAATGCTTCTCTAGTGTCCGTGGGTTATTTACTCTGAAAAATAAGAACCTAACAACCATCATCTTTGAAATGCAAGATTAAGGCCATAATGTATTATTCCAGCCAAAGGCGCAATTTAGATTTTGGCCACTAGGTGGCAGCAGTGTATGTGCAAAGTTTTATATTGATCCAATGAACCATTGCATTTATGTTCAAAATTTTGTGGTGTCAAGACTGCCAATATGCCAATATCAGATATGTCTACATCCTGGGAAATGTTCTTGTTACTTACAACCTCATGCTAATCACATTAGCTCAACCATCCCGCGGGGGACCCACCGATCCTGTAGAGGATTTATTAAGACCACACTGCTAGTAACAACCTACCTGTCAAGGATGAGTCCATGTGGGATGTAGACCCGGTCTAGGTCATCAGCGTAGTGCTTTGGGATGCAGAAGAGGTCCAGGTCATATCCCTGCTCATCATCGCTGATCTGGAACACAGATCACATGCTGACAATCTACCTGATCAATACCATGCTTGTGATGTGGAACTGCTATGACGAAGCAGGGAAAGGGTTAAAGAAAGCACATGGGTGTTATCTAAACGGGAGGCAGTGGGAATAGAGGTGAAGACACTAAAGGTTGTTCACTTTACAACTATCACAATGCACCCTCCCCTCTGTCTGGTATCACTGGTGCAACTGACTTCTGGCAGAGCAAATCACTGCCACACTTGCTGCTGCAGCTGCAGACTCCACTCAATATTGACCGAGGCAGGTGAGAGCAAAACGCACATTGCCAGCCCCAATTCTTGGAAGGAGGAATCAGTCCACTCCAATCATGCAGTCATCTAACACACCCCTCCAGCTTCTATTAAAGACTCCACTGTTTGTCCTTGGCATCGACTTTGAACTAATACAAGATTACTCTGCGAAGAAGTATCTCAATTTATATAAACACTGCCTCTTTTCAGAGATGCCATACTAATTCTGGAAGCGATATACCCCATATGTTTTCAAATCTAATTTCCTACTGAGAGGTCAACAGCCCTGCACTTGAATCCAGAGAGTGGGATGTGTGTCCCAAATGGCACCCTATTCCCTATATAGTGCAGTACTTTTATATGGAATAGGGTGCCATTTGGGATGCACAGAGAGCTTCATCAGAGTCATGTGACAGCAGAGTGGCCACCAGACCAGGCCCAGAGGTGCCCTGGGATTGGGGTGTGATCACGGGTCTCTTGCCTGCCCTGGCCCCTGGCTGACATTTACACACTCTGTATGACCATATAAAAGGGTTACTTATAACAATGTAGTTACATGTAGGCCGAAGCTACATGGACTGTGGATAATCCTATGAGACATGTCCTCACATTTTCTGACCTGGGACAACTGTGTGTTCTCCTTCCCATGCCAGTCCAACTGAAATATATTCCTATGTACTCATGTGATTTGGCTCAGAACAGATGACGTTCACGTGCAGAGAAATGAGGACTGATAATGAGCCATGCAGGTACTAGGCAGTTGTCTGGGGACTACAGATCCTACAGCAGTCTTCCTCCCACCTGCTGTCTACTACAGGTGCTGCTGTACTGGGCTCAGCTGGTGGGAGAGCAGGAGAACAGTTCCCTCAAGCTGTCTTATAGCTCCACCAACAGCACATCACATCGTACTATGTAGCACTATAGTCACAAATGTGCAATCGAGTCATTACTAAATCAAAAAGAGCCCTTCAAAAGACGACATTACAACCAAGCTATGAATCATAAGTTGACCTGAATGTAAGCTTGTACTAGTGTAGAGAAATGTACTTTGTAACCTTGTGAAAGCAATGTGTGTTGTTATGATACAATAATTCCTATCTAAAGATGGAGTGAGGCTTTCCTCCCCGCAGTGGCCCTCTCTTACCTATCTCTTTTAAACAAGGGCCAACTTATCAGCAGTAGGGGTGAATGTAACACTGCAGTTTCTCCAATTTCTCCTACAGACTAACTGACTCTCCAAGCCATGTCTGCAAAATCTGCTGCATTCAGCATGTTGTCTGTGTCATCAATCGATAACAAGTTTGATAGTAAAATGAAATGCTATACTGACATAGGCAATCAAATGTGTTATTCTGTTGGAAATGGCTACAAAAGCTAAATGTGTTCTTCTGCAATTTACATCTTCTTGTACTTCTGTAAATATATGGTGAAATATATTGTGAAATATAATGGTGAAATGCATACCAGTAAAATGAGGACATCATATGCTGGTTGCAGTACAGCAGTAATCCCCAAAAGCCTGTAGGCTGTGGTTTTCCAAAAATAAACTATTCTGGGTGACAGGACTGAACCAAAAAACATGTATTGGTTGGAGAGACAAGCAATAACATATATGGCATGCATATATATTCGTTTCGAAGTTAGATTATATAACTTGCATTTTGTTCGTATTTTACAGAAAACTACTCTAGTGCTATTATTGGTCAATTGAATATGTATCCGTATATTCGTCCTACTGTATGAATCAAGATTAGTAGTATGGTGAGTATAACATGTGCCATGTGTGTTAGCACGCGTGCGATGCCCCAGGCCGCGTTTAGTTATGTAGCTAGACAGCTATTTTTGTTGTTGAGATGAACATGAGTGATTTAAGGTGAGCGTGCGATGACAAGTTTGAAGCATTAAAAAGGAACACATAAAGGACATCGTAATAATTCGGAAAATGTACATTTACGGGGCGAATGGCGCGTATTTCCGCTAAAAAAAGTAGTTACGACCCATTCCTCTTTGACACTAAATAGCAGTCATGCTGAGTTCGCAATATGAACGAACAACCATTTGAATCAGCGTTGCAAGACTTACCACAACACAGGGGCTGCTTGACGCCATGTCCGTATCGTCGTTTAGATCACGAGCCGCTTTTTCTCCGACAAGATTTTTGTTTTTGCTCGTCTCTGTCACCTAAAATGAGTTTCACCTTTTTAACAGCAGACCACCTAGCAACCTACGTACAGTAGATCTTCCGCAAAACCTCTGCAGGACGTGCGGAGCTGGTTGTAGGACTGAATAACGAATCAAATGAGGGGAAATCCTGATGCACCGCCCATTTTGGATAGAATCTGTCATCGCCATGAAATCATGTAGACTAGACTAAACGCAATGCGGGGCACTGCATGATATTCCCATCACTATGAATATGGAAAATGGCAACGTCGGGGCGGCAGGGTAGCCTAGTGGTTAGAGCGTTGGACTAGTAACCGGAAGGTTGCGAGCTCAAACCCCCAAGCTGACAAGGTACAAATCTGTCGTTTTACCCCTGAACAGGCAGTTAACCCACTGTTCCCAGGCCGTCAATGAAAATAAGAATTTGTTCTTAACTGATTTGCCTGGTTAAATAAAGGTAAAATAAAAAAATATATATATAAAAAAATGACCAAGCAGTTTCTTCAAACCATGCACCTGTAACGTAGCATTCCAGCTACCCAATTGATCAATTCTATGTTGATCAACATGCCCATTCTAAATCAACAGTACCGTTTTAAATAGAAATGCTCCAAAAAATATATACATTTTCAACCTGCTTTTCTGTGCAGCGGACTGTATTCCGTTTTTATTGCCAACAATAAACTTACTTCAAACGATATATAGCCTGATCAAGGTTGAACTAAACACAGACTACCATTTAGACATCTAGCCGGTTGAACCCAGAAGACGTGGTTGACCGGGGTAGTGCTGAAGGGCCTTCTTGCTCTGGTCAACATCCAGGTATCTGTGACATTCTTCATCCTATTAACTGACCATAACAAAACTCCTCCAATCCCAATGCGTCCATCAACAACCACTATTTGCGAGGCATCTTATATTTATCTGGCAGTTTAAAAGTTAAAAAAAAAAAATAATCATATTTGGAAGCTTTCGAAATAACATGTCTGGTACAATATTCAAATCATAAAAGGAGAAAGGAATACTGCCACCTTCTGGACAACATCAAAATGTTTTTTTTTCTTGCTTTCTTATGTTGGACAAAAACATTTCAGCAGTATAAGTGTAATACAAAATGTATATTGTAGCCTGTAATTGTAACCCTTCACGAATACAATTGTGGATGCTGAAAAAATGAGAATAGCACAAAAACTTAAGTCAATATTCTTTCCTTATAAAGAAGTCTGCATGGCATGTTGGAGAAATACAGAACATGAATAAACAATCTAAAGTGCTGCATGCTAGCAGATGAACTTTAATCCTGATTGACTATAAAAGAAAGCCACAAATATTCAATAGTATTCATGATTATGATACAGTTGTCAAACAATACACTTTTTTTTAGAGAAGTAAAAAAGGAATTTCTTGAGAGAAGATTACAGCTACAACAAAGTAAATCAAATTCCATGATTAGGAAGAGACTGGGGGGAAATCTACAATATTACAAGGCAGCCTCCTTGAAGAAGAGCTAGAGGAAGAATAATATTGTTTGTATAGGACTAGAATGCTGTGGGGCACATGGGAAGCAAGATACAATGAATGTTGATAACTTTGTTGAGTCATGTCTTCTTTAAGAGCAATACAACATGTATTACAGGGAGACCACAACTCTCATGCTTCGTCTTTCACCCAGCAGCAGTGTTTTGCTCTGAGTACTCCAGTCCGTCCGTGCCATTTCTCATCCATGAAACTTAACAATATGAAAGAGGTTTGTGAAGAAGCCAGGTGCTGACATGTTCACATCTGGCAGGGCTGTGTGTGTCTGATGTTTGAAGAAACTGAAATGGTGAATGAGGGGGCTGGCAGTGGCCCCCTACTTCAGGAGAAGAACTCAATAGAAAAATATCTTTGCTCCATCTTGGATATCCCCTCTTCTTATCCTGCAATCCTTAACCATCACCTGTGAAGGAGTACATTGACATCAGCCGTATACCAAATACTTGACAGCTGCTGGCCTATTGGTACTTATTCATCACCATTTGATCCAGGCAGGTGCGACAGTGCCATACCTAGTTGCCATTGATTTGTGGCGGAGGCAGAGGCAGTGTTCCCCCGTGATCAATGGCCGCCCTCTCTCTGTTGCGACTCTCCCTCTCCTCATCCTCCTCATCCCGCTCCTCATTCCCACTGTGATTCTTACAGTACAGCCTGGAGAAGAGACAACGGTGTAATGTCAACTTATATCTTTACGAAGGTTACATCAAATTACAGACAGGACAGGAATATTAACTTGAGGATTATTATTGATGTCTGTCAGGAGCAAATAAATTATACATTATTTAAGTAGTTGCAATGTAATTAATCACCAACATCAAAGTGTTTGTTTTATGAACCAGAAGGAAACTATCCATAGGTGAGGACTTGACACCTGAAAATGAGAAAGCAGAGGGGGTTCTCACTTGTAGATGCCACGAGCCATGTTCTCTATGTACTTGGCCTTGTCCTGCAGGCCGCAGTGATAATGATAGGTCTTCACACAGGCTTTGATCTCACAGCCAATAGTGGCTCCCAACTGGGTACACAGGGTACATTTCTGGAAGAGACCAACAATATACATTTATATTTTGTAATTTAGCAGACGCTCTTATCTAGAGCAACTTACAGTCAGTGCATTCAACTAAGGAAGGTACATCCATAGAACTATAATACTTATTTAATAGGAACTCTATGGGTACATCAATCTGATTGGTAACACAACAGCAAGTCTCTGATATAGCATTGGCGACTTTCAAGGATCTTCCCCCATATTCAGTAGAAATGCATTAAAATTCTCTGCAAATAAAATGTTATTAGTTGCTAGTGCTAGTAAGCTACTTGTCCCACTGAGCAACCCTTGCGTCTTCACATTACCATACTACAGTGCTATCTGCAAGGTTCTCACCATTCTCTTCCCCCTCTTGATTTCCTGAATGACTGTTTTGATGTCAAAGTTCCCAAATTCAGCCCGTGAGGAGGTAGTGAGTTGGACGGTTCCCGATGAGAACAGCTGCCAGGTAGGAGTGACGACCAGGTCAGATGACAAACAGGGCAAATCAGAGTATAACAGAAAATACCTTTAAAATGGATTGTGCTTTTCCAATCCATACATCTTCCAAAAAGTAATGCTTGGACAAACAATAGTATATAGACCATCTTCAGCAGAAAATTCTTTTTTTTTCCTGATGAACAATGATTGTTACTGCTTAGTACAGACGGACAAGTGATGAGATCATTCTTACCATGCACTTGTAATGTGCAGCAACCTTTTTTGCATTATCTGCATGTAGCACACCCCGCATCTCATTCTCCTCCTCTCCGGAGTGGCAGAAGCCACAGCGCTGGCCACCATCCCCAGAGCCCCTCAGAGGGGACCTGTCCCTCTGAAAGACAGACACACACCTCAGGATACATGTTCAGGGCAAATGTTTTGTGTGTGTGTGTGTGTGTGTGTGTGTGTGTGTGTGTGTGTGTGTGTGTGTGTGTTGTCTTACATGCGAGGAGCTCTCATCATCTACACCTTGAGAGGAGGTCGAGCGTGTGTCCTCTGATTGGCCACGGGATCCAACTTTGATTCGCTCTTTCTCTAATCTCCCACGCCCCCTACTCCGTGGAGGGGAGGAGTCTGAGTCATTGGCAACACCTCCTTGTTCCTGTTCATCTGAAAAATATCAAATTGGATACATCAATACACCGGCAATTCACCCTCAACAACAGTATAGAGAGTTAATCCCTGTGTTCTACTTTAAAAGTGTCAAAAGAAAAGCCATCCCTTGTGTGCTGAGCATCACATAGAAGATAAGTTAGATACCTTCACTGGCATCCTGGGAGGCATCCCGGTGTTTGCGACAATACACACTACATCCAAAGACAGAAATATTAGGATCATTTTTAACAGAAATGTCGAGCTAAATGTTTTAATAAGGTTATGTACACAGGGCACTTACAGGTAGCTCCCTTGTGAGGGATTCTCTTTGACCTGGGCCTTGTCCCATACTGCACAGTAGTAGTGATACGTCCGCCGGCATGTCTTCACATCACAGCCAACAGTGGCACCAGGCCGATGGCAGGACCAACACATCTGAAGGGGAGGAGAAGAACCAGACCTCCCATCTCACTAGCTGAACCTGGCAACTCACCGTGGTATGAGTCCTAAAAGGCACACCATTCCCTATATCGTGCACTAGTTGACCAGACTTTCCATAGTGCACTAATAGGGATTAGGGTGCCATCTAGAACACATTCCAAATGTGAGAACATGCGGGAATATCTTGCCATGGAGACTCACAAGTTTATTCCCCCTCTTGATCTCCTTTCTCACGTCCTGGACAGAAAACCCCCCGATGTTCTCGTTGCAGTCTGAGTGAGATGTAACCAGGGCGGAGGAGAAAAGCTGCACAGGGCAATGACAAAATCATTCAACAGAATACTTGGACAAAACACGCAATAACTATGTTCTACTTCTCAGAGAGCAGAACTAGGGCTGGCTACTACTACCATGTAACTGACAGTTATGGATGAAGACTTAAAAGAAAACAAGTCATAACCGTTTTTAAAAAGTTTTTTTAACAGCTGACTAAAGACGGGATGGCTGGGTATTCATGCAGTCGAGTTCGTTTCAGTGGTGACATGGACTCGTAATGTGATGAAACTTTTTGCTCCTTGCTGAAACAAGCAAGTTGTAGTTGCAATGAGTCTTCGGTTGCCTAGACAACACCACCCTCCATGCAGCAGCAGCAGCACACATAGAAATATCATTAATAGAACAGGCTTGGAATCGCTACCCCTGGCAATTTGACTGGTAAACTCATGGGTACGCTCACAATGGCTGTCTGGTATTTATATATACACATGGTAATGTAATATGTTCATTCAAATTATGTTAACTGATGTGGCTCATTTTTGTAATCACAGCACTTACTGATTGGTACTACCTGTTTTGTTCCTCGCAATGGCTGCCAGTCCACCCATTATGCCATTATTGACTTGAATGGGGACGCCTGTTCTATTCATTCTATTTCTATGGCAGCACATGCAATCAGGAGAGGAGAGAATGTTAGTCATTTTTTGGGGGGCCGCGGCCTGGCCAATTTCCATCAACCAAAATTCCATGACCGTCAAAGCCCTAAGAAGAATAAGGTTTCACAACTGAGACACAATGACACTCCCTGCTAATCGGAATAATAAGCTACAATACAGAAACATATATGATTGTAGGGCCGGGATGATACCAGTATTGCAATATCTTTTCCATGGCAAAAATGAAAACACGAATCGGACCATACTGTTTCGTCCTGATAAAAACCCACTGCATGTCAAATATTGTTTGGATGCTTGGAAAATAAACAGGTGCAACTCGATGACAACAATGTTTGTTTCCAACATTAGGGTGGTTTTCCTAAAGAAGTTCAATCCGCTTCGAGTTTAGTTTCTTTGCCACGATAATAATGAGTATCGTGATACTGGTATCATCCCGGCCTTATATGATTGCTTTTGTAACAGTATTGCTTACATCCCTCTCCTTGCCCCATCCTGGGCTCAAACCAGGGACACTCTGAACACAATGACAACTGACACCCACGAAGCATCGTACCCAATCACTCCACAAAGCCGGGTCCCTTGCAGAGCAAAGCGAAACAACTACTGAAAGGTCTCAGAGCAAGTGACGTCACTGATAACAAGCTAGCCATTTCACATCGGCTACACCTACAGTGTCTCAAAACTCAGTGGTTCACAATGATCCGTTTTTTAACCTGGAACATGGATATCAATCCTGTCATATTATATGATGTAAATGATATTGTGGAGTGACACTTAAATATGGTTTTATATGAGTTAAATTGGTTGGCATTGAGAAACCCTTATGGATGGCCAATGCATACAATAGTCAGCGCTATACCACCGACTGGGGGGGGGGGTCTTCTCACCATGCACTTATGGTGGGCTGCCACCTTCTGGTTGTCTGACACTAGCAGCTGTCCACACTCCTTGTCCCGGTTCGTCCTGCAGAAGGCACATTTTCGCAGCTTGGCTGCCGCTCCCTTCCTCTGTGCCGACATGGTCGGTCTCTCTCACAAACTCTCTCGTCGTCTCCTGTATCGTCTCTGTAACAGTCAGTGAGCTCTTCTGTTCGTGAGAGGGACAGAAAGAACGAGAGGTAATCACCTGATAGCAGCATCAAGTTGACCTTATTAGTAAACCTCACTAGATACTATAGATTACACTAGACAGGTAAGGTACAGGTTTATTGCTGTCAGCGAATCATTTAAAAAAAAAAGTATTTTATTCAAATGTAACCTTTATTTTACTAGGCAAGACAGTTAAGAACAAATGTTTATTTGCAGTGATGACCTACTGGGGAACAGTGGGTTAACTGCCTTGTCCATGGGCAGAACAACATATTTTTACCTTGTCAGCTCAGAGATTCAATTCAGCAACCTTTCGGTTACTGGCCCAATGCTCTAACCACTAGGCTCCCTGCCAGAAAATGATATCTGAAGGTATTAAAAAAAACTGTTAAGGCCCTCCAAGTTCCTAAAATCTAGACCTACATATGAAACCATACCATTGCTGGAGGTGGCATACTGTGTTTCATGGATACAGTGCTAACATGTTGTGTAATCATCAGTGAAACAAAAGGTGAATTTGATTGAGACTTGGAGACTAATAAAGTAGGGGTGGGCCTGTGGAACATTTCTCCTGTTTTTTGGATGTTAAGCCCCTCGGCTACTGCCAAATCCATTGTTGGTGTAGGTGTGGTGTATCTGTGTGTACATGCATGTGTTGGAAGAACAGAAAAGTCAAGTAAATTGCTGAAAGACGGTAGAATAGATTTTATGATCTAGAAGTGCAGAGGACAAAACCTACAATATTGTCAAATCAACAATAGTCTATTAAAAATAAATTACAATAACTCATAGAGTTCATTAGGTTAAGATATTATATTTTAATAGGAAATGGAGACAATACATACAAACACTGAAAAGTGAGAGGCCCTGATCACAAAAATCTGAAATACACCATAAAAATTAAAGGTAAAAGTTGTATTTCACAGTAACATTCAATCTCTATAACCTCATGTTCTCCTAATAACGAAACTGAGTGTTTTTAATCACAATGGCATGCACCGCAACGCCTTGGTTTTAAACACAGCTGCCATGATAGCTCAGGAAGAGGATCTCACAGCGACGGGCGGCAACAACGCAGCACAACGTGCATGCTCACCAGCCAAGTAAACAACGAAGGATATATAGCTACTAAACTATCAATGAAATCTTCAAGAATTACACACGAAACACAGTGACAGGTAGTGCTACGAACAGTTTAGATTAATGATCGGGTTGGTCTGTTTTGGGGGGGGGAACATCGCGAACACAATCTTGTCAAAATACTATTTATTTCAGTGTAAGTTTTGAAATAAAAAAGGGGTGTGTGTGCCTCTTCCAAACTGTATAAGAACACTACTATTTGGGTACACTGCTCATCGAAAGACGAACACTGTAGGCCCTCGTCGTAGGACAGAAAGGCCCGAACCAGTAAAACAAAGATAGTCCTTTCATTTGTGATCATAACTAACCTTTTAAACATACTTTATTATAGTATATTTCTGTTCAGGGTGTAGAGGCGCGGGTAGGTTTTGAGTGCTTTCTACGCAGAGCGCCATACGTGATGTATTCACATTCAGCAGTGAACACGGACTTCAGCGAGCTTGTCCGTCAGCAATTCCCATCGACCTAAAACCTAACAATAGTTACCTGATAAAAAAAGACCGATCATTCCTTTAGTACAGTGCCGAAAGATATTTAGATCTTACCAGTCTCTGTGGGATTTTGTCACGTTGCTGTGCTGGATAGAAGGGGTGAAAGTGTGTTCAAGAGTGTGTGTGTAGTTTCCCCCTTTTTTTAATCAGTGATCGCTTGTGTTAGGTTTCAGCACTGCGTAGCATTCGAGTGACGTTGCGCACTGCAAAAAAAAAACTTAAACACGCCCCCACGCTATGCACGCACATTTCCTCTGAAAATTATGTACCAAGCACTGATGCCATTGAACAAATAAGGGAGTGGTCGAAATGTACACCATTGTTACACGGATAAAAATGGGGGAGGGTCATGCATTTTCAATTTCAGTCAGGGGGAACATCTGTACAGGGGGAGTGTTTATTTTTTATTTTTTTAGTCCAGGGGAAGGTCATGTAATTTGCAATCAATTAACGAACCTGGCTTGTGGTAATCTAAGAGCTGGCCATACCATTATAGGTTCAGCGGTGTCTTCGAAATATTTTTGCTATTTCCACAATTAAAAATTATCTGCGCAGTGCTGGCTGTGGCGCGAAAGGGCCGGGTTTTGATGAATAAACCAGTTGTGGGTGTGTAGAGGCTTGGCCCCTCACTGGTTAATCAGAACGTGCTCCATGACTATAAATGTTGTTCCTTCAAATCAGGATTCATCAACTGGCGTGCGCTGGCCAAATGTTGTGTTTTTATTTGGCTCCCCAAGTTCTCTTTGCAATTTGTTTTATAATTGTATTTTTTATTTGACATAATAGACTAAAAACACCAGGAAATCAGCCCCAAGTGATTTTAATTTGATAAATCTGTTCCCAAGTATTCCCACGCTTGATAGAGAAATGTGATCGTAATTATGTTCCAGCCCCCCGACCATCCACACCAAAACAATCATCGCACGGCTGAATCTCGTTGACAATCCCTACTTCAAGTTGTGTATTTATGGTATTTTATGTATTGCTTTGGAATTAACTTCAATGTTGGTCCGTTATAGTTTGTTAAAGACCTTACAGAAATGAAATATCAAAATGTAGATCCATCCCATCTTTGCTAAACACAGTATCAGTCAAAAGTTTGGACACACCCACTCATTCAAGGGTTTTTCTTTATTTTTACTATTTTCTACATTGTAGAATAATCGATAAGACATCAAAACTATGAAATAACACATGTGGAATAAAGTAGTAACCCAAAACATGTTTTATATTTGAGATTCTTCAAAGTAGCCACCATTTGCCTTGATGACAGCTATGCACACTCTTGGCATTCTCTCAACTAGCTTCACCTGTAATGCTTTTCCAAGAGTCTTGAAGGAGTTCCTACATATGCTGAGCACTTGTTGGCTACATTTCCTTCACTCTGCAGTCCAACTCATCCCAAACCATCTCAATTGGATTGAAGTCAGGTGATTGTGGAGGCCAGGTCATCTGATGCAGCACTCCATCACTCTACTTCTTGGTCAAATAGCCCTTACACAGCCTGGAGGTTTTGGATCATTGTCCTGTTGAAAAACAAATGATAGTCCCACTAAGTGCAAACCAGATGGGATGGCGTATCACTGCAGAATGCTGTTGTAGCCATGCTGGTTAAGTGTAACTTGAATTCTAAATAAATCACAGACGGTGTCACCAGCAACGCACCCCAACACCGTCACATCTCTTCCTCTATGCTTCAAAGTGGGAATCACACATTCGGAGATCATCTGTTCACCCACTTTGCGTCTCACAAAGACATGGCTGTTGGCACCAAAAATCTCCAATTTGGACTCATCAGACCAAAGGACAGATTTCCACTGGTCTAATATCCATTGCTCATGTTTCTTTGCCCAAGCATGTCTCCTCTTCTTATTGGTGTCATTCAGTAGTGGTTTCTTTGCAGCAATTTGACCATGAAGGCCTGTTCATGCAATTTCCTCTGCGTGAACAGAGGATGTTGAGATGTGTCTGTTACTTGAACTCTGTGAAGTATTTATTTGGGCTGCAATTTCTGAGGCTGGTAACTCTAATGAACTGATCCTCTGCAGCAGAGGTAACTCTGGGTCTTCTTTTCCTGTGGCAGTCCTCATGAGAGCCAGTTTCTTCCTAGTGCTTGATGGTTTTTACGATTGCTCATTGAAGAAACTTTCAAAGTCTTTAAATTTTCCGCATTGACCTTCATGTCTTAAAAGTTAATTTGTGGAATTTCTTTCCTTCTTAATGTGTTTGAGCCAATCAGTTGTGTTGTGACAAGGTAGGAGGGGTATACAGAAGATAGCCCTATCTGGTAAAATACCAAGTCCATATTATGGCAAGAACAGCTCAAATAAGAAAAGATAAACTACAGTCCATCATTAATTTAAAACCTCTACAGGATCGGTGTCCCCTCTGCAGGACGGTTGAGCTAACGTAGGCTAATGTGATTAGCATGTTGTAAGCAGGTTGTAAGTAACAAGAACAATTCCCAGGACATGATATGGGCAGAAAGCTTAAATTCTTGTTAATCTAACTGCACTGTCCAATTTACAGTAGCTATTACAGTGGAAAAAAATACCATGCTTTTGTTTGAGTGCACAGTTATGAACTTGAAATATATTAATAAACCAATTAGGCACAGATATGCAATGGTTCATTGAATCGTGCATGTTTTTTTATTTGTATTATCTTTTACCAGATCTAATGTGTTATATTATCCTACATTCAATTTATATTTCCACAAACTTCAAAGTTTTTCCTTTCAAATAGTATCAAGAATATGCATATCCTTGCTTCAGCTAAAGAGCTACAGGCTGTTAGATTTGGGTACTTTCTCTAAAGTGTCCTATCCTTGTTTTTTATTTAACCTTTATTTAACTAGGCAAGTTAGTTAAGAACAATTTCTTATTTTCAATCACTGCCTAGGAACAGTGTGTTAACTGCCAGGGCAGAACAACAGATTTGTACCTTGTCAACTCAGGGATTTGAGCTTGCAACCTTCCGGTTAATAGTCCAACACTCTAACCACTAGGCTACCCTGTCGCCCCAACAAGGCACACCTGTTAATTTTAATGCATTCCAGGTTAGCATGAGGTTAGCATAAAACTTTTAGAGAAAGACTCGTTTTGTTCTCTTTTCTCTCTGTTCTATTTTACTGGAAGCGAAGCACCTCATGAAGCTGGTTGAGAGAATGCCAAGAGTGTGCAAAGCTGTCATCAAGGCAAAGGGTGGCTACTTTGAAGTATCAAATTCATCAATCAATTTTATTTATAAAGCCCTTTGTACATCAGCTGATGTCACAAAGTGTTATACAGAAACCCAGCCTAAAACCCCAAACAGCAAGCAATGCAGATGTAGAAGCACAGTGGCTAGGAACAACTCCATAGAAAGGCAGAAACCTAGAGAGGAACCAGGCTCTGAGGGGTGGCCAGTCCTCTTCTGTCTGTGCCGGGTGGCGATTATAACAGTGCATGGCCAAGATGTTCAAGCGTTTATAGATGACCAGCAGGGTCAATTAATAATAATAATCACAGTGGTTGTAGAAGGTGCAACAGGTCAGCAACTCAAGAGTAAATGTCATTTGGCTTTTCAAAGCAGAGCTTTCAGAGTTAGTGACAGCAGGTGCGCTAGAGAGAGAGGGAGTTGAAAACAGCAGTTCCGGGACAAGGTAGCACACCTGGTGAACAGGTCAGGGTTCCATAGCCGCAGGCAGAACAGTTGAAACTCGAGCAGCAGCATGACCAGTTGAACTGGTGACAGCAAGGAGTCATCAGGCCAGGTAGTCCTGAGGCATGGTCCCAGGGCTCAGGTCCTCCAGGAGGAGAGGGAGAGAGATAGAATTAGAGGGAGCATACTTAAATTTACACAGGACAACAGATAAGACAAGAGAAATACTCCACACATAACAGACTGACACAAACTATTGCAGCATAAATACTGGAGGCTGAGACAGGAGAGATCGGGAGACATTGTGGTCCCGTCTAAACAATACCCCCGGACAGGGCCAACCAGGAAGGATATAACTCCACCCACTTTGCCAACACACAGCCCCCACATCACTAGAGTGATATCTTCAAACCACCAATTTACTACCCTGTGACAAGGCTGAGTATAGCCCACAAAGATCTCCCCCACGGCACGAACCCGAGGGGGGCGCCAAACCCAATCTCAAAAATAAAATATAGTTTGATTTGTTTAACACTTTTTTGGTTACTACATGATTCCATATGTGTTATTTCATAGTTTTGATGTGTTCACTATTATTTTACAATGTAGAAAATAGTTAAAATAAAGAAAAATCCTGGAAAGGGTCCAAACCTTTGACTGGTACTGTTTGTTAACTTGAACTTGTTTGCATTCAGCATTGTTCTAAGTAATTGCATGGCTTCAATGTGGAAATATATACATAGAATTCATACTGATATAGGGGCTAGACCTATTGTAAATTGCATTATAGCTGAGCATGAACATGCCAAACCTTGTCAATAAGCAAGATAGCGTTCATTATTGATAAGGCCTACAAAAAGAGTGAATAATTTGAATCAAATTCTAAACAATACAACTTGTTTGAAATAGGCTCTGTCTAAATCCATTTACAGGCACCATTTCTCCCTGTGGGCATCTAATATTAAAACAACAGAGGATTTTAAGCATGGCTAAAATAGTGTAGGCCTGCCTACAATACATACTGTAGATAAAAAGGGAATGCCAGGTCACTGTTTTGCTCCTCTAAAACTTGATCATTAATAAAGCTTCGATGATTAAGATTTATTTCCAAGCTGTCTCAAGAGCCAAACCCTTTTGTCGATGGTCTTGAATAGCCTATACTTGATTTTATTGGACAGGACAAAAAGAAAACAGCCTTCATTGAGAAGAGGGGAGGCTATGCTCGGTTTTTAATAAAATAATACGAAGTGGGAAAAAAACATGCATTTTTGAATGTTTCTAAATACGAAGTATACAAGCTCCAAAAGCACAATATTATTGTTCCATGTGCATATGCTAGTGTGCGTCATGGCTGGATAGGCTGCGTTTCCGCTGTCAAAATTAATGCCATAACCAACCATGTTACCTCTAAAACCAGCTTTTGGTTGATTTTAAATACCCCTACCAGCGCTGCCTGAAATTAGCACGTTGGAAAATGTTTTTAAGGACACACCTCAAATATACTGAACAACAAAAATAAACGCAAGTGTATTACTCGCGAATCTCCTACCCCACATTATGATAATCAAAGCAATTGTTTGACGGTGGTCAAATAGTTTTTTGTGTAGTGTGTCGAACAGATTGTGGCATCGGTTCAAATCTCACAAGTTTTTACCCCCCTTTGAAATGTAGAATTACATTTATTGTGTTAGTGTTTTGAGAAGTGCAGCCTAAACCTTGTAAATTACGATTACATAATGAGGAGCTTCTTGTTGGGAGTCCCTTTTGCAAACAACACATAGGCTACTGGCACTGTTACATAAATAATTGTCATTACTAGAGGCTATATTATACTTAACAAAAATATAAACGCAACATGTAAAGTGTTGGTCCCATGTTTCATGAGCTGAAATGAAAGATCCCAGAAATGTTCCATGTGCACAAAAAGCGGATTTCTCTCAAATGTTGTGCACAAATTTGTTTACATCCCTGTTAGTGAGCATTTCTCATTTGCCAAGATAATCCATCCACCTGACAGGTATGGCATATCAAGAAGCTGATTAAATAGCATGATCATCACACAGGTGCACCTTGTGCTAGGCCTTTAAAAGGCCACTCTAAAATGTGCAGTTTTGTCACACAACACAATGCCACAACACTGCAAGAACGTCCAGCAGAGCTATTGCCAGAGAATTGAATGCTCATTTCTCTGCCATAAGCAGTACGTCCAACCGGCCTCACAACCGCAGGCCACGTGTAATCACGCCAGCCCAGGACCTCCACATCCATCTTCTTCACCTGCGGATTGTCTGAGACTAGCCATCTGGACAGCTGATGAAATTGAGGAGTATTTCTGTCTGTAATAAAGGCCTTTCGTGGGGATAAACTAATTCTGATTGGCTGGGCCTGGCTCCCCAGTGGGTGAGCCTGTGCCCTCCCAAGCTCACCCATGTTAGGGCCTAATTCATCTATTTCAATTGATTAATTTCCTTATATTAACTGTAACTCAGTCAAATCGTTAAAATTGTTGCATACTGCCTTTATGTTTTTGTTCAGTATATTTCCAACCTTCCCATCTGGGCGCAAGCGAGCTGAGACAGGTAAATTGCCCATCCTTGCGCAACAGTTTGAAAATAGCAGAGCGCTGACTTTACAGGTTGAAATTGCAAACAAACGGCCGTTTGACACTAACGCAGCCTTATCGCCAACTGAAAATAGAGCCCTGAATGTCATATTGCTCAGTGTTTGAGAATTAGTTACTTATTATATCTCGATGTGTGCCCAATGCTGCCCCTCATCCATGATTCTCTGCTGGGCGTCCAATATCAAGTATGTCGAGTGTGGTCTCAATCAAATGATCCATAGCCTATACTATAGGCTATAGGTCTAGGCTATACCAAGAGCATGCTCAGAAAAGCACAGAGCAAAGTTATATTTTTAAGAAAATGTACTTCCTTCCCTTATATTTTGCACTGCTGAGATGATGTATATTAAACACTGCTACACTGCATTACACACTGCAATGGATAGGCTATCAGAAATATTGAGCCCTGGCCAAAAAAAGGCAATATCTGTGTGTGAGGACTATACCTTCCTGTTCAGTTTGAGAGGGAGAGCACGCAGATGAGAAGGAGGACCTGAGGTAAACTTGCTACTGCTATAATTGATTTGAAAAAAAACAATATGTTTCATTGCCCATAATGAAGCTATTTATATGGCTCACAATAAGCCATATTTGAGTAATTTACATACCTTACGTTCAGTGGCGAGTTTTAGCACGTAAATCTTGCTGGGGCAAATAAAAAATAATGCATGCCAGCAAAGCCACTACACAACACAACACTAAATAATACATTAATTGCACTATAACGGTGACAATCCGTGCCCACAAACTGTTAAGGCCTACATAAAGCTGTCCCAACAGTAGAGTCCCAACAGCAGTCCCAACACTTTACCACTGCTGCATCCACCGAGAGGCTCTTGCTGCGAAGGGAATGCCTGACAGCTTGAAAGACATTTTGGACATGACAGTGAAAATGGTTAACTTTGTTTTGCATAGTATTTTCTGCACTATGCAATGACATGGGCAGCAACCATGTTATTTACAACATACAGAAGTGCGTTGGTTTTATCAAGGGGCAAAGTACATTACACATTACATTTTTTAAACAAAAATTACAAAAAAAATTCTCCCTAATTTTGTGGTGTCCAATCGATAGTAGTTACTGTCTTGTTTCATTGCTGCAACTCCCATACGGACTTGGGAGAGGAGAAGGTTGAGAGCAATGCATCCTCTGAAACACAAACCAACCAAGCTGCACTGTTTCTTGACACAATGCACATCCAACCTGGAAGCCAGCCACACCAATGTGTCAGAGGAAACACCGTGCGCCTAGCGACATGGTCAGCGGGCGCTGCGCCCGGCCTGCCACGGGAGTCGCTGGTGTGTGATGGGACAAGGATATCCCTGCCGGCCAAGCCCTCCCTAACCCGGACAACGCTGTGTGTGCCACCCCATGGGCCTCCCAGTTGCATCTGGCTGCGACAGAGCCTGGGCTTGAACCCAGAATCTCTGGTGACACAGCTAGCACTGTGGTGCAGTGCCTTGGACCACTGCGCCACCTGGGAGGCCCCATATTTTTAAAATACATTTTTTAAACTTTTTTTAAAATTGAGAGACGAGCTTAAAGTTTTCTTTACTGACCATAATTTTCACTTGTCTGACCGCTTGCATGATTACGTGTTTCTCACACGACTGGCCTATCTGGGTGATGTTTTTTCTTGCCTGAATGATCTGAATCTAGGATTAAAGGATTAAAGGCACTCTCCGCAACTATATTCAATGTGCGGGACAAAATTGAGGCTATGATTAAGAAGTTGGAGCTCTTCTCTGTCTGCATTAACAAGTACAACACACAGGTCTTTCCATCATTGTATGATTTTTTGTTTGCAAATTAACTCAAGCTTACTGACAATGTCAAATGTGATATAGTGACGCACCTGAGTGAGTTGGGTGCGCAATTACGCAGGTACTTTCCCAAAACAGATGACACAAACAACTGGATTCGTTATGCCTTTCATGCTCTGCCTCCAGTCCACTTACAGATATCTGAACAAGAGAGCCTCATCGAAATTACAACAAGCAGTTCTGTGAAAATAGAATTTAATCGGAAGCCACTGACAGATTTCTGGATTGGGCTACGCACAGAGTTTACTGCCTTGGCAAATCGCGCTGTTAAGACACTGATGTCTTTTGCAACCACTTACCTATGTAAGAGTGGATTCTCGGCCCTCACTAGCATGAAAACTAAATACAGGCACAGACTGTGTGTGGAAAATGATTTAAGACTGAGACTCTCTCCAATACAACCCAACATTGCAGAGTTATGTGCATCCTCTGAAGCATACCCTTCTCATTAACCTGTGGTGAGTTATTCACAATTTCCGATGAACAAATAATGTTTTATATGAAAGTTGGTTAAGTATTGATTATTATAATATTATTATTTGTGCCCTGGTCCTATAAGAGCTCTTTGTCACGTCACGTGAGCTGGGTTGTGACAAAAACTCACACTCATTCTCGTGTTTAATAAATGTATCGTATAGTGTGTGTGTGACAAGCTTACAATAATGGCAAAAAGCAACATTTGAGAGTACGCTGACCCTGGCACTAGATGGGGTATGCAGCTGGAGGTTGAATGTTTGAAGGGGTACGGGACTATGAAATGTTTGGGAACCTCAGATTTAGGCTATATATTGTTATTATTTCAAGGCTATAGCCTGCCATTATCAGGTATCAAGGTAAGACCCAGATGTAGACCGTGTCAAAGTAACCATGTTCATTACAGAACAGGGGCAAAGGTACAAGACGGCAGGCAGGCAGGCTCAGGGGCAGGCAGAGTGGTCAGGCGGATGGGTACAGGGCCAGGATGGGACTAGACGAGGAAAGAGAGACTGGGGAAAACCAGGGGCTGACACAAAAACGCTGGTTGGCTTAACAAAAAGACGAACTGACAACATACAAACAGAGAACACAGGTATAAATACACAGGGGATAATGGGGAAGATGGGCGACACCTGGAGGGGGATGGAGACAATCACAAAGACAGGTGAAACAGATCAGGGTGTGACAGCCATTTAAGAAAGAAATTGTGAAGCATTTGTAACACTTGCAGGAGCGCTCAGCATTTCAACGCATATCACCAACATCACTTCAACTACAAACCTATACATTTTTCATTTACGATGTATAAAATGACATTTAAAAAAATTATTACTTAGAATTAAGTAATAACTAAATGAAAAATGTATTTTTAGGCTACAACCTTTTTAATTAAATTTTAGAAACACAAGTTTGGCCATTGCATTGAGATATGCATGCCTAGTTTGTTAATTTAGCCTAGCAGATGCTCTTATATCCCCATGCACTAGCTAATCAGTCAACATAAATCTATTTTGTAACAACAATATCATGGAATAAAATAGAATCAATTAGAAAATGGACGTTTCCCAAATGAAAAAAAAGTTACAAGTGCATATAGGCCTACCCGATGATATGCGACTGCTGTGTTAAAATATGAATGGCTTTTTCTCCAATTCATTGATGATCAGATACTTCAATTGTAACTGGTTCTGTTGCGCTCCATTTTTCCAGTTGATAGACAACTTTAGCACTGTTCCAAACTTAGACGATCCTCTTTTTCAACAATTGCCTGTATAGAAATCAAAACCTCTCTGGTGCTGCAGCATGCAAATATTCTACTTGTCTCCAGTGATGTAAAATTATGTAGAATTGGATGAAATGCGTTTATAAAAGGCTTATTTTTTTATGGATTCATACAGTGCTTTTATTATAATGGAGATCTTTTCACCCCTACCCTTGTCTGCAGTGGAATGTGAATCCACAATCTTATGGCTACTTGCCATGTAATGCTTACAAAATTAGGAACATTTTCTAAAACTGCATATCTAAAGGCTCTGGTCTGTCCTAGGAGTTAGGGTAAAGTGTAGGCATGTTCTCTGCTATCCACTTTGTTTTAATTACTAATTAGGGTATATGGAAGGGTCACTTGTTTTTTTGTTCAAGCATTCATGGAGGGTAGGGTAAAAATATATTGTACTGAATGGAGGGCCATCCATTTTCATTTCAGAAAGGTCAAATTTTTCCAAGTATTCCTCACTATAAATAACTTACAGTCCCGGGTGCTGAAAAAAATATATTTTTGCCCTCACTACAGATGCTATATTGGTCCGCTAATACAGCACTATTAAATGACGAGTGCACTACTTTTGCCCCCAATAAGTATTTGTAAGAATATGAGTTATTTAAACAGCATACATGTACAACTGGACAACCTGGTTTCTGCATCTTAGAAAATGTCAGTACTCTTAGATAGATGGATATGTTTTGCCAATACTGTTTTGTCATTACGTAGGCCTATAATAGCCGCAAAGACACTTTATTTGCAGGTGTGAATAGGTCTTTAGTATTTGATACCACTTACTTTAAGCTTTTCAAATAAGGTTCCAAGTTTATTGCAACTGGTACATAAATGCTTGCTATGACTGGTTACGTCTAGTCTATGACACCAGGCTGTGCTATAATGTATCCTCAAATAAATACATTTGTTCCAGTAATCGGAAGAAATTATACTTTTTGATACATTTAACCATATCAATGCAACTTTGTTGCATTTCTTTGGTTTGGGTACTTGGGGGCGTGTCGTTCCATCGTTTCGGTTTGATTGGTTTAAATAGTATGTCATAACATACCCGCCCCTCTTCCCTAGAACTAGGAGATAGGGAAGTTGTCTGACAATAATTAGCCAGCAGAAATACTTTTTAGGTCACGAGAAAATAGATATGAAGTTCTTAAATAGGTGTGGTGCATAGGCGTAGTGTATAGGTGTAGTATAAGTTACATTTACATATCCTACACTTCCCACAGGATATAAAAAAACTAGAAGTCGCCTTCTAAGCTTGGTGAGTGTCAAAGAATTCTAGCGTGCTAACGTTAGCTTGCTTGCTAACCTCGCTAGCTAGCAATTCCGCTGCGAGTTTGCTAATTGCTCGTTCCTTTAATTTGTGTATTAATCTATATTCCACTGACAGCTAGCTGCCTAACGTTAGTTATCCTGACTGTTAGCTTGCAAGAAAGCCAACTAACAGCTAACGTTAGCAACTGTCTGACAATTGTAGAGTAGCTAGCCAAAAGAAGAGTAGCTAGCTATCCAACATCAGCACAAACGAATCCTTAATAAACCCATTGGCACGGTCTATTGAGTGACACACCGGATATTACTTTGGATAAGCATTTATGACCCATATAATAGTTTCCCTGTGGCTATAGGTGGGAACTAGCCCAGTAACGTTACTGATCGACACCTGCATTCTAACTCAATATCTGCATTAGATTTTTACCCAGTTGATTGCGAGGATCTGATCATTCTGTTTCCTATTATCTGACCACGAGTTATGTAACTGACAATGTGGCCTACAGGGATGCATAGTGTCATTGTCAGGATAGGAATTGATCTGTTAGTTACCATGGAGTACTGTTAAGTGTAACAACATCACTTAAAATGTGAATCTTTCAGTGAAGGAAAAGGCCAAGTTGCAGAGCTCTTGCTGTCATGATGATCTGTCAGACCTGTAGTTTCTTAATATCAAAGCAGTGTATTGATGTAATAGCTCATCATTTATCAATTTTATCCAAAGGGAACGACGTGCCTTCTACGCTACAACCAGACTCATCTCCTTGTCACTATGCCGTTCCCCTTTGGGAAGTCTCAGAAGAACCCTGCGGAGATTGTGAAGAGTCTGAAGGAGAACGTAGCTTACTTGGAAAAGCTGGATGCGGCAGAAAGCAAAAAATGTGAAAAGGTCAGGCGATACCTGTGGACTGCTGTTTTGAGAGCATAGTAGAAATTGTCTCTGGGCATTTGTTGGTTAAAGTTGGTCTTTCACATATGAGCATCCAGACTGCAACTTCATATAGCAATGTTGTGAGTCATTGGATGTGTCCGAAAAGGCACCCTAATCCCTACATAATGTGCTACTTTTGACCAGAGACTCATATGGGTTCTGGTTAAAAGTAATTCAATATATTATAGGGCATAGTGCCCTTTCAGGCTTTATTAACTAAGTGCTGTTCCCTCATATTTTCTTGTCTCCAGGTTGCAGAGGAGGTGTCTAAGAACCTATCATCTCTGAAAGAGGTGCTGTGTGGTTCAGGGGACAAGGAGCCCCAAACGGAGGCTGTGGCCCAACTTGCCCAGGAGCTGTACAACACCAACCTCCTCATTGCTCTCATTGCAAACCTGCAGAGGATTGATTTTGAGGTAGGGAAATGTTCTAGCCATTCGTTTTATACTGGGGGTGAAATTGATTTTTCATGCTAGAGTAGTGGATAGTTAAAATCAATACAGAAGAGGGAGGAGTATAAATACAATGTGATCACACACACCACTGTTTGATTGTAGCGTTTGAGAGGTCCACTCACAGAATATTTCTGCTCCACAGTGCTTTAGTCCTACACCCAAATGCAGAGGGACTTGGGGAGCCACAAGATTCTGTGTGTGGGCCTCTCATACCTTTATCAGCTTTTTTGGGGGGGATGTGCATACCACCCTCCTTCCTTGATTGTAATGTTTCTCATGTAATGTTTCTCATGTAATGTTTCTCATGTAATGTTTCTCATTGTTGTCCTCCAGGGAAAGAAGGATGTGGTGCATCTGTTCAGCAACATTGTGCGGCGCCAGATTGGCACCCGTACACCCACGGTTGAGTATATCTCCTCACACCCACAGATCCTCTTCATGCTGCTGAAAGGGTGAGTCTCAAAGCTGCCCATCTGCCATCTGTTAGATCAGCTAGATAAGCAAGAAGCATGGATTTATATTTTTTTTGTTAGGTATGTACCCATTAAGTGACATTGTAGGCTCTTAACGCACTTGTTTGTTCATTTACAGACCCCCATGCATACAACCTCAACATATACTATATGAATAATTCTTAATCCCCAACAAAACACACCCACACAGTAGTGTTGAGTTGTGGCATGAATCCCAACTTTGCAGGTACGAGAGTGCAGAGGTGGCTCTGAACTGTGGGGTGATGTTAAGGGAGAGCCTGCGTCATGAGCCCCTGGCACGCACAATTCTCTTCTCGGAGGAATTCTACTGCTTCTTCCGCTATGTAGAGTTCTCCACCTTCGACATCGCCTCAGACGCTTTCGCTTCGTTCAAGGTAAATTGCTGCTGTTCTCATGGCTGTATGTCCTGTGTGTTTAGCGCTTAATATAAAGACAGCCTTGTCTGAGCCAGAATGGCCCATAGGGCAGGAATGTATCTCCTGTTTCTGTAGTGTGAAGCAGCTTGATGTACTGTGTACATCCCCTGTGCTTAGTATGTTATGTAATATCCTGATCTTTTCTCTCAAATGTGTTGCTAGGATCTTCTCACAAGACACAAGATTATGTGTGCAGATTTTCTGGAGACCAATTATGACCGGGTGTTTACAGAATATGAGAAGCTACTGCATTCCGAGAATTATGTCACCAAACGGCAGTCCCTAAAGGTACTTTCTGTTATCACTGTCACCAAACCCAACATTTTAAGTTAGTTTTGACCTCACGTGATTCATTGATGAATTTCTTCTGTCACAGAAATACAGTGCATTTGAAAGTATTCAGACCTCTTCACTTTTTTCACATGTTGTTACAGCCTTATTCTAAAATTGATTAAATTGTTTTTCCCCTCATCAATCTACACACAATACACCATAAAGACAAAAAAAAAGTTATGTTTGCAAATGAAAAAAAAAAAAAAAAAAGGCAATATTTCATTTCCGTAAGTATTCAGACCTTTACTCAGTACTTTGTTGAAGCACCATTGGCAGCGATTACATAGTCGATTCTCCTTACGTATAACACTACAAGCTTGGCACACCTGTATTTGGAGAGTATCTCCCATTCTATGCAGATCCTCTCACACTCTGTTAGATTGGATGGCCAGTGTCGCTGCACAGCTATTTTCAGGTCTCTCCAGAGATGTTCAATCAGGTTTAAGTCCGGGCTCTGGCAGGGCCACTCAAGGACATTCAGAGACTTTTCCAGAAGCCACTCCTGCGTTGTGTTGGCTGTGTGCTTAGGGTCGTTGTCCTGTTGGAAGGTGAACCTTCGCCCCAGTCTGAGGTCCTGAGCACTCTGGAGCAAGTTTTCATCAAGGATCTCCCTGTACTTTGCTCTGTTCATCTTTCCCTCGATCTTGATTAGTCTCCCAGTCTCTGCTTGTGCATTTTACTGAGGAGTGGCTTCCATCTGCCCCCTCTACCACAAAGGCATGATTGGTGGAGTGCTGCAGAGATGGTTGTCCTTCTGGAAGGTTCTCCAATCTCCACAGAGGAACTCTGGAGCTCTCGCAGAGTGAACATCAGGTTATTGGTCACCTCACTGACCAAGGCCCTTCTCCTCCGATTGCTCAGTTTGCCGGGCGGCCAGCTCTAGGAAGAGTCTTGGTGGTTGCGAACTTGTTCCATTTAAGAATGATGGAGGCCGCTATGTTCTTGGTGATCTTGAATGCTGCAGAAATGTTTTGGTACCCTTCCCCATATCTGTGCCTCGACACAATCCTGTCTCTCAGCTCTACGGACAATTCCTTCAACCTCATGGCTTGGTTTTTACTCTGACATGCACTGTCAACTGTGGGGCTTTTATATAGACCGGTGTGTGCCTTTCCAAGTCCTGTCCAATCAAGTTTAGAACATCTCAAGGATGATCAATGGAAACAGGATGCACTGGAGATAAATTTAGTCTCATGGTTTTGAATAATTAATAAGGTGTTTAATTAACAAGGTCTCATAGGTTTGAATAATAAATAAGGTGTTTCTGTTTTATTTTTAATACATTTGCAAGAATTCTAAAAACCTGTTCACTTTGTTATGTGGTATTCTGTGTAGATTGATGGAAAAAAATAATTGAATCAATTTTAGAATACGGCTGTAACAAAATGTGTAAAAAGTGAAGGTCTGAATACTTTTAGAATGCACTGTATCTTCCTAACTTATCCTAAAAACAATTATGTTTTGCAGCTCCTGGGAGAGCTTCTTCTGGACAGACACAACTTCACTGTGATGACCAAATACATCAGCCGGGCTGAGAACTTGAAGCTGATGATGAACATGCTGAGAGACAACAGCCGCAACATCCAGTTTGAGGCCTTCCATGTCTTCAAGGTGTGTAGACATGTTGTGTTCTTGGAGGGTGCAGGCTGAGTGTGCAGATTCTGGCCTCATTCTCAGCCTGTCCTATTTTCCACCGTTTTGGGTTACTTCATCTAAAATACATGTTATTAACATTTACATCCCCTCATCTACAATTCTGTCTTTATAGAGGATGCATAAATATTCATGCCTTTAAATACTTCATTATAACTTAATACGGTTGTAGTATTGTATTTTGTTAAGGAATTAACCAATTAGCATATACGGAGTGTACAAAACATTAACACCTTCCTTGAGTTGCACCCCACATTTGCCCTCAGAAAAGCCTCAATTTGTCAGGGCATGGACTCTACAAGGTGTTGAAACTGTTCCAAACGGATGCTGGACCATGTTGACTTCAATGCAGTTGTCAAGTTGGCTGGATGTCCTTTGGGTGGTGGACCATTCTTGATACACACAGGAAACTGTTGAGCGTAGAAAAACCCAGCAGTGTTTGTTCTTGACACAAACTAGTGCACCTGGCACCTACTACCAAACCCTGTTCAAAGGCACTTAAATATTTTGTCTTGCCCATTCACCCTCTGAATGGCACACATACACAATCCATGTCTTAATTGACTAAAAATCCTTCTTTGGGGGGGGGGGATCACGTGACCTTTGAACGAGATGGCCGCGTGAACTAAGAGCTTCGCACAAGTAGTTTCCAATTCCTAATCTTACCTCCACTTCAAGTTTAAACTCCTTTAGCTTTAGTAAAAAAGTCATGGTGGCTACAAAAGGCGACACTACAGGTGACATTTTTACCCCAGACTCGAGCATTAGCGACGGAAAAAGCCTCCAAGAAGAAGCTAGCTTCAGAAAAAGCTTGTGCCATTAGCCAGGAGCAAGAGGACCCATTCCCCCCCGAGGCCCAATGATTGCCAACCTCGCACTCTGTCGAAGACATCCTTTCTGAATTGAGATCCCAACGTACAGAACTCAACATTAAATTAGATGCCATTAACTCAGCTCAGTGCGATAGGGGGCAGGGTGACAATCCTGGAAAACGCTTTGCCTGACATCAACAAGAACCATAAACGCGGGGCGCCTGGAGGAGGCAGAGGGGCGAATCCTATCCATGGAAAACTTTTTGCAGATGCCATGGAAACAATAGCATGTGCTTAAAAGAAAATAAAGCATCTGGAAGAGAAAACAGAGGACTTGGAAAACAGGGGGCGAAGGAATAAGGGAAACATGCCACTGATCCGCTTCCTGCAAGACAATCTTCCCGAGTGACTCCATCTGTCCACCAACAGGCCCATAGAACTCGAGAGCTCACCGATCACTGAGGCCCCCACCAGCCAGACAACCTCCGCGCCCAATCGCCATACGTTTCCTGAGATTCACCGACAAGGAACGAGTCCTACAGGCAGTGAAAATCAACACAATCACAGTGGGAAACGTCAAACTCACTTTACACCAGGACCTGTCAGCTGGAATACGCCGAAAGCGCCGTGAGTTTGACGAGGTGGAGAAATACTCCATTGACCGAGGCATCTTCAGGGGATTCAAATACACAAACGAGCTCAGGATTCTTCACCAAGGAGCCCTGCAACACTTCAAAACTTCTGAAGAGGCAAAATGTTTTTTGAAAGACAATCCTGGTCAATGAGAAACGGACCAATGCCTAAATGTGATTAATGCTATTACTAAAGGAGATAAGACTACATATAGCCGATATCCAAAGACCCACCCGCCCTGCTAAATGTCATTATAGCCGTCCAATTGATATTTATTTTCCTTTCGCTGAGAGGGATAGGCTCTATAGCCTAACCTAGGCCTACTAACGTTTCAGCCTACTTTTATTTCCCCCTTTCTTTTGTCGCTATTATTATGTCCCTTGGGGAGGTATATGTAGGCTGGGCTATTGATTTTATTTTCTCCCTCATTTAATGTGGTCTGGACGGGGGGCTGCGTTGTCATTTACTCAATGTGGGGCGGAGAGGAGAGGGTGAAGCATTTCTTTGCTAGGGAGAGGAAGACGCTGTGCGTTACTAACTGTTCCTGTTTTTTCGGAACACAGAATTGAGACTGAGCTGGGGTGGGGGGGGGGGGGGGTGGTGTGTAATAGATCCAACGGGGATGTGTTGAGTTGTTTGGGAACTCGGCTGGGGTGCTAAGAGATTGTTATTTTATGTACACCATATATTTTCCTTTTATGTGAACGCAGCTGTAACTATTATCCACTTTTACTAAAGTTTGATGACGATGACTAGTACCTTAAATCTATTGACATGGAACTGCCATGGTCTCGGTCATGCAATAAAATGGAAAAAGATACTATGTGCTCTAAAAACGCCTCTGTGATGCCGAACATGCCAGACTCTGCAGAGCTTGGGTGGGACAGGTGTATTTCTCATCTTTCAAATCAAACAGTAGAGGTACAGCCATACTTATCCATAAGAATGTTCCATTCGTAATTGACAAAAACATATCTGATCCGGAGGGGAAATTTATTTTGATAACTGGGTCACTGTATGGTCAACCAATTACTATCTTAAATATATATGCCCCTAACACACACACTCCTGCTTTCATGTCAAAAATGATAACCCTGTTCAATGAGCATTGTGTCTCCTTTGGCGTGGTGGCCGGAGATTTTAATTGTACCCTTAACCCAAACCTAGACAAATCATCTCAAGTCCCCACCACAAATCCTAGATCTGCAAAGATGTTGAACTCTCTTACTAAAGAGATGGGACTGATGGGTATCTGGAGAGAGACTAATAGCTCATCTATGGACTATACATACTACTCTAATGTCCATAACACCAACTCCCGTATAGATTACATTTTTATCCCAAAGAGTTGAATAAATTCATCCACGTGTGCAATCGGACCCAAAGCACTTTCAGATCACGCCTTTGTCCACCTCCGCTTTGACCTCTGCAAAAACATCCCGAGGTCAAAGAGCTGGAAATTCAACACCTTCCATGTTATCAAACAAAGCGTTCCATACATTGGTAACTACATGGATAGACAACTACACACAAGACAACAAAGATTCTCCTGTTTCTCCGGCCACAATATGGGACGCTGCTAAAGCCACACTAAGAGGTCATCTAATTGCATATGCTTCCTTTAAGTAAAAAGCAAAGGAAGCACATAGGCTCGATCTCGAGAGGGAGCTGGAATGCTGTGAAAAAGTACATTAACAATCCCCAGACAGCACCTCCTGGAGTCAACTTAAAGCAGCCAAAGCCAAACTAAATTTGGACTACACTCGGCATAATGTTTTTTATTTTCTTTACTAAACAGAAATACCATGAGTATAGCAATTGGCCTAGTAGATTGCTGGCTTACCAATTAAAAAAAGAGCAATCACAGAGCGTACAATCATGGCTATCCGAACAGCAGAGGACGAGGTCACGAGGTTTACTGCAAACTATATACCTCTGAGAGAAAACACATGGAGGCAGAACTCCACTCTTTCCTAGAGGGAATCTCGCTACCTAAACTATCAGAGACCGACCAAGAAGATCTCAACTCCTGAGGATATCCTGGAGGCAATTACCTCCATGCCACCTAATAAGTCCCCAGGCCCAGATGGATTCCACAGAGAGTTCTACAATGTTTTTTGGACCCAGCTCAGCCCTAGCTTTATGCCAATGCTGGAGGATTTTTGCAAAACGGCGTTCTCCCAGACTCAATGCACACAGCTCGCATTAGTGTTGCTCAAAAAAGACAAGGACCCTCTATCCTGCTCGTCCTTCCGGCCCATAAGCTTGTTGGATTTCGAATACAAAATAATTACCAAATTGCTCGCCAAAAGACTAAACACTCTTCTTCCCAAAATAATACAAGTGGACCAAACTGGATTTATTAGTGACAGATACTCTTCTGATAACATTCACCGTCTTTTTGATATTATTGATCAAGTAAATGCACAGAAGACCCCTGTCCTGCTGGCTTCACTGGAAAAGGCGTTGGAGAGGATGGAGTGGAGCTTTCTGTTTTCAGTCTTAAAGTTCAATATGGGCCCAAATTTTATTAAATGGATCAAATCACTATACTTTCATCTAAATGCCATGGTGACTACTAACTAACGGAACTCTGACAGATTCCCTCTGGAACGGGGCATAAGACAGGGGTGCTCGCTGTCCCCCTTGCTCTACTTGTTGGGGGCGGAGCCGCTGGCAGAGTTGATAAGGAGCAATCCAAGTATTATGGGTGTTTCTGCAGGCGGCCTGCAGCACAAGATTTCGCTTTATGCTGATGTCTTGCTTTACATATCCAACCCTGAGAAATCCCTCCCTCCCATTTTAGACACAATTGCTCAGTATGGCAAGTTTTCAGGTTATAAGATCAATTTTAACATCCACTGGCTCAATATTACACTCACCAGCTCTATGAAGACACTGGAAAGGACACAATGGAAGACGCAGGGGTTTCAATACCTTGGGGTCTTCATAACACCAGATCTAAATAGCCTTTTCAAGGAAAATTATCTCCCACTCCATGATTGAATCAAGAACGATCTCCAAACCTGGATCTCCCTCCCAATTAGCTTAGTAGGAAGAATTAATGTAATCTGTATAAACGTCCTCCCTAGACTGAACTACTTATTTCAGATGCTCCCATGCTATCTCCCAGTTTCATTTTTCAAAACAACTAACCAAAGCATCACCAAATGTATATGTGGCAAAAAAAAACCTAGGATCAAGTTTTCCACTCTATCGAAACCTGAATCTAAGGGTGGTCTTGCCCTTCCCTCCCTTCAATTGTACTACTGGTCTGCCCAAATCCGCAACATGCTAACATGGATCACAAACAGACAAGTCAATGGGGATTCAGATAGAAGCGCAATCCTGTGGTTCATTGCGCCTAAACTCAATTATATTCATTAATAACTTTAGTGAAGTGGGCAACATAGCCAAAACCTTTGTGATTCACAGCACCCTACTAGCGTGGAGGGACTGTAAGAAATACCTGGGAATTTCCTCCCAAATATCTTCTCACTCGCCTATAGTAGGCAACCCAGACTTGCCAAAAGCCCTGAGGGATGCCAACTTTAATCTTTGGTATACTCTAGGTATCAGGACCTTTTCAGACCTATTTCATCAGAAAACTACTACACTGAAATCCTCTCGAGCTCTGCAGTGAATTCAATGTGCCAAGATCCCATAAAAAAAACAAACTTTAAATTAGACATGTAATTTCCTCATTTTACTTCCAAGAGGAGGTTTAGAACTCAGTTTGAATGAAGTTGAAACCCTTCTTGTCACAGCACAATCCATTAAAGGCAAAATATCATATCTATAGACTCCTTTCTGAGAAAGGAGGCTCCTCCTTTAATCATTTGAAAATAATTTGGGGAAAGGACCTTGGTCTGACTATCAGTGATGAGTTATGGGCGGAGGTTTGCGACAGGGTATACTGCTCCTATACTAATGAAAGAATCTATTTACACTTTTGTACAAATTTTATTTCACTCCTTTTGAGACTCCATAGAATGAAAACAGACATGTCTCCTAACTGTAAAAGATGTACCTCTGAATGTGGAACCTATATGCATGTATTTTGGAACTGTAGAGAGATTGCCAGAACCTGGCAATCTATACATACTGCTGCACAGAAAATACTAGATGTACAGTTTGATATGACCCCGTGTATCTATCTTCTTAATGCCCAGCAGAAAATTTGCTTATGACTATTACATACTTTGCTAAGAAATGTATACTTATATTGTGGGCCTCTAATACCTCTTCTAAATTTAAACTGTGGATTGACCAGATTGTTGACTTTCCCCCTCTTGAAAAGCTCACTTATGACCTCCACAAGAGACAGCCCAAGTTTGATAGACTCTGGTCTCCACTACTCAACTATATTTCAAATTGGACAGAGTGAATGGGCAGATTAGGGAAAAGAGCAGATGCATTGTGTAAGGTGCTGTAAAATCTAAAAACAAATTATTTGCTTGTCTCAGCGAAGGCTAAAAATAGCTAATAAGAACCTTGATGGTGCTGCTGCAAGTTTTATATACATATTTATTTTTTAATTGTTATGTATGTATGTGTATATATCACTTTGAGATATCAGCTGATGTACAAAGGGCTATATAAATTAATTTGATATATATATTTGTACATCAGCTGATATCTCAAAGTGCTGTACAGAAACCCAGCCTAAAACCCCAAACAGCAAACATCTTCCGTCAAGATAGAACTGCCAAAGGGGGAGGAGTTAGCCTGCAAAGTAATGTCATACTTTCCAGTTCCATACCCAAACAGTTCGAACTACTAATTCTGAAAATTACTCTCTCCAGAAATAAGTCACTCACTGTTGCCGCCTGCTACCGACCCCCTTCAGCTCCCAGCTGTGCCCTGGACACCATTTGTGAATTGATTGCCCCCATCTAGCTTCAGAGTTTGTTCTGTTAGGTGACCTAAACTGGGATATGCTTAACATCCCGGGAGTCCTACAATCTAAGCTAGATGCCCTCAATCTCACACAAATCATCAAGGAACCCACCAGGTACAACCCTAACTCTGTAAGCAAGGGCACCCTCATAGACGTCATCCTGACCACCCCTCCTGACCACCCATCAAACGACCACCCCTCATCACTGTCAAACGCTCCCTAAAACACTTCTGTGAGCAGACCTTTCTAATCGACCTGGCCCGGGTACCCTGGAAGGACATTGACCTCATCCCGTCAGTTGAGGATGCCTGGTCATTCTTTAAGAGTAACTTCCTCACCATTTTAGATAAGCATGCTCCGTTCAAAAAATGCAGAACTCAGAACAGATACAGCCCTTGGTTCACTCCAGACCTGACTGCCCTCGACCAGCACAAAAACATCCTGTGGCGGACTGCAATAGCATCGAACAGTCCCCGCGATATGCAACTGTTCAGGGAAGTCAGGAACCAATACACGCAGTCAGTCAGGAAAGCTAAGGCCAGCTTCTTCAGGCAGAAGTTTGCATCCTGTAGCTCCAACTCCAAAAGGTTCTGGGACACTGTGAAGTCCATGGAGAACAAGAGCACCTCCTCCCAGCTGCCCACTGCACTGAGGCTAGGGAACACGGTCACCACCGACAAATCCATGATTATTGAAAACTTCAACAAGCATTTCTCAACGGCTGGCCATGCCTTCCGCCTGGCTACTCCAACCTCGGCCAACAGCTCCGGCCCCCCGCAGCTCCTCGCCCAAGCCTCTCCAGGTTCTCCTTTACCCAAATCCAGATAGCAGATGTTCTGAAAGAGCTGCAAAACCTGGACCCGTATAAATCAGCTGGGCTTGACAATCTGGACCCTCTATTTCTGAAACTATCCGCCGCCATTGTCGCAACCCCTATTACCAGCCTGTTCACCTCTCTTTCATATCGTCTGAGATCCCCAAGGATTGGACAGCTGCTGCAGTCATCCCCCTTTTCAAAGGGGGAGACACCCTGGACCCAAACTGTTACAGACCTATATCCATTCTGCCTTGCCTATCTAAGGTCTTCGAAAGCCAAGTCAACAAACAGGTCACTGACCATCTCGAATCCCACCGTACCTTCTCCGCTATGCAATCTGGTTTCCGAGCCGGTCACGGGTGCACCTCAGCTACACTCAAGGTACTAAACAACATCATAACCGCCATTGATAAAAGACAGTATTGTGCAGCCGTCTTCATCGACCTTGCCAAGGCTTTCGACTCTGTCAATCACCATATTCTTATCGGCAGACTCAGTAGCCTCGGTTTTTCGGATGACTGCCTTGCCTGGTTCACCAATTACTTTGCAGACAGAGTTCAGTGTGTCAAATCGGAGGGCATGCTGTCCGGTCCTCTGGCAGTCTCTATGGGGGTGCCACAGGGTTCAATTCTCGGGCCGACTCTTTTCTCTGTATATATCAATGATGTTGCTCTTGCTGCGGGCGATTCCCTGATCCACCTCTACGCAGACGACACCATTCTATATACTTTCGGCCCGTCATTGGACACTGTGCTATCTAACCTCCAAACGAGCTTCAATGCCATACAACACTCCTTCCGTGGCCTCCAACTGCTCTTAAACGCTAGTAAAACCAAATGCATGCTTTTCAACCAATCGCTGTCTGCACCTGCATGCCCAACTAGCATCACCACACTGGATGGTTCCGACCTTGAATATGTGGACACCTATAAGTACCTAGGTGTCTGGCTAGACTGCAAACTCTCCTTCCAGACCCATATCAAACATCTCCAATCGAAAATCAAATCAAGAGTCGTCTTTCTATTCCGTAACAAAGCCTCCTTCACTCAAGCTGCCAAGCTTACCCTAGTAAAACTGACCATCCTACCGATCCTCGACTTCGTCATCTACAAAATTGCTTCCAACACTCTTCTCAGCAAACTGGATGCAGTTTATCACAGTGCCATCCGTTTTGTCACTAAAGCACCTTATACTACCCACCACTGCGACTTGTATGCTCTAGTCGGCTGGCCCTCGCTACATATTCGTCGCAAGACCCACTGGCTCCAGGTCATCTACAAGGCCATGCTAGGTAAAGCTCCGCCTTATCTCAGTTCACTGGTCACGATGGCAACACCCATCCGTAGCACGCGCTCCAGCAGGTGTATCTCACTGATCATCCCTAAAGCCAACACCTCATTCGTCCGCCTTTCGTTCCAGTACTCTGCTGCCTGTGACTGGAACGAATTGCAAAAATCGCTGAAGTTGGAGACCTTTATCTCCCTCACCAACTTCAAACATCAGCTATCTGAGCAGCTAACCGATTGCTGCAGCTGTACATAATCTATTGGTAAATAGCCCACCCATTTTCACCTACCTCATCCACAGTTTTTATTTATTTACTTTTCTGCTCTTTTGCACACCAATATCTCTACCTGTACATGATCATCGGATCATTTATCACTCCATTGTTAATCTGCAATATTGTAATTATTCGCCTACCTCCTCATGCCTTTTGCACACATTGTATATAGACTCCCCTTTTTTTGTCTACTGTGTTATTGACTTGTTAATTGTTTACTCCATGTGTTACTCTGTGTTGTCTGTTCACACTGCTATGCTTTATCTTGGCCAGGTCGCAGTTGTAAATGAGAACTTGTTCTCAACTAGCCTACCTGGTTAAATAAAGGTGAAATAAAATAAAAGCAATGCAGGTGTAGAAGCACAGTGGCTAGGAAAAACTCCCTAGAAAGGCCAAAACCTAGAGGGGAACCAGGCTATGTCGGGTGGCCAGTCCTCTTCTGGCTGTGCCGGGTGGAGATTATAACAGAACATGGCCAAGATGTTCAAATGTTCATAAATGACCAGCATGGTCAAATAATAATAATCACAGGCAGAACAGTTGAAACTGGAGCAGCAGCACAGCCAGGTGGACTGGGTACAACAAGGAGTCATGTCAGGTAGTCCTGAGGCATGGTCCTAGGGCTCAGGTCCTCCGAGAGAGAGAGCATACTTAAATTCACACAGGACACAGGATTGGACAGGAGAAGTACTCCAGATATAACTAAGTGACCCTAGCCCCCCGACACATAAACTACTGCAGCATAAATACTGGAGGCTGAGACAGGAGGGGTCAGGAGACACTGTAGCCCCATCCGATGACACCCCCGGACAGGGCCAAACAGGAAGGATATAACCCCAATCCACTTTGCCAAAGCACAGCCCCCACACCACTAGAGGGATATCTTCAACCACCAACTTACCATCCTGAGACAAGGCTGAGTATAGCCCACAAAGATCGCCGCCACGGCACAACCCAAGGGGGGCGCCAACCCAGACAGGAAGAGCACATCAGTGACTCAACCCACTCAAGTGACGCACCCCTCCGAGGGACGGTATGAAAGAGCCCTAGTATGCCAGTGACTCAGCCCCTGTAATAGGGTTAGAGGCAGAGAATCCCAGTGGAAAGAGGGGAACTGGCCAGGCAGAGACAGCAAGGGCGGTTCGTTGCTCCAGAGCCTTTCCGTTCACCTTCACACTGCTTGGCCAGACTACACTCAATCATATGACCCACTGAAGAGATGAGTCTTCAGTAAAGACTTAAAGGTTGAGACCGAGTTTGCGTCTCTCACATGGGTAGGCAGACCGTTCCATATATATGGAGCTCTATAGGAGAAAGCCCTGCCTCCAGCTGCTTGCTTAGAAATTCTAGGGACAATTAGGAGGCCTGCGTCTTCTGACCGTAGCGTACGTGTCGGTATGTACGGCAGGACCAAATCGGAGAGATAGGTAGGAGCAAGCCCATGTAATGCTTTGTAGGTTAGCAGTAAAACCTTGAAATCAGCCCTTGCCTTGACAGGAAGCCATTGTTGGGAGGCTAGCACTGGAGTAATATGATCATTTTTTTTTTTACATATAAAGTGGGGCAAAAAAGTATTTAGTCAGCCACCAATTGTGCACTGATAATCTCCCTCGATCTGTGGCTCCACGCAAGATCTCACCCCGTGGAGTCAAAATGATCACAAGAACGGTGAGGAAAAACTCCCAGAACCACACGGGGGGGGGGGCTAGTGAATGATCTGCAGAGAGCTGGGATCAAAATAACAAAGCCTACTATCAGTGACACACTATGCTGCCAGGGACTCAAATCCTGCAGTGCCAGACGTGTCCCCCTGCTTAAGCCAGTACATGTCCAGGCCCGTCTGAAGTTTGCTAGAGAGCATTTGGATGATCCAGAAGAAGATTGGGAGAATGTCATATGGTCAGATGAAACCAAAATAGAACTTTTTGGTAAAAACTCAACTCGTCGTGTTTGGAGGACAAAGAATGCTGAGTTGCATCCAAAGAACACCATACCTACTGTGAAGCATGGGGGTGGAAACATCATACTTTGGGGCTGTTTTTCTGCAAAGGGACCAGGACAACTGATCCGTGTAAAGGAAAAAGAATGAATGAATGAATGGGGCCGTGTATTGTGAGATTTTGAGTGACAACGTCCTTCCATCAGCAAGGGCATTGAAGATGAAACGTGGCTGGGTCTTTCAGCATGACAATGATCCCAAACACACCGCCCGGACAATGAAGGAGTGGCTTCGTTAGAAGCATTTCAAGGTCCTGGAGTGGCCTAGCCAGTCTCCAGATCTCATAGAAAATCTTTGGAGGGACTTGAAAGTTTGTGTTGCCCAGCAACAGCCCCAAAACATCACTGCTCTAGAGGACATCTGCATGGAGGAATGGGCCAAAATACCAGCAACAGCGTGTGAAAACCTTGTGAAGACTTACAGAAACCGTTTGACCTCTGTCATTGCCAACAAAGGGTATATAACAAAGTATTGAGAAACTTTTGTTATTAACCAAATACTTATTTTCCACCATAATTTGCAAATCAATTCATTAAAAGTCCTACAATGTGATTTTTATGGATTTTTGTTTTCTAATTTTGTCTGTCATAGTTGAAATGTACCTATGATGAAAATTACAGGCCTCATCTTTTTAAGTGGGAGAACTTGCACAATTGGTGGCTGACTAAATACTTTTTCCCCACTATATATATATATATATATATATATATATATAGAACTTTATTTTTTTTAAGCCTGTCACATCTGTGATTGTGAAATGTGTTGTTGGTTGATTTAAAAAAAACAAGAGAACTTAATAAAACTTTAAATTGAAAAAATAAATAAAAATCCTTCTTTAACCAGCCTCCTCCACTTCATCGACACTGATTTGGAGTGGATTTATGAAGTGACATCAGTAAGAGATCATAGCTTTCACCTGGATTCACCTGGTCAGTCTATGTTATGGAAAGAGCATGTGTTCCTAATGTTTTGTACACTCAGTGTATACTAAGGTACATTAACCAGGTGACCAACTACAATAGATTGTCATGCTGTAGCACCATTCAATTCAATAGATCTTTATTGTCCCTGAAGGGCAATTCTTGTGCAGCATAAAAATAATTTATAGGTACCCCATTAACCCTGTTCTGTCTGGTCTTAGGTGTTTGTGGCCAACCCCAACAAGACCCAGCCGGTGCTGGACATCCTGCTGAAGAATCAGGCCAAGCTGGTGGACTTCCTGAGCCGTTTCCAGAGAGACCGCTCCGAGGACGAGCAGTTCTGTGACGAGAAGATTTACCTGATCAAGCAGATCCGTGACCTGAAGAGGCCCACAGCATCAGAGGAGGCATGAGGGAGACAGGCAGGCGGACAGCACCAGAGGAGGAATGAGGGGACAGCACCAGAGGAAGCATGAGGGAGACAGTCAGGGGGACAGCACCAGAGGAGGCATGAGGGGACAGGCAGGGGGACAGCGCCAAAGCACAGGTAGTGGTGATGCTAGTGATTTTGGTTGGGGCCTTGGAGTATTCAGAGAGAGAATGATAGTGAGAGAAGCATACTTAACTAGATTCCATTACTCTGCCCTTCTCTTAACTTCAAACATAGGAACAATATACTGTACAAAGTCGCCCCCCCCCTCCCCCACACGCAACAGGAGTGACCCGAGAACTGTTAGTTAAACCATAGATCTATTTCAGCCAGCAGGTATGACATCAATGCACTTAGTCAGATGATGGTTTATTGAACCTTAAACACACCATTAGCCTCTTTAATAAGCACAGTAGCACACCTGAGCAATTTCCTGGGAAATCAGGATAAGTGGTCCACAAAACAGAATACACTCTCCCCGACACAGACTCCCCAAACCTTACATGAACTTTGAAATGGATTTGTAAGCTTTTAAAGACCGATGTCCTATATGATATTTTAGGGATTAGAATATAAAAATAAAGATTATTTTGCTGGGGTTATTCAGTTAACATTTATTTTGTAGTGGTCTTGTTTCTGACACCATACTTAACTAATTCCATAATATGTTGGTTTATTGCTTAGCTTTGGATAGACTCTTGGGTCAGAGTAGGTCATTGTAGTCTTTAGTTGATAACACGGTAATTATCTTCTGTCCATCTCCTACTGACAAACCCTGACAATGGAAGGCTCAAAGACGTGAGTCCGCAACAACTGCTGTCCTAATAGGAGCCATCCATCAGAGATGACAGTAAAAAAAAATATATATATATGAAAACATGAATCAATGCTATGATAGTAGGGCCCAGGCTAGTGGACTATAATAGAACCTACAGATGGTTTTAGTAGGGCCCAGGCTAGTGGACCATAATAGAACCTACAGATGGTTTTAGTAGGGCCCAGGCTAGTGGACCATAATAGAACCTAAAGATGGTTTTAGTAGGGCCCAGGCTAGTGGACTATAATTTTAGATGGGCCAGGCTAGTGGACCCTACAGATGGTTTTAGTAGGGCCCAGGCTAGTGGACTATAATAGAACCTAAAGATGGTTTTAGTAGGGCCCAGGCTAGTGGACCATAATAGAACCTAAAGATGGTTTTAGTAGGGCCCAGGCTAGTGGACCATAATAGAACCTAAAGATGGTTTTAGTAGGGCCCAGGCTAGTGGACTATAATGAACCTACAGAAGATTTTAGTATGGGCCAGGCTAGTGGACTATAATAGAACCGACAGATGGTTTTAGTAGGGCCCAGGCTTGTGGACTATAATGGACCTACAGAAGGTTTTAGTCGGGCCCAGGCTAGTGGACCATAATAGAACCTAAAGATGGTTTTAGTAGGTCCCAGGCTAGTGGACCATAATAGATCCTACAGATGGTTTTAGTCGGGCCCATGCTAGTGGACCATAATAGAACCTAAGATGGTTTTCGTAGGGCCCAGGCTAGTGGACTATAATGGACCTACAGATGGTTTTAGTTGGGCCCAGGCTAGTGGACTATAATAGAACCTACAGATGGTTTTTGTAGGGCCCAGGCTAGTGGACTATAATAGAACCTAAAGATGGTTTTAGTAGGGCCCAGGCTAGTGGATTATAATGGACCGACAGATGGTTTTAGTAGGGGCCAGGCTAGTGGACTTTAATGGACCTACAGATGGTTTTAGTTGGGCCCAGGCTAGTGGACTATAATAGAACCTACAGATGGTTTTAGTAGGGCCCAGGCTAGTGGACTTTAATGGACCTACAGATGGTTTTAGTAGGGGCCAGGCTAGTGGACTATAATAGAACCTACAGATGGTTTTAGTAGGGCCCAGGCTAGGCTGCACCGTGATCTTTGGCAGCCATCCATTCTTTTGTCTGATTGATTCCAATGATTGCACTCTTTTTTTTCTTTTTCTCCTGGCACGGACGCTTGCTAGTTTTCATGTGCAGTTCGGAACTGGTGTAAGTTAGGAAGGTGTTTTTTATTTTAGAAATGATCACTAAATAATATTAAGATGAGATGTACCCCCCCAACAATATTACTAACACATAGTATCTATGGGACGAGTAATACAATACGAAAGTAACACTGTACTGTTTAAGAGGAGCCAAATCTGCCCAGTCCTGATACTCTAGTAAACATGGGCTTACTGTGAGCTGCATGCTGCTTCTCAGGGCTTCTTTCAGGCAGCCAGACGCACTGGTCAAGAATCCACAGAATGCACATAATGATCGACACCATCAAACTTAAATGAGCCAATTCGGATGAAGTATGTTCTGTCAATTGCACCTAATTGGCCACTCCTCAATTCTCTACTCAAGTTTAGGACCTATCAATACCTCAATCAATAATTATGTTGTATGTTGTCCAGATGAACTACAAAATGGGATTCTCATGAAATAACAGCATTTAGCCTTACCTAGTGTCACTTAAATTGCATAACAGATTCAAAAAAAAATATGGTGTCTGCGCAGTTTTCTAGTATATACCTCATGGGGTTTTGAGTTCATACGGGCTGTTTTCTCTACTTTCCTTGACAATATATTTTGGACAAAGAGCAGTGGTTTGTATTATACATGCTAAATATGTCAATGGTTTTGTTTTAACTTCAACAGGGAGTGGGACCTGGCTTTCTTTAAGGGGAAAACCAGAATCTTCCAGCGAAATGTATTAGTTGGGTGCCTCAAATTTCAATTCATATTGAATAAGAGGACACACAAGTATGAATGTTGCCTTATTTTCAGAATTGCAATTTGATTGGGAAGACCATGTTTGTGGAGGTGTAGACCTCTCCAATCTTCATAATCAAAGGTAGTATAAGGGGCAGTGCTTGACTTGACTGAGATGGGTGCCAGTACTCATTTTGGGTGCTGGTTCTGTTTACATTTAGATGCAGGAGCTCCTCAATACTTTTGAGCTAATATTCTGTAAGAGGAACAGGAGCTCAAGCAGTAGAAAACTTGAGGTGCTGGCACTACGGTTAGCTCCTGCCCAAGTCGAGCACTGATGAGGGGGGGGAAATAATGTATTTCAAGTCCCAAAAAACGCCAACTTCACAGGCCCAGATTAAATTATTAACTGCAAATGTGATTTATTGAGTATAGATAAACCTTGAATGGAATACATATGAACTATTCCAGGACTTTTTACCAAAAGTGCAATTCAGTCCAGTAGTATTGTAGGCTTAATCCCGTTCACTGTAATCAGCCCACAGTCTGTTATTTATAGGAATTCCAGAGCACCTGTTTTGTGGTAGACCAAGCATTAATGTTTGATCAAAACTTTAAACTGAATAATTTATTGGAGGAAATCAAATATAAAGCAAAACATTTCTGATAATTTTCAGAGTTGTGGTTATTTGGCTAGTATAATAACTCAATGACAACATACAAAAATGATCAAGATTTTTAAGGCTAAATTATTTTTGGGTGATTCAGAATTTGAACTGTAAAATGTATGTTGTGCTTTACCTTTTTCACTGTATTGCCTTCCTTTTTTCCATTTTTTTTTGTTTGATTATTTTCTTTATTTACTGTGGGAGAGGATTAAATGTGTACATAGCTTTATTTTAAAAGGTGAAAGTGTGGAAGCATATATAAAAATAAAATTAAGACATCTTTGTTTGTGTTTTTATTACAGTAAGGAAATCCAGCATACAGTATTTCCACCAATATGTAATTGAGAGGCTAGTTGGACTGAAGGCCTGCCTTACAAACAGCATTTGTGCAGTATGTTTTTGTGAGTTTGTTAAAAATGGGACAAAAAAAGTGTGCATTCTTGTCTGTCAGTGTATGTGTTGTGCCCTCTGATGGGTTATTGAAGTGCCTGCGCAGGAATCCCAAGGCAGCATAGCTATGTGTATGGCTCTCCTTCAGCTGAGTCTTGGTGTCCTCTGATGGGTTATTGAAGTGCCTGCGCAGGAATCCCAAGGCAGCATAACTATGTGTATGGCTCTCCTTCAGCTTCAGCTGAGTCTTGGTCTCCTCTGTAGAGCTAGCTCATGCGCCAACCGAGAGGTGACCTCCTGCCTACGTACCTCAATAGGTGCTTTTCAAGCCTTTCGATATCCAACGCCAAGGTCTCATTCTCCCTCCTGACTTCCTGCACTTCTTTCTACACTTTTTTCAGTTTCTCATGAAGCCTCGTCTTCTCCTCCATGACGTCTTTGGCCTGGGTTGCTTGTGCCTGAAGCTGGACAGTAAACTTATGTCCTTCTGCCTGCAGTGCAGACACTTCCTCTCCTTCCCCTGCCTCTGGGCCTCTGCCACTGCTTCACTCAGCTTAGCCCTCAGCCTGCATCTGTCCTCCTCAACCTCACGGATAGCCCTCCGCAGGACCCCAATGTCCTGGATGTTCCAGATACACCTACTCCTCTCCACCTCTCCTTCCCAGCCTCGGTCCTCCCCTGGATCCTTTGGCCGCCTCTCCTTTCAATTCTCTGCTGCCAATGACTAGAACAAACTGCAAAAATCACAAGCTGGAGACTCTAACCTCCCTCACTAGCTTTAAGCACCAGCTGTCAGAGCAGCTCACAGATCACTGCACCTGTACATAGCTTATCTGTAAATAGCCCATCCAATCTACCTCATCCCCATACTGTATTTATGTATTTATCTTGCTCCTTTGCACCCCGGTATCTCTACTTGCACATTCATCTTCTGCACATTCTACCATTCCAGTGTTTAATTGCTATATTGTAATTACTTTGCCAACATGGCCTATTTATTGCCTTACCTCTCTTATCCTACCTCATTTGCACATGCTGTATATATATTTTTCTACTGCATTATTGATTGTATGTTTGTTTATTCCATTTGTAACTCTGTATGTGTCGAACTGCTTTGCTTTATCTTGGACAGGTCGCAGTTGGAAATGAGAACTTGTTCTCAACTAGCCTACCTGGTTAAATAAAAATTATTGTGGTCCTCATAATCAGAGCTCAACTCCCCTCCCTTCTTCTGCAAGTCCTCCTTGATGATCTTCTGGAATGGTGTCTCGTTTCTTCGCTGCGCCTCTTTGTGTTGTACCATCTGTAGAATAGTCATGTAGATGTCCTGCCTACAGAGTCTCTTAAGAGGATAATGATGATGGCTCTGTTACCTTGACGGCCCCAGCCTTCCTGGACCCACAGATATTGTTCTCCACCACCAGAGTCAACAGGAAGAAGTGAGGAGGGAACAGTGTCTCCACCTACTGACGGTCCTCTGATTCACAATCAAGTTTCTGTGACTTGTCTCTTCTCTCTTTCTCAACCATGATCTCTAATAAGGGTTGAAAGATAAAATGTTATCATTGGTTAACTTTATATAACTTTCATGAATTAAGTAGATTTAAAATAGACCTACTACTATCACAATAGGCTGAGTAGACTACATCGTTTACAAATAGTTTATTCATGAAAAATGTAACATTGTTAATCACAAGTTTAATAGTGACATATATATATATGAAGATATCCCTCTAGTGGTGTGGGGGCTGTGCTTTGGCAAAGTGGGTGGGGTTATATCCTTCCTGTTTGGCCCTGTCCGGGGGTGTCCTCGGGTGGGGCCACAGTGTCTCCTGACCCCTCCTGTCTCAGCCTCCAGTATTTATGCTGCAGTAGTTTATGTGTCGGGGGCTGGGGTCAGTTTGTTATATCTGGAGTACTTCTCCTGTCCAATTTGGTGTCCTGTGTGAATCTAAGTGTGCATTCTCTAATTCTCTCCTCTCTCTCGGAGGACCTGAGCCCTAGGACCATGCCCCAGGACTACCTGACATTATGACTCCTTGCTGTCCCCAGTCCACCTGGCCGTGCTGCTGCTCCAGTTTCAACTGTTCTACCTTATTATTATTCGACCATGCTGGTCATTTATGAACATTTGAACATCTTGGCCATGTTCTGTTATAATCTCCACCCGGCACAGCTGGAAGAGGACTGGCCACCCCACATATGCTCTCTCTAATTCTCTTTCTTTCTCTCTCTCGGAGGACCTGAGCCCCAGGACTACCTGACATGATGACTCCTTGCTGTCCCCAGTCCACCTGGCCGTGCTGCTGCTCCAGTTTCAACTGTTCTACCTTATTATTATTCGACCATGCTGGTCATTTATGAACATTTGAACATCTTGGCCATGTTCTGTTATAATCTCTACCTGGCACAGCCAGAAGAGGACTGGCCACCCCACATAGCCTGGCTCCTCTCTAGGTTTCTTCCTAGGTTTTGGCCTTTCTAGGGAGTTTTTCCTAACCACCATGCTTCTACACCTGCATTGCTTGCTGTTTGGGGTTTTAGGCTAGGTTTCTGTACAGCACTTTGAGATATCAGCTGATGTACGAAGGGCTATATAAATAAATTTGATTTGATATTATGGTTGTATATCTTCCGTTTCTTCTTGGATTAAATAGGAATAGCCTATTGGGTACATTTAAAACCGTTGCCATTTTCTACACGGTCGGCTAAAAAGCCTACATGTTTATCTAAATTGACAAAGAACTATCTTAGCATACTTAGTTATAATTATTTTTCATTGAAACGATTAAAGGCGCTAGTACCTCATGCTAGGTGATTGCGTTAGTTTATTGCTTCACTAGTGTGGCTGTAGATAGCTACTAAGCAACTTCCTTGACAACATTGTAACCAAAGGATCATGTTTCAGGAAGTAAAGCTGAGGGCGGGCATTTTCGAACTGAAGCCAGAAATGCTGTATATAATGACGAGATGGTCTTGTCCCCGCCCTGACAATGGGAATCGTCCCAAAGGCGGGGAGGCAGGCGATGTTCTTATCGGTCTGCTTATTGCTATGTTCAGATTTATGACAGGAGTGGATCCTCTCGCTTTTCGCCTCTTCTTTGTAGAAGTTTCGCAGAGGTGCACCACCCACCACCGGTTTGATCAACACGGGCGAAAAAAAATCTCACTAGAGAGTTAACTCCAATAATATTCATCATATTTAACCTATAGCCCATCTTAAGTTTAATTTCATTTAATGGAATATCTAAAGGAAACATATTTATGCTGTTTCCTCTTTGTTTTCACCGGTCTAGTGAGTTTATTCGATAATTCATGTTACATTCTTTCGAAAAAATAACTCAGTCTACTGATCTCAGTATCTTTTGATAATAAAGAATATAGGTAATTGAGCTGTATATGTTGGATTGGACTTTAATAGCCTACCTGGGTTACATTAGCAACAAAAAAAGCATTTTAGTGACTTATTTCGATCTACTCAAGGTGCTGAATGAGAGTAGAAGCACACATCTAGGGAGCTGTTCAACTTCTTTTGACACACTGGTGAATGTGAGGTATTGACTAGGGCCATACAAGGAATGCCATGCTCCTCCATCAGACGACACGTTTCAATCGTGCTTGCTTGACCCATGGACATGCTATATTTAGTGCATCAGGAAGAGCTGATTCCAAAGATTTAATGATGTGCAGGCTGTAAGTCTCCACTGAATGATTTAGTTGTGAAAGCTTTTGCAAAATTTCACGATTTCCGCATCTTCGAAGTATTTCAGTGCTTGTATTTTTCATTATTGGAGTAAAGGTAGCTTCAATGTGAATTCCTTTGTACACACATTTGTTATGTTTACATATTTTACCTACTGTTTTGCTGAACTAACCTAAACGTTTAGAGAGACTATTTAAATCCCAGTCCACTGAGTATAATACCCTATGTATATATACACTGTCCATAATTCAACATCAAACAAATCAAATCTTAATCATACTTAGTTAGAAGAACTAAGCTGTAGTCTAATAACAGCGCAAACTACTAATTTATTGGAAATAAACAATATGAACCAATATGCAGAAACGTGCCAAAGTGATAAAACTATTTCGCTAAAGATATGTTTTGTGGCTTCATTCGATTATCTCGAATATGGATATGTGATCAACAATTTCTAATTTAAACATTCAAAGTACCAATAGAGGAATAAAAGCGACATATAGACCTACAACCGTATAGAGAGCAAACAACTTACTGAGAAGAAAACCTACTTGACAAATTCGTTTTGAATGACACAACCTTTTATGTAAAAAGTTGTACTTTAAACAATTAGCCCCTAACTCAAAGATTACATACAATAACACGCGGGAATGTGGAGCGAAGTATGTTATTTGAGGCCGCTAATAATTGTGCTTCTTTAGACGGGTTTGGTGTGGAGTCGTGTGGGGGTAGGGTTTACAGGTCACACTCTTTGACCATACGATTTAATGGAGGGCAGAGCGAGATGGACAATGAAACAAGTTTATTTAAAATTTGAGGTAAACATTTGATTTTCATTGTTTGCGTTTGAAAAGTTTCAAAAAGTCAGCAAAATTTCGGTGTGTATTTAGGACATATAGGCCTACACAAGATAATGCACAGTCTGAACTCATTTCCCCACCCCCAGGCGGGGGACAAAATAGATGCTCATACAATTTCATGCATGGCAAACCTTTTTGTTGTCAGCCAGAATGGCTGAAGTTGAAAATACAACATCTGCGTGGCAAGGTACATTATACTAATAAGAACACTCGCTTATGTTGAGAATAGTTGTTGCTTCTGTTTTGAAATGCGCCACCACAATTCACAGACTGACAAATTAGGTGTGCGTCTTACCTTCCCTTATTTACTTGGTAAGTATTCATTAAAGGACACATAATCTGTATGAAAATGCATAGAAATAGTGTTTTAACCACATGTTTTATCATGCAAGTTATTAGTGTAATATTTGGCTTATTCCTTATGGTGTGTATAGATATTTCATTGTCTATTTAGAAGTTTTTTGTTTATTTTTTTTCGTTTATAAATATTTCAGAAGGCTATTTCATGCTAGTCTAAAGCTTTTTCTTTAGAATATATACAATATCTTCAAATTAAAGTAATTATACAATAACTTAAAATAAAGTAATTAATCAAGATTAACACATTCAATCTATTACAACATATATTTTCAAACATTAAGTTATTTGTAGACACAGATCACTGCGCGCAACTTTGCTTTTGGAAAGAAAACCAAAAAGGTTGTTTTTGGATCAAATTGTAGGCTACTATTATTTAATCTGCAATTAAGGCTTGAGTTAATTATGGAATTGTGACTAATAGCGGATGTGGTTCCCATACTGAAAGGGTTTGGTTGGGGAGTGGGGACTGGAGAAATGCACATCACATCACATCACATGACGATACGTTCGCGCCTCTTTCGTAAATCTCTCCGACCAGTAAAGATTCAAAACAATTTAAAGGTAATATGAACAATCAAGATTATTTGTTTATTAACTAATCTAACAAATCAAAATGGCCTTTAGGCAATGTAGGCATAGTTTTATTCAATCTGTTGAATAAAAGTTTCAAACCTTTTTGCGCACGATGGTCATGCTTTTTGTGCTGGCAGACTAGTTTAGCTAACCACAAGTATAGATTGTTATATGTTCTACATTGTATATTTGATTCATTTAAAAGCTTTTTTTAAATCGTAGAATGTAAAAAAGTATGAAGCTGGTCAGTCAAATAAAACAACCTATACAGTGCGCAATAACTCGCAAGTAGCCAAAACTGTAGCGGATAAAATGTTAGCCACAGGTTGCTATGGCTAATTCGATAGTATGAGCATTTATGGCCACATTCCTGCACTAACAGATTAAATGATTTAACAAGCCACCTGTTGTATCATTCATTAATTTAAAGTAGAAACTAGCACATTGGTATTTCTATTTAGATTCAAAGTCAACGTTTGGAAAGGTTGTATGCTAATGAAGCCCCTTACACAAGCAAAATGTTATTGCACCTTTAGGCTATATGGATATAACGTTACTGCTCTATACTTAGGTTAGGTAAAGGTACTAAGGAAATCAGTGAGTAAGGTAAAGGCAGGTAACGGGTATGTATCGAATTGATCCTGTATTTCCCTCTATCGCACAAATGAGTAGGCTAGCCCAGAGTGCATCACAACCAAACCAAAAAATCCCTGTTTGAATTTATCATGGCGCCTGCCCTTGCTTCCCTCTCCATGCGTTATCCTGATTGTAAAGAGCAAATCACAGTTTTAGCTTTATTTTGCCAAATCTTGTATTTGATTTAAATAGAAAAACGACGTGTTATTACGTTTATAATAGCCTAACTAAATAACACGTGTATTTGATTTTTTTTTTTTACTATTTTGTTGCATATTTCACCCTGTTTATGCTACGATTCTGTAAGAACATTTCAATTGTATTATGTTAAGTGTCTTCGCAATAGCCACACACTGTTAGATTTTTCTATTGAGACTTTTGTTCAGAAGTGGTTAATCTTTTACGCTGCTGCTACTCTCTGTTTATCATATATGCATAGTCACTTTAACTATACATTCATGTACATACTACCCCAATTAGCCCGACTAACGGTGCCTGTATATAGCCTCGCTACCGTATATAGCCTCGCTACTGTTATTTTTCACTGTCTTTTTACTGTTGTTTTTAATTCTTTACATTTACATTTAAGTCATTTAGCAGACGCTCTTATCCAGAGCGACTTACAAATTGGTACTTATCTATTGTTTACCTAATACCTATTTTTTTACTTTAAAAATTGCACTGTTGGTTAGGGCCTGTAAGTAAGCATTTCACTGTTGTATTCGTGCACATGACAAATAAACTTTGATTTGATGGTTCTTAAAAATGTGTTCTTCTGCTTCTCTTTATAGGTGACCTTCAAATACAATGGTTCTAAAATGGAAAGTAAACTCAGAATTAATGCCATCCAATCCTCATCGAAAAAAGATTGACTGTTTTCCCAACCCTAATTATTCTGGTTCTGCACAGTATACATCTGTAATCCGCCAGATGTTGTGAGCAGCAGTAGTGTGCCATTTATCCACTAATTATTCTGGTTCTCCAGCTAAGGTGCATCTAGTGTAGTTAGTGAAATAGTTTAGTATCTACTGCCCTAGTTGCTCCTTCTGGCTGGAGCACTTGTATCCCAACTCTGGACATTTGGTGACAGCAGTTTCATCTGTTTCCTGTCACTGTTAATTTCTGACCTGTGAGCTAGCATATGTCACAATTTGGAATTAAGTGTTATATTTTGAAAATGTTTCAGTATAAAAACTACATACCACTACCTCATTGTATGTTCTTTCATATTTCTGGTATTGTGTATTAGTCACAAGTTATCAGCCTTTATTTTTGTAGTTTGTGTCAAGTTTTGTTGGGGTATTCCAAGTTCTAGAATATTCTATGTTGTATTGTCCTGGCAGTTCCAAAGTGCTCACAGTGCAGGTAGTTTAAATGGACCTACTGCAGTGTGTGCACTTCAAGTATTGCCGGTCACCCTCCCTTTGAAGCGCACTACTGAGACCACCTTGAAGAGATCCATCCATGGCACTTCATGGGTTTACTGTGAGTTTTGCAGGTTTGCTTTCAGCTTCTGAAAATTTCTGCTGTGCAAATCCATGCAAAACTCTCTGTACCTGAGAGACTCAACAAACAAGAGAAGAGCTTCTGTTCCCCTGGGTCCCCTTGTATTGTTTTATATTGTTCAGAAAACTACAATATCCTCATGTTCAAGTTTAACACTTCTGCTATGTTTAAGTATGCAGCAGACAATCTGTGAACACAGCTGTTATCGTGGGCTTGGTCTCGGGGATGGCAAGCTGTGTGGGTTGGAAGAATGGATTTGCTTGGCAAGCAATTTAGCTTGTTGTTTGTCTTGCTGTTTTTGGGTGGAAGAGTTCACAATGTTAATGGTGGCCAAAATCGACCAAAAGATGCACAGTATACATCTGTAATCCGCCAGATGTTGTGAGCAGCAGCAGTGTGCCATTTATCCACTTGGTTCCTTCTCTAAATTTAAAACGATCAACTCAACTGCTGAAATAAAAGAACATTGAAGGGTTTTTTTGTCTGTTTTTCCTTTACAAATGCAACATCTGTAGAAGTTTGTATCCTTCATAGGACCAGGCTGTGGAAGCGGTGGCTATAGCCAGTACTCCACTAGATGGCAGTAGGTGCATATGGGGTGCTGCTGTACACTTGAACAAGAGAAAAGCAGAAAGAAAACTACAGTAGCACTCGGGATTTGACAGAATATTACCATGGTACCTTAACACAATTACAGTGTAGGTACACATTGTTACCTAGGACTTGTGCATGTTTGTGGTATGTGTAATTACACTTTGGAAGGCCTATTGTTATGCATAAGATTTATAAAGAAAGAAATGTGTTATGTCTAAAATCTCATATCACCCTGGAATTATTGTTTTCAGAGTTCAAAAGGACTTACTTCAGAGTGTAATTATTCCAGCTGTTAATTAGGCTAAATCCATGTGCTGTAATCCTGCTGCCTTTAACCTTGTAGACAATTTAGGGCCGTTTTCCTGGACACAGATTAGGCAGTAATGGTTGGAAATATGTAAATGCATGCTTGAATGATTGTCATTGTTTAATGGATACAATGCATCTGGAAATTCTAATAGAACAACATGGCACTTATTCCATTTTACTATTAGTATTTTTCAGCATGTATAAACACTGGCACACAATTCAGTCAAATTGTAAAATAATTCTTATGAAGTGCAGTCTTGCATGCAGCACCATTTCTGCTTTAACCTTATTTTATAAGCCAATAAACAGTTGAGATCCTCAGATGCTCATCTCAGATAGGCAAAATTGTTTTACGATTATCAATTGAATATACAGTATGTGAGAATTCATAGGATAAAGCGAACGGTGCCGGTTTGTGGCGCGCGCTCTTAATTAAGAGCGATAACGCGCAGTCTTGATTCAGTGCTCATCCACCCTGACGGAGCAAGTTGAGAGCAAGCAGTAAGGGGGATTTACAACTTTATCAACACCAATGTCCCGCTTTACCCGAACATTATAAATAACAACAGCAAATATACCTACGAGTTTCTAGTAGAACTTGAATGAGACGAACACCTTACATCAGCACCCCAGAAGGACATGCAGTTTCGCGGCGTTGGTGATCTTTTTGATTGGAAGAGCGGAAGGATTCTTTATCAAATAGGGGTCAGGAGCTGCGCTGCTACCTATCCAACGCAACATTACGAGTGCGCTGTTCAGGTAGTCAGTGGTCGTTAATCTTGCTGTGGGTTAAGTACTGACTTGGCACTCGACATTTTATGCAAGGAACTGCAGTGACGGACTAAGTTTACAAATCGGCTACATTTTGTGCGGGTGAGCCATGGACGGTTTTCCGCTGTCTGGCGTGCTCTTTCTGTGCGCCCTGTGCCTGCCGTCCACCCTACCGGGCGGACAGGTACCAGTGACTCCCAGCTGCCACGAGGTGCGCGCGTCATTTCAGTCTCTGCACCCCGGGTCGAAATGGGCAATGGAGACTCCAGTTTCAGGTAACTATAGCCAACCTCTTTTTGGTACCCGGCTCATTACATTATGTTTTACGTATGTTGATTCGATTATGTGAAACAGTTTAATGCCTCTGTAGGCATATCTGAAGGTGCTAGATTTTAAATGATTTCTATCCGTTTTAGTTTGCAATTTCATGTTAGCAAATTCCATTGTGAACTCTTATCTACAGGTGTACTGTGCCTCCTGGGGAGGACCGGACTACAGCTATTGTTTATATGTGTATTTCACACTATGTAGAAACGGAGTATAATACTTGTATGTCAATCCCAATACAGGTTTATGTCATCATCAACAATAAACTGCACTACAGTTAAAATCGACCACAGATTTCTCAATGCTAGCTATGATTCTCCCTTATACGAACGGGAGTTAGCATTTAGCAGTCACTTCTAAGCCTGAAAAGGGACTACTAAATGTTATGCAGCTAAAACAGTCAAATATATTCAAAACGGACGTTAGTAGCCACACAGTGGGCCCTTTTACAATGCATAAATCCTGATTGATTGTTACAAATATTCACTTTGTTTAATCAGATTTGTTGAATGTGCACCAGTCTATCCCACGGTCTGCGTTCCATTAACCGCGTTACCTATTAATTCGGCTACTAGAGTTATGTCATCAACCCTCAAAGTTCCAGAATGGGGTGAAAAAGGCAGCCATATTGGTCAGGGAGAAATACAAACCAGGCTAATTGGAATGAATGGCAGTAGAGACATAATCCTGATTTTACTCATGCAGGAAAATAAGAGTAAAGCATGTGATATATATATAATAAAGATTAACCTTTATTTAACATGGCAAGTCAGTTAAGAACAAATTATTATTTACAATGACGGTCTACCGGTGAACAGTAGGTTAACTGCCTTGTTCAGGGGTAGAACGACAGACTTTTACCTTGTCAGCTCGGGGATTTGAGCCAGAAACCTTTCGGGTAGTGGCCTAACGCTCTAACCACTAGCCTCCCTGACGCTACCTACTCTCGGACAATATAATTATTGTCAACATAAAATATTGCCATATCATTATAAATACCGTTTATACTGGATTTATACACATTTTCTATATAAATAGCCTCTAAAATCTATGTAAACAGATCATAAATGTCTCCATTTTTGTGTTCTTGTAAAGCTGTGAGTGCTCTTACTTGATACATATTGTTGCATTTACAACTTGTCTAAGTCATATCATCAACTGATTTCAGTCAGAGCATGGCTGTGGATTGACTGCATCGTTTGAATGGAATGTTGGCATATTGGTAGTCTGAGTACCTGTCTTTTTAGCTAGCGTTCCACTCATTGCCACTCCTTGTCATTGCCAAAGGCTCTTTGGCACATGACATGGAGTAGATTAGCTAAAGAGACTGGTACCCAGGCTAGCATATTGGCAGTTAATTTGAAACGTTTATGGAATCATTCCTCTTAAACATTCTGGCTAACAAACATACAGTGCAGATAAATTATTCAAATTCCTTATTTTACACAATATCTTATCATAGCACTGGAAAACCATGGTTGACCAACTCCCTGACCAATATGGCTGACATTGATCACATCATAAGAAGATTCATTTCCATTCATTTCCATAGGTTCTTCCTATGAATCTTTACATTTAAATGTAGGCTGTAACTCAGGCTCCTCAACAGAAACTGAGATAATGCTGTTCATTTAACACAGAAACAAAGCAATGGTAAAACAGGGCAGTACTGCTCTGTTGAAGGATGACTGATCTAACATGAATCACCTGTAGGCCTTGCATATCCATCACACCTATTTTGAGCACACCACATCCTCCTGCTGAGAAAGAAGAGGAGGGGAGCTGATTGACAGAAGTGACAGAGGAGAGGAGATCATCTCCTAGATGCTCCATAGAGTGCTACTCGTCAGTGTTACAGGGGATGGCATAGATATGAGCCAGACTGTCATGGCCCTCAGAACATAACATCTCCTGAAAAGCTGCCTAATGATGCCAAAAGAGGACTCTATAGGGCTCTGGTCAAAAGTAGTGTGCCATTTAGGATGGAGTCTTCCACTCTTCTTTCTCCCCATTACAAGCCCTTTTCAACAATACAAAAGCACGTAGAGTTGACTCTTACAGCTAGCTACAGTATCACATGCATAAGCCCACACACTTTTCTACTTCAGCCCTCTGGCTCACATTCTCCAACTTTCTCAGCATCCCTCAACCATGTTTTAACCATTTATTTGTGCCAGTGTAGGGCTTTGGTGGAAACATAGGAGCTTTATCTGTTGCCTCTAACTAACCATCTATCTGTTGCTTCTAACTAACCATCCAATTAAAATAATATAGTCAGACAGTGCCTTGAGCCAGCAATTTAATCCAACCTTTGTTATAGCCACTAAGACCTTGAACATGTATCTTGAATTAGAAAACCTTTTCCATGGTTACACAGGTTTTGAGCTGTTATGCGCTCAAAGCATGTATGGATTAGACAACCCAAATAGAAGCGTATTCTTTATAGTGCACCTATTATAGTGCATTAGCTTTAACCAGAGCCTTATGGTCTATCTGGAACTATTGTATGATGTGGAATAGGGTGCCCCACATAGGTCCACAAGGGAAAGTTACGCTTTCAACTAAAATCCTGGAAAGCGGGTGCAGAAGGAATCTTTCCCATCAAAAGCAGTTCAGCCAAGCCTGAATTCAAGCAATAACGACACACAGAATTTTTTTCTATTATATTTGGATTATAGCTCCTGTCCAAATGTTGTGAATGATATTCACTATATTCATGTCATAGTCACTAGTCAATTTCATTACACTCCAAAGTTACTTCAACTTCAACCAGTGAATGCTTGTGATTGCTAGCTATATGATCTATTCTACCAGTCTGCAATAATGAGTATTAGCATGCTAATAGCACATCCAGTACATTAAAATGTATATTTCTAAGGCGTATGCAGTAGGTTGATAATGATATCACCACAGTATGTTGTATCGGACATTTCAAACAACATTGCCAGCTAATGAGTAAACAGTCATGGTATTTAATTTTAGAAAATGAACAAGATTTAACAACGCAACCTTGGGGATAATTTGAATGGGCACTAATGGCATATTTTGAGGGAATTTTACATCCATGCCCAAGTATGACCCACGTGACTGCAGGGAAAGTCACTCTGTGATAAAGTTATGGCACCATATACATTAGAGGAGGGCATTATAGAATTTAATCTCTGAATTTAATCTCTGAATGTTTAACCATGGTCAGTGAGTGAAATGGTCCCAATCGTTCTCACTTCAATGAAATAAATGCTAAGACAAAATTGTCTAACATCAAATTCTTTAGTATCAAGTAGTACCAGCAGATATTAAGGTACAATATGCTGTTATAAAGGGGAAGAAGGATATCTTTTTTTACTGATTTATAGTGATAAGAGTGTAACTAAAGTGATACAAGCCTGAGGCAGGACAGAATCCCCCATGGCCCTCTAGCTGCAGTAGAGTGGATTGTGACTGTGTAGCTGATTGGTGCATGGTCACACTGCACTGACGGAGCCTGTTGCTCCCTGGCATTCCAAATGATTCAGTATGTAAATTGATGCCTCTCTCGTGTCTGAATCTCAACCACAATGTTTTAGTGTCATGTCAGAGTGGCGAAGTGCTCTTCAGGTTAATTGTTTTCACTCCTAGTCAGAGAATCACATTCCCACTGGAATTAGAGCAGTGTAGCAGCAAACAAAAACATGCACTGGGATGGTGTAAAGAGGGCATAACAAATCAGCTTGCTCTCCTGAATGCATTCTCCTTGCTATTAGTAACAATGTCTTGGGAGACAAATTAGATGAGATGGAAGGGTTTGTAAGGTTCAAGGACAATCTCTTAGCAACTTCTAAAACAACTGTAGGCATTTAATTGGAGAGTGTCGGCCACTTTGCCCCCGCTGTGTCTCTGCTTACTTGGCCCCTGGAGATGAGATGTACAGTAAATTAATGTGGACAGGCTTAATGTCAATTGGAAATAGGAACGGTTGGACAGGCTTGATATCAATTGGAAATGTGAATGGTTTGACAGGCTTAATGTTAGTTGGAAATGGAAAGGGTTGGACATGCTTAAGGTCAATTGGAAATGTGAAGGGTTGGACAGGCTTAATGTTAATTGGAAATGTGAAGGGTTGGACAGGCTTAATGTTAATTATTGGAAACAGGAAGGGTTGGTTGTGGGATTACAGGTATCACCCAGTTGGACCCGATTGTGCCATATAAAGTGCAGTACCTTGGACCAGAGTTCTATGTTTACTATGTAGGGAATAGCATAAAGTTGCCATTTAGGTAGCAGAGTACTCCATGGGGGACATTTGATTTACACAGCTGTTTATTTTCTGGTTATTTACTGCACAGTTTTTTGATCTATTATTTAGATTTCATTGTCCTCCGTCTTGGTATTCACCATACACCAGAGCAATACATGACACCAGACCATGATCCAGGGGTTAAATACATGACACCAGACCATGATCCAGGGGTTAAATACATGACACCAGACCATAATCCATAGGTTAAATACATGACACCAGACCATGATCCAGAGGTTAAATACATGACGCCAGACCATGATCCAGAGGTTAAATACATGACACCAGACCATGATCCAGGGGTTAAATACATGACACCAGACCATGATCCAGAGGTTAAATACATGACACCAGACCATGATCCAGAGGTTAAATACATGACACCAGACCATGATCCAGAGGTTAAATACATGACACCAGACCATGATCCAGGGTTAAATACATGACACCAGACCATGATCCAGAGGTTAAATACATGACACCAGACCATGATCCAGAGGTTAAATACATGACACCAGACCATGATCCAGGGGTTAAATACATGACACCAGACCATGATCCAGGGGTTAAATACATGACACCAGACCATGATCCAGGGGTTAAATACATGACACCAGACCATGATCCAGAGGTTAAATACATGACGCCAGACCATGATCCAGAGGTTAAATACATGACGCCAGACCATGATCCAGAGGTTAAATACATGACACCAGACCATGATCCAGGGTTAAATACATGACACCAGACCATGATCCAGGGGTTAAATACATGACACCAGACCATGATCCAGGGGTTAAATACATGACACCAGACCATGATCCAGGGGTTAAATACATGACACCAGACCATGATCCAGGGGTTAAATACAGTACATGACACCAGACCATGATCCAGGGGTTAAATACATGACACCAGACCATGATCCAGAGGTTAAATACATGACACCAGACCATGATCCAGGGGTTAAATACATGACACCAGACCATGATCCAGAGGTTAAATACATGACACCAGACCATGATCCAGAGGTTAAATACATGACGCCAGACCATGATCCAGAGGTTAAATACATGACACCAGACCATGATCCAGAGGTTAAATACATGACACCAGACCATGATCCAGAGGTTAAATACATGACACCAGACCATGATCCAGGGGTTAAATACATGACGCCAGACCATGATCCAGGGGTTAAATACATGACACCAGACCATGATCCAGACCATGATCCAGGGGTTAAATACGTGACACCAGACCATGATCCAGGGGTTAAATACATGACACCAGACCATGATCCAGAGGTTAAATACATGACACCAGACCATGATCCAGAGGTTAAATACATGACACCAGACCATGATCCAGGGGTTAAATACATGACACCAGACCATGATCCAGGGGTTAAATACATGACACCAGACCATGATCCAGAGGTTAAATACATGACACCAGACCATGATCCAGGGGTTAAATACATGACACCAGACCATGATCCAGGGTTAAATACATGACACCAGACCATGATCCAGGGGTTAAATACAGTACATGACACCAGACCATGATCCAGGGTTAAATACATGACACCAGACCATGATCCAGAGGTTAAATACATGACACCAGACCATGATCCAGGGGTTAAATACATGACACCAGACCATGATCCAGAGGTTAAATACATGACACCAGACCATGATCCAGAGGTTAAATACATGACGCCAGACCATGATCCAGAGGTTAAATACATGACACCAGACCATGATCCAGAGGTTAAATACATGACACCAGACCATGATCCAGAGGTTAAATACATGACACCAGACCATGATCCAGGGGTTAAATACATGACGCCAGACCATGATCCAGGGGTTAAATACATGACGCCAGACCATGATCCAGGGGTTAAATACGTGACACCAGACCATGATCCAGGGGTTAAATACATGACACCAGACCATGATCCAGAGGTTAAATACATGACACCAGACCATGATCCAGAGGTTAAATACATGACACCAGACCATGATCCAGGGGTTAAATACATGACACCAGACCATGATCCAGGGGTTAAATACATGACACCAGACCATGATCCAGAGGTTAAATACATGACACCAGACCATGATCCAGAGGTTAAATACATGACACCAGACCATGATCCAGGGGTTATATACATGACACCAGACCATGATCCAGAGGTTAAATACATGACACTAGACCATGATCCAGAGGTTAAATACATGACACCAGACCATGATCCAGGGGTTAAATACATGACACCAGACCATGATCCAGGGGTTAAATACATGACACCAGACCATGATCCAGGGGTTAAATACATGACACCAGACCATGATCCAGGGTTAAATACATGACACCAGACCATGATCCAGGGGTTAAATACATGACACCAGACCATGATCCAGGGGTTAAATACAGTACATGACACCAGACCATGATCCAGGGGTTAAATACATGACACCAGACCATGATCCAGAGGTTAAATACATGACGCCAGACCATGATCCAGAGGTTAAATACATGACACCAGACCATGATCCAGAGGTTAAATACATGACACCAGACCATGATCCAGAGGTTAAATACATGACACCAGACCATGATCCAGGGGTTAAATACATGACACCAGACCATGATCCAGAGGTTAAATACATGACACTAGACCATGATCCAGAGGTTAAATACATGACACCAGACCATGATCCAGGGGTTAAATACATGACACCAGACCATGATCCAGGGGTTAAATACATGACACCAGACCATGATCCAGGGGTTAAATACATGACACCAGACCATGATCCAGGGGTTAAATACATGACACCAGACCATGATCCAGGGGTTAAATACATGACTCCAGACCATGATCCAGGGGTTAAATACAGTACATGACACCAGACCATGATCCAGGGGTTAAATACATGACACCAGACCATGATCCAGAGGTTAAATACATGACACCAGACCATGATCCAGGGGTTAAATACATGACACCAGACCATGATCCAGAGGTTAAATACATGACACCAGACCATGATCCAGAGGTTAAATACATGACGCCAGACCATGATCCAGAGGTTAAATACATGACACCAGACCATGATCCAGAGGTTAAATACATGACACCAGACCATGATCCAGAGGTTAAATACATGACACCAGACCATGATCCAGGGGTTAAATACATGACGCCAGACCATGATCCAGGGGTTAAATACATGACGCCAGACCATGATCCAGGGGTTAAATACGTGACACCAGACCATGATCCAGGGGTTAAATACATGACACCAGACCATGATCCAGAGGTTAAATACATGACACCAGACCATGATCCAGAGGTTAAATACATGACACCAGACCATGATCCAGGGGTTAAATACATGACACCAGACCATGATCCAGGGGTTAAATACATGACACCAGACCATGATCCAGAGGTTAAATACATGACACCAGACCATGATCCAGAGGTTAAATACATGACACCAGACCATGATCCAGGGGTTATATACATGACACCAGACCATGATCCAGAGGTTAAATACATGACACTAGACCATGATCCAGAGGTTAAATACATGACACCAGACCATGATCCAGGGGTTAAATACATGACACCAGACCATGATCCAGGGGTTAAATACATGACACCAGACCATGATCCAGGGGTTAAATACATGACACCAGACCATGATCCAGAGGTTAAATACATGACGCCAGACCATGATCCAGAGGTTAAATACATGACGCCAGACCATGATCCAGAGGTTAAATACATGACACCAGACCATGATCCAGAGGTTAAATACATGACACCAGACCATGATCCAGAGGTTAAATACATGACACCAGACCATGATCCAGGGGTTAAATACATGACACCAGACCATGATCCAGGGTTAAATACATGACACCAGACCATGATCCAGGGGTTAAATACAGTACATGACACCAGACCATGATCCAGGGTTAAATACATGACACCAGACCATGATCCAGAGGTTAAATACATGACACCAGACCATGATCCAGGGGTTAAATACATGACACCAGACCATGATCCAGAGGTTAAATACATGACACCAGACCATGATCCAGAGGTTAAATACATGACGCCAGACCATGATCCAGAGGTTAAATACATGACACCAGACCATGATCCAGAGGTTAAATACATGACACCAGACCATGATCCAGGGGTTAAATACATGACACCAGACCATGATCCAGGGGTTAAATACATGACACCAGACCATGATCCAGGGGTTAAATACATGACACCAGACCATGATCCAGGGGTTAAATACATGACACCAGACCATGATCCAGGGGTTAAATACAGTACATGACACCAGACCATGATCCAGGGTTAAATACATGACACCAGACCATGATCCAGAGGTTAAATACATGACACCAGACCATGATCCAGGGTTAAATACATGACACCAGACCATGATCCAGAGGTTAAATACATGACACCAGACCATGATCCAGAGGTTAAATACATGACGCCAGACCATGATCCAGAGGTTAAATACATGACACCAGACCATGATCCAGAGGTTAAATACATGACACCAGACCATGATCCAGAGGTTAAATACATGACACCAGACCATGATCCAGGGGTTAAATACATGACGCCAGACCATGATCCAGGGGTTAAATACGTGACACCAGACCATGATCTAGGGGTTAAATACATAATAATAATAATAATATATCCCATTTAGCAGACGCTTTTGTGACACCAGACCATGATCCAGGGGTTAAATACATGACACCAGACCATGATCCAGGGGTTAAATACATGACGCCAGACCATGATCCAGAAGTTAAATACATGACACCAGACCATGATCCAGGGGTTAAATACATGACACCAGACCATGATCCAGGGGTTAAATACATGACACCAGACCATGATCCAGGGGTTAAATACAGTACATGACACCAGACCATGATCCAGGGGTTAAATACATGACGCCAGACCATGATCCAGGGGTTAAATACATGACGCCAGACCATGATCCAGGGTTAAATACATGACACCAGACCATGATCCAGAGGTTAAATACATGACGCCAGACCATGATCCAGAGGTTAAATACATGACGCCAGACCATGATCCAGAGGTTAAATACATGACACCAGACCATGATCCAGGGTTAAATACATGACACCAGACCATGATCCAGGGTTAAATACATGACACCAGACCATGATCCAGGGTTAAATACATGACACCAGACCATGATCCAGGGGTTAAATACATGACACCAGACCATGATCCAGGGTTAAATACATGACACCAGACCATGATCCAGAGGTTAAATACATGACACCAGACCATGATCCAGGGGTTAAATACATGACACCAGACCATGATCCAGAGGTTAAATACATGACACCAGACCATGATCCAGAGGTTAAATACATGACGCCAGACCATGATCCAGAGGTTAAATACATGACACCAGACCATGATCCAGAGGTTAAATACATGACACCAGACCATGATCCAGAGGTTAAATACATGACACCAGACCATGATCCAGGGGTTAAATACATGACGCCAGACCATGATCCAGGGGTTAAATACGTGACACCAGACCATGATCTAGGGGTTAAATACATGACACCAGACCATGATCCAGGGGTTAAATACATGACACCAGACCATGATCCAGGGGTTAAATACATGACGCCAGACCATGATCCAGAAGTTAAATACATGACACCAGACCATGATCCAGGGGTTAAATACATGACACCAGACCATGATCCAGGGGTTAAATACATGACACCAGACCATGATCCAGGGGTTAAATACATGACACCAGACCATGATCCAGGGGTTAAATACATGACACCAGACCATGATCCAGAGGTTAAATACATGACACCAGACCATGATCCAGGGGTTAAATACAGTACATGACACCAGACCATGATCCAGAGGTTAAATACATGACACCAGACCATGATCCAGAGGTTAAATACATGACACCAGACCATGATCCAGGGGTTAAATACATGACGCCAGACCATGATCCAGGGGTTAAATACGTGACACCAGACCATGATCCAGAGGTTAAATACATGACACTAGACCATGATCCAGAGGTTAAATACATGACACCAGACCATGATCCAGGGTTAAATACATGACACCAGACCATGATCCAGGGGTTAAATACATGACACCAGACCATGATCCAGGGTTAAATACATGACACCAGACCATGATCCAGGGGTTAAATACATGACACCAGACCATGATCCAGGGGTTAAATACATGACACCAGACCATGATCCAGGGGTTAAATACAGTACATGACACCAGACCATGATCCAGGGGTTAAATACATGACACCAGACCATGATCCAGAGGTTAAATACATGACGCCAGACCATGATCCAGAGGTTAAATACATGACACCAGACCATGATCCAGAGGTTAAATACATGACACCAGACCATGATCCAGAGGTTAAATACATGACACCAGACCATGATCCAGGGGTTAAATACATGACACCAGACCATGATCCAGAGGTTAAATACATGACACTAGACCATGATCCAGAGGTTAAATACATGACACCAGACCATGATCCAGGGGTTAAATACATGACACCAGACCATGATCCAGGGGTTAAATACATGACACCAGACCATGATCCAGGGGTTAAATACATGACACCAGACCATGATCCAGGGGTTAAATACATGACACCAGACCATGATCCAGGGGTTAAATACATGACTCCAGACCATGATCCAGGGGTTAAATACAGTACATGACACCAGACCATGATCCAGGGGTTAAATACATGACACCAGACCATGATCCAGAGGTTAAATACATGACACCAGACCATGATCCAGGGGTTAAATACATGACACCAGACCATGATCCAGAGGTTAAATACATGACACCAGACCATGATCCAGAGGTTAAATACATGACGCCAGACCATGATCCAGAGGTTAAATACATGACACCAGACCATGATCCAGAGGTTAAATACATGACACCAGACCATGATCCAGAGGTTAAATACATGACACCAGACCATGATCCAGGGGTTAAATACATGACGCCAGACCATGATCCAGGGTTAAATACATGACGCCAGACCATGATCCAGGGGTTAAATACGTGACACCAGACCATGATCCAGGGGTTAAATACATGACACCAGACCATGATCCAGAGGTTAAATACATGACACCAGACCATGATCCAGAGGTTAAATACATGACACCAGACCATGATCCAGGGTTAAATACATGACACCAGACCATGATCCAGGGGTTAAATACATGACACCAGACCATGATCCAGAGGTTAAATACATGACACCAGACCATGATCCAGAGGTTAAATACATGACACCAGACCATGATCCAGGGGTTATATACATGACACCAGACCATGATCCAGAGGTTAAATACATGACACTAGACCATGATCCAGAGGTTAAATACATGACACCAGACCATGATCCAGGGTTAAATACATGACACCAGACCATGATCCAGGGGTTAAATACATGACACCAGACCATGATCCAGGGGTTAAATACATGACACCAGACCATGATCCAGAGGTTAAATACATGACGCCAGACCATGATCCAGAGGTTAAATACATGACGCCAGACCATGATCCAGAGGTTAAATACATGACACCAGACCATGATCCAGAGGTTAAATACATGACACCAGACCATGATCCAGAGGTTAAATACATGACACTAGACCATGATCCAGGGGTTAAATACATGACACCAGACCATGATCCAGGGGTTAAATACATGACACCAGACCATGATCCAGGGGTTAAATACAGTACATGACACCAGACCATGATCCAGGGTTAAATACATGACACCAGACCATGATCCAGAGGTTAAATACATGACACCAGACCATGATCCAGGGGTTAAATACATGACACCAGACCATGATCCAGAGGTTAAATACATGACACCAGACCATGATCCAGAGGTTAAATACATGACGCCAGACCATGATCCAGAGGTTAAATACATGACACCAGACCATGATCCAGAGGTTAAATACATGACACCAGACCATGATCCAGGGGTTAAATACATGACACCAGACCATGATCCAGGGGTTAAATACATGACACCAGACCATGATCCAGGGGTTAAATACATGACACCAGACCATGATCCAGGGGTTAAATACATGACACCAGACCATGATCCAGGGGTTAAATACAGTACATGACACCAGACCATGATCCAGGGTTAAATACATGACACCAGACCATGATCCAGAGGTTAAATACATGACACCAGACCATGATCCAGGGGTTAAATACATGACACCAGACCATGATCCAGAGGTTAAATACATGACACCAGACCATGATCCAGAGGTTAAATACATGACGCCAGACCATGATCCAGAGGTTAAATACATGACACCAGACCATGATCCAGAGGTTAAATACATGACACCAGACCATGATCCAGAGGTTAAATACATGACACCAGACCATGATCCAGGGTTAAATACATGACGCCAGACCATGATCCAGGGTTAAATACGTGACACCAGACCATGATCTAGGGGTTAAATACATGACACCAGACCATGATCCAGGGGTTAAATACATGACACCAGACCATGATCCAGGGGTTAAATACATGACGCCAGACCATGATCCAGAAGTTAAATACATGACACCAGACCATGATCCAGGGGTTAAATACATGACACCAGACCATGATCCAGGGGTTAAATACATGACACCAGACCATGATCCAGGGGTTAAATACAGTACATGACACCAGACCATGATCCAGGGGTTAAATACATGACACCAGACCATGATCCAGGGGTTAAATACATGACACCAGACCATGATCCAGGGGTTAAATACATGACACCAGACCATGATCCAGAGGTTAAATACATGACGCCAGACCATGATCCAGAGGTTAAATACATGACGCCAGACCATGATCCAGAGGTTAAATACATGACACCAGACCATGATCCAGGGGTTAAATACATGACACCAGACCATGATCCAGGGGTTAAATACATGACACCAGACCATGATCCAGGGGTTAAATACATGACACCAGACCATGATCCAGGGGTTAAATACATGACACCAGACCATGATCCAGGGGTTAAATACATGACACCAGACCATGATCCAGAGGTTAAATACATGACACCAGACCATGATCCAGGGGTTAAATACATGACACCAGACCATGATCCAGAGGTTAAATACATGACACCAGACCATGATCCAGAGGTTAAATACATGACGCCAGACCATGATCCAGAGGTTAAATACATGACACCAGACCATGATCCAGAGGTTAAATACATGACACCAGACCATGATCCAGAGGTTAAATACATGACACCAGACCATGATCCAGGGGTTAAATACATGACGCCAGACCATGATCCAGGGGTTAAATACGTGACACCAGACCATGATCTAGGGTTAAATACATGACACCAGACCATGATCCAGGGTTAAATACATGACACCAGACCATGATCCAGGGGTTAAATACATGACGCCAGACCATGATCCAGAAGTTAAATACATGACACCAGACCATGATCCAGGGGTTAAATACATGACACCAGACCATGATCCAGGGGTTAAATACATGACACCAGACCATGATCCAGGGGTTAAATACATGACACCAGACCATGATCCAGGGGTTAAATACATGACACCAGACCATGATCCAGAGGTTAAATACATGACACCAGACCATGATCCAGGGGTTAAATACAGTACATGACACCAGACCATGATCCAGAGGTTAAATACATGACACCAGACCATGATCCAGAGGTTAAATACATGACACCAGACCATGATCCAGGGGTTAAATACATGACGCCAGACCATGATCCAGGGTTAAATACGTGACACCAGACCATGATCTAGGGGTTAAATACATGACACCAGACCATGATCCAGGGTTAAATACATGACACCAGACCATGATCCAGGGGTTAAATACATGACGCCAGACCATGATCCAGAAGTTAAATACATGACACCAGACCATGATCCAGGGGTTAAATACATGACACCAGACCATGATCCAGGGTTAAATACATGACACCAGACCATGATCCAGGGGTTAAATACATGACACCAGACCATGATCCAGGGTTAAATACATGACACCAGACCATGATCCAGGGGTTAAATACATGACACCAGACCATGATCCAGGGGTTAAATACATGACACCAGACCATGATCCAGAGGTTAAATACATGACACCAGACCATGATCCAGGGGTTAAATACAGTACATGACACCAGACCATGATCCAGAGGTTAAATACATGACGCCAGACCATGAACCAGGGGTTAAATACATGACACCAGACCATGATCCAGGGGTTAAATACATGACACCAGACCATGATCCAGGGGTTAAATACATGACACCAGACCATGATCCAGAGGTTAAATACATGACACCTGTCAGGATTTGGCCAGGGTTGTTCCGGGTTTTGGTCACTAGATGCCCCCATTGTGCTTTTTGACCTTATGTTTTTTCCCTTGTTCCCCAGCACCATTGTATTTCCAGTTCTGTGCTCTGTGTTTGTATGTTAACCCAGCCCTAGTGTTCTGTGTATTCTTGTCGATTCCGGTGGATGCTCTTGTGGAGTTCTGTTTTTGTTTTTGAGGATCTCTTAAGGCTTTTTTGTGCTATTCCTCCATCTTTTGGATTTACTATTTTTGTATTGAAGGACTTCTCCTTTTTACTTTATTAAATACACCGTCTTAAGTACTGCTGTGTCTGCCCATGGGTTCTGCTGACTATTCGTGGCTCAGTTAAGGTTAAATACATGACAACACCAGACCATGATCTAGGGGTTAAATACATGACACCAGACCATGATCCAGAGGTTAAATACATGACACCAGACCATGATCCAGAGGTTAAATACATGACACCAGACCATGATCCAGGGTTAAATACAGTACATGACACCAGACCATGATCCAGGGGTTAAATACATGACACCAGACCATGATCCAGGGGTTAAATACATGACACCAGACCATGATCCAGAGGTTAAATACATGACACCAGACCATGATCCGGGGATTAAATACAATGGTTAAATGACAGGGGTTAAATACATGACACCAGACCATGATCTAGGGGTTAAATACATGACACCAGACCATGATCCAGGGGTTAAATACATGACACCAGACCATGATCCAGGGGTTAAATACATGACGCCAGACCATGATCCAGGGGTTAAATACATGACACCAGACCATGATCCACGGGTTAAATACTTGACACCAGACCATGATCCAGGGGTTAAATACATGACACCAGACCATGATACAGGGGTTAAATACATAACACCAGACCATGAACCAGGGGTTAAATACAGTACATGACACCAGACCATGATCCAGAGGTTAAATACATGACGCCAGACCATGATCCAGAGGTTAAATACATGACGCCAGACCATGATCCAGTGGTTAAATACATGACACCAGACCATGATCCAGGGGTTAAATACATGACACCAGACCATGATCCAGAGGTTAAATACATGACACCAGACCATGATCCAGAGGTTAAATACATGACACCAGACCATGATCCATGGGTTAAATACATGACGCCAGACCATGATCCAAGGGTTAAATACATTACACCAGACCATGATCCAGAGGTTAAATACATGACGCCAGACCATGATCCAGAGGTTAAATACATGACGCCAGACCATGATCCAGTGGTTAAATACATGACACCAGACCATGATCCAGGGGTTAAATACATGACACCAGACCATGATCCAGAGGTTAAATACATGACACCAGACCATGATCCAGAGGTTAAATACATGACACCAGACCATGATCCAGGGGTTAAATACAGTACATGACACCAGACCATGATCCAGGGGTTAAATACATGACGCCAGACCATGATCCAGGGTTAAATACATGACACCAGACCATGATCCAGGGGTTAAATACATGTCCAATGCTATTCATTGACTACAGCTCGGCGTTCAACACCATAGTGCCCTCAAAGCTCATCAATAAGCTAAAGACCCTGGGACTAAACACCTCCCTCTGCAACTGGATCATGGACTTCCTGACGGGCAGCCCCCAGGTGGTAAGGGTTGGTAACAACACATGTGCCACGCTGATCCTCAACACAGAGGCCCCTCAAGGGTGCGTGCTCAGTCCCCTCCTGTACTGACCTGTTCACTCATGACAACACCATCATTAAGTTTGCAGATGACACAACAGTGGTAGGCCTGATCACCAACAACAACGAGACAGCCTACAGAGAGGAGGTCAGAGACCTGGCCATGTGGTGCCAGGACAACAACCTCTCCCTTAACATGATCAAGACAATGGAGATGATTGTGGACTACACGAAAAAGAGGACAGAGCATTCCCCCATTCTCATCGATGGGGCTGCAGTGGAGCAGGTTGAGAGCTTCAAGTTCCTTGGTGTCCACATCACCAACAAACTAACATGGTCCAAGAACACCAAGACAGTGGTGAAAAGGGCACGACAAAACCTATTTCCCCTCAGGAGACTGAAAAGATTTGGCATGGGTCCTCAGATCCTCAAAAGGTTTTATAGCTGCACCATCGAGAGCATCCATACTGGTTGCATCCCTGCCTGCTATGGTAACTGCCTGGCCTCCGACTGCAAGGCACTACAGAGGGTAGTGCGAACGGCCCAGTACATCACTGGGGCCAAGATTCCTGCCATCCGGTATCTCTACACCACTTGGTGTCAGAGGAAGGCCCTAAAAATTGTCAAAGACTCCAGGCACCCTAGTCATAGACTGTTCTCTGCTACAGCATGGCAAGCAGTACCGGAGCACCTAGTCTAGGTCCAAGAGGCTTCTAAACAGCTTCTACCCCCAAGCCATAAGACTCCTTAACATCAAATCAAATGGCTACCAAGACTATTTGCATTAAGCCAGTAAGCCTGCTCCAGCTAAGAGGTCATGTATTATATGAAGAGCACTGTAGGATAGCTTTATTGATACATTTGATGGAGGACCTGAGTGCTGAGAATGGGAAGTGGTAATCTAATTTGGGGCTGAGCGTGTGTGTGGGCAAGGGAGGGGAGGGATGGGCCTCAGAAGTATGTCTGGGGCTGCATTACAAATCACACCCTATTCCCTATATAGTGCACTACTTTTGACCAGAGCCCTGTGGGCCAGAGCCTAGATGGGCCCTGGTGAAAAGTAGTGTACTATATTTGCCATTTGGGACGCAGCATGGAGGTGTATCTGGAGGAGGATGCAGAAATGTCTGTCCGTCCGCAGTGGGAAGAGGGAGCTGAATTCTAATACCGCTGCATGTGGTGCCAGGGGACCTAAGAACAAAAAGAGAGACATTTTTTTCCCCACACACATTTATTTAAAATCACGGCAGATACGCAACAGAACTGAACAGAAGCAGAGAAACTACAGAGCTCTCTTCTCCTTGAAAGCCTGGTTGGGGGGGCAAGTGGGGGGGGAGGGCTTGAGTCAGAAAGCCTAAATGAAGGCTGGTTGTGAAAGCTTAATACTAACATGGTACGAAGGGCACCTCTGTATAATTAACCCCACCTCTGCCTTTATTAACTCCCATGGGGTAATGGAGTTTGTGCTTCTGTGTACAATTCAACTTATCAAGCATACAAAGACAAGACGAATACAGACAATAAATACTATAAGAACGGATGCAAATGTATATTATATACATTACAGACTGTTCTGTCAAAGCTGGCTGGAGTGTTGGTGGACATATTCCATCTCTCCCTATCCCAGTCTGTTGTCCCCACTTGCTTCAAGATGTCCACCATTATTCCTGTACCCAAAAAAGCAAAGGTAACTGAACTAAATTACTATCTGACCGTAGCTGTCACTTCATGAAGTGCTTTGAGAGGCTAGTTAAGGCTAGTTTATATCACCTCCACTTTACCCGACACCCTAGACCCACTACAATTTGCATACCGCCCCAACGGAACCATGGAGACGCAATCGACATCACACTGCACATATTGCCCTTTCCCATTATCCCAAGAAGAATACATACAGTGCCTACAGAAAGTATTCACTCCGCTAGACTTTTTCCACACTTTGTTGTTACAGCCAGAATTAAAAATGTATTCAATTGAGATTATGTGCCACTGTCCTACACACAATACCCCATAATGTCAAAGTGGAATTATGTTTTTTGAAACTTTTACAAATTATTTAAAAATGAAAACGCTGAAATGTCTTGAGTCAATAAGTATTCAACCCCTTTGTTATGACAAGCCTAAATCAATTCAGGAGTCACACAATAAGTTGCATGGGCTCACTCTCTGTGGAATAATAGTGCTAATCATGAATCAAATTCATTAAAATTGAAAAGCTATTATTTCTAGAGTCAATAAGTATTCAACCCCTTTGTTATAGCAAGCTGAAATAAGTTCAGGAGTAAACATTTGTCATATAGTCATATAATAATTTGAATGGACTCTGTCCAACATCATTTTTGAATGACTACCTCATCTCTGTATCCCACTCATACAATTATCTTTAAGGTCCCTCAGTCAAGCACTGAATTTCAAACACAGATTATACCACAAAGACCAGGGAGGTTTTCTAATGCCTCGCAAAGAAGGGCACCTATTGGTGGATGGGTATAATATAAAAAAGCAGACAGTGAATATCCCTTTGAGCATGGTGAAGTTATTAATTACACTTTGGATGGTGTATCAATACACCCAGTCACTACAAAGGGACAGGTATCCTTCCGAACTCAGTTGCCGGAGAGGAAGGAAATTGCTCAGGTATTTCACCATTAGGCCAATAGAGACTTTAAAACAGTTACAGAGTTTAATGGCTGTTCTAGGAGAAAACTGTGGATGGATCAACAACATTGTAGATACTCCACAATACTAACCTAAATGATAGAGTGAAAAGAAAACATGCATCCTGTTTGCAATATGCCTCAAAATAAAATGCAAAAAAACGTGGCAAAGAAATTAACTTCTGGTCCTGAATACAAAGCATTATGTTTGGGGAAAATCCAACACATCACTGAGTACCACCTTAAATATTTTCAAGCATAGTGGTGGCTACATCATGTTATGGGTATGCTTGTCATCGGCAAGGACTAGGGAGTTTTTTTAGGATAAAAAGAAACAGAATAGAGCTAAGCAAAGGCAAAATCCTAGAGGAAAACCTGATTCAGTCTGCTTTTCAACAGACACTGGGAGACCAATTCATCTTTCATCAGGACAATAACCTAAAACACAACACTGGAGTTTCATACCAAGACAACATTGAATGTTCCTGAGTGGAATAGTTACAGTTTTGACTTAAATTGTCTTGAAAACTCTATGGTAAGACTTGAAAATGGCTGTCTAACAATGATCAACAACCAACTTGACAGAGCTTAAAGAATGTTTAAAGAATGATGTGCAAATATTGTACAATCCAGGTGTGGAAAGTTCTTAGAGACGTACCCAGAAAGACTCACAGCTGTAATCACTGCCAAAGATGCTTCTACAATGTATTGACTCAGGGGTGTGAATACGTTTGTAAGATATTTGTAAGATACTTCTGTATTTAATTTTCAATACATTTGCAAATATGTTTTCACTTTGTCATTATTGGGTGTTGTGTGTAGATGGGTGGGAAGAAATCTATTTAATCAATTTTGAATTCAGGCTGTAACAACAAAATGTGGAATAAGTCAAGAGGTATTAATACTTTCGAATGCACTGTATGTAAGAATGCTGTTCATGGACTACAGCTCAGCCTTCAACACCATAGAGCTTTCCAAGCCCATCACTAAGCTCAAGGCCCGGGGCCTGAATTGCACCGGGGCCTGAATTGCAGCCTCCGTGATCCTCAACACGGAGGCTCCACAAGGGTGCGTGCTCAGCCCCCTCCTGTACTCCATGTCCACCCATGACTGCGTGGCCACGCACGTCTCCAAGTCAACGTCAACAAAATGAAGGAGTTGATAGTGAACTTCAGGAGACATCAGAGGGAGCATGCCTCCTGATACAGCAACTGCACCGTCCACAACCGCACAGGGCTCTCCAGAGGGTGGTGCCATCAGCCCAACGCATCACCAGAGGCACACTATCAAAATGAAAAGAGCCTAGTTTTCTTAAAGATCAACTGAACCAAAAAACAAACAATTTCTGGTTGAAAACTGCCTATTTGGCATCGGTAGTAGTCATAAACATAAATTCTAGTCCCGAAATGTAATAAAAAGTGTAAGTAGGATAACTTTAGTCATAAAGTCAGTATTTTACAAAATGTGAATGTCGCACATTTAAGGAATCCATGACATTGCCGATTTACAAGGATATTTGAGGGTTGGCTTGGACAGCTGGCACCACCCATCTAAATGATAGGAACATATGATAAGGGTGAGCAGGAAAAACAGGTGCATGCTATCCAATCATAGCGACAGAATCAACCTACAGCCCCGCCAATTTCTTTACAGACAGCAGAACTACCCAATGGAGTCATTAGCACGCAGCGCCTCAACTTGTTTGATTTACATGAGACATACAATACATCGTTGCCAATGTTATGCTGAAAGAACGAGACCTGTTCTTAATAAACCGCTTAGGTCTTTTCCAACTCAAACATCCTCACATTAGTGACCTAACATTAGCAATACACAACTGTCATTCCCTTAGCCAGTCATAGACAATACTGTACGGTGGCTGTGAGGGATAACTCGGTATTCATGGCTTCAGTGGCATTTCTTAATGAGGAGGAGTTCAGCCCCCCCTTAAAAAGTTGAGCCTCTGCTGGCCTTTCTTATAGAGTTTAAGTCGGAAATTGACATACACCTTAGCATTTAAACTCTGTTTTTCACAAGACATTTCCTGACTTAGGTCGGTTAGGATCAACACTTTATTTTAAGAATGTGAAATGTCAGAATAATAGCAGAGAGAATGATTTATTTCAGCTTTTATTTCTTTCATTACATTCCCAGTGGGTCAGAAGTTTACATACACTCAATTAGTATTTGGTAGCATTGGCCCGTTCCTCCTGGCAGAGCTGGTGTAACTGAGTCAGATTTGTAGGCCTCCTTGCTCGCACATGCTTTTTCAGTTCTGCCCACAAATCTTCTATAGGATTGAGGTCAGGGCTTTGTGATGGAAAAATTACTTGTGTCATGCACAAAGTAGATGTCCTAACCGACTTGTCAAAACTGTAGTTTATTAACAATAGATTTGTGGAGTGGTTGAAAAATGAGTTTTAATGACTATAACCTAAGTGTATGTAGACTTCCGAATTCAACTGTAGATCTGCTTTGTGCACTTTCCCCACCATAGTTTCTCTGAGGAGGGCCGAGCACGCCTCCATCCAAATTCACAGGACTGCATTGGAGCGGGTTGAGTGCTTCAAGTTCCTCTGTGTCCACATCACTAATGAATTAACATGGTCCACACACATTAACTCCCACCCAGGAGGATGAAAAGATTTGGCATGGGCCCTCAGATCCTCAAAAAGTTATAAAACTGCACCATTGAGAGCATCTTGACTGTCTGCATCACCGCTTGGTATGGCAACTGCTTGGCATCCGACCCCAAGGCGATACAGAGGTTAGTGCGTAGGGCCCAGTACATCACCAGGCGTTGTCCAAAAAAGTCATAGACCTGCCACGTCTCAATTGTCTGAACTTTGACTAGGCAGTTCCAGAACTTAAAATGTGTTACTTTTTAGCCATTTTCATGTAGACTTGATTGTGTGTTTTGGATAATTGTCTTTCTGCATGACTCAGCTGCACTTCAGCTTCAGCTCACAGATGGATGGCCTGACATTCTCCTGTAGACTTCTCTGATACAGAGCAGAATTCATGGTTTCCAGGTCCTGAGGCAGGAAAGCATCCCCTAACCATCACATGTGTGGTTTGGTTTTCACCAGGCATAATGGGACCTATGTCATCCAGAAAGTTAACTCAAGTTTACCAAAAAGCACCTGGAAGCACCTGAATGTTTTATAGACAGATAATTCACAAGTATACCTGTTTTACTGATATGTGGTTGTCCCACCGAGATATCTTAAGATCATTGCGCTAACTGTAAGTCTCTGAAAATAAGAGCGTCTGCTAAATTACTAAAATGTAAATGTAAATTCCTTGGTTTGGGTTGCAAATTGTCTTAGTTTTATTTTATTTATGCATAATGTTCCTGCCTAGTGTTAGTGGCTGGTTGTGCCCTGGAGACAGCTGATGGGATTCCCACAGCTTCCTCTCAGTCTCAACACGACTAGTTGATATACACTGAACAGAAATATAAACGCAACATGTAAAGTGTTGGTCCCATGTTTCATGAGTTGAAATGAAAGATCCCAGAAATGTTCCATAAGTACAAAAAGCATATTTCTGTTTACATTGCTGTCAGTGAGCATTTCTCCTTTGCCAAGATTATTGATCCACCTGACAGGTGTGACATATCAAGAAGATGATTGAACAGCATTATCATTGGCGTGCAATTGGCATGCCCCCGGAATATAACACATGACTGCAGGAATATCCACCAGAGCTGTTGCCAGATAATTGTAATTTCTCTACCATAAGCCGCCTCCAACATCGTTTTATAGAATTTGGTAGTATGTCCAATAGGCCTCACAACCGCAGACCATGTGTAATCATGTCAGCCCTCCCGAGTGGTGCAGCGGTCTAAGGCACTGCATCGCAGTGCTTGAGGTGTCACTACAGACCCGGGCTCATGCACACTGACACGGTCGCCAGTTGTAGTGTGTTTCCTCCAACACGTTGGTGAGGCTGGCTTCCGGGTTAAGCAAGCAGTGTGTCAAGAAGCAGTGTGGCTTGGCAGGATCTTGTTTCGGAGGATTCTTGTCTCTCGACTTTCGCCTCCCCCAAGTTCGTACTGGAGTGCAGCAATGGGACAAGTCTGTAACTACCAATTGGATATCATGAAATTGGGGAGAGAAAAAAATAACAGAAATTAATTTTAAAAACACATCAGCCCAGGACCTCCACATCCGGCTTCTTCACCTGCAGGATCGTCTGAGACCAGCCACCCAGTCAGCTGATAGAACTGTGGATTTGCACAACAGAATCATTTCTGCACAAACTGTCCGAAAGCGCCCCAGGGAAGCTCATCTGCTCGTTGTCCTCACCAGGGCCTTGACCTGACTGCAGTTCAACGTTCTAACCCACTTCAGTGGGCAAATGCTCACCTTTAATGGCCACTGGTATGCTGGGGAAGTGTGCTCTTCACGGATTAATCCCGGTTTCAACTGTACCGGGCAGATGGAGGTGTGTGGGCAATGTCAGCGTTGTGAACAGAGTGCCCCATTTTTTTTTTTTTTTACATTGAACTTTTATTTAACTAGGCCACTTTATTTAACCGCCTATGGTGGCGGTGGGGTTATGGTATGAGCAGTCATAAGCTTCAAACAATGAACAAAACTGCATTTTATTGATTGCAATTTGAAAGCACAGAGATACCACAACGAGATCCTGAGGCACATTGTCGTGCCATTCATCCGCCGCCATCACCTCATGTTTCAGCTTGATAATGCACGGCCCCATGTGGCAAGGATTTGTACACAATTCCTGAAAGCTATTAATTTCCCAGTTCTTCCATGGACTGACATGTACGACAGCGTGTTCCAGTTTCCGCCAATATTCAGCAACTTCGCATAGCCATTGAAGAGGTGTGGGACAACATTCCACAGGCCACAATCAACAGCCTGATCAACTCTATGCGAAGGAGATGTGTCACGTTGCATGAGGCAAATGGTCACAGCAGATACTGACTGGTTTTCTAATCCAGGCCCCTAACTTTACAAAAAGGTATCTGTGACCAACAGATGCATATCTGTATTCCCAGTCATGTGAAATCCATAGATTAGGGCCTAATTCATTTATTTAAATTGACTGATTTCCTTATATGAACAGTAACTCAGTAAAATCTTTGAAATTGTTGCATTTATATTTTGAACATATACTATATCTTAACAACACAGGCCTCTTTCTCTCTCTGTCTATCTCTGTCTCTCTCATGCTTTCTCTGTCTCGCTCTCTTTGTCTTTCTCTGTCTCGCTTTCTCTGTCTCTCGCTCTCTTTGTCTTTCTCTGTCTCGCATTCTCTGTCTCTCGCTCTCTTTGTCTTTCTCTGTCTCGCTTTCTCTGTCTCTCGCTCTCTCTCTCGCTTTCTCTCTCGCTTTCTCTTTCGCTTTCTCTCGCTCTCGCTCTCTCTCGCTCTCACTCTCGCTCTCTCTCTCTCTCTCTCTCTCTCTTTCTGTCTCTCTCTGTCTCTCTTTCCCTCCCCCCTCCTCTCCCTCCTTGGTCTCCATTAAACTTGCATACTGATAGCTTTCTAATTAGCGAAGCAGCAGAGAAACAGAGGAACATGGTGGTTGTGTTCTGCATGGTCCCAGTCCCCCGACCTGTATGAAGCCTGGCTCTGGGAGCTTGTTAAAGATGAAGTGTACGACTGTGCTGTGTACACAGCCCTCACTGTGGCCCTACAGGAGCTGTCTTGTTCAGCTTCACTCTCAGCCTCAGACACACAGGGGACCTGCAGGGAGGAGACAATGGGACGGGAGAACAGTCACAGGCCAGGGGACCTGCAGGGAAAAGACAATGGGGTGGGAGGACAGTCAGAGGCCAGGGGACCTGTAGGGAGAAGTCAATGGGACGGGAGGACAGTCAGAGGCCAGGGGACCTGTAGGGAAAAGACAATGGGGTGGGAGAACAGTCACAGGCCAGGGGACCTGTAGGGAGAAGTCAATGGGACGGGAGGAGACAATGGCACTGGAGGATAATGGGACGGGAGGGCAATCACTGAATTAATACTGTATGCATTGTGGAAACACATTGAGGAACTAGAACAGATTAAATAATGTTGTTAACTTGTAGAATATTTGAACTACAACTGCAGAATATTGATTGAGAGGAGTAAATTTGATGAGGGTGTCATCTTGCATTGAACTGGAAGTTGGAGGGCATTATCATGTAAAATGTCATATATTACATATTTGTCCTTAATGAAGTGACTATACACAAAGCAAAACATGATAATAGGAGGGCTTTCTGCTTGCATGAAAACAGTCTGTCTGTATGGCCTGAAAACAGTCTGTCTGTATGGCCTGAAAACAGTCTGTCTGTATGGCCTGAGAACAGTCTGTCTGTATGGCCTGAAAACGGTCTGTCTGTATGGCCTGAAAACGGTCTGTCTGTATGGCCTGAAAACGGTCTGTCTGTATGGCCTGAAAACGGTCTGTCTGTATGGCCTGAAAAAAGGTCTGTCTGTATGGCTTGAAAACTGTCTGTCTGTATGGCCTTAAAAAAGATATGTCTGTATGGCCTGAAAACAGTCTGTATGGCCTGAAAACGGTCTGTGTGTGTGGCCTGAAAACAGTCTGTCTGTATGGCCTGAAAACGGTCTGTCTGTGTGGCCTGAAAACTGTCTGTCTGTATGGCCTTAAGAAAGGTGGAGCTTTTGGCAGCAGTGTAAAAAATTGAGTGAAACATGCTCAGAGCAGAACAGTGTGTGATGACGAGGAGGACTATAGTAAAGGAGAAGAGGTGGATGTTGGTCCCAAGCGGTCTGTCTTGTCAGAAAGGCTTTATTTAGAATGTGTCATTTTTAGGTTTTAATTTTCCCTGCAGACTACCTTGACTTATTCCCCACTGCTCTCAACTTCTGTAATGAAATACATTTATCATCTGCAAAAAGGCAGATGAAACTGTCTGTTTTGCTGAAGATAATTGCTAAATCCTCTAGTCTCTCTTCCCCCTCCACACGAGCTTACCTCTCCCAGGGTGGTATTGACAGTTTAATCATTTTGTCCCTGCAGTCTGAAATTAACTTGATTTTATCTGTCAGGACTCCTTTGAAGCTATTGATTTAAGATATTAGGCCAGTCAGTGTGCATACTGAAGGTGCTTGTTGACCGATATATGGGAGGAGAGTCATTATATCTTTCAGTCTGATGTGGCCCTGGATCCACCTGTGAGTTAGCTAGCTACAGTATGTATGTTTGCAATAAAGATTATTGGTGTCTTTTTTTCAGTAAAATGATTTATTATAAAGTGCCTGTCTCCTCTGCTTTACTGGCCATTCCAGCTCTCTTCCATGTTACCTTAATGTGTTTTGTCTTTTCATTACTGCCTGGGCTCCATCCAATATCGATTTGAGCTCTGAAGATCTATTGTTGAAACAGATCGAGGAGAAAGAAGCATTTCTGTCATACCGTGCAACAATGACCTTTGCCTATGGATTGTGGTATCCACCCCTTTACCTTACATCATGTTCTGCATTGATTTTGTGTAATTTCTCAGAGTAAAAAACCTGTCTGCTAGTACACCCTGCCTCAACCGCAGTTCTACCAACCCTGCCTCAACCACAGTTTTACCAACCCTGCCTCAACCACAGTTCTACCAACCCTGCCTCAACCACAGTTCAACCAACCCTGCCTCAACCACAGTTCTACCAACCCTGCCTCAACCACAGTTCTACCAACCTTGCCTCAACCACAGTTCTACCAACCACAGTTCTACCAACCCTCACAGTTCTACCAACCCTGCCTCAACCACAGTTCTACCAACCTTGCCTCAACCACAGTTCTACCAACCCTGCCTCAACCACAGTTCTACCAACCCTGCCTCAACCACAGTTCTACCAACCCTGCCTCAACCACAGTTCTACCAACCCTGCCTCAACCACAGTTTTACCAACCCTTCCTCAACCACAGTTCTACCAATCTTTCCTCAACTACAGTTCTACCAACCCTGCCTCAACCACAGTTCTACCAACCTTGCCTCAACCACAGTTTTACCAACCCTGCCTCAACCACAGTTTTACCAACCCTGCCTCAACCACAGTTTTACCAACCCTGCCTCAACCACAGTTCTACCAACCCTGCCTCAACCACAGTTTTACCAACCCTGCCTCAACCACAGTTCTACCAACCCTGCCTCAACCACAGTTTTACCAACCCTTCTCAACCAACCCTGCCTCAACCACAGTTCTACTCAACCCTTCCTCAACCACAGTTCTACCAACCTTGCCTCAACCACAGTTTACCAACCCTGCCTCAACCACAGTTTTACCAACCCTGCCTCAACCACAGTTTTACCAACCCTGCCTCAACCACAGTTCTACCAACCCTGCCTCAACCACAGTTTTACCAACCCTGCCTCAACCACAGTTCTACCAACCCTGCCTCAACCACAGTTCTACCAACCCTGCCTCAACCACAGTTCTACCAACCTTGCCTCAACCACAGTTCTACCAACCTTGCCTCAACCACAGTTCTACCAACCCTGCCTCAACCGCAGTTCTACCAACCCTGCCTCAACCACAGTTTTACCAACCCTGCCTCAACCACAGTTCTACCAACCTTGCCTCAACCACAGTTCTACCAACCCTGCCTCAACCACAGTTCTACCAACCCTGCCTCAACCACAGTTTTACCAACCCTTCCTCAACCACAGTTCTACCAACCCTTCCTCAACCACAGTTCTACCAACCCTGCCTCAACCACAGTTCTACCAACCTTGCCTCAACCACAGTTTTACCAACCCTGCCTCAACCACAGTTTTACCAACCCTGCCTCAACCACAGTTTTACCAACCCTGCCTCAACCACAGTTCTACCAACCCTGCCTCAACCACAGTTTTACCAACCCTGCCTCAACCACAGTAATACCAACCCTGCCTCAACCACAGTTCTACCAACCTTGCCTCAACCACAGTTCTACCAACCCTGCCTCAACCACAGTTCTACCAACCCTGCCTCAACCACAGTTCTACCAACCCTGCCTCAACCACAGTTCTACCAACCCTGCCTCAACCACAGTTCTACCAACCCTGCCTCAACCACAGTTCTACCAACCCTGCCTCATCCACAGTTCCTGATGTTTGTTTATTGTGCAGTCAATCAGCCAGTGTTGGGTAGTTCTCTCAGATAGATCTGTTAAACAACCCCTCACCCTCCTCTGCAGATTACTATTCGTTTTTTCATGGAAGTGAGAGAGGTGTGGTTGTGAATGTGGTTGTGAATATAAATATGATTGTGAATGATTGTGATTCCGAATGTGATTGTGATACTAATTGTGATTGTGAATGTGATTGTGATACTAATTGTGATTCTGAATGTGATTGTGATACTGAATGTGATTCTGAATGCGAATGTGATTGTGATACTAATTGTGATTCTGAATGTGAATGTGATTGTGATACTGAATGTGATTCTGAATGCGAATGTGATTATGATACTAATTGTGATTGTGAATGCGAATGTGATTGTGATACTGAATGTGATTCTGAATGTGATTGTGAATGTGATACTAATTGTGATTGTGAATGTGATTGTGATTCTGAATGCGAATTGTGATACTAATTGTGATTGTGAATGCGAATGTGATACTAATTATGATTCTGAATGCGAATGTGATTGTGATACTAATTATGATTGTGAATGTGATTGTGATACTAATTGTGATTCTGAATGTGAATGTGCGTCATGCCTACTTATTCGTCAGGTCTGCACATTTCTGCTCCACATTACTATACTCTACCTGTAGTGCATTACAATGTGTTGGAGGCTGCGCGACTGATGGTAACCAGCTCATTTTATTTTTGGACAGAGTGGGCTCTCTACTACTTTTGAAGATTAATATAATATTGGGGTGTGTAAAATGGGTCAACTTTGAGCACCTCTATCTCCTGAATGTTTCGGTGTTCAGGTCCAAAAAGTGAATTTCTAACACTCTACCATGGCCAAACATGTATGGAAGGTTTTGTTCATATCAACCAGTTTTTGCCCAGTGGGAGGTGAGTTCTTGATTCCCAGTGTTTATCAGAGCACCCCACACATATTTTGTTTTATATTTCTTTGTAACTTTGATATAGTTAAAGGTAAACTATTCAACAAGGTCAACGGTTGTGTTTGAGGGTAGCCTTGATACAAGTCAGACCATAATCTTTATTTACCTTTTCACATTAAAATCATTTCTTTGGGGCAATTCTTCTTTGACCCAGGCATACGTATACAGTGTCCGACGAAAACATCCTTGTCACTTCAATTTCTCTTTCAATGACTTACATGTCCACCTTTCAAAAGAACCCTGCAAATCCAATTATGACTTCTATTTCTAAACAACCTTCAGAAGCAGTGGTCATGATGAAAGCTGTTAGCGTATCAACCTACCATTTGTCATGTCTTTGAGTATTTCACACAGGCAGGATGTTCCTGTAAAAGTGATTTGTCTGACCCTCCTCTTTCAGCACTCAGCTTTAGAAGTTTCAAAAGGAAAACAAAAGCTCAGTCTTTCCACACATTCTCATGTTTGTCAGATTATTTATTAAATGCAAGTCGAGAGATAGGATGGGTTTCATTTCATCTCATAGTTTGGGAAATCTTCACATTCTTTACTCACTGTGAGCAGGAACTACAGCCCCGGTGCAATTATTTGCAAAGAGCAGGGGAAATGGAATTAAATGAATTGTAATTAAAGGGTTCATTTGAATTGAACTTTTGAGTTTCAATGTAAGGTTTTAGGTGCGCTAAAACACATAGTCCTCAGAGGAGGCTGGACTCCAGTTGGAAATGCAAGCTGTTTGCTGCCTGCTCACATGGTAGCTAGACTCAATTCGCAAATGTGATCTCTTGCAAACAAACTGCCCATAGACCTTGCCCATACTGTAGGTACAGATCTAGGATCAGCTTACCCTCACCGTATCGTAACTTTCACTAGTAGTGGGAAACACTCAACTGACCTTAGATCAGCGTGTTTGGGCACCCTATTCTCTTAATAGTGTACAACCTTTGACCAGGGCCTATAGTGCACTGTAAATATAATAGGGTGCCATTTGGGACACACCATGTCTCTCCTGCCTCCTCTTGTCCAGGTGCAGACCTGCAGGTGTGCCAGCCCAAGAGCCTGACTTGCTGTTCCAGGAGGATGGAGGAACGTTACCAGATGACTGCCAGGCAGAATATGGAGTCAGGCCTGCAGATAGTCAGCGCACCGCTCAAACTCCTCATCATCCAGAACGCAGCTGTCTTCCAAGGTGAGAATGTTTCTTATGTGTGTCTTGACTGTTGTCCATCATACACACTTTTCCAGAGCCATTTACAGGAGCAATTAGGATTAAGTGCCTTGCTCAAGAGCACATTCAAAAAATGCACCTCGTCAGCACAGAGATTCAAACCGGCAACCTTTCAGTTACTGGCCCAACACTCTTAACCGCTATGCTACCTGCCGCCTCAACATCTCATTTGAACTTGGGTGGAGTCATGACGACAATTTAGGAGGATCAGAACAGTAGTTTCCTGTCTCAACTAGGCTATCACCATCTTGTTTTGGCCTTCTTTAAAATTGTTGCTGCTGCTTATTGAAAATGAATTGCATTTACAGTACATGTTTAACTTTTTAAGATACATTTTCAGTTACTGAGAGATACTGTTACTTCTTAGCATGCAGTCTGTTCTGTGGTGAGAGTTTTGACATGCAAGAGAATGTGGACCCACAGGACTATACTTTACAATGGGTCAACTCTTGTAGCAACTAGCATGACACGCCATCATCTTGACATGCCAATTAAAAGTTGATGTTTAATGTGGAGCAAAGGGCTTGGCTGACTTGGTTGTAAGCTACATGCTAACAATGTTAGAGACGGCCACTGTGGTTGACTCCAGTTCCCTAGAAGAAACTCGATGCTAATTGGTTTAGGATAGGACTTGAAAGAACTCCCTAAACAACCCACCGAGTGGAATCAATACTAGAACATGCTGGTCTTGTCCTGTTTTGTTTGATCTCTTTCTCTCTCCCCCCTCTCTGTCTCTTTCTCTCTCCGGTCCTCTCTGTCTCTCTTTCTCTCTCCTGTCCTCTCTTCCCCACCCCTCTGTCTCTCTTTCTCTCTCCCCTCCTCTCTGTTTCTTTCTATCTCCCTCTCCCCTCCTCTCTGTCTCTCTCTCTTTCTTTCTTTCTTTCTTTCTTTCTTTCTTTCTTTCTTTCTTTCTTTCTTTCTTTCTTTCTTTCTCTATTTCTTTCTTTCTTTCTCTCTCTCTCTCTCTTCACAACTCTGTCTCTTTTCTGTTGGGAATTGAGTACATGCCTTCTTTGCAATCTTCTGTGCTCCTCTGTCTCTTTTGTTCTTTTGTGCACTCAGATCAAAGGCCTTCCCCCTCTCCATCTCCCATCTTGGAGTAGTATTCTCTCTCTCTCTCTCTCTCCCCCTCTCTTCTCCCTCCTCCTCCCCCCATCACCTGCCTCTCTCTTAACTCAGACTGCATCAGAGGTTTGCCCTTTTGAAGTCAACTTTGCCGAACAATGGTGAAAGTAATGACTCTGTCACAGGTTTTTCGGGGGCTGTTCAAATGACAAGCTGCTTCTGCATCGGGAGTATCAAGGAATAGATCTTCTATTCCCTCATACCTGTTGATTAGAAACAGGTATCATCAGGAATCTCCATATAGAGAGTTATTTGTTTAGTCTGTTTCCCTCTGTAAACTGTGTTCTGTGATATAAGTATGACCTCTCAAAAACAGTTTGACATTTCAGAAGTTTGAGGTCACTTCAAATCAAATAACATTTTATTTTATCGCATGCTTCGTAAACAACAGGTGTAGACTGACAGTGAAATGCTTGGTAAACAGCAGGTGTAGACTAACAGTGAAATGCTTGGTAAACAACAGGTGTAGACTAACAGTGAAATGCTTGGTAAACAACAGGTGTAGACTAACAGTGAAATGCTTGGTAAACAGCAGGTGTAGACTAACAGTGAAATGCTTGGTAAACAGCAGGTGTAGACTAACAGTGAAATGCTTGGTAAACAACAGGTGTAGACTAACAGTGAAATGCTTTGTAAACAACAGGTGTAGACTAACAGTGAAATGCTTGGTAAACAACAGGTGTAGACTAACAGTGAAATGCTTGGTAAACAACAGGTGTAGACTAACAGTGAAATGCTTGGTAAACAACAGGTGTAGACTAACAGTGAAATGCTTGGTTAACAACAGGTGTAGACTAACATTGAAATGCTTGGTAAACAACAGGTGTAGACTAACAGTGAAATGCATACTTTCCAACATGTAGAGTTAAAGATAAAAATAATAATAATCATTTAAATAGTGACACAAGGAATAAATACACATTGAATAACAAATACCATTAACAAGTAAAAATAACATAGCTATATACATGGAGTACCAGGACCGAGTTGATGTGCAGGGGTACAAGGTAATTGAGTTAACTATGTAGGGGTAAAGTGACTAGGCAACAGATGGATAATAAACAGTAGCAGCAGTGTATGTGTTGAATATGAAAGTATGTGTGTGTGTGTGTGGTGTCACTATGCGTGTGTGCTCATGTTATGTGTGTAGGCATGTGTAGTGCGTGTGTGTATGTGTTTGTTGGGGTGTCAGTGTAAGTATGTGTGAGTGTGTGGATAGGGTCCAGTGTACGTGCATAGAGTCAGTGCAAGAGAGTTAGTGTAAAAAAGGGTCAATGCAGGTAGTTGGTGCATCGGTACCGCTTGCCGTGCAGTAGCAGAGAGAACAGTCTATGGCTTGTTTTGCTTTGACAATTTTTTGGGTCTTCCTCTGACACGCCTGGTATAGAGGTGCTGGATGGCAGGGAGCCTGGCCCTCATTCTCCTGCGGGGAAAGAGGCACTGTCATGCCCTCTTCACAACTGTGTGGGTGTGTGTGGAACATGTTTACTTCCTTAGTGATGTGGACACCAAGGAACCTGAAGCTCTCAACCCGTTCCACTACAGCCCCGTCGACATCGATGGGGGTGTGTTCGCCCCTCCATTTCCTGTAGTCCACGATCAGCTCCTTTGCCTTGCTGACGTTGTGGGAGATGTTATTGTCTTGGCCAGGTCTCTGACCTCCTCCCTGTAGGCTGCATCATCGTCATCGATGATCAGTCTTACAACTGTTGTTTCGTCAGCTAACTTGATGGTGGTGTTGGAGTCGTGCGTGGCCACACAGTCGTGGGTGAACAGGGAGTACAAGAGGGGACTAAGCATAGACCTTTGAGGGGCCCCCATGTTGATGGTCAGTGTGGCGGATGTGTTGTTGCCTACCCTCACCGCCTGGGGGCAGCCCTTCAGGAAGTCCAGGATCAAGTTGCAGATGGATGTGTTCAGTCCCAAGGTCCTGAGCTTGGTAATGAGCTTAGAGGGGACTATGCTGATCTGATCTGTCGTCAATGGCTATAGATGTGAGTGCTACGGGGCGATAGGAAATTAGGCAGGTTACCTTCGCATTTTTGGGCACAAGGACTATTATGGTCTGCTTAAAACATGTTGATATAACAGGGATAGGTTGAAAATGTCAATGAAGACACTTTCCAGCGCATGTTTTGAGTACGCATCCTGGTATTCCGTCTGGCCCCGCAGCTACGGAGAGCAAGATCACCTAGTTGTCTGGGAACAGCTGGTGCTCTCAAGCAAGGTTCAGTGTTGCTTTTGCACCATTCCTTTCTTTTTGGAGAGCAGAATTCCTTCCTCCTTTTTTAAAAGGATTTATTCAGACAATACAGAACAAGATGGGGAAGTATGGCAGGAGGAGAGATAGCTAACTGGAAAGGTGGTCTGGGGTATCGAACTCACAACCTTCAGGGCTCTGTGCTTGGAGTTACCACTCAACTACACAACTATGAAACTTTTACCTATTGGCTGTCTGTTAACAGTGCAGGTGTTCCAACGAATGTAGACCGTCTTCGGTTACACCTTGGTGTGTTGTCAATGTTCACAAATTTCTTGTGAGATCTCTTTGTGACATCATGCTATGGGGGTCGGATAGCTATTACTTTGAATGAGCAGTGGTATCCTCATTTTCTGGTTCAGAGCCAAAACCTGTGCTGTTATATGATGCTCTGCTGGGCTACAAGTTTGAGGATGAAGTTTGATTTTGTGGAATGAGATCAGCAAAATATTTGCATAATGATAAAGTATGATAGTCAGATGGCAGCATATATTTTGACTTGATGGACCAGCCAAATTCATATTGATTCATCATTACCACCATCCTCTCACTCTCAATGATTGCCTCTCTCACTGAAAGGCCTGATGTTGTCCAAGTTGTTTAAAATTGACAATCCTTCAGCCTTAGTAGGACAGCGATGCTAATCTTGAACTCTAATCTTTTGAAAATGAAAAGCTGATGCAGGCATGCTGAGAATTTAATTTCCTCAATTATGAAATATGATATTTCTGATGAACTTGTTATTATCATCAGCTGCTGCAAGCCTTTGCAGAGCCTGAGGTTGATTATATATTTTCATTTTTTTAAATACTGGTGAAGTGTCTTGGGTGATTATTATTATAGTAGCCTACCTTATGGAGTGAAAAGTGCCTCAGAGAGAAGGAGAGTTGTCAACTCGGTCAGCCGCACTAAAAAACTAATCAGTGGAGGAGTTTGGTTTTTGCCATTTCCTTCAAAGTGACTGACATCTCCAGTTACTGCAGTAATGTGTGCTTTAGAGCAGTTTCAGTGATGGGTAAAGGTCGGAGGAGGCGGAGGAGGAGGCGGAGGAGAAGGAGGAGGAGGAGATGGCGGAGGCGCAATAGCCTCACTTTGAACCAACCATTAGGGAGGGAATGTTGGGGACACAATTTGTCTTCAAAAAGAGACGAGAGAGCAGAACAAATTATTTTGTTTATTAAAGTGTGTTCAATTAAATGTGGTGTGACTGATGCATTTGAAATGAGTAATTCTACCCTACTGTAGGTACAGTATTTGTGTGAAGAAGCAACACAGTATCCGACTGGAGATGTGACAGACGGGACTTGGGCCTAGATTCAGTCAGTTCAGTCTTAACCTGCAATAACATTTACGCAATACCGTCGGGGTTAGGGTTAGGGTGATTCACATTTTTGTAATAAAAATAAAAAAACTTCACATTTTCAAACAGTCCATTTATATTTTACAACGGGGCTATACATTTGGGTGAGTTTTTTTTCTCTCACCTGAGTAGCCTCTTTTCACTGCCAAAAATAAAATGAAACCATCTAGTATTCAGCGAAATAACAACACAATGTCAAATACAGGTAGCCTCGTCAAATAATGAACATCCAATCACATTAACCGTTACTCTCTCACAGGAATTCCACTAACGGTCCGTATGTAGCTGCTGCTCATTCCGTTTGCTCAAAAATGTATAAATGGTTATTAAAAAGTAAGGTCCGCGTCCATAGAGACACATACCAGCTCTACTGGTAGTACTGCTATTACCAGCAGTACTACACCTGCACCTGTCGATGACACAAGTTGTTCTGCTTCCACGAGCACATCCAATAACAATAATTCAATAATTCTACATTTGTTGTTAGCCCAGCTAACATGGACACTGACAGTTGTGAATCTGATGCAGCCGAAGAGCTACTGTCCCCTTACACGGGAAAGCACCGAAAAACAGACAGGGACGTTGGACCATCGAAGATGCGCAAATATGATGAGAATTACATTGATTTGGTGTTCACTTATATTGGGAGTAGTGCCTTTCCTCAGGCACAGTGTGTTATATGTGCAAAAGTACTATCTCACAACTCAATGAAACCTTCACAATTGCGCAGACATTTAGAAACAAAACATGACAATTAGAAAAATAAGCCAGAGGAGTTTTTTGAGCGAGAATTAAGATGACTTTCGAGTAGTAAGACATGTATAAAAGCAACATATACCATTAATAAGAAGAGGCCAGAAGCGTCTTATATGGTGATGTCATGACATTGCCCTGTTGGTGAGGTTTATGAGCCCCATGAATACCTTTCCCCCCTTTGACTCTTGGAAAGCCCTTTGTTAACATAGAGAGAGTCTGGTAACATCAAAAGGTTGGGAACGGAACCAACCAGTTGGATTGGTACTTAAAGAATATTATGTCAGATCAGTTGACGTCTGAGACATTATTACTGACGATAGGACGACATAAACTGTATCTTGGAAAGTCTACACATTCTAGTTGGAAAGTCTACACATTCTATCAGATTCACATGGAATTGTTGTGCAATTTAAATGTTTAAATATGAAACTATTTGTGAAAAGATGAAATGTAAACTTTCCTTCTAAATGAGAGAATTGTTTTCATTGTTCATAGTTGTTTTATTTATTTTACTAGAGTATCTTGCCATGGCAAATCGCGCTGTTAAGACACTGATACCCTTTGCAACCACGTACCTACAGTATGTGAGAGTGGATTCTCGGCCCTCACTAGCATGACAACTAAATACAGGCACAGACTGTGTGTGGAAAATGATTTAAGACTGAGACTCTCTCCAATACAACCCAACATTGCAGAGTTATGTGCATCCTCTGAAGCATACCCTTCTCATTAACCCGTGGTGAGTTATTCACAATTTCCGATGAACAAACAATGTTTTATATGAAAGTTGGTTAAATATTGATTATTATTTTATTATTATTTGTTCCCTGGTCCTATAAGAGCTCTTTGTCACTTCGCACGAGCCGGGTTGTGACAAAAACTCACACTCATTCTTATGTTTAATAAATGTATCGTATAGTGTGTGTGTGGCTGGCTTACAATGATGGTAAAACACTGACCCTGGTGCTAGAGGGTTATGCAGCTGGAGGTTGAATGTTTGAAGTGGTACGAGACTATAAAAAGTTTGGGAACCACTGACCTAGAGGACATTGCCATAGGTAGAAATCCCTTGGAGCTGTGTTATACAAGCTCAAACCCTGGAATGTGTTGTAATCTACACCGCTACTAGGTTGGTATCAATACTTATTCTAACAATTTTTAATTTGAGTGTCATTATTTCTATATAGCCTTTCTTGTTCTAAACTTCTAACATGGGTGGGATGTAGGGATGGGAGTGGTTTTGTGACAATGATCACAAGAGGAGTAACCATTCACCGATTTGACAGCTTCAACGCAGTTACACCTCCGACATTGCCCAAACAAAATAAATTATATGCCTTGAAGTTGTCGGTTATTTTGTGTTAATGCTGAACTGATTGAACCTAGGCATTGGAGTATTCTCTACATCCCAGCATATGGGGGGGGGGCAAAACAACACACTCACAAATGAGCTTCTCTCAGCTGGCTCCACTACACAGACCCTGGAGGGCAGGGATCACAAACCACATTACTGTCTCTACAGTTTCATCACACACCATTACTCCACTGCACACCAGTGAGAAACTGGCACCCTGAAAGAGCCAGAGGAACCATCAGGGTTCACCAGGGGGAGTCACTTAGAAGTCCAAAGAGAACCTCCAGTTAATAAACATGAGAGAATTGGAGAGCAGTCTTGGTTAGTGGGTACATGAACAAGGGTTGAGGAGCCTTGATTGCTCAGACTCCCAGAGACTTGGGTGATATAAGTGGATAGCAGTATCTGGCTACATGCAGAATAAACATGTGGACAAGGAGGGAGGGAGAGAAAGTCTGTGATGTCAATTCCTCTGCCTGTAAGGAAAGTGGGACAGCCAGCACCCCTGGAACGACTGGCTGGGTCCAGGGAAAGCAGGCACAGTGGGGAGGTACACAAACTGCTCTGACTGTGTTTGCCTCCCAAATGGCACCCTATTCCCTTTGTAGTGCACTACTTTTGAGCAGAGCCCTATGGGTCCTGTCCACAAGTAGTGCACTATAGGGAATAGTGTGCCATTTGGGAAGCAGACTCACAGGAAGCATGAGGCGGTGTGAGCTGGGCTATCCGTACGTGGTACTGCGAAGTAGTGAAGCTATATGCTCATCTCTGAAAAACTCTCTCTGAAAACCTCTCTTTGAAAACAACTCACAGGGGAAAAGGAGCACTGGAAATGATAGGGAGTTGGGAGCTAGCTTGAAAGGACACTCAAACATCAACACATCGGACAACCTGGGGTGTTCAGCTTCACTGCTACACCACAGAATATGTCTGATGAGGCCCTTATTGCAACTATCACGATGAAGAGAGCTAGTATACCCAATGACAAGAGCTAGGATACCCAATGACAAGAGCTAGGATACCCAATGACAAGAGCTAGGATACCCAATGACAAGAGCTAGGATACCCAATGACAAGAGCTAGGATACCCAATGACAAGAGCTAGGAGACCCAATGAAGAGAGCTAGGATACCCAATGACAAGAGCTAGGATACCCAATGACAAGAGCTAGGATACCCAATGAAGAGAGCTAGGAGATCCAATGAAGAGAGCTAGGAGACCCAATGACAACAACTAGGAGACCAAATGAAGAGAGCTAGGAGACCCAATGAAGAGAGCTAGGATACCCAATGACAAGAGCTAGGAGACCCAATGAAGAGAGTTAGGATACCCCATGTCAAGAGCTAGGAGACCCAATGACAAGAGCTAGGAGACCCAATGAAGAGAGCTAGGAGACCAAATGAAGAGAGCTAGTAGACCCAACCGAATGCATAAAAAATGTGAACAACAGAAAAAAACCTGGAATAAATCTTGTTCCTGTCCTTGAGTTTTGCCGCACCTCATTGCTCCTAGCGGGGCCATCAAATTAGCATCTCATTAGCACCTGAAAGAAGTTGTATCGACTTTTCCTCCTCTCTTAGAGATGGGTTTTAATTACTCTTAAGTGTATTAGGAATTAGAATTGCGGACCCCCGTGGCCACTGGCAGAGGTGGGGGTTGACCTTGGGAACAAGCGCTGCCCTCATTTGTCTCCGATATTGCTGAATGGACTGGAGGAGGGTGGAGGATCCCAGGTCTCTCAGGGCAGATCTGCACCTCCCTCCAACAGAAGAGGTGCCTCTCGCTCCAACAGAAGAGCTACCTCTCCCTCCAACAGAAGAGCTACCTCTCCCTCCAACAGGAGAGCTGCCTCTCCCTCCAACAGAAGAGCTACCTCTCCCTCCAACAGAAGAGCTGCCTCTCCCTCCAACAGAAGAGCTGTCTCTCCCTCCAACAGAAGAGCTGCCTCTCCCTCCAACAGAAGAGCTGCCTCTCCCTCCAACAGAAGAGCTGTCTCTCCCTCCAACAGAAGAGCTGCCTCTCCCTCCAACAGCCTCTCCCTCCAACAGAAGAGCTGCCTCTACCTCCAACAGAAGAGCTGTCTCTCCTTCCAACAGAAGAGCTACCTCTCCCTCCAACAGCCTCTCCCTCCAACAGAAGAGCTGCACCTCCCTCCAACAGAAGAGCTGCCTCTCTCTCCAACAGCCTCTCCCTCCAACAGAAGAGCTGCCTCTCCCTCCAACAGAAGAGCTGTCTCTCCCTCCAACAGAAGAGCTGTCTCTCCCTCCAACAGAAGAGCTGCCTCTCCCTCCAACAGCCTCTCCCTCCAACAGAAGAGCTGCCTCTACCTCCAACAGAAGAGCTGTCTCTCCTTCCAACAGAAGAGCTACCTCTCCCTCCAACAGCCTCTCCCTCCAACAGAAGAGCTGCCACTCCCTCCAACAGAAGAGCTGCCTCTCTCCAACAGCCTCTCCCTCCAACAGAAGAGCTGCCTCTCCCTCCAACAGAAGAGCTGTCTCTCCCTCCAACAGAAGAGCTGTCTCTCCCTCCAACAGAAGAGCTACCTCTCCCTCCAACAGCCTCTCCCTCCAACAGAAGAGCTGCCTCGCCCTCCAACAGCCTCTCCCTCCAACAGAAGAGGTGCCTCTCCCTCCAACAGCCACTCCCTCCAACAGAAGAGCTGCCTCGCCCTGCAACAGCCTCTCCCTCCAACAGAAGAGCTGCCTCTCCCTCCAACAGAAGTGCTGCCTCTCCCTCTAACAGAAGAGCTGCCTCTCCTTCCAACAGAAGAGCTGCCTCTCCTTCCAACAGAAGAGCTGCCTCTCCCTCCAACAGAAGTGCTGCCTCTCCCTCTAACAGAAGAGCTGCCTCTCCTTCCAACAGAAGAGCTGCCTCTCCCTCCAACAGCCACTCCCTCCAACAGAAGAGCTGTCTCTCCCTCCAACAGAAGAGCTGTCTCTCCCTCCAACAGAAGAGCTGTCTCTCCCTCCAACAGAAGAGCTGTCTCTCCCTCCAACAGAAGAGCTACCTCTCCCTCCAACAGCCTCTCCCTCCAACAGAAGAGCTGCCTCGCCCTCCAACAGCCTCTCCCTCCAACAGAAGAGCTGCCTCTCCCTCCAACAGCCTCTCCCTCCAACAGAAGAGCTGCCTCGCCCTGCAACAGCCTCTCCCTCCAACAGAAGAGCTGCCTCTCCCTCCAACAGAAGTGCTGCCTCTCCCTCCAACAGAAGAGCTGCCTCTCCTCCAACAGAAGAGCTGCCTCGCCCTCCAACAGAAGAGCTCCCTCTCCTCCAACAGAAGAGCTGCCTCTCCTCTCAACAGAAGAGCTGCCTCTCCTTCCAACAGAAGAGCTGCCTCTCCCTCCAACAGCCTCTCCCTCCAACAGAAGAGCTGCCTCGCCCTCCAACAGCCTCTCCCTCCAACAGAAGAGCTGCCTCTCCCTCCAACAGAAGTGCTGCCTCTCCCTCCAACAGAAGAGCTGCCTCTCCCTCCAACAGAAGTGCTGCCTCTCCCTCCAACAGAAGAGCTGCCTCTCCCTCCAACAGAAGAGCTGCCTCGCCCTCCAACAGAAGAGCTGCCTCTCCTTCCAACAGCTTTTCTCAGGGCAGAGCTGCCTCTCCTTTCAACAGAAGAGCTGCCTCTCCTTCCAACAGAAGAGCTGTCTCTCCCTCCAACAGAAGGGCTGCCTCGCCTTCCAACAGAAGAGGTGCCTCTCCCTCCAACAGCCTCTCTCAGGGCAGAGCTGCCTCTCCTTCCAACAGAAGAGATGCCTCTCCTTCCAACAGAAGAGCTGTCTCTCCCTCGAATACAAGAGCTGCCTCTCCCTCCAACAGAAGTGCTGCCTCTCCCCCCAACAGAAGAGCTGCCTCTCCCTCCAACAGAAGAGCTGCCTCTCCCTCCAAGAGAAGAGCTGTCTCTCACTCCAACAAAAGAGCTACCTCTCCCTCCAACAGAAGAGCTGTCTCTCCCTCCAGCAGCCTCTCCCTCCAACAGAAGAACTGCCTCGCCCTCCAACAGAAGAGCTGCCTCTCCCGCCAACAGCCTCTCTCAGGGCAGAGCTGCCTCTCCTTTCAACAGAAGAGATGCCTCTCCTTCCAACAGAAGAGCTACCTCTCCCTCCAACAGCCTCTCCCTCCAACAGAAGAGCTGCCTCACCCCCCAACAGAAGAGCTGCCTCTCCCTCCAACAGAAGAGCTGCCTCTTCTTCCAACAGAAGAGCTGCCTCTCCTTCCAACAGAAGAGCTGTCTCTCCCTCCAACAGAAGAGCTGCCTCTCCCTCCAACAGAAGAGATGTCTCTCCCTCCAACAGAAGAGCTGTCTCTCCCTCCAACAGAAGAGCTACCTCCCAGTCCAACAGAAGAGCTGCCTCTCCTTCCAACAGAAGAGCTGTCTCTCCCTCCAACAGAAGAGCTGCCTCTCCCTCCAACAGAAGAGATGTCTCTCCCTCCAACAGAAGAGCTGCATCTCCCTCCAACAGAAGAGCTGCATCTCCCTCCAACAGCCTCTCCCTCCAACAGAAGAGCTGCCTCTCCCTCCAACAGAAGAGCTGTCTCTCCCTCCAACAGAAGAGCTGTCTCTCCCTCCAACAGAAGAGCTGCCTCTCCCTCCAACAGAAGAGCTGCCTCTCCTTCCAACAGCCTCTCCTTCCAACAACAGCTGCCTCTCCTTCCAACAGAAGAGCTGTCTCTCCCTCCAACAGAAGAGCTGCCTCTCCTTCCAACAGAACAGCTGCCTCTCCTTCCAACAGAAGAGCTGTCTCTCCCTCCAACAGAAGAGCTGCCTCTCCTTCCAACAGAACAGCTACCTCTCCCTCCAACAGAAGAGCTGTCTCTCCCTCCAGCAACCTCTCCCTCCAACAGAAGAACTGCCTCTCCCTCCAACAGAAGAGCTGCCTCTCCCGCCAACAGCCTCTCTCAGGGCAGAGCTGCCTCTCCTTTCAACAGAAGAGCTGCCTCTCCTTCCAACAGAAGAGCTGTCTCTCCCTCCAACAGAAGGGCTGCCTCGCCCTCCAACAGAAGAGAGTGCCTCTCCCCCAACAGAAGAGCTGCCTCTCCCTCCAACAGAAGAGCTGCCTCTCCTTCCAACAGAACAGCTGCCTCTCCTTCCAACAGAAGAGCTGTCTCCCTCCAACAGAAGAGCTGCCTCTCCCTCCAACAGAAGAGCTGTCTCTCACTCCAACAAAAGAGCTACCTCTCCCTCCAACAGAAGAGCTGTCTCTCCCTCCAGCAGCCTCTCCCTCCAACAGAAGAACTGCCTCTCCCTCCAACAGAAGAGCTGCCTCTCCCGCCAACAGCCTCTCTCAGGGCAGAGCTGCCTCTCCTTCCAACAGAAGAGATGCCTCTCCTTCCAACAGAAGAGCTGTCTCTCCCTCGAATAGAAGAGCTGCCTCTCCCTCCAACAGAAGAGCTGCCTCTCCCCCCAACAGAAGAGCTGCCTCTCCCTCCAACAGAAGAGCTGCCTCTCCTTCCAACAGAACAGCTGCCTCTCCTTCCAACAGAAGAGCTGTCTCTCCCTCCAACAGAAGAGCTGCCTCTCCCTCCAACAGAAGAGCTGTCTCTCACTCCAACAAAAGAGCTACCTCTCCCTCCAACAGAAGAGCTGTCTCTCCCTCCAGCAGCCTCTCCCTCCAACAGAAGAACTGCCTCTCCCTCCAACAGAAGAGCTGCCTCTCCTCCAGAAGAGCCAACAGCCTCTCTCAGGGCAGAGCTGCCTCTCCTTTCAACAGAAGAGATGCCTCTCCTTCCAACAGAAGAGCTACCTCTCCCTCCAACAGAAGAGCTGCCTCTCCCTCCAACAGAAGAGCTGCCTCTCCCTCCAACAGAAGAGCTGCCTCTCCCTCCAACAGAAGAGCTGCCTCGCCCTCCAACAGAAGAGCTGCCTCTCCCTCCAACAGAAGGCTGCCTCTCCCTCCAACAGAAGAGATGCCTCTCCCTCCAACAGAAGAGCTGTCTCTCCCTCCAACAGAAGAGCTACTCTCCCTCCCAGCAGCCTCTCCAACAGAAGGGCTGCCTCACCCTCCAACAGAAGAGGTGCCTCTCCCTCCAACAGCCTCTCTCAGGGCAGAGCTGCCTCTCCTTCCAACAGAAGAGATGCCTCTCCTTCCAACAGAAGAGCTGTCTCTCCCTCGAATAGAAGAGCTGCCTCTCCCTCCAACAGAAGAGCTGCCTCTCCCCCCAACAGAAGAGCTGCCTCTCCCTCCAACAGAAGAGCTGCCTCTCCTTCCAACAGCCTCCTCCAACAGGAAGAGCTGCCTCTCCTTCCAGAAGAGCTGCCTCTCCCTCCAACAGCTCTCCCTCCAGCAGCCTCTCCCTCCAACAGGGCAGAGCTGCCTCTCCCTCCAACAGAACAGCTGCCTCTCCTTCCAACAGAAGAGCTACCTCTCCCTCCAACAGAAGAGCTGTCTCTCCCTCCAACAGAAGAGCTGTCTCTCCCTCCAACAGAAGAGCTACCTCTCCCTCCAACAGAAGAGCTGCCTCTCCTTCCAACAGAACAGCTGCCTCTCCTTCCAACAGAAGAGCTGTCTCTCCCTCCAACAGAAGAGCTGCCTCTCCTTCCAACAGAACAGCTGCCTCTCCTTCCAACAGAAGAGCTGTCTCTCCCTCCAACAGAAGAGCTGTCTCTCACTCCAACAAAAGAGCTACCTCTCCCTCCAACAGAAGAGCTGTCTCTCCCTCCAGCAACCTCTCCCTCCAACAGAAGAACTGCCTCTCCCTCCAACAGAAGAGCTGCCTCTCCCGCCAACAGCCTCTCTCAGGGCAGAGCTGCCTCTCCTTTCAACAGAAGAGCTGCCTCTCCTTCCAACAGAAGAGCTGTCTCTCCCTCCAACAGAAGGGCTGCCTCGCCCTCCAACAGAAGAGGTGCCTCTCCCCCCAACAGAAGAGCTGCCTCTCCCTCCAACAGAAGAGCTGCCTCTCCTTCCAACAGAACAGCTGCCTCTCCTTCCAACAGAAGAGCTGTCTCCCTCCAACAGAAGAGCTGCCTCTCCCTCCAACAGAAGAGCTGTCTCTCACTCCAACAAAAGAGCTACCTCTCCCTCCAACAGAAGAGCTGTCTCTCCCTCCAGCAGCCTCTCCCTCCAACAGAAGAACTGCCTCTCCCTCCAACAGAAGAGCTGCCTCTCCCGCCAACAGCCTCTCTCAGGGCAGAGCTGCCTCTCCTTTCAACAGAAGAGCTGCCTCTCCTTCCAACAGAAGAGCTGTCTCTCCCTCCAACAGAAGGGCTGCCTCGCCCTCCAACAGAAGAGGTGCCTCTCCCCCCAACAGAAGAGCTGCCTCTCCCTCCAACAGAAGAGCTGCCTCTCCTTCCAACAGAACAGCTGCCTCTCCTTCCAACAGAAGAGCTGTCTCCCTCCAACAGAAGAGCTGCCTCTCCCTCCAACAGAAGAGCTGTCTCTCACTCCAACAAAAGAGCTACCTCTCCCTCCAACAGAAGAGCTGTCTCTCCCTCCAGCAGCCTCTCCCTCCAACAGAAGAACTGCCTCTCCCTCCAACAGAAGAGCTGCCTCTCCTGCCAACAGCCTCTCTCAGGGCAGAGCTGCCTCTCCTTTCAACAGAAGAGATGCCTCTCCTTCCAACAGAAGAGCTGTCTCTCCCTTGAATAGAAGAGCTGCCTCTCCCTCCAACAGAAGAGCTGCCTCACCCCCCAACAGAAGAGCTGCCTCTCCCTCCAACAGAAGAACTGCCTCGCCCTCCAACAGAAGAGCTGCCTCTCCCTCCAACAGAAGGCTGCCTCTCCCTCCAACAGAAGAGATGTCTCTCCCTCCAACAGAAGAGCTGTCTCTCCCTCCAACAGAAGAGCTACCTCCCAGTCCAACAGAAGAGCTGCCTCTCCCTCCAACAGAAGAGCTGCCTCTCCCTCCAACAGCCTCTCTCAGGGCAGAGCTGCCTCTCCTTCAAACAGAAGAGATGCCTCTCCTTCCAACATAAGAGCTGTCTCTCCCTCCAATAGAAGGGCTGCCCCTCCTTTCAACAGAAGAGCTGCCTCTCCCCCAACAGAAGAGCTGTCTCTCCCTCCAACAGAAGAGCTGCCTCTCCCTCCAACAGCCTCTCTCAGGGCAGAGCTGCCTCTCCTTCCAGAAGAGCTGCATCTCCCTCCAACAGCCTCTCTCAGGGCAGAGCTGCCTCTCCTTCCAACAGAACAGCTGCCTCTCCTTCCAACAGAAGAGCTGCCTCTCCCTCCAACAGAAGAGCTGCCTCTCCCTCCAACAGAAGAGCTGCCTCTCCCTCCACAGCCAATAATCAAAGTCACAGATTCCTCTTTTCCTCCAAGTCCAATCCTTGTCTCTGGCTCGTTAGTGATTCACCCAATCTTAAGTGCTTCTGGCGTCTGGTTTGAACAGCCCCTCTTTCTCCCTCCCACTCTCTTTACCCCCTCTTTTCTCTCTCTCTCTCTCTCTCTCTCTCTCTCTCTCGCTCTCTCTCCCCTCTCTCTCTTTCCCTCTCTCCCTCTCTCCCCAGCCATCCACTCTCCTTTAATAATCCCCTGCCTCGTTTTCTCTGCGGAGTAATTTTATTTTCTGTCGAAGTTCTCCCATCTGCAACCCAATAACGGTGAAGACTATTGAAGTGAGTGAGTTTCTGCTGCTTTGAGCTTGAGGCGTCTCCAGTTGTTTACTCGCAACCCCAAGTCAGATGTAATAAGTTAATGACGGGTAGTGCCATCTCCATCTCCAACAGGCCCCTTCATGCGTCGTTTACTTGACAAGTTGCAATCTACTGCCCATTACCACGTCTTTCTCTATCAAATTGTAATTTGTTTCTAACTTAATAGCCAGTGTTTTATTATTATGCCTCACGTATTTGCTCAGTTGTAATGAGATTTCCAGAACCTCTCCAAGTCCATACCGTCAGAGCCTCACTGGGTCTATGCAAACTGTGGGGGGAAATAGATACTTATTAGAGCAGTGTAATCCTAGAACTGCTCTGTCTTTCTCTGGGAGGTTCTGTGGTATTGGGGGATTCAGGGAGGGGAGCCTCAGAGGCCTAGTGCATTAGGAAGAGCTTAGCGAGGCATTAGAGTAGCTACGTGTCTGTAAGTCTCTGTGTACATCAGTGTGTGCCGTGAGGGGATCAAATCATCTCAAACTGCAGGGCCATGGTGATGAGAGGCCAAGGATCAGCCTGCTTCTATTGGTCCCCTGGTTTAGTGATAGCAAGCCAGAGTCAAGATCACACCAGGCAAACAGAGGATTGCTTACTACTGGGTAATAATTCTGCATCCCAATGGCACCCTATTCCCCATATAGTGCACTAGTTTTGACTACTGTTTGTTCCGGACCAGGCCCAAATTCCCATCATTCACATGAAGAAAAGACAGAGATACAGGGGGCGCAGATCCGAGTGGTTTGTGAGTATTCGTCGGCAAGTGGGTAACCCACCTTTACCATCCGTTCTATTGGCCAATGTGCAATCACTGGAGAATAAACTGGATGAGCTCCGTTTGAGACTATCCTACCAACGGGACATTAAAAACTCTAATATCTTATGTTTCACCGAGTTGTGGCTGAATGACGACACGGATAATGTACAGTTGGCTGGGTTTTCTGTGCATCGGCAGGACAGAACAGCTACGTCCGGTAAAACGAGGGGTGGTGTTGTGTATCTATTTGTCAATAACAGCTGTTGCGCAATGTCTAATATTAAGGAAGTCTGAGGTATTGCTCGCCTGAGGTAGAGTACCTCATGATAAGCTGTAGACCACACTATCTACCAAGAGAGTTTTCATCTAAATTTTTGTAGCTGTCTATTTATAACCACAAACCGATGCTGGCATTAAGACCGCACACAACGAGCTGTATAAGGCCATAAGCAAACATTTAGCCCGCCTACCAGACGGGCTAAATGCCTTTTATGCTCGCTTCGAGGCAAGCAACACTGAAGCATGCATGAGAGCACCAGCTGTTCTGAATGACTGTGTGATCAATCTCTCCGTAGCCGATGTGAGCAAGACCTTTTAACAGGTCAACATTCACAAAACCACAAAACTCTAATATCTTATGTTTCACCGAGTTGTGGTGCCAGGACAACAACCTCTCCCTAAACGTGAGCAAGACAAAGAAGCTGATCGTTGACTACAGGAAGAGAAGGGCCGAACACGCCCCCATTCAAAACGACAGGGCTGTATTGGAGTTGGTCGAGAGTTTCAAGTTCCTTGGTGTCCACATCAACAACAAACTATCATGGTCCAAACACACCAAGACAGTTATGAAGAGGGCACAACAATGCCTTTTCCCCCCCAGGAGACCAAAAATATTTGGCATGGGTCCCCAGATCCTCAAAAAGTTCTACAGCTGCACCATCGAGAGCATCCTGACCAGTTGCTTCACTGCCTGGTATGGCAACTGCTCGGCGTCCGGACGTAAAGCTCTACAGAGGGTGGTACGTAATATCAACAGAGTTACACATGGGATAAACAAACTACAGTCAATAACACAAATTGAAAAATCTGTACACAGTGTTTGCAAATAAAGTAAGGAGGTAAGGCAATAAATAATTTAGGAATTTACACTGGAGTGATAGATGTGCAGATGAGGACATGCAAGTAGAAATACTGGTGTGCAGAAGAGCAGAAAAACAAATATGGGGATGAGGTACAGTGGGGCAAAAAAGTATTTTGTCAGCCACCAATTGTGCAAGTTCTCCTACTTAAAAAGATGAGAGAGGCCTGTAATTTTCATCATAGGTACACTCCAACTATGACAGACAAAATGAGAAAAAAAATCCAGAAAATCACATTGAAGGATTTTTAATTAATTAATTTGCAAATTATGGTGGAAAATAAGTATTTGGTCAATAACAAAAGTTTATCTCAATGCTTTGTTATATACCCTTTGTTGGCAATGACAGAGGTTTAACGTCTTCTGTAAGTCTTCACAAGGTTTTCACACATTGTTGCTGGTATTTTGGCCCATTCCTCCATGCAGATCTCCTCTACAGTAGTGATGTTTTGGGGCTGTTGTTGGGCAACACGGACTTTCAACTCCCTCAAAAGATTTTCTATGGGGTTGAGATCTGGAGACTGGCTAGGCCACTCCAGGACCTTGAAATGCTTCTTACGAAGCCACTCCTTCATTGCCCGGGCGGTGTGTTTGGGATCATTGTCATGATGAAAATCCCAGCCACGTTTCATCTTCAATGCCCTTGCTGATGGAAGGAGGTTTTCAGTCAAAATCTCACGATACATGGCCCCATTCATTCTTTCCTTTACACAGATCAGTCGTCCTGGTCCCTTTGCAGAAAAACAGCCCCAAAGCATGATGTTTCTACCCCCATGCTTCACAGTAGGTATGGTGTTCTTTGGAAGCAACTCAGCATTCAGTTATATTTTGGTTTCATCTGACCATATGACATTCTCCCAATCTTCTTCTGGATCATCCAAATGCTCTCTAGCAAACTTCAGACGGGTCTGGACATGTACTGGCTTAAGCAGGGGGACATGTCTGGCACTGCAGGATTTGAGTCCCTGGCGGCGTAGTGTGTTACTGATGGTAGGCTTTGTTACTTTGGTCCCAGCTCTCTGCAGGCCATTCACTAGGTCCCCCTGTGTGGTTCTGAGATTTTTGCTCACCTTTCTTGTGATCATTTTGACCCCACAGGGTGAGATCTTGCGTGGAGCCCCAGATCAAGGGAGATTATCAGTGGTCTTGTATGTCTTCCATTTCCTAATAATTGCTCCCACCGTTGATTTCTTCAGACCAAGCTGCTTACCTATTGAAGATTCAGTCTTCCCAGCCTGGTGCAGGTCTACAATTTTGTTTCTGGTGTCCTTTGACAGCTCTTTGGTCTTGGCCATAGTGGAGTTTGGAGTGTGACTATTTGAGGTTGTGGAAAGGTGTCTTTTATACTGATAACAAGTTCAAACAGGTGCCATTAATACAGGTAACGAGTGGAGGACAGAGGAGCCTCTTAAAGAAGAAGTTACAGACCTGTGAGAGCCAGAAATCTTGCTTGTCTGTAGGTGACCAAATACTTATTTTCCACCATAATTTGCAAATAAATTCATTAAAAATCCTACAATGTGATTTTCTGATTTTTTCCCCTCATTTTGTCTGTCATAGTTGAACTGTACCTATGATGAAAATTACAGGCCTCTCTCATCTTTTTAAGTGGGAGAACTTGCACAATTGGTGGCTGACTAAATACTTTTTTGCCCCACTGTGGGTAGTTGGTTGGATGGGCTCTTTGCAGATGGGCTGTGAACAGCTGCAATGATCGGTCAGCTGCTTTGACAGCTGACACTTAAAGTTAGTGAGGGAGATATAAGTCTCCAACTTCAGTGATTTTTGCAATTCGTTCCAGTCATTGGCAGCAGAGAACTGGAAGGAGAGACAGCCAAAGGAGGTGTTGGCTTTGGGGATGACCAGTGAAATATACCTGCTGGAGCGCGTGCTACGGGTGGGTATTGCAATGGTGACCAGTGAGCTGAGATAAGGTGGAGCTTTACCTGGAGCCATTGAGTTTGGCGACGAATAGCCAACGAGAGCATACAGGTCGCAGTGGTGGGTGGTATATGGGTCTTTGGTGACAAACGGATGGCACTGTGATAGACTACATCCAATTTGCTGAGTAGAGCGTTGGAGGCTATTTTGTAAATGACATCACCGAAGTCATTTCGGTGATGATAGTTTTATAAGGGTGTGTTTGGCAGCATGAGTGAAGGACGCTTTGTTGCGAAATAGGACGCTGATTCTAGATTTAATTTTGGATTGGAGATGCTTAATATGTGTCTGGAAGGAGAGTTTACAGTCTAACCAGACAGCTAGGTATTTATAGTTGCCCACATATTCTTAGTCAGAACCATCCAGAGTAGTGATGCTAGTCGGGCGGGCGGGTGCAGGCAGCGATCGGTTGAAGAGCAAGCTTTTAGTTTTACTAGCATTGAAGAGCAGTTGGAGGCCATGGAAGGAGTGTTGTATGGCGTTGAAGCTCGTTTGGAGGTTTGTTAACACAGAAGGGCCAGATGTATACAGAATGGTGTCGTTTGTGTAGAGGTGGATCAAAGAATCACCCACAGCAAGAGCAACATCGTTGATGTATACAGAGAAAAGAGTTGGCCTGAGAATTGAACACTGTGGCACCCCCATAGGGACTGCCAGAGTTCTGGACAACAGGCCCTCCGATTTGACACACTGAACTATCTGAGAAGTAGTTAGTGAACCAGGCGGGGCAGTCATAAGAGAAACCAAGGCTTTTGAGTCTGCCGATAAGAATACAGTGATTGATATAAGTTAGGAACTTGAGCGTGGCTGAGGTGCACCCGTGGCCAGCTCGGAAACCGGATTGCATAGTGGAGAAGGTACGGTGGGATTCGAAATGGTCGGTGATTTGTTTGTTCACTTGGCGGCTTCACCAGTTGCTGCGGGGGGTGCAGAGCTGTTGGCCGGGGTTGGGGTAGCCAGGTGGAGAGCATGTCCATCCTTAGAGAAATGATTATTGATATTGAGCTGCCCACTAGCTTCAGTGCAGTGGGCAGCTGGGAGGAGGTGCTCTTTTTCTCCATGGACTTTGCAGTGTCCCAAAACGTTTTGGAATTAGTGCTGCAAGATGCAAATTTCTGTTTGAAAACCATTAAGAACAAAACCCACCATAAGGAACGTAGACCGTGTGCAGTAGATCATCTGCTGGTTGTCGACGGGGGTTATTAAACATGTACAATTGAAGGAAAATAAAATGATTGCATAAATTCTATGGTCAGATAAGATAGAACCGCCATCCGCTGCTTTGAACTGTCAGTCAGCATGGCCTGATATGTCTTTTAGGCCTCTGAACTGAAGATACCTCAACATCCCATTTGATATACCATGATAGCAAACCTGATCGTTTTTCAGTTCACCAAAACAATCTTATTTCAGGTTATTATCCTGAATAACTCTGAGTTATATTTAGGTTGTCACGGAGATACTCCGTGGGAGGCTAATTCCCAACAGAGTTGAGAGTCCTTTTAAATTGCTCCTGTTGTCTTGTGTTTCTTAGTGCATGTTTTTAATCACACCTTCCCTCTTTTTATTTGACCACCCTGGCACCCGAATGCAGCGGCTGCTTTTCTGCTGATAGTGCGTCAGCCAGTCGGCGCCACATGGGGTACAGATATTAGCATATTATTTCAACTGTGTCTCTGAAAATCTTCAATAGCAGAATGATTCCCCCAGAAAGAAACAGAGCCCAACTCTCAGACCTTCATTTGCAGTTTGTTGTTGTTATTTCAGAATAAGGCTGATTTGTCCATTAAGATAAAGTGTTTCTCCCTGTCACATTCAGTATGGACAGACCTGGGGAGGAGTTAGCAAAGTACTTCCTAAACTTGTGGTTGGACGGAATGAGGGGAAAAAAATGAAAGGCAAAATGACTTATGAACATGTTTCTTTTGTCTGTAATTTCTTCTCTTTTTTCTTTCTCTCTCTCTCTTTTTCTCTATTTTTCTCTCTCTCTCTCTTTTCTCTCTCTCTCCCCCTCTCTCTCTCTCTCTCTCTCTCTCTTTTCTCTCTCTCTCTCTCTCTTTTCTCTCTGTCTGTTACGACTCTCGTTTGTGGATTGACCGGACCAAGGTGCAGCGTGGTAGGCTTACATTGTTCTTTTTATTGATGACACCAAAAGCAAAATAACAATGACAAAAACGAAAGCGCACAGTTCGTCAGGCAAAATAAACTATACAGAAAACAAGATCCCACAAAACCCAAAAGGAAAATGACAACCTATATACGATGCCCAATCAGAGACAATGATAGACAGCTGCCTACAATTGGGAACCATACTCAGCCAAAAACATAAAGAAATAGAAAACACAGATTTTCCCACCTGAGTCACACCCTGACCTAACCAAACATAGAGAATAATAAGGATTCCTAAGGTCAGAGCGTGACACTGTCTATTTTCTCTCTCTCTCTCTCTCTCTCTCTCTCTCTCTCTCTCTCTCTCTCTCTCTCTCTCTCTCTCTCTCTCACTCACTCACTCACTCACTCACTCACTCACTCACTCACTCACTCACTCACTCACTCACTCACTCACTCACTCACTCACTCACTCACACAAAAACTGAAAGGCAAAATGACTTATGAACATGTTTCTTTTGTCTGTCATTTCTTATATATATATTCTCTCTCTCTCTCTCTCTCTCTCTCTCTGTCTCTCTCTCTCTGTCTCTCTCTCTCTGTCTCTTTTCTCTCTCGCTCTCTTTATCTTTCTCTCTTTATCTTCTCTCTCTCTCTCTCTCTCTCTTTCTTTTTCCCTCTCTCTTTTTCTCTCTCTTTTTATCTCTCTCTTTTTCTCAATTCAATTCAATTCAATTTGCTTTATTTGGCACAACGTAACAATGTACATATTGCCAAAGCTTACTTTGGATATTTACAATATTAAGATAACAGTAACAACAATAGCCAAGGGTCAAAATAATCATACATTGAACAATAACAATAAGCATACAATAAAGGACATGTGCAGGTTGATTGGTCTGTCAGACACTGTCCCTCATTTTATGGCAGGCAGTAATGTAGTGTGCTGCCAACCCACAGCTCTCTGCGTCCTCCCCCAACAGGACAGGTAGCCTATCCTCATCAGAGAGGTCTTTGAAACCTTGAGTAAGGGTTTCACATTTGGGGAAATGACACTCTCTAATTGTTTTATATTTTTTACATTTAGTCAGGAAATGCAGCTCTGTCTCAGGTCCTGTTGTGGTGCAGTGGTTGCACAGCCTTTCCTCTACGGGGAGCCAGGTTTTCATGTGTCTACCCTTCTCAATGGCAAGGCTGTGCTCACTGAGCCTGTACTTTGTCAAGGTTTTTCTAAGGTTTTGATCAGTAACCATGGTTAAATAGTTAGCCATGGTGTACTGTCGATTTAGGGCCAGATAGCACTGCATTTTGCTTTGTGCTTTTTGTGCTTGTGCTTCCCAATAAGCAATGTAGTTTTGTTTTGATTGTGTTGTAGTTTATTTTATTCTGATTGATTGGATGTTCTGATCCTGAGGCTTCAGTGTGTTTAGTAGAACAAGTATAAACACCATGGGACCACGCAGCCGTCATACCGCTCAGCAAGGAAGAAGCCACTGCTCCAAAACCGCAATAAAAAAGCCAGACTACGGTTTGCAACTGTACATGGGGACAAAGATAGTACTTTTTGGAGAAATGTCCTCTGGTCTGATGAAACAAAAATAGAACTGTTTGGCCATAATGACCATTGCTATGTTTGGAGGAAAAAGAGTGAGGCTTGCAAGCCGAATAACACCATTCCAACCGTGAAGCACAGGGATGGCAGCATCATGTTGTGGGTGTGCTCTGCTGCAGGAGGGACTGGTGCACTTCACAAAATAGATGGCATCATGAGGAGGAAAATGATGTGGATATATTGAAGCAACATCAAAAGACATCAGTCAGGTAGTTCAAGCTTTGTCACAAATGGGTCTTCCAAATGGACAATGACCCCAAGCATACTTCCAAAGCTGTGGCAAAATGGCTTAAGGACAACAAAGTCAATGTATTGGAGTGGCCATCACAAAGCCCTGACCTCAATCCCATAGAACATATGTGGGCAGAACTGAAAAATGATGTGCGAGCAAGGAGGCCTACAAACCTGACTCAGTTACACCAGCTCTGTCAGGAGGAATGGGCCAAAATTCACCCAACTGATTGTGGGAAGCTTGTAGAAGGCTACCCAAACGTTTGATCAAAGTTAAACAATTTAAAGGCAATGCTACCAAATACTAATTGAGTGCATGTAAACTTCTGACCCACTGGGAATGTGATGAAAGAAACAAGAGCTGGAATAAATCATTCTCTCTACTATTATTCTGACATTTCACATTCTTAAAATAAAGTGGTGATCCTAACTGACCTAAAACAGGGAATTTTTACTACGATTAAATGTCAGGAATTGTGAAAAACTGAGTTTAAATGTATTTGGCTAAGGTGTATATAAACTTCCGACTTCAACTGTATATATATGAATGACCTGGTCTGACAGCTAATGTGCTGTCAGGCCAGCTAGTGGGGGGCTGGTAAGGTGAGAAGTACTGTAGTTTCCCCTGTTCTCCCCCATGCAGGCAGCCTGATAATTTAGTGAAACACGAGTGAGTTCCATCCTGTCAGACAGACTCTCTTTCTGCCCCAGTCCCAAATGGCACCCTTTATAGTGCACTACATCCAACTCAGCCACAAGTAGATGAGAATGGGGTCAGGTCAACAACGGAATAGGATGCCATTTGGGATGCAGTGCCAGTCTCCTGAGTGGGCTGCTCCGGGCAGCATATAGGAATCCATCTTGTAACTTCTGTTCTGGCTGAGTTATCATCTACTTGTGGCTGAGTTTGGTGTTTGATGTTTTGACAGGAGTTCTGGATGGTCGGATTCATCTCTTTTTCAGCCCAGTCTCTGTAGACTCAACATGGACTCACGGATAAACGTAACATATTAAACGTAAATTATATGTTATGTTTCCTATGGTGTGTATGGCTAACATTTGCTAGGTGGCTAGTGCTAACATTAGCTAGGTGGCTAGAGTAGGGGTTAGAGTTAGGGGTTAAGGTTTGGAGTTAGGTTAAAGGGTTAAGGTTAGGGGAAGGGTTAGCTAACATGCTAAGCAGTTAAAAAGTAAATTTTGCGTTATACACCCACTCGGGCTCCCGAGTGGCACAGTGGTCTAAGGCACTTCACCTCAGTGCAAGAGGCAACACTACAGTCCCTAGGTTGAATCCATGCTGAATCACATCCGGTCACGATTGGGAGTCCCATAGGGCGGCTCACAATTTGCCCAGCATTGTCCGAGTTTGGACGGGGTAGGCCGTCATTCTAAATAAGAATTTGTTCTTAACTGACTTGCCTGGTTAAATAAAAAAATATATATAATCCACCCCAACCAACCATCCTCCTTCTATCTTATGTTACCATACCAAACGTAACATATCATACTCATTTGAGGTCCTGGATTTACATTTACTATGTTGCACCTAGTCTATGAGACCATGCTGGTAGACAGCACTCTTACTGCTCCCTGGTGATGTATGCTTGGAACAGGTCAGACACAGACAGACACCCCGGAGAAGAAAATGAACTCTACTGGATGAGTGCATGTCTTAAATACTGGATGAGTGCATGATGCATGGCTCTTTATCTTCAACCCAAATGGAACCCTATTCCCTATATAGTGCACTACTTTTGACCAGATTGCCCTGGTCAAAAGTAGCGAATAGGGTGCCATTTGGGACATACTCCATGATTTAGGACTCCTCCTGGATCACCTGTCTGGTCATGGTTCTTTGAACCCCTGTGACTGTGACAACATTATTGGTTTGAGGACCAGTGTGACGACCCCTTCCTCCTCTGTGACTGTGACAACATTATTGGTTTGAGGACCAGTGTGACGACCCCTTCCTCCTCTGTGACTGTGACAACATTATTGGTTTGAGGACCAGTGTGACCACCCCTTCCTCCCATGTGACTGTGACAACATTATTGGTTTGAGGACCAGTGTGACGACCCCTTCCTCCTCTGTGACTGTGACAACATTATTGGTTTGAGGACCAGTGTGACCAACCCTTCCTCCCCTGTGACTGTGACAACATTATTGGTTTGAGGACCAGTGTGACCACCCCTTCCTCCTCTGTGACTGTGACAACATTATTGGTTTGAGGACCAGTGTGACAACCCCTTCCTCCTCTGTGACTGTGACAACATTATTGGTTTGAGGACCAGTGTGATGACCCCTTCCTCCTCTGTGACTGTGACAACGGCAGGGTAGCCTGGTGGTTAGAGCATTGGACTAGTAACCAAAAGGTTGCAAGTTCGAATCCCCGAGCTGACAAGGTACAAATCTGTCATTCTGCCCCTGAACAGGCAGTTAACCCACTGTTCCTAGGCCATCATTGAAAATAAGAATTTGTTCTTAACTGACTTGCCTAGTAAAATAAAGGTAAAAATTATTGGTTTGAGGACCAGTGTGACGACCCCTTCATCTTTGAGTCCCATTTAATGATTGCAGCTCTGCACTCTTACATGTCTCCATGGCTGACGGTAAACAAACAGCGCAGAACAGAGAGAGCCTGGATCAAAGGGGCACATAAACAGAGCTGGGGCTGCTGACAGCTCTTCCCAACTCTAGCTGAGGGGAAGAAGAAGCTTGGTTTCTTACTGTCTGATCAGTGGTGCCTCAGTCAAGTGGAGGAGAGGGTGGTTAACACATGGACATGTACACATCTCATAGGCCTAAGAGAGCCTCTTTTACTGGGTTTCAAATGACTGTGGAATCGTCCCTAATCTCCATACATCATTTGAACAGTTTCAAGCTTAATGGATGACGTGGAGCAAAGCTTGCTCTCTTTCATACCTTCTTCTCTCTTATCAAAGGGGAGGGGAATTAATGTGAATAGCAAGACCACATCGGTACACTACACTCACTGTTTTTAACAAGTCATTAGTGTGACTTCAGAAAGGGCTTGTTTGTTCTTGTGGTAATGCAAACAGAGTCTATTTTTGGGTGTCACTTTGTTCTTGTTTATGTTTTGGTGCAAGGCGCAGGCTTCTTCTATTATATGGATTAGAGGTCGACCGATTATGATTTTTCAACGCCGATACAGATACCGATTATTGGAGGGCAAAAAATGCTGATACCGATTAATCGGCCGATTTTTAAAATGTATTTGTAATAATGACAATTAGAACAATACTGAATGAACACTTATTTTAACTTAAAAAATACATCAACAAAATCAATTTAGCCTCAAATAAATCATGAAACATGTTCAATTTGGTTTAAATAATGCAAAAACAAAGTGTTGGTTGGAGAAGAAAGTAAAAGTGCAATATGTGCCATGTAGAAAGCTAACGTTTAAGTTCATTGCTCAGAACATGAGAACATATGAAAGCTGGTGGTTCCTTTTAACATGAGTCTTCAATATTCCCAGGTAAGAAGTTTTAGGTTGTAGTTATTATAGGAATTATTGGACTATTTCTCTCTATACCATTTGTATTTCATACAACTTAGACTATTGGATGTTCTTATAGGCACTTTAGTATTGCCAGTGTAACAGTATAGCTTCCGTCCCTCTCCTTGCTCCTACCTGGGCTCGAACCAAGAACACATCGACTACAGCCACCCTCTAAGCAGCGTTACCAATGCAGAGCAAGGGGAACAACTACTCCAAGTCTCAGAGCGAGTGACGTTTGAAACGCTATTAGCGCACATCCCGCTAACTAGCTAGCCATATCACATCACATCGTTACACCAGCCTAATCTCGGGAGTTGATAGGCTTGAATTCATAAACAGCAGAGCTTCTGGCAAAACGCACGAAAGTGCTGTTTGAATGAATGCTTATGAGCCTGCTGGTGCCTACCATCGCTCAGTCAGACTGCTCTATCAAATCATAGACTTAAATTGTAACATAATACCACACAGAAATACGAGCCTTAGGTCATTAATATGGTCGAATCCGGAAACTATCATCTCGAAAACAAAACATTTATTCTTTCAGTGAAATACGGAACCGTTCCGTATTTTATCTAACGGGTGGCATCCATCAGTCTAAATATTCCTGTTACATTGCACAACCTTCAATATTATGTCATAATTACATAAAATTCTGCCAAATTAGTTCGCAATGAGCCAGTCAGCCCAAACTGTTGCATATACCCTGACTCTGCGTGCAATGAACGCAAGAGAAGTGACAAATTTTCACCTGGTTAATATTGCCTGCTAACCTGGATGTCTTTTAGCTAAATATGCAGGTTTAAAAATATATACTTCTGTGTATTGATTTTAAGAAAGGCATTGGTGTTTATGGTTAGGTACACGTTGGAGCAACGACAGTCCTTTTTCGCAAATGCGCACTGTATCGATTATATGCAACGCAGGACATGCTAGATAAACTAGTAATATCATCAACCATGTGTAGTTATAACTAGTGATTATGATTGATTGATTGTTTTTATAAGATAAGTTTAATGCTAGCTAGCAACTTACCTTGGCTTCTTACTGCATTCGCGTAACAGACGGGCTCCTTGTGAGGTAGGTGGTTAGAGCGTGGGTCTAGTTAAACGTAAGTTTGCAAGATTGAATCCTTGAGCTGACAAGGTAAAAATCTGTTGTTCTGCCCCTGAACAAGGCAGTTAACCCACCGTTCCTAGACTGTAATTGAAAATAAGAATGTGTTCTTAACTGACTTGCCTAGTTAAATAAAGATTAAATAAAGGTGTAAAAAAAAAATCGGCATCCAAAATGACAGATTTCCGATTGTAATGAAAACTTGAAATCGGCCTTAATTAATCGGTCATTCCAATTAATCGGTCGACCTCTAATATGGATTGAGCGTTATAAAAATTATTTGACAATTCATACCTTGAGAAAGCAATAATTTCCATTCCAATGCCATCAGCGACAATGCGTTAATTTGCGGCACTTCCTTTCTCTCTTATTCTGAGCTCTCATCTCACTCCGTCATGTTAATGTTTGTTTGTATGTTACTCTCTCTGTTTGCCGTACTGGTGTGTGACTCGTGTGTGTGTTGCTTGTGTGTTTGCCATTTCACTGGCTGTGCTTGTTTCGGGAGGCGGGGTGCAGGCTGGATTTGCGAGCCCACTGTAGGTCATAGCAAACCTTTTAGTAAATTCCTGTCAAAAAGAGAGACACAGAAGCCCAGCTAAACTAGCTAGCCTGAAGTTTCAAATGGAGGTCACTAATGAACGTTTTCAATGCTACAGGAGCTGTGTTTATTTTGTTCTCTTCTGGGAGAATGTGGACCGTCTGGTCATTCAATGTAGCAACTGTTTGCTTGCAGATGACTTCAGGGGCGAAGTGGCTACTCTTAGCAAACAAGTAGCGAACTTACACAAGCTATTGGGGAATCCACGCCTGCCTACTATCTCTTTCTCTTCTACTCCAGTAGCTGGACGCCTCTCTGACCTGGTGGAAGTGTTGTCTTTCCACAGCCAACTGGCCTGTGCTCTGTAAAGATCCCTCCCCAAAGGGGTCTCCCCTTCCCTGGAGAATGGAGTTAGTAGGATATATCTGGATGACTTAGTGGATGCTCCTACCAACCAGCCATGGAGGCACATCTTCTGCAGTGGAAGTCGTCGAAAGCAGCGTTCTTTGGCAATAGGGGTCTCCTCGGCAATGGGAAGCCCGGACCGAATAAAGACTTCCCCGACCTTGATCCAAACAGCTTTGCCACCCTGGATGCAGAGGTTCTGGTGCCTTCATTCCTGGGGGCTTCCACTTCGAGATCATATCCGGAGGTACATGCACCTTTGTCCTCTGTTCTGTCACCCTCTCCGGTGGCTTCTACCTCTGGTTCAAATCTTCATAGCCCCCCCCACTCATCGGACTGTGAGGGTATCTGAGACTCCAGCCTCTTCATCAGCCACGCTGGATTCTATGGCTGGCTTGGGTCTATTGGGCCCCACCTCCCTTCTAGGGGTCTTCTAAAGGAATAGCGAAGGAACGGCCAGAACTCCCCAGACATTTCACCAGCTGTCGTCATCAGCAGCTCTATGGTGAGAAACATCTCGGTTCCCATGTCAAAACCCCTGTATTATCTTGGAACATGAGTACAGGACAATACAAGGGTGCTTCCTACCGTTCTACGACAGCTGCCGGGGAGCGGACTTATTCATAGTCAATGTGGATTTTACAGAACTGATTCTAGCTGTGAAAGATTACAAAAAGCTGCCAATTATTTCAGGCCTAGTACCATCGTTGGGCCGCGTTTGCAATAGATTCAGGCTACTGGCATTACACACTTGGCTAAATGACTACTGTAGCTCTGTTGGAATAACTTTTGTAAATAACTTTGACACCTTTGACACCTTTTTGGAAACAGAAGATGCTCTACAGTCCATCCAAATCATCTTGGCTCCTGGACACTGTCCTCGCATTTCAAGTTTGCATTGAGACAATGACTTATCAGTGACCCAAGCCCTGCTCAGATAATCCCTACCATTGTGTTGCTGAGTTGTTGTAGTGCTGCTGCAAATCAACATTTTCTTAGGGGCGTTTGCAGTCAGAATGTAGGTAACCTAATTCATATCCTTCCAACTCCCCTGAATGCCTCTGTCAATCCTACAGCTATTGTAGACTGTAATTATGCACCTATGAACATGAGTCACACTGTTAGCACTGAGGCAGTTTGCCCTAATAGGAAGGCCATTGTGTGCAGCTCACCCGGCACTACCAGCTCAAATATCAATTTCACTCTCATGTCTACCTCTGATAAGCCTACCAGTAAAACAATAAAAACAATCAAGAATCCCAGAAAAGTGCTAAAATAACTCGATAACTTGCTAGGAACGGATAACATTCATATACTGACTATCTCTGAAACTCACTTAATACATTTGATGATACACTTGTAGCAATACATGGTTTCAACATCTTCAGGAGACAGGAATGCCAATGTTGGAGGTGTTATAGTTGATGTTCAGAGTCATATTCCTGTAACGCTTAGAGAAGATTTCATGTCAAATGCTGTTGAAGTACATTTTCTTTTATTGCTTTGGTACTATTTTCACATGTACAGTATGTGGTAAATATTCACAACTCTTAGTACCAAACTCCAAACTGGTCACACAGCCAGTCTTTCAATCAAAACCTGTCATTGTGTAAACATCTCTCACCACACAATCATTGATAAAAAATATGTTTCTGAAATGTAATGAGAACATTGGTTTAATCTTTTCAATGGAGTCATTTTAACTACCAGTTAATCCAATAGCTAACAATGAAAGATGTGTGTTTCAAATCGCCCTTAGAAGTGCTGAAAGTAATTGTCACGGTTGTTGTATGGAGGAGACCAAGGCGCAGCGTGATAAGCGTACATTCTATTTTATTAAAGAATGCAACACTGAACAAAACTATACAAAATAACAAAATGAACCGTGACGCAATATGACTAGTGCGAACAGGCAACTAAACATAGAATAATAACCCACAAAACCAAAATGGAAAATGGCAACCTAAATAGGATCCCCAATCAGAGACAACGATAAACAGCTGCCTTTGATTGGGAACCAATTCAGGCCACCATAGACCTACATATACCTTGTCATACTAAAACCCCATAGAATTACAAAAACCCTAGACAGGACAAAAACACCTAGACAATACAAAAACTGAACCAACCACCCTTGTCACAACCTGACCTAACCAAAATAATAAAGAAAACAAGATAACTAAGGTCAGGGCGTGACAGTAATATGCTACAGTACTGGAAATCACACCGTTTTCAGATTAGGCAATAAACTTACATTACCCAACAAATTGACAGAAAAAATATATAATTTCCATAATATCTATCCAATGTGTAATCAATAAACACTACAATAATTCATGCAAAATAAATATTTGTTTTTCAGATATAATTGCAACATAGGTGTACTGTTTAATCAAATGTAAGAAATTAAATCAAACAAATTAAATGAATGAAAATAAAACATATTGCATGCATTAATTTGCATCAAGCCTGTCTTAATTTGGCCATAGATTCTCATCCACATCACAGGGAATGTCCTCATTGTTCATGAGGGCATCCTTTTGGCATGGCAAATCCAAGCTTGACATTGGTCTGCATTGACATTGTCGCATGCCTCATCCATAGCCAGAAGGAGGGTGTCACGCTAATGGGGATGGCAATCTTCCACCTTCCACCTCCATCCTGAAAAAATGATACAATAGGGTTGAGGAAAGGAGAGTATAGGGCCACAAATCGGGGATGGGCCGAAACCATGCCTGAACCACCTCTGCATGGTGTGACCTGACATTGTCCCACACAATGACATAGGTAATCCCTTCACCTTGACAGGCCTGCTCAATTTAATTGAGAAACACAATGAGGTGTGCAGCGTTGTAGGATCCTAGTAATGGCCTACGTCCTACCACAGCATCTTCAGAGATCGCTGCACACATGGAGATGTTTCCACCACATTGTCCAGTCACCGTTTGCAGATGACGTTCTGCCCACAGCGCCGAGGTTTGGCCAGATTTAAGCCCGCTTCATCAATAAAAATATACTTGTGATGGTTCCCACTAGGTTCAAGCCCCATCACCCTCTAAAAATATATTTTGGTTTGTTATTTTTACAGTATACAGTAGTTCCAATATGATGTTGTGAAGTAGCATGTGCATCAAATAGTAATACAGTATATAGTGCTACATTAACATATTCGGCCCACAGTTGTTTCACCCAGTCGTTGTTTCTCTTAAAAGGCACCAGGTAAAAGGTTTTTATAGATACCTGGTGCATCTTCAAAAGGTGGGCGATTGTTGGTAGGCTGATGGATGCCACATTGGCAAAGGTGTAATTGTTCTCCTCAATGGCCTGCTTTATTTCGGACAGTCGTATGTCATTGTTGGTCCTCACCATTTCTACCACTGCCCACTCCTGCTGATTGATCATCACCTGGTGATTGACATCACCATGATGTCTTCTGTAAATTCGGAGGGTAGAACAGAGTATACTGTCAATAGATCATACTGTAAGAATACTGTATCATGTTTTGTGAATTTACATGCATTATAATATGTCATTTACTGTAAATGTAATGGTAAAGCATAGTGCATATCCTGCAGACTTACCGTTTTTCTTGGTGAAATATTCCCATGATCTATTTTACAGTTGTCAGCCTCTGCCATGGTAAAGACTCTACCACATGGTCAATGACGACGGCCTGGACTTCATCAAACAGTGCATTCGGAAAGTATTCCCCCCTCCTCAATCTACTCACAATACCCCATGATGACAGAGCAAAAACAGGTTTTTAGAAATGTTTTCAAATGTAAAATATAAGTATGTTCGTTGGGTTCAAGTCCGGGCTCTGGCTGGGCCACTGAAGGGCATTCAGAGACTTGTTCAGAAGCCACTCCCGCGTTGTCTTGGCTGTGTGCTTAGGATCGTTGTCCTGTTAGAAGGTGAACCTTCGCCCCCCAGCCTGAGGTCCTGAGCACTCTCGAGCAGGTTTTCATCAAGGTTCTCACTGTACTTTGCTCCGTTCATCTTTCCCTCGATCCTGACTTGTCTCCCTGCTGCTGAAAAACTTCTCTACAACATGATGCTGCCACCACTATGCTTCACCGTAGGTATGGTGCCAGGTTTCCTTCAGACGTGACCCTTGGCATTTAGGCCAACTGGCTCTAACCAGAATAGAAGGAAATAGTACCCGCAAAACACCAGTCTCAACGTCAACAGTGAAGAGGTGACTCCGGGATGCTGGCTTTCTAGGCAGATTTTCAAAGAAAAAAAACATATCTCAGACTGGCCAATAAAAAGAAAAGATTAAGATGGGCAAAAGAACACAGACACTGGACACAGGAACTCTGCCTTGAAGGCCAGCATCCCGGAGTCGCTTCTTCACTGTTGACGTGTTTTGTGGGTACTATTGTTTTGTGGGTACTATTTAATGAAGCTGCTAGACACTCTAATGTACTTTTCGTCTTGCTCAGTTGTGCACCGGGGCCTCCCACTCCTCTTTCCAAACTGGTTAGAGCCAGTTTGCACTGTTCTGTGAAAGGAGTAGTACACAGCATTGTACGAGATCTTCAGTTTCTTGGAAATTTCTCGCATGGATTAGCCTTCATTTCTCAGAACAAGAATAGACTGATGAGTTTCAAACGAAAGGTCTTTGTTTATGGCTATTTTGAGCCTTTATTCAAACCCACAAATGCTGATACTCCTGATACTCAACTAGTCTAAAGAAGCCAGTTTTATTGCTTCTTTAATCAGAACAACAGTTCTCAGCTGTGCTAACATAATTGCAAAATGGTTTTCTAATGATCAATTATCCTTTTAAAATGATAAACTTGGATTAGCTAACACAACGTGCCATTGGAACACAGGAGTGATGGTTGCTGATAATGGGCCTCTGTACATCTATGTAGATATTCCATGAAAAATCTGCCATTTCCAGTTACAATAGTGATTTACAACTAACAATGTCTACACTGTATTTCTGATCAATTTGATGTTATTTTAATGGACAAATATTTTTTATTTTCTTTCGTACACAAGGACATTTTATCGAGGCACATGGCAAATGCAGACACAGGAGGCAGATGGTTGGCGTATTACAATGTTTATCAATCCTAGGCAAGAGAAAGGTCAGGGACAGTCAAAAAGGTGTAAACCAGATCAGAGTCCAGGAGGTACAGAGTGGCAGACGGGCTCGTGGTCAAGGCAGGCAGAAATTGTCTGGTAGGTTGGTACAAAGTCCAGAAACAGGCAAGGGTCAAAACCAGGAGGACTAGAAAAAGGAGAATGCAAAAAGCAGGAAAACCGCTGGTTGACTTGGAAACATACAAAACGAACTGGCACAGAGAGCCAGGAAACACATGGATAAATACACTGGGGAAAATAAGCGACACCTGGAGGGGGTGGAGACAATCACAAGACAGATGAAACAGTTCAGGGCGTGACACATTTCTAAGTGACTCCAAACTTTTGAAAAGTAGTGTAGTCAATTAAAAATGTACTTAAAATTTTGGGAAAAATGCCTTTTTGATGTTCTGTTTTGAGAGTTGTGACATTTTATCAAATACTTGTGAAAATAGTACCAAAACGATTAAAAAAACTATTATATGGCTACAGGTTCACCTGCCTCACCTAAATCCCATTCTGGTGCGAAGCTGCTATAGACCACCAAGTGCTAGCAGTCAGTGTCTGGATAATATGTGTGAAATGCTTGATAATGTATGTGATATCAACAGAGAGGTATATTTTTTCTGGGTCCCCCAAATATTGACTGACTTTCAACAAACTGCCCACTCACGAAGAAGCTTCAATCTGTAACCAGTGCCTGCAATCTGGTTCAGGTTATCAGTCAACCTACCAGGTCAGTTACAAACAGCACAGGAATGAAATCATCCACTTGTATTGACCACATCTTCACTAATGCTGCAGAAATCTACTCTAAAGCTGTATCCAAATCCATTGGATGTAGTGATCATAATATAGTAGCCATATCTAGGAAAACCAAAATTCCAAAAGTTGGGCCTGATATAGTGTGTAAGAGGTCATACAATAAGTTTTGTAGTGATTCCTATGTTGAAGATTTAAAGAATATTTGCTCTTCTGTGGTGTGTAATGAGGAGCAACCAGATGCTGCACTTGACACATTTATGAAATTGCTTATTCCAATTACTATTAAGCATGCACACATTAAGAAAATTACTGTAAAAACTGTTACATATCTGTGGATTGATGAGGAATTAAAAAATTATAAGGTTGAGATGGAAGAGGCAAAAGGAATGGCAAACAGGTCTGGCTGCACAGCAGAATGGCAAACATACTGTAAAAAATTGGTGCGTAAAAGTCAGCTGCAAGTATTTTTCCATGGAATTTAGAGAAGAATGCAAGTTTCCACGAACGATATATCAATGAAGAGATATGTGAAAAAACACCTTGAGGATTGATTCCAAACAACGTTTGCCATGTTTCGGTCGATATTATGGAGTTAATTCGGAAAAAGTTTGACGTTGTAGGTGACTGAATTTTCAGTTAGTTTCGGTAGCCAAATGTGATGTACAAAACGGAGCGATTTCTCCTACACACAGACGCTTTCAGGAAAAACTGCGCATTTGGTATGTAACTGAGAGTCTCCTCATTGAAAACATCCGAAGCTCTTCAAAGGTAAATGATTTATGATTATGATTTATTTGGTTATCTGTTTTTTGTGAAAATGTTGCGTGCTAAATGCTACTCAAAATGCTAAGCTAGCTTAGCATACTCTTACACAAATTAGTCAATTGCTATGGTTCAAAAGCATATTTTGAAAATCTGAGATGACAGTGTTGTTAAGAAAAGGCTAAGCTTGAGAGCAGGCGCATTATTTTCATTTTATTTGCGATTTTCAGAAATCGTTAACGTTGCGTTATGCTAATGAGCCTGAGGCTTTAGTCACGATCCCGGATCCGGGATGGGGAGATTCAAGAGGTTAAGGAAAAGTGGGGGCTGTGTAGAGACACACACACACAGGCACAGACACACATAACATATACACTATACAAACACGTACACATGGATTTTGCATTGTAGATACAGTATGTGGTAGTAGAGTAGTGACCTGAGGGCACACACTTACTTTGTTGTGAAATCTGTTGTGAAATATATTGTAATGTATTTTAATTGCATATTAATTTGCCTTAATTTGGATGAACCCCAGGAACTTTGGCAGGAACTAATGGGGATCCATAACAAACCCCAGGAAGAGTAGTTGCTGCCTTGCCAGAACTAACGGGGTTCCATAATAAACCCCAGGAAGAGTAGCTTCTGCCTTGGCAGATCTAATCGGGATCCTTAATAAACCCCAGGAGGAGTAGCTGCTGCCTTGCCAGAACTAATGGGGATCCATAATAAACACATAAAGAGTAGCTGCTGCCTTGGCAGAACTAATGGGGATCCTTAATAAACACCAGGAAGAGTAGCTTCTGCCTTGGCAGATCTAATCGGGATCCTTAATAAACCCCAGGAGGAGTAGCTGCTGCCTTGGCAGAACTAATGGGGATCCATAATAAACCCCAGGAAAAGTAGTTGCTGCCTTGGCAGGAACTAATGGGGATCCATAATAAACCCCAGGAAGAGTATATGCTGCCTTGCCAGAACTAATGGGGATTCATAATAAACCACAGGAAGAGTAGTTGCTGCCTTGGCAGAACTAATGGGGATCCATAACAAACCCCAGGAGGAGTAGCTGCTGCCTTGGCAGAACTAATGGGGATCCATAATAAACACATAAAGAGTAGCTGCTGCCTTGGCAAAACTAATGGGGATCCTTAATAAACACCAGGAAGAGTAGCAAATGCCTTGGAAGAACTAATGGGGATCCATAATAAACACATAAAGAGTAGCTGCTACCTTGCCAGAACTAATGGGGATTCATAACAAACCACAGGAAGAGTAGCTGCTGCCTTGGCAGGAACTAATGGGGATCCATAACAAACCCCAGGAAGATAAACGGGGTTCCATAATAAACCCCAGGAAGAGTAGCTTCTGCCTTGGCAGATCTAATCGGGATCCTTAATAAACCCCAGGAGGAGTAGCTGCTGCCTTGGCAGGAACTAATGGGGATCCATAATAAACCCCAGGAAGAGTATATGCTGCCTTGCCAGAACTAATGGGGATTCATAATAAACCACAGGAAGAGTAGTTGCTGCCTTGGCAGAACTAATGGGGATCCATAACAAACCCCAGGAGGAGTAGCTGCTGCCTTGGCAGAACTAATGGGGATCCATAATAAACACATAAAGAGTAGCTGCCTTGCCAGAACTAATGGGGATTCATAACAAACCACATGGCAGAACTAATGGGGAATAATAAACACATGAAGAGTAGCTGCTGCCTTGGCAGAACTAATGGGGATCCATAATAAACACATGAAGAGTAGCTGCTGCCTTGGCAGAACTAATGGGGATCCATAATAAACACATGAAGAGTAGCTGCTGCCTTGGCAGAACTAATGGGGATCCATAACAAACCCCAGGAGGAGTAGCTGCTGCCTTGGCAGAACTAATGGGGATCCATAATAAACACATAAAGAGTAGCTGCTGCCTTGGCAGAACTAATGGGGATCCTTAATAAACACCAGGAAGAGTAGCAAATGCCTTGGAAGAACTAATGGGGATCCATAATAAACACATAAAGAGTAGCTGCTACCTTGCCAGAACTAATGGGGATTCATAACAAACCACAGGAAGAGTAGCTGCTGCCTTGGCAGAACTAATGGGGATCCATAATAAACACATGAAGAGTAGCTGCTGCCTTGGCAGAACTAATGGGGATCCATAATAAACACATGAAGAGTAGCTGCTGCCTTGGCAGAACTAATGGGGATCCATAATAAACACATGCAGAGTAGCTGCTGCCTTGGCAGAACTAATGGGGAACCCATAATAAACAATACAGTGTCAGTTTGGATATGGGTTGAATAAACGTAGGCTCTACAGTGCATGGAAGGTTATGCCATTGGTTCTGTTTACCCTGCTTCCTGCATCTCTGATTCCCTGCTTCCTGCTTTCCTGCTTCCCTGCTTCCCTGCTTCCCTCTTTCCTGCTTCCTTGCTTCCCAGCCCCTCCTGGCTTCCCAGCCCCTCCTGGCTTACCCTCAGAGTGTTGATGTTTGTCAGTTCACCTCCCTGCCCTGCTCAGGACTAAACTCTCACTTCCTGGCTTCAAGTTCAAGGATATGTATTTTTCATCCCTGCATAGGCCTATGCAATATTGAAGAGCTTATGCAACACATGAAGTCAGCCACCTAGGTGGGAGGTTATACATACATGTCAGGGCTCAGGGCTTCATGGCTTACTTGCAACACACAATTCTCACATGGAGGTTGAAAACAAATTTGGAGTGGGCGCTGGTCAAAAGTAGTGCACTATAGAGGGAATAGGGTGCCATTTGGGACACAGCCTTACATTGCAGTGTGGACCAGGCAGGCAGCCAATGGAGTCCCCCCTCCTCTGAGCAATTGACCCTGTGAATTATAGATGCTCTAGGCTGTGTTAGCCCAGCAGGTGTCTGTGAAGAGGGAGGGACGGGCGGTCCTGGGACTCTGGGGTGGAGCATAAAGTGCTTAATGAATGAAGGAGGGGAGCGAGAGGGATGGAGAGGAGAGAGTGAGGGGCGATAGGGGAGAGAGATGGATGGAGGAGAGGAGGATGGAGGGAGTGGGGATGTATATAAATGCCTGCCTGCATGGCATGACTGATTTGAGGAGAAATATTTGGGTAGCTGAGAAGGAGCCCCCTGGCCTGCCCAGACTCCCAGTGGAGCCTTATGCACCTGTTGCCCCTCCCTCTCCCCCGTCCTCCCTCAGGAGGATAAGAGGTGTGATGGATGAAGGATAAGTAGTGTGATGGATGGAGGATAAGAGGTGTGATGATGGAGGATAAGAGGTGTGATGGAGGGAGGATAAGTGATGTGATGGAGGGAGGATAAGAGGTGTGATGGAGGGAGGATAAGTGATGTGATGGAGGGAGGATAAGTAGTGTGATGGATGGAGGATAAGAGGTGTGATGATGGAGGATAAGAGGTGTGATGGAGGGAGGATAAGTGATGTGATGGAGGGAGGATAAGAGGTGTGATGATGGAGGATAAGTAGTGTGATGGATGGAGGATAAGTGATGTGATGGAGGGAGGATAAGAGGTGTGATGGAGGGAAGATAAGTGATGTGATGGAGGGAGGATAAGAGGTGTGATGGAGGGAGGATGAGAGGTATGATGGAGGAAGGATAACTAATGTGATGGAGGAAGGATAAGAGGTGTGCTGGAGGGAGGGTAAGTAGTGTGATGTAATCTGGCTATGCCGGATTAAGTGATATGACATGCTATTCTAATTTATTTACATTTACATTTAAGTCATTTAGCAGACACTCTTATCCAGAGCGACTTACAAATTGGTGATTTATCCGTAATTAATATTACCTGATTGAGCTAATCATGTAAATGTAATTAACTAGAGAGTCGGGGCACCACAAAATAATATTTATAGAGCTGTTATCTTCTGAATAAACTCTTAAAGACCTAGTAATATTTTACATCAATAGCAGAAAATATTAATCGTCATCTTAATTCAGTCTCATCTGAAAGTTGTAAATTCTTGGTTATCTGCACGAACCCTGGCTAACAAGTTGAATCAGCAATACTAAATTATTTATTTACTAAATCCCTAACTAACCACACAGAATTACACATACACATAATTAAATCATAACTTGATTACAAATGACGTCATAAAGGAAAATGTCCCTAGCGGGCGGAATAGTTATGACAGCTTGTTACACAAAAGAAAAGGGTCTGGGTTTGAGTGAAAGAGCGGGAAGACTGAGGAACAAAGGGTGAAGCTGTGCTATCGTAAATACAGTATCTTATGCATTCTAAATTACCGCCCATTTGGAAAAGGAAAATGCAATAAATATTTTCTCTGAGCTGCGCTTCGGTAGGTTGGTGGTAGATGGAAGGCCGGGTTGTCCAACCGAGTCCTTTGTCCTTTGAAGAATGTCTCTGGTTGTCAATTGGATACGTTGTAGTAACGTCGTTGTGTGCTGGACGGGATACTCTGTCTGTTCCTTCCTAACCCTCGTTTGCAGCTGCTGTTGCTAACAAACGGCTAGGAGGTATCACCTCTGTCGTGAATAAGATTTCAAAGTTCATACCATTCGCAACCAAAGCTCATGCTGATGTTGGCTTCGTTCTGTAGTTATTATCTGAACCATTCTGACATGGTACCGTCGTCCCCACATCCTCGGAACAGGAATCCGATAACTCCATGTGAATACGATAACTCTGATGTGTAGACTTTCCACTATAGAGTTTATGCCATCTTATCATTGATGAGAATGTCTCAGATGACCACCGAACTGACATCATATTCATTAAGTACCACCGCATATGTTCAATTGGTCGGATTACCAGAATATAGTTCATTTCCCCCCACCTTCTGATGTTCTCAGAATCTCTATGTTAAAACCTCTTGATACTCCCCATCCCGGATCCGGGATCGTGAATAAAGCCTCAGGCTCATTAGCATAACGCAACGTTAACGATTTCTGAAAATCACAAATAAAATGAAAATAATGTGCCTGCTCTCAAGCTTAGCCTTTTCTTAACAACACTGTCATCTCAGATTTTCAAAATATGCTTTTGAACCATAGCAAATCAATCATTTGTGTAAGAGTATTGCAAGCTAGCTTAGCATTTTGCGTAGCATTTAGCATAAATTTTCACAAAAACCAGATAACCAAATAAATAAAATCTTTTACCTTTGAAGAGCTTTGGATGTTTTCAATGAGGAGACTCCCAGTTACATAGCAAATGTTCAGTTTTTCCTGAAAGAATCTTTGTGTAGGAGAAATCGCTCCGTTTTGTACATCACATTTAGCTACCGAAACGAACCGAAAATTCAGTCACCAAAACGTCAAACTTTTTCCGAATTAACTCCATAATATCGACCGAAACATGGCAAACGTTGTTTAGAATCAATCCTCAAGGTGTTTTTTCACATATCTCTTCATTGAAATGCAGTTCGTGGAAGCCTGCTTTCCATTCAGAATCGCATGGAAAAATACCAGCATCTGAAAATGACGCACCAATTTCGACGAAGGACACCGGGCGGACACCTGGAAAATGTAGTCTCTTATGGTCAATATTCCAATGATATGCCTACAAATACGTCACAATGCTGCAGACACCTTGGGGAAACGATAGATAGGGCAGGCTCATTCCTCTCGCATTCACAGCCATATAAGTAGACAATGGAAAACAGAGCCTCAAAAATCCTGCTCATTTCCTGGTTGCCGTTTCATCTTGGTTTTGCCTGTAGCTCCCGTTCTAGGGCACCCACAGACAATATCTTTGCAGTTCTGGAAAATTCAGAGTGTTTTCTTTCAATTATATGCATAGTCGAGCATCTTTTTGTGACAAAATATCTTGTTTAAAACGGGAACGTTTTTCATCCAAAAATGAAATTGCGCCCCCAGAGTTTCAAGAGGTTAACCAAGGGTTTTGCAAATGTAACATCAGTAGGGTAGAGATAGGAAAAAGGTTGGGAAGAGGAATTTATGACTGTCATAAACCTACCCCCAGATCAACGTCATGAGGGTAACTAGTGTAATGCAGGGAGGATAGGAGTCTTGGGCTGCAGCAGCACGCTCTCCAGCAGGTGTATCTCACTGATCATCTCACTGATCATCCCTAATGCCAACACCTCATTTGGCCGCCTTTCGTTCCAGTTCTCTGCTACCTGTGACCGGAACGAATTGCAAAAATCTCTGAAGTTGGAGACTTTTATCTCCCTCACCAACTTCAAACATCTGCTATCTGAGCAGCTAACCGATCGCTGCAGCTGTACATAGTCTATCGGTAAATAGCCCACCCAATTTTACCTACCTCATCCCCATACTGTTTATATTTATTTACTTTTCTGCTCTTTTGCACACCAGTTTCTCTACCTGTACATGACAATCTGATAATTTATCACTCCAGTGTTAATCTGCAAAATTGTAATTATTCGCCTACCTCCTCATGCCTTTTGCACACAATGTACAGTGCCTTGCGAAAGTATTCGGCCCTCTTGAACTTTGCGACCTTTTGCCACATTTCAGGCTTCAAACATAAAGATATAAAACTGTATTTTTTTGTGAAGAATCAACAACAAGTGGGACACAATCATGAAGTGGAACGACATTTATTGGATATTTCAAACTTTTTTAACAAATCAAAAACTGAAAAATTGGGCGTGCAAAATTATTCAGCCCCTTTACTTTCAGTGCAGCAAACTCTCTCCAGAAGTTCAGTGAGGATCTCTGAATGATCCAATGTTGACCTAAATGACTAATGATGATAAATACAATCCACCTGTGTGTAATCAAGTCTCCGTATAAATGCACCTGCACTGTGATAGTCTCAGAGGTCCGTTAAAAGCGCAGAGAGCATCATGAAGAACAAGCAACACACCAGGCAGGTCCGAGATACTGTTGTGAAGAAGTTTAAAGCCGGATTTGGATACAAAAAGATTTCCCAAGCTTTAAACAGCCCAAGGAGCACTGTGCAAGCGATAATATTGAAATGGAAGGAGTATCAGACCACTGCAAATCTACCAAGACCTGGCCGTCCCTCTAAACTTTCAGCTCGTACAAGGAGAAGACTGATCAGAGATGCAGCCAAGAGGCCCATGATCACTCTGGATGAACTGCAGAGATCTACAGCTGAGGTGGGAGACTGTCCATAGGACAACAATCAGTCGCATATTACACAAATCTGGCCTTTATAGAAGAGTGGCAAGAAGAAAGCCATTTCTTAAAGATATCCATAAAAAGTGTCGTTTAAAGTTTGCCACAAGCCACCTGGGAGACACACCAAACATGTGGAAGAAGGTGCTCTGGTCAGATGAAACCAAAATTGAACTTTTTGGCAACAATGCAAAACGTTATGTTTGGCGTAAAAGCAACACAGCTCATCACTCTGAACACACCATCCCCACTGTCAAACATGGTGGTGGCAGCATCATGGTTTGGGCCTGCTTTTCTTCAGCAGGGACAGGGAAGATGGTTAAAATTGATGGGAAGATGGATGGAGCCAAATACAGGACCATTCTGGAAGAAAACCTGATGGAGTCTGCAAAAGACCTAAGACTGGGACGGAGATTTGTCTTCCAACAAGACAATGATCCAAAACATAAAGCAAAATCTACAATGGAATGGTTCAAAAATAAACATATCCAGGTGTTAGAATGGCCAAGTCAAAGTCCAGACCTGAATCCAATCGAGAATCTGTGGAAAGAACTGAAAACTGCTGTTCACAAATGCTCTCCATCCAACCTCACTGAGCTCGAGCTGTTTTGAAAGGAGTAATGGGAAAAAATTTCAGTCTCTCGATGTGCAAAACTGATAGAGACATACCCCAAGCGACTTACAGCTGTAATCGCAGCAAAAGGTGGCGCTACAAAGTATTAACTTAAGGGGGCTGAATAATTTTGCACGCCCAATTTTTCAGTTTTTGATTTGTTAAAAAAGTTTGAAATATCCAATAAATGTCGTTCCACTTCATGATTGTGTCCCACTTGTTATTGATTCTTCACAAAAAAATACAGTTTTATATCTTTATGTTTGAAGCCTGAAATGTGGCAAAAGGTTACAAAGTTCAAGGGGGCCGAATACTTTCGCAAGGCACTGTATATACTGGCTTCCAGTTGAAGCTCGCATCCGCTACAAGACCATGGTGCTTGCCTACGGAGCTGTGAGGGGAACGGCACCGCAGTACCTCCAGGCTCTGATCAGGCCCTACACCCAAACAAGGGCACTGCGTTCATCCACCTCTGGCCTGCTCGCCTCCCTACCACTGAGGAAGTACAGTTCCCGCTCAGCCCAGTCAAAACTGTTCGCTGCTCTGGCCCCCCAATGGTGGAACAAACTCCCTCACGACGCCAGTCAATCACCACCTCCCGGAGACACCTGAAACCCCACCTCTTTAAGGAATACCTAGGATAGGATAAAGTAATCCTTCTCACCCCCCTTAAATGATTTAGTTGCACTATTGTAAAGTGGCTGTTCCACTGGATGTCATAAGGTGAATTCACCAATTTGTAAGTCGCTCTGGATAAGAGCGTCTGCCAAATGACTTAAATGTAAATGTAAATGTATATACTTTTTTTTCTACTGTGTTATTGACTTGTTAATTGTTTACTCCATGTGTAACTCTGTGTTGTCTGTTCACACTGCTATGCTTTATCTTGGCCAGGTCACAGTTGTAAATGAGAACTCAACTAGCCTACCTGGTTAAATAAAGGTGAAATAAAACATTTAAAAAAAGGATTGGTGTTCAGTCTTCATTTTTCCCTCAGAGTCTTCATTTACCTCCTCCCTCATCAAGTGGTGAGTCTTCATTTTCCTCCTCCCTCATCAAGTGGTGTTCAGTCTTTATTTACCTCCTCCCTCATCAAGTGTGTTGTTCAGTCTTCATTTAGTCTTCATTTACATCCTCCCTCATCAAGTGGTGTTCAGTCTTCATTTATCCTCATCAAGTGGTGTTCAGTCTTTATTTACCTCCTCCCTCATCAAGTGGTGTTCAGTCTTCATTTACCTCCTCCCTCATCAAGTGGTGTTCAGTCTTTATTTACCTCCTCCCTCATCAAGTGGTGTTCAGTCTTCATTTACCTCCTCCCTCATCAAGTGGTGTTCAGTCTTCATTTTCCTCCTCCCTCATCAAGTGGTGTTCAGTCTTCATTTACCTCCTCCCTCATCAAGTGGTGTTCAGTCTTCATTTACCTCCTCCCTCATCAAGTGGTGTTCAGTCTTCATTTACCTCCTCCCTCATCAAGTGGTGTTCAGTCTTCATTTACATCCTCCCTCATCAAGTGGTGTTCAGTCTTCATTTACCTCCTCCCTCATCAAGTGGTGTTCAGTCTTCATTTACATCCTCCCTCATCAAGTGGTGTTCAGTCTTCATTTATCTCCTCCCTCATCAAGTGGTGCTCAGTCATCATTTATCTCCTCCCTCATCAAGTGGTGTTCAGTCATCATTTACCTCCTCCCTCATCAAGTGGTGTTCAGTCATCATTTATCTCCTCCCTCATCAAGTGGTGTTTAGTCATCATTTACCTCACCCCTCATCAAGTGTATAAACCAGACTATAAACCTCGATACTAACTTCATGATAAGTGTGCTATGCTGTAGAAGTAGCTAATTTTCCTCTGTAGACTCTTTAGCATGCAGAGACAGGTGGGTCTGGGTAATGTCTCCCTCCTCCAGCCAGTCAGAGAGCGAGACGGAGAGATGAAGGGAGAGATGGGAGGAAGACCGGAAGGGATGGAGAGAGGAAGGGATGAGAGAGAGAGAGAGAGAGAGAGAGAGAGAGAGAGAGAGAGAGAGAGAGAGAGAATGCTCTGGAGCTGCATGGTTAACTCGGACATTGTTAGTATAGATTCTCCTGGATTGAGCACCCCTTCCTTTATAATTCATTCTCATCTGATGGGCACTGGGAGAGACATATAATAGGATACAGGAGAGAATGGGATGGGAGAGGGATGAATTAATGTGGCCAGATGCTGTGTTTTAGTAAGTTTTCATTAGCCATATGAAGTATCCTGTATGTTGTAGTAGTAGTATCATTAGTAGATGTAGGAGGAGAGAGGTAGAGTGTTCCTCTGTAGGGAGCATGTACAAGCTGTCTCCTGTCACTGGCTCCCTCTCTAGTCTCTCAGGATTTACCCCTGTTCTGCCATGGGTGACGGTGGCTCAGTGGAGTCTTGGGGGCCTCTGGTATAGGGGTTGAGGGCAGAATCTCAAATCCCCAGCAGCAGGAGGGTGATCTGACCTGGGCCTGACCTGGGCCTGTCAGTGTCAGCAACAGTGAGGCGATGGAGGGAATCTCTTGCTATTAACATTGTAGGAGCTGTTGGTCGCTGTAGCTGTTATTTAACAGAACACGCTCTGCTTCGGGAATCCTCTGACAGCAGCACCTCACTGTCACCCCCTCCCTGTCACCTCCTCCCTGTCACCACCCCCCTGTCACCACCTCACTGACACCACCTCCCTGTCACCACCTCCCTGTCACCACCTCCCTGGCAATTTTCCCTCCAATTTTAACTCATGAATTTAACTTCATGAATTTTTTCTAGCTTTTCGACGGTTAGATTGTTTATTCTGTTTGGTCATAAGTCCAATCTTCCTCTAATATTATCTGCTTTCAGGGTCCTAATAATGTCTCAACACTGCTTGTATCCACCTGAGCTTACCTGTGAGGGCAGATTGATGGCTTGTGTAACATACCCTTTCTTTACATGTCAAATGCATGTGCATTTGTGACAAGTGACTCAGAGCGAGAGGTGCTGTACTCTCTCCCCCTCTATCTTCCCCCACCACCCCACTTAGCCCCCTTTCCCTCTGCCCCACCGTGTGTTAAAGACCGTGACACTCTCAGTAGCACGCACTCCTCCTGCGTATCATATCGTTGCGAGTCAGGGAGAGTTCAGGGGCTCATGCAGTTTTAATCACTGAGCAGGTCTTTTTTTGTCTAATTTCTCACTGTTGTGTTATACTTCACTGTTATAACATGGCTCACGCAATAGCTCTCTGCCCGAGAGAGAGAGAGAGAGAGAGAGAGAGAGAGAGAGAGAGAGAGAGAGAGAGAGAGAGAGAGAGAGAGGAGAGAGAGAGAGAGAGAGAGAGAGAGAGAGAGGACAGGGACAGAGAGACAGAGAGAAAGAGATAAAATCAAATCAAATCAAAGTTTATTTGTCACGTGCACCGAATACAACAAGTGTAGACCTTACAGTGAAATGCTTACTTACAGGCCCTAACCAACAGTGTAGACCTTACAGTGAAATGCTTACTTACAGGCCCTAACCAATAGTGTAGACCTTACAGTGAAATGCTTACTTACAGGCCCTAACCAACAGTGTAGACCTTACAGTGAAATGCTTACTTACAGGCCCTAACCAATAGTGTAGACCTTACAGTGAAATGCCCCTGGGATGATCTTGATTTATTATTACAGGCCCTAACCAACAGTGTAGACCTTACAGTGAAATGCTTACTTACAGGCCCTAACCAATAGTGTGACCTTCAAAATGCTTACTTACAGGCCCTAACCAACAGTGTAGACCTTACAGTGAAATGCTTACTTACAGGCCCTAACCAACAGTGTAGACCTTACAGTGAAATGCTTACTTACAGGCCCTAACCAATAGTGTAGACCATACAGTGAAATGCTTACTTACAGGCCCTAACCAATAGTGTAGACCTTACAGTGAAATGCTTACTTACAGGCCCTAACCAATAGTGCAGAAAAAGGTATTAGGTGAACAATAGGTAGGTAAAGAAATAAAAACAACAGTAAAAAGACATTTAAAAAAATAACAGTAGCGAGGCTATAACAGATAGCAAGGAAATAACAATTTGAGGCCATAACAGCTGCCAGACCATATACAAGAGAGGCTATAACAGTAGCGAGGCTATAACAGTAGCGAGGCTATAACAATAGTGAGGCCATAACAGCAGCTGACTATATACAGTAGAGAGCTGCTATAACACAAAAAGCAGGCTATAACAGTAGCGAGGCTATAATTTGCAATAGTGAGGCCATAACAGCAGCGAGACTCCATATACAGTAGATTGAGGCTATAACAATGCAAGGCTATAACAGTAGCGAGTCTATAACAATAGTGAGGCCATGGGTGCAGCGAGGATATATACAGTAGAGAGGCTATAACAGTAGCGAGGCTATAACAGTAGCGAGGCTATAACAGTAGCGAGGCTATAACAATAGTGAGGCCATAACAGCAGCGAGGCTATATACAGTAGAGAGGCTATAACAGTAGCTTTGATAACAACCTGAACAAAACATCATATACAGAGAGAGGCTATAACAGTGAACACCTCCAGGCTATAACAATAGTGAGGCCATAACAGCAGCGAACATATACAGTAGGAGGATATAACAGTATCGAGGCTATAACAATAGTGAACATAACAGCAGCACATATACAGTAGAGAGGCTATAACAGTAGAAGCTATATACAGTCAGAGGCTCTCCTTAAACAAAGTGTTGTTTTATATACAGTAGCAGGGCTTTATTTTATTGTATTTACAATAGCAATTATATTTTAAAAAGGCTATTTCAGTAGTGGCTATAAAAAGTGATTGTTATATACAGTAGAGAGGCTATAACAGTAAATTTATATACAGTAGAGAGGCTATAACAGTAGAGGCTATATACAGTAGAGAGGCTATAACAGTAGCGAGGCTTTATTTAATGTTAGTTAGGCTATTTTACAGTAGAATTTGTCTTTTGTGTCTGTTGAAAGGCTATATACAGTAGAGAGGCTATATACAGTAGAAAGGCTATATACGGTAGAGAGTTTATATACGGTAGAAGGATATATACAGTAGAGAGGTTATATACAGGCACGTTAGTTGGGCTGATTGAGGTAGTATGTACATTTAGATATGGTTAAAGTGATGCATATATGATGAACAGAGAGTAGCAGTAGCGTAAAAGAGGGGTTGGCGGGTCCGGACACAATGCAGATAGCCCGGTTAGCCAATACGGGAGCGCTGGTTGGTCGGCCCTAATTGAGGTAGTATGTACATGAATGTATAGTTAAAGTGACTATGCATATATGACAAAAGAGAGTAGCAGCAGCGTACAAGAGGTTGGGGGTGGCACACAATGCAAATAGTCCTGGTAGCCATTTGATTACATGTTCAGGAGTCTTATGACTTGGGGGTAAAAACTTTTGAGAAGCCATTTTGTCCTAGACTTAGCACTCCGGTACCGCATGCCATGCAGTAGTAAAGAGAACAGTCTATAACTGTGGTTACTGGGGTCTTTGACAATTTTTAGGGCCTTCCTCCGATACCGCCTGGTATAGAGGTCCTGGATGGCATAACAGCTTAGCCCAAGTGATAACTGGGCCATACGCTATACAGTTTTTATTTATGTATTTATTTATCTTTATTTAACCATAACAAGTTGAGAAGAAGTTCTCATTTACAATTGCGACCTGGCCAGGATAAAGCAAAGCAGTTCGACACATACAATGACACAGAGTTATACATGGAGTAAAACAAACATGCAGTCAATAATACAGTATAAACAAGTCTATATACGATTTGAGAAAATGAGGTGAGATAAGGGAGGTTAAGGCAATAACAGGCCATGGCTATAAAGTAAATACAATATAGCAAGTAAAACACTGGAATGGTAGATTTGCAATGGAAGAATGTGCAAAGTAGAAATAAAAATAAGTGCAAAGGCCAAAATAAATAAATGAATTAAATACAGTAGGGAAAGGGTAGTTGTTTGGGCTAAAATATAGTGAGGCTATGTCCAGGTGCAGTAATCAGTGAGCTGCTCTGACAGTTGCGAGGCTATAAAGCTAGTGAGGAGATAAGTGTTTCCAGTTTCAGAGATTTTGTAGAGAGGCTATAACAGTCAGAGCAGCAGAGAACTGGAAGGATAGACAAAGAAAGAATTGGTTATGGGGGTAAGTAGAGGGCTATAACCTGCTGGAGGCTATGCTACAGGTGGGAGATGCTATGGTGACCAGCGAGCTGAGATAAGGGGGACTTTACCTAATAGGGTCTTGTAGATGACACGGGGCCAGTGGGTTTACAGTAGAGAGGGCTAGCCAACAGTGTACAGGTCGCAATGGTGGGTAGTATATGGGGCTTTGGTGACAAAACGGATTGCACTGTGATAGACTGCATCCAATTTGTTGAGTAGGGTATTGGAGGCTATTTTGTAAATGACATCGCCAAAGTCGAGATTGGTAGGATGGTCAGTTTTACAAGGGCTATGTTTGGCAGCATGAGTGAAGGATGCTTTGAGGAAATAGGAAGCCAATCTAGATTTAACTTTGGATTGGAGATGATTTGATATGGGTCTGAAGGAGAGTTTAGCAGTAGCGAAAGACACCTAAGTATTTGTAGTTGTCCGGGACACAAGTCAGAGCCCGGTTAGTGATGTTGGACAGGTGGCGCTGGTTGGTCGATCGGTTGAAGTAGTATGTACATGAATGTTTAGTTAAAGTTAAGAGCAATATGAGGCCAAAGGAGAGTTGTATGGCATTGAAGCTTGCCTGGAGGGTTATTAACACAGTGTCCAAAGCAAATAGTCCTGAAGTATACACAATTTGATTACATGATCAGGAGACTTACCAGCAGCAAGAGCAACCTCATTGATGTATACACTTTTGAGAAGCCTTTCGGTCCAAGAATTGAACCCTGTGGCACCCCCATGGAGACTGCCAGAGGTCCGGACAGCAGAACAGTTATAACCAGGTTAGGCAATCATTTGACAAACCAAGGCTGCCGAGTCTGCCGATGAGGATGGTGATTGACAGAGTCCTGGACGACAAGGCCAGATCAAGTGAACTGGGCTGCACAGTAATGTTTTATCGATGGCATTTATTTAATCTTCATTTAGGCCCTTGAGCGTGGAAGAAGTTCTCATGACCAGCTCTGAAACCAGATTGCATAGCAAAGAAGTATGGTGACATACAATGACGGTAATCTGTTTGTTGACTTGGAGTAAAACAAACATGCATGGTAGGATAGTATAAACAAGTCTATAGCAGTTTGGGAAAAGAGTGTTGAGATAAGGGGGATGACCGCAATAACTTTCCAATCTTTGGGAATCTCAGACGACACGAAAGAGAGGTTGAACAGGCTCGTAATAGGGGTGGCAACAATTTCGGCAGATAATTTTAGAAAGAAAGGGTCCATATTGAGCCCGGCTGATTTGTAGGGGTCCAGATTTTGCAGCTCTTTCAAAACAAAGCTGAACGGATTTGGGAAAGGGGAAATGGGGAAGGCTTAAGTTGCTGTTGGGGATGCAGTAGTTGTTTGGGGTAGGAAAATATAGGTGGAAAGCATGGCCAGCCGTGCAGAAAAATCTTATTGAAATTCTGCTCTGATGTTGGATTTATCAGTGGTGAGGGAGTGTGTTATCTTCAGTGCAGTGGGCAGCTGGGAGATTTCTTATTCTCCATCACTTTACAGTGTCCCAGAACTTTTTGAGTTAGTGTTGCAAAGAAAAATTTTCTGCCTGGTAAAAGATATACCTGCTGGCTTTTCTAACAGCCTGTGTATAATGGTTTCTAGCTTCCCTAAACAGCTGCATATAATAGGGCTGTAGATGCTAATGCAAAACGCCATAGGATGTTTTTGTGTTGGTTAAGGGCAGTCAGGTCTGGCTAGAACCAAGGGCTATATCTGTTCCTGGTTCTAAATTTCTTGAATGGGGCATGTTTATTTAAGATGGTTAGGAAGGCATTTTAAAAAAATATCCAGGCATCCTCTATTGACAGGATGAGATCAGTTTTACCAGGATGTTTGGCAGCATGATTGAAATGCTTTGTTGCTGAAGTGTTTCTAGGGATTTACAGTGATGAGTGGAGATATTTGACCACTGGGTCTGGAAGGATGAGGCAATGAGGCAGTGATCGCTGAGATCTTGGTTGAAGACAGCAGAGGTGTAGAGAGTGATGTTGGTTAGGATGATATCTATGAGGGTGCCAGTGTTTAAGGCTTTTGGATTTGGTAGGTTCATTGATAATTTGTGTGAGATTGAGGGCATCAAGTTTAGATTGTAGGATGGCTGGGGTGTTAAGCATGTTCCAGTTTAGGTCGCCTAGCAGCACGAACTCTGAAGATAGATGGTGGGCAATCAGTTCACATATGGTGTCCAGAGCACAGCTGGGGGCAGAGGGTGGTCTATAGCAGGCTGCAAAGGTGAGAGACTTGTTTTTAGAGAGGTGGATTTTTAAAAGTAGAAGTTCAAATTGTTTGGGTAAAGCCCTGGATAGTAGGACAGAACTCTGCAGGCTATCTTTGCAGTAGATTGCAACACCGCCCCCTTTGGCAATTCTATCTTGTCTGAAAATGTTGTAGTTTGGAATTAAAATGTCAGAATTTTTGGTAGTCTTCCTAAGCCAGGATTCAGACACAGCTAGAACATCCGGGTTGGCAGAGTGTGCTAAAGCAGTGAATAGAACAAACTTAGGGAGGAGGCTTCTAATGTTAACATGCATGAAACCAAGGCTATTACGGTTACAGAAGTCGTCAAATGAGAGCGCCTGGGGAATAGGAGTGGAGCTAGGCACTGCAGGGCCTGGATTAACCACTACATCGCCAGAGGAACAGAGGAGTAAAAGAATTGGTCGTCTAGAACGTCTGGAACAGAGAGTAAAAGGAGGTTTCTGGGGGAAGGTCAAGGTATAATATACAGACAAAGGTATGGTAGGATGTGAATACAGTGTAGGTAAACATAGGTATTGAGTGATGAAGAGAGAGATATTGTCTCTAGAAACATAATTGAAACCAGGAGATGTCATTGCATGTGTGGGTGGTGGAACTAATAGGTTGGATAAGGTATAGTGAGCAGGACGAGAGGCTCTACAGTGAAATAAGCCAATAAACACTAACAAGAACAGCAATGGACAAGGCATATTGACATTAAGGAGAGGCATGCTTAGTCGAGTGATCAAAAGGGTCCGGTGAGTGGAGAGGTTGGTTGGGGGTCACAGCGATTTAGACAGCTAGCCAGGCCATCGGTAGCATTCTAGCATAGGATGGACGTCTGTTATTAGCTACTGCGTTCCGTCAATAGATTAGTGGGGTTCCGTGTGGTAGAGGGGATTAATCCAAATCACACAACAACAACAAAAATAAAAACAATAGAAATAGTTAGAGGCCCAAGAAGAAAAATAAATAAATAAATAAATAATAATAAAAATAAATAAATAAATTGTCCGATTGTCTATTCAGATAGCAGCCGATAAGACAGCTAACGGTTAGCAGGCCGCAGATGGGCGTTCAGGTAACGTCGCGACGGTGGAGCCAGCCGGATAACTCCTTCGGGTAGATAACGTCGGCAGTCCAGTTTTGAAGGCCCGGTGGGGCTCCGTGTCGGCAGTAAAACGGTTCCGGATAGGTGACTGCAGCCCAGGAGTGATTGATGGAACTCTTCAGCTAGCTAGCTCCGGAATAATTGATGTTTGCTCCGGAATCGACGAAAGCTTTAACTAGCTTCTGACCTAGCTTCTGATCAGCTTCTGGATTAGCTTCTGGCTAGCTCCTGGCTAGCTCCTGGCTAGCTCCTGGCTAGCTCCTGGCTAGCTTCTGACCTTGCTTCTGATTAGCTTCTGGATTAGCTCCTGGCTAGCTTCTGGCTAGTTTCTGGCTAGCTTCTTGGAGTTTCTGGCTAGCTTCTTGGAAGATTACAGATTTGAGGTAAATAATACCCTCTGTAGTGCCTTGCGGTCGGAGGCCAAGCAATTGCCGTACCAGGCAGTGATGCAACCTGCAACATGCTCTCGATGTTGCAGCTGTAGAACTGGTTGAGGATATGAGGACCCATGCCTTTTTAGTTTCCTGAGGGGGAAAAGGCTTTGTCGTGCCCTCTTCACGATTGTCTTGATGTGTTTGGACCATTCTAGTTTGTTGGTGATGTGGACGCCAACGTACTTGAAGCTCTCCACCTGCTCCACTACAGCCCCGTCGATGAGAATGGAGGCGTGCTCGGTCCTCATTTTTCTGCAGTCCACAATCATCTCCTTAGTCTTGGTTATGTTGAAGGATAGGTTGTTATTCTAGCATCACCTGGCCAGGTCTCACCCGGGCGGTATGCAAATTGGAGTGAATATAGGGTTTCTGGGATAATGCTGTTGATGTGAGCCATTACCAGCTTTTTAAAGCACTTCATGGCTACAGATGTGAGTGCTACGTCTCTGTAGTCATTTAGGCAGGTTGCCTTCATGTTCTTGGGCACAGGGACTTTGGTGGTCTGCTTGAAACATGTTGGATTTTTTTTTAAATGTCAATGAAGACACCTGCCAGTTCGTCAGCACATGCCCGGAGCACACGTCCTGGTAATCCGTCTGGCCCCGCAGCCTTGTGAATGTTGACAAGTTTAAAATTCTTTCTCACGTCGGCTATGGAGAGCGTGATCACACAGTCATCCAGCTGAACAGCTGATGCTCTCATGAAATCCTCAGTGTTGCTTGCCTCGAAGCAAGCATAGAAGTGGTTTATCTCGTCTGGTAGGCTCATGTCACTGGGCAGCTCGTGGGTGTGCTTCCCTTTGTAGTCTGTAATAGTTTGCAAGCCCTGCCACATAAGACGAGTGTTGGAGCCAGTGTAGTACGATTCAATCTTAGCCCTGTATTGACACTTTGCCTGTTTGATGGTTCGTCGGAAGGCATAGCAGGATTTCTTATACGCTTCCGGGTTAGAGTCCTGCACCTTGAAGCGGCAGCTCTACTCTTTAGCTCAGTAGGAATGTTGCCTGTAATCCATGGCTTCTGGTTGGGGTATGTACGTACAGTCACTGTGGGCCACTTTTTTATAGACCGAGTCACTGGTGCTTCCTGCTTTAAATTTAGCTTATAAGCAGGAATCAGGAGGATAGAATTGTGGTCAGATTTCCCAAATGGAGGGCGAGGGAGAGCTTTGTATTGATCTCTGTGTGTGGAGTACTGGTGATCTAGATTTTTTTCCGCTCTGGTTGTCCATTTAACATGTTGATAGAAATGAGGTAGAACTGATTTAAGATTCCCTGCATAAAAGTCTCCGGCCAATATGAGCGCCGCCTCTGCGTGATCGGTCTCCTGTTTGCTTATTTCCTTATAAAGCTGACTGAGTGTGGTCTTAGTGTCAGCATCTGTCTGTGGTGGTAAATAAACTGCCACGAAAGGTATAGCTGAAAACTCTCTAGGCAAATAGTGTGGTCTGCATTTTATCACAAGATACTCTATTTCAGGTGAGCAAAATCTAGAGACTTCCTTATATTTTGTGCACCAGCTGTTGTTTACAAATATGCACAGACCACCCCCCCTCGTCTATCCTGCCGGTGCAGCGTATATCCCGCTAGCTAAATATCCATGTCATCATTCAGCCACGATTCTGTGAAACACAAGATATTACCGTTTTTGATGTCCTGTTGGTAGGATATTCGTGATCGTATCTCGTCTAGTTTATTGTCCAGTGATTGCACGTTGGCGAGTAATATTGGCGGTAACGGCAGCTTTCTCACTCGCCTTTTGTGAATCCTTACGAGGCACCCCGCTCTATGTCCTCTGTACCTGCATCTCTTCCTCTTGCAATTAACTGGGATGTTGGCCTTGTCGGGTGTTTGGAAAATGTCCTGCTTATTGAAGAAAAAATCTTTGTCTAATCCGAGGTGAGGGATTACTATCCTGATATCCAGAAGCTCTGTGTCTAATCCGAGGTGAGGGATTGCTGTCCTGATATCCAGAAGCTCTGTGTCTAATACGAGGTGAGGGATTGCTGTCCTGATATCCAGAAGCTCTGTGTCTAATCCGAGGTGAGGGATCGCTGTCCTGATATCCAGAAGCTCTGTGTCTAATCCGAGGTGAGGGATCGCTATCCTGATATCCAGAAGCTCTTTTTTTGCCGTAAGATACGGTGGCAGAAACATTATGTACAAAATAAGTTACAAATAACGCGAAAATCCTCCACATAATAGCACAAATTTGTTGGGTGCCCTTAAAACTGCTGCCATTCCTTCCGGCACCATTTTAAGGAATATTTCAAGAAATATCTCCCGTAATGGAGGGCCTATCACCCCCAAAGCAAAGCAGTGAATAATTGAACAACAAAAAAGGGGGGAATTGAAAGGGCCTCCTTCCACTCTACTCAGTCATGACCTGACTTCCTCTGGCTGCTCTCTTTCTTACTTTCTCCTATCTCTCTCTCTCTCTCTCTCTCTCTCTCTCTCTCTCTCTCTCTGTCTCGCTTTGTCTCTCTCTCTCTCTCTCAGTCTCGCTTTGTCTCTCTCTCTGTCTCTCTCTCTCTCTCTCTCTCTCTCTCTCAGTCTCGCTTTCTCTCTCTCTCTCTCTCTCTCTCTCTCTCTCTCTCTCTCTCTCTCCCCCTCTCTCTTGCTCACTTGCTCTCTCCCTCCCTGAAATAGATAATAAACAAAAGTGAAATAAACAATCAAAATTAACATTAAACATTAAATCAAAATCAAATCAAATGTATTTATATAGTCCTTCGTACATCAGCTGATATCTCAAAGTGCTGTACAGAAACCCAGCCTAAAACCCCAAACAGCAAGCAATGCAGGTCTAAAAGCACGGTGGCTAGGAAAAACTCCCGAGAAAGGCCAAAACATAGGAAGAAACCTAGAGAGGAACCAGGCTATGTGGTGTGGTCAGTCCTCTTCTGGCTGTGCCGGGTGGAGGTTATAACAGAACATGGCCAAGATGTTCAAATGTTCATAAATGACTAGCATGGTCGAATAATAATAAGGCAGAACAGTTGAAACTGGAGCAGCAGCACGGCCAGGTGGACTGGGGACAGCAAGGAGTCATCATGTCAGGTAGTCCTGGGGCATGGTCCTAGGGCTCAGGTCCTCTGAGAGAGAGAGAAAGAAAGAGAGAAGGGAAAATTAGAGAACGCACACTTAGATTCACACAGGACACCGAATAGGACAGGAGAAGTACTCCAGATATAACAAACTGACCCTAGCCCCCCGACACATAAACTACTGCAGCATAAATACTGGAGGCTGAGACAGGAGGGGTCAGGAGACACTGTGGCCCCATCCGAGGACACCCCCGGACAGGGCCAAACAGGAAGGATATAACCCCACCCACTTTGCCAAAGCACAGCCCCCACACCACTATTACACTCACAAAAGCTCCAAAATAATAAAGACATTACAAATGTGATATTAGGTGCAAAAAGTTAAAGTACAAAGGGAAAATAAATTAACATAAATATGGGTTGTATTTATAATGATGTTTGCTCTTCACTGGTTGCCCTTTTCTTGTGGCAACAGGTCACAAATCGTGCTGCTGTGATGGCACACTGTGGTATTTCACCCAATTGGATTTGTTTTTGAATTCTTTGTTGGTCTCTGTCATCTGAGGGAAATATGTGTCTCTAATGTGGTCATACATATTGGGGCGGCAGGTAGCCTAGTGGTTAGAGCGTTGGACTATTAACTGAAAGGTTGCTAGATCAAATCCCTGAGCTGACAAGGTAAAAGTCTGTCGTTCTCCCCCTGAACAAGGCAGTTAACCCACAGTTCCTAGGCAGTTGTTGAAAATAATAATTTGTTCTTAACTGACTTGCCTAGTTAAATAAAGGTTAAAAATAAATATACATTTGTTAGGAAGTATAACTCATTTTGTGGGCAGTGTGTACATAGCCTGTCTTCTCTTGAGAGACAAGTCTGCCTACGGCGGCCTTTCTCAATAGCAAGGCAATAATCACTGAGTCTGTACATAGTCAAAGCTTTCTTTAAGTTTGGGCCCAGGTCTGGCAGAATCTTTGCAGAAGATCTAGGTGCTGCTGTAGGCCCTCCTTGGTTGGGGACAGAAGCACCAGATCATCAGCAAACAGTAGACATTTGACTTGATATTCTAGTAGGGTGTGGCCGGGTGCTGCAGACTCGTGAGGGAGTGCTCGAGCGATGAAACCAAATTTAACACACCTGCTCCCCATTCACACCTGAGACCTTGAAACACTAACAAGTCACATGACCCGAGGAGGGAAAATGGCTAATTGGGCCCAATTTGGTCATTTTCACTTAGGGGTGTACCCACTTTTGTTGCCAGCTGTGTGTTGAGTTATTTTAATGGCTGTGTGTTGAGTTATTTTGAGGGGACAGCAAATTTACACTGTTATACAAGCTGTACACTCACTACTTTACATTTTAGCAAAGTGTTATTTCTTCAGTGTTGTGACATGAAAAGATATACTCAAATATTTACAAAAATGTGAGGGGTGTACTCACTTTTGTGATATACTGTATATGTTTAAGAGGATGGGGCTTAAGCTGCATCCCCGTCTCACTCCACAGCCCTGTGGAAATAAATGTTTGTTTTTTCAAGTTTTAACCACACACTTGTTTGTGTACATGGATTTTGTAATGTTGTATATATTTCCCCCAACACCACTTTCCATCAATTTGTATAGCAGACCCTCATGCCAAATTGAGTCAAAAGTTTTTTTGAAATCAACAAAGAATGAGAAGACTTTGCTTTTGTTTTGGTTTGTTTGGTTGTCAATTAGGGTGTGCAGGGTGAATACATGGTACAGTAATTTGGTAAAAAGCCAATTTGACATTTGCTCAGTACATTGTTTTCACTGGGGAAATGTACGAGTCTGCTGTTAATGATAATGCAGAGGATTTTCCCAAGGTTGCTGTTGACGCATATCCCACGGTAGTTGTTGCGGTTAAATTTGTCTCCACTTTTGTGGTTTGGGATGAGCTGTCCTTGGTTCCAAATATTGGAGAAGATGCCAGAGTTGAGGGTGATGTTAAAGAGTTTAATTAAGTATAGCCTACTGGAATTTGTGGACTGTATTTTTTAAAATAATTTCATTGAGGATACCATCAACACCACAATCCTTTTTGGGTTGGAGGGTTTGTATTTTGATACCTGTTCATTCAATATAATCGGAGAATCCAGTTGGTTCTGGTAATTTAATAGGTGTCTGGTCTTTAATAGATGATTCTAAGATTTGTATTTGTTATAGAGAAGTGGTTTACCCATACATCTCCATTTTGGATAGATAAATATTTGTGTTGTTGGGTGTTTATTTAACCAGGCAAGTCAGTTAAGAACAAATTCTTATTTACAATGACAGCCTAGGAATATTGGGTTACCTGCCTTGTTCAGGAGCAGAACAACATATTTTTATCTTGTCAGCTCGGGGATTCAATCTCGCAACCTTTTTTGTTATCTGGCCCAAAGCTCTATCCACTAGGCTACCTGCCACCCTGGTTAGAATCTATTGATTCTTCAATTACATTGAGCTGATTTCTGACGTGCTGTTCCTTCTTTTTCCGTAGTGTACAGTATTTCTGTATTGTTTTTGTGATTCACCATAGTGGAGGCGTAAGCTCAGGTTTTCAGGGTCTGTATGTTTTTGGTTGGATAGGTTTCTCAATTTCTTTCTTAGGTTTTGCATTCTTCATCAAACCATTTGTCATTGTTGTTAATTTTCTTCGGGTTTCTGTTTGGAAGCTGAGAGGTCAAATATAATGTCTTAGGTCAGTTAGGATCACCACTTTATTTGAAGAATGTGAAATGTCAGAATAATAGTAGAGAGAATGATTTATTTCAGCTTTTATGTTTTTCATCACGTTCCCAGTGGGTCAGAAGCATTGCCTTTAAATTGCTTAACTTGGCTCAAATGTATCGGGTAGCCTTCCACAAGCTTCCCACAATAAGTTGGGTGAATTTTGGCCCATTCCTCCTGACAGAGCTGGTGTAACTGAGTCAGGTTTGTAGGCCTCCTTCCTCACACACACGTTTTCAGTTCTGCCAATAAAATATCTATAGGATTGAGGTCAGGGCTTTGTGATGGCCACTCAAATACCTTGACTTTGTTGTCCTTAAGCCATTTTGCTACAACTATTGAAGTATGCTTGGGGTCATTGTTCATTTGGAAGATCCATTTGCGACCAAACCTTAACTACTTGACTGATGTCTTGAGATGTTGCTTCAATATATCCACATAATTTTCCTCCTCATGATGCTATCTATTTTGTGAAGTGCACCAGTCCCTCTGGCAGCAAAGCACCCCCCACAACATGATGCTGCCACACCCGTGCTTCACGGTTGGGAGGGTGTTCTTTGGCTTGCAAGCCTCCCTCTTTTTCCTCCAAACATAACTATAGTCATTATGGCCAAACAGTTCTATTTTTGTTTCATCAGACCAGAGGACATTTCTCCAAAAAGTACGAGCTTTGTCCCCATGTGCAGTCTGTCTTTTTTATGATGGTTTTGGAGCAGTGGCTTCTTCCTTGCTGAGCGGCCATTCTAGTTATATCGAGATAGGACTCGCTTCACTGTGGATATAGATACTTTCGTACCTGTTTCCTTCAGCATCTTCACAAGGTCCTTTGCTGTTGTGGGATTGATTTGCACTTTTCTCACCAAAGTACGTTAATCTCTAGGAGACGGAACGCGTCTCCTTCCTGAGCGGTATGACGGCTGCGTGGTCCCATGGTGTTTATACTTGCGTACTATTGTTTGTACAGATGAACGTAGTACCTTCAGGTGTTTGGAAATTGCTCCCAAGGATGAACCAGACTACAATTTGTTTTCTGAGGTCTTGGCTGATTTCTTTTGATTTTCCCATGATGTCAAGCAAATAGGCACTGAGTTTGAAGGTAGGCCTTGAAATACATCCACAGGTACACCTCCAATTGACTCAAATTATGTCAATTACCTATCAGAAGCTTCTAAAGCCATGACATAATTTTCTGGAATTGTCCAAGCTGTTTAAAAACACAGTCGACTTAGTGTATGTACACTTCTGACCCACTGGAATTATGATACAGTGAATTATAAGTGAAATAATCTGTCTGTAAACAATTGTTGGAAGAATTACAGATTTGTCTATGTAAACTTCCTACTTCAACTGTACCTACCATAGGAGTCCTCTCAAAGCCTACCATTGACTGTGTGCATACCCAACGTGTGACAGAGCTGCAGGAATTGTGACCCGTTTTTGTTGGTTATGTTGTGGTAGTTGTGCCTAGGGGGGCATATGGGGGAAGGAATGCTGTCACCTTAAGGGTACTGTAGGTGTTTGTTCCTTTGTGTGCTGAGGGTTTCAGGTTCTTGTCCAGTTCTGGCATTTAGGTTGCCACGGACGAGTACGTCCCTGGGCCTGGAAATGAATGTTTTCCCCCACCAGGATGGAGAAGCTGCCTTCATTAAAGTATGGGGATTCTAGTGGGGGGATATTAGTAGCACACCGGAGGACATTTTTCTCTGTTGAGATCATTTTGTTTTGATATTCTAGCCAAATGTATCATGTTCCTGTTTTGATTAATTTAATGGAGTGAGTTAGCATTGCTCTATACCAAATTAGCATACTCCCTGAGTTCCTTCCCTGTTTCACACCTGGTAGTTTGGTGGATGGGACGACCAGCTCTCTGTTACCTAGAGGGAAACCAGTGGGTCCGTCTCCTCTATTCCATGTTTCTTGTAGGATGACAATGTCTATATTTCTGATTTCTTTGGTGAAGTCCAGGTTCCTGCTCTTTAGGCCAAAGGCAGATGACCTCAGGCCTTGGATATTCCAGGATGAGATAGTGAAGGCTTTATGTTCCGTAAAGTGTCCAATGTTGTTAGTCGTGTGGCCTCAGACCAGTAAGTGTGAGTAGAGCCTGCTGAGCATCTGGTACATGCCATTGGCTTGGGCTAGTCTAATGGTTGGGGTTGGGTCGCGCAGGTCTGGGAGAGTGTCTCGCTGGTCTGGGTGGGGTGTGTATTAATGTGTTGCTCCTGTGTGAGGTGATGGGGCTGCGGTTTGGGGTGATGTCCTTTAGGGTCCGGGCGAAGGTGGGCACTGCTTCCTTGTATAGGTGGACCTGGTCGTAAAGTCCAGAGTGGAGTGGTGGGCCAGATAAATATTTGGTTTTGAGGCACATTCATGGGAAATTCTTGCGTTCACCCGCTGTATGCTAGCAGGGTGGAAGTATTTTCGTGGTAGCAGGGTGGAGATAACCACTCGTGCGTTGGGGAAAGTAGAATAAGCTTTTTCAATCACTCCCTTGAGTGCTGTGTCCACCCTTTCCTGCTGTGCTCGTTTTTGTCTGTGTGTATTATTATGTGATTGGGTGACCCTAGTTGGTCCTCAGACAGAAGGTCTAGGGTGAGCTGTGTGTTTGGACAGCAGAGTTTAGACATTGTGTTTTTGGGAAAAAGTTTATTTTCTTGTATATATTTCCCTTTGAGTCCATAAGGAGTACAATCTGTGGCTTGTGTATGTCCTCCTTGGGTGTGGGGGGGTTGTAAGGAGGGCTATCAGGGTGGCTGACAGGGGGGGGGTGCTCAGAGGGGGTGGGATCTCCTGGGCTTGGGGTTCTTCATTTGTCTGTCCTGCTGTGATGTCGAGGCTTCGGTCAGGCTTCGGTCTGCGGTGGACTGTTCTGCTGTGATGTCAAGGCTTTGGTCAGGGTCTGGGGTGGACTGTTCTGCTGTGATGTCAAGGCTTTGGTCAGGGTCTGGGGTGGACTGTTCTGCTGTGATGTCAAGGCTTTGGTCAGGGTCTGCGTTGGACTGTTCTGCTGTGATGTCAAGGCTTTGGTCAGGGTCTGAGGTGGATTGTTCTGCTGTGATGTCAAGGCTTTGGTCAGGGTCTGGGGTGGACTGTTCTGCTGTGATGTCAAGGCTTTGGTCAGGGTCTGGGGTGCACTGTTCTGCTGTGATGTCAAGGCTTTGGTCAGGGTCTGGGGTGCACTGTTCTGCTGTGATGTCAAGGCTTTGGTCAGGGTCTGGGGTGGACTGTTCTGCTGTGATGTCAAGGCTTTGGTCAGGGTCTGCGGTGGACTGTTCTGCTGTGATGTCAAGGCTTTGGTCAGGGTCTGGGGTGGACTGTTCTGCTGTGATGTCAAGGCTTTGGTCAGGGTCTGGGGTGGACTGTTCTGCTGTGATGTCAAGGCTTTGGTCAGGGTCTGGGGTGGACTGTTCTGCTGTGATGTCAAGGCTTTGGTCAGGGTCTGGGGTGGACTGTTCTGCTGTGATGTCAAGGCTTTGGTCAGGGTCTGAGGTGGGCTGTTCTGCTGGCTTCTCTGTGGGGGTGGCCAGCTCTCTAATGGGTTGTTCTCTGTCACACGCCATCCACCTCACCCCTCCTGCAGCAGTCAGATCCTCTCCTCTAGTGTTCTTCTCCTGCTTCTGCTCTTTCTCCTGCTGAAGTTGTCTCACCACAGTCCAGAGTGCAGATATGTCTCTCTCCACCTCCAGCTCTCCGGGTCTGGTTAAGGGGTTGTTGTTGTGCTGGACTGTTGTCTGGGTCTGTGCTGACTGGAGTGTATTCACCTGCTGTTCCAGCTCCACCTGTCTTACCTCCAGCTGGGATAATGTATCCTTCATTTCAGTGAGGGAGTAGTACTCTGTGCTGGGAGGTTGACTTTCCACTTGGGGTTGCTCGTCTGTTGGGCTGTATAATGAAGAGGTCTGGTCTGATACAATCAGGGTGGGGGTATCTTTTTCAAGAGAGAGTTTATCTTGCTGAGCTATCTCTTTGATTAGGTGAAAGTCCAGTTGAAACTTTTTGGGGTTGCCCTGTACCATTACTGTTCCAGACTTGTACAGGTTAACATTGGCTGACTCAGAGTCCTCTTTGTCTAACATCCTGAGTTTCCACCCATCTTAACAGAGGTAGTGTGTTAATATAGCACTGTGCCATGCCAGGGGATGGTCTGTGTGGAAGATTAAGTTGCTTGTGTTCCCATTTTTATAATTGTCAGCAAAAAATGTATCTTGATTTTCCATAAGGATCTTATTTTTGTGCCTTATAGTTTTTTACGTACAGAGGGTACTGTATAATGACCTCTGAACAGCAGAAGGGGGCTTCAAAGGTCTCTGATCTGGGAGGCTGTGAAACTCTCCTGCCATTGTTGGGCTCAAGGGCTTTGACACCTCTCACTTCATTGCAAATTGAAGTTGCAGTCAGATATTTTTTATTTATTTATTTTACTAGGCAAGTCAGTTAAGAACAAATTCTTATTTTCAATGACGGCCTAGGAACAGTGGGTTAACTGCCTGTTCAGGGGCAGAACGACAGATTTGTACCTTGTCAGCTCAGTGATTCGAACTTTCAGTTACTAGGCCAATGCTCTAACCACTAGGCTACCCTGGCGCCCCTGTTTTGTCCTAGCAAGCTTGGTAGCCTTAACTTAGCATTCAGTCCTTATAAAGTAAAATATATAATTGTAATGTATTTTTCTTCTTGACTTTAAAAGTAGCTTCAGACTAAACATGATTCACTCAGTTCCAGGTTGGATGGCGTTTTCAGGTTTCTGTTGTTTGTTTGTCAGAGCATTTGCTGTATAGCTTGGAAATAAGAATCCCTGGTAGTAGGAATCCTTCTGTCTGTGGTTTTGTAGTTTTGATTTTGAGTGAAGGTTATGTTGTGGAAGGTAGTATCCTTTATATGTCTTTGCTCTCTCCCTCTCTCTCTCCCTCTCTTTCCCCCTCTCTCTCCCTCCCTCCCACTCCCTCCATCTCTCTTTCTCTCCCTCCATCTCTCTCTCTCTCTCTCTCTCTCTCTCTTTCTCTTTGGGTTAGGTTGAGTTGGGTTAGGTTGAGTTGGGTTCGGTTAGGTAGAGTTAGGTTGAGTTGGTTTAGGTTGAGTTGGTTTAGGTTGAGTTGGATTAGGTAGAGTTAGGTTGAGTTGGTTTAGGTTGATTTGGTTTGTTGAGTTGAGTTAGGTTGATAAAAACAAATTTCTCTTGTAACAGAGAGTACAGAGAGTAGTCAGGCATTGATTGGTGACATAGTGCAGCTGCACACACACGCATTCTGATCTAACCTCATCACATGCTTCCCATTGTGCTAGCGTGTGGCTCAGTGAGTTGGTCAAGGAGACATGTCTGGTTGAACCACACAGACACTTCACACTGCCCAAGGCTTCAGTTTTTCCCTATTAATTTACACAACACTATGGGCTGCATTCCAAATGGCACCCTATTCTATATATAGTGCCTTGGTCAAAAGTAGTGAACTATAAAGAAAATAGGGTGCCATTTGCTATGCAGACTGCAGGTCATATTGGGGCCCTAGTAAGGTTTTGTTAGACAAACACACTGTCTGATGTGTGTTATTAGAGCAGTGTGTGGTAGTAATTAGTCTATTGGGCTTTGGTTAATAGAAGATAGATAGAAACTCTCTCTCTCTCTCTCTTCCTTCTCTTCCTTCCTTCCTTCCTTCCTTCCTTACAGTCTCTCTCTCTTCCTTCCTTACAGTCTCTCTCTTATTTCCTTACAACCTCTCTCTCTTTCTTACTTCCTTCGTCTCTCTCTCCCTTCCTTCCTTACAGTCTCTCTCTCTCTTACCCCCTCTCTCTAATCCTTCCTTCCCTATCGTCTCGCTCTCTTTTCCTTCCTTCCTTCCTTCCTTCCTTCCTTCCTTCCTTCCTTCCTTCCTTCCTTCCTTCCTTCCTTCCTTCCTTCCTTCCTTCCTTCCTTTTGTCTCTCTCTCTCTAATCCTTCCTTCTTTGCAGTCTCTCTCTATCTCTCTCTAATCCTTCCTTCCTTACAGTCTCTCTCTCTTCCTTCCTTCCTTAGTCTCTCTTTCTCCCTCTCTCTCTTCCTTTCTTCCTTACAGTCTCTTCCTTTCTTACAGTCTCTTACTTCCTTCCTTCCTTCCTTCCTTCCTTCCTTCCTTCCGCCCGTCCTTCCTTCCTTCCTTCCTTCCTTACAGTCGCTCTCTCTCTTCCTTCCGTCCTTCCTTCCTTAGTCTCTCTCTCACTCTCTCTCTTCCTTCCTTACACTTTCTGTCTTCCTTCCTTCCAGTCTCTCTCTCTCTCTTCCTTCCTTCCTTCCTTCCTTCCTTCCTTAAAGTCTCTCTCTGGGTTAGTGAGCTGAGCTGAGTTGGGTTAGTGAGCTGAGCTGAGTTGGGTTAGTGAGCTGAGTTGGGTTAGTGAGCTGAGCTGGGTCAGTGAGCTGAGCTGGGTTAGTGAGTTGAGATGGGTTAGTGAGTTGAGATGGGTTAGTGAGTTGGGTTAGTGAGTTGAGTTAGTGAGTTGTGTTGGGTTAGTGAGCTGAGCTGGGTTAGTGAGCTGAGCTGGGTTAGTGAACTGAGTTGGGTTAGTGAGCTGAGCTGAGCTAGTTAGTGAGTTGAGTTGGGTTAGTGAGTTGAGTTGGGCTAGTGAGTTGAGTTGGGTTAGTGAGCTGAGCTGGGTTAGTGAGCTGAGCTGGGTTAGTGAGTTGAGTTGGGTTAGTGAGCTGAGTTGGGTTTGTGAGCTGAGCTGGGTTAGTGAGCTGAGCTGGGTAGCAGGCTGAGCTGAGCTGGGTCTAGTGAACTGAGTTGGGTTAGTGGAGGGCTGAGCTGAGCTGAGCTGGGTGTGTGGAGTTGAGTGGCTGGCTGTTGTCTGGAGGTGAGCTGGCTGGGTTAGTCTGAGTTGAGTTGGCTAGTGAGTTGGAGTTGGGTAGCAGGCTGGCTGGCTGGCTGGGTTGGATCAGAGCTGCAGGCTGGCTGGTTGTGTGTCTGAGTTGGGTTAGTGAGCTGAGTTGGGTTTGGTCAGAGCTGAGTTGGGTTAGGAGTTGAGTTGGGTTAGGCTGAGCTGGCTGAGCTGAGTTAGGAGTTGAGTTGGGTTTGTGGAGCTGAGCTGGCTGGCTGGGTTAGGGTGAGCTGAGTTGGGTTCTGGTGAGTTGAGCTGGCTGGTTGGGTTAGCAGGCTGGCTGGTGAGCTGAGCTGGTTGGGTTAGTGAGCTGGCTGAGTTGGGATCAGGGCCTGCAGGCTGGCTTGGGTTGGATGAGCTGCAGGCTGGCTGCTGGTTGTGAGTTGATTTGGGTTAGTGAGTTGAGTTGGGTTTGTGAGTTGAGCTGAGCTGGGTTAGTGAGTTGAGTTGGGTTAGTGAGTTGAGTGGTGTTAGTGAGTTGAGTTGGGTTAGTGAGCTGAGTTGGGTCAGTGAGTTGAGCTGGGTTAGTGAGTTGAGCTGAGCTGAGCTGGGTCTGGATGGGTTGAGGCTGGGTTGGCTGGCTGTGTTGGGTCAGTGAGTTGAGTTGGGTTAGTTAGCTGAGCTGAGCTGGGTTGGTGGTTGAGTTGGGTTAGGGTGAGCTGGCTGGCTGGGTTGTCTGGAGTTGGGCTAGTGAGCTGAGCTGAGCTGGGTTAGTGAGCTGAGCTGGGTTAGTGAGTTGAGTTGGGGTTGTGAGCTGAGCTGAGCTGGGTTAGTGAGTTGAGTTGGGTTAGTGAGTTGAGTTGGGTTAGTGAGCTGAGCTGGGTTAGTGAGTTGAGTTGGGTTAGTGAGTTGAGTTGGGTTAGTCAGCTGAGCTGAGCTGGGTTAGTGAGTTGAGTTGGGTTTGTGTGCTGAGCTAAGCTGGGTTAGTGAGTTGAGTTGGGCTAGTGAGTTGAGTTGGGTTAGTGAGCTGAGCTAAGCTGGGTTAGTGAGTTGAGTTAGGTTAGTGAGCTGAGCTGGGTTAGTGAACTGAGCTCGGACAGTGAGCTGAGTTGGGTTTGTGAGTTGAGCTGGGTTAGTGAGCTGCTTCCCTCTCCGTCTCCTGTAGAACCGTATACCATCACTCTGCTTCCCTCTCCGTCTTCTGTAGAGCCGTATACCATCTCTCTGCTTCCCTCTCCGGCTGGCTTTAGAGCCGGATACCGTCAGGCTGGCTGCTTCCCTCTCTGTGTCTGGATCAGGGCCTAGCGGCTGGTCTCCTGTGAACCGTATACCGCAGGCTGGCTGGCTGCTTCCTCTCCATCTCCTGGCTGAGCCGTATACTGGTCAGGGCTCTGCTTCCCTCTCCGTCTCCTGGATAGGGCCGTATAGGCTGGCACTGGCTGCTTCCCTCTCAGGGTCTCCTGTAGAGCTGGTATACCGTCACTGGCTGGCTTGTGTCCTCTCCGTCTCCTGTAGAGCTGGATACCGCAGGCTGGCTGGCTGGCTTCTGGATCCTCTCCATCTCCTGTGAGCTGGATCAGGGCCTCACTGGCTGGCTGGCTGTGTGTCTCCTCAGAGCCGTATACTGGCGTCACTCTGCTTCCCTCTCCGTCTCCTGTAGAGCTGTATAGGGTCAGGCTGGCTGGCTGGCTCTCCGTCTCCTGGATCAGAGCCGCAGGCTGGCTGGCTGCTGTCCCTGGATCAGGGTCTCCTGGCTAGGCCGTGTGTCTGGTCAGAGCCGTATACTGGCTGGCACTCTGCTGGATCCCTCAGGCTGTCTCCTGGCTAGAGCCGGATACCGTCAGGCCTGGCTGGCTTCCCTGGATCAGGGTCTCCTGTAGAGCCATATACCGTCACCCTGCTTAGCAGGCTGGCTGGCTGTCTCCTGTAGAGCCGTATGGCCGTCACTCTGCTTCCCTCTCCGTCTCCTGTAGAGCCGTATACCGTCAGGCTCTGGCTCCCTCTCCGTCTCCTGCAGAGCCGTATAGGCCGTCACTCTGCTTCCCTCTCCGGCTCCTGTAGAGCCGTATAGGGTCAGGCTCTGGCTTCCTCTCAGGCTGGTCTCCTGTAGAGCCGGATAGGGCGTAGCAGGCTGGCTGGCTGGCTCTCCGTCTCCTGTAGAGCCTGGTATGTGTGTCTGGATCAGGGCTTGCAGGCTGGCTCTCCGTCTCCTGGATCAGAGCCGTAGCAGGCTGGCTGGCACTCTGCTTCAGGGACCCTGGCTCCGTCTCCTGTCAGAGCCGTATAGGCTGGCTGGTCTGTCTGTCTTCAGGGCCTAGCAGGCTCTGTCTCCTGTAGAGCTGGATCAGGGCCGCAGGCTGGCTGGCTTGTGTCTCCATCTCCTGCAGAGCCGTGGATACCGTCACTAGCAGGCTGCTGTGTTCCAGGGCCTCCTGGCTGGCTGTAGAGCTGGATCAGGGCCGCAGGCTGGCTGGCTGTGTCTGGATCCGTCTCCTGTAGAGCCGTATAGCTGGCTGGCTGTGCCGCTGGCTGTGTGTCTGGATCACTCTAGCAGGCTTCCCTCTCCGTCTCCTGTAGAGCCGTATAGGTGGCTGGCTGCTGTGTTCCCTGGATCAGGGTCTCCTGTAGGCTGTGTACCGTCAGGCTGGCTGGCTTGTGTCTCCATCTCCTGTAGAGCCGTGGATACCGCAGGCTGGCTGCTTGTGTCCGTCTCCTGTAGGCCGTCTGGATACCGGCCAGCAGGCTGGCTGGCTGTGTGTCTCCATCTCCTGCAGAGCTGGCGTCTGGATCACCCTCACTCTGGCTGTGTGTCTGGTCTCCTGTAGCTGGCCATATAGCAGGCTGGCTGGCTGGCCTTGCTTCCCCTCCGTCTCCTGGTAGAACCGATCAGGGTCAGCAGGCTGGCTCCCTCTCCGTCTCCTGGATCAGAGCCGTAGCAGGCTGGCTGGCTGCTTCCCTCTCTGGATCTCCTGTAGAGCCGCTGGTCTGGATTAACCTGAGCTGGCAGACTGAGCAGTGTGTCTGGATCAGGGCCTAGCAGGCTGGCTGGCTGTGTGTCTGGATCAGGGCCTAGCAGGCTGGCTGGCTGGCTGTGTGTCTGGATCAGGGACTAGCAGGCTGGCTGGCTGGCTGTGTGTCTGGATCAGGGACTAGCAGGCTGGCTGGCTGTGTGTCTGGATCAGGGCCTAGCAGGCTGGCTGGCTGTGTGTCTGGATCAGGGCCTAGCAGGCTGGCTGGCTGGCTGTGTGTCTGGATCAGGGCCTAGCAGGCTGGCTGGCTGTGTGTCTGGATCAGGGCCTAGCAGGCTGGCTGGCTGGCTGTGTGTCTGGATCAGGGCCTAGCAGGCTGGCTGGCTGGCTGTGTGTCTGGATCAGGGCCTAGCAGGCTGGCTGGCTGGCTGTGTGTCTGGATCAGGGCCTAGCAGGCTGGCTGGCTGTGTGTCTGGATCAGGGACTAGCAGGCTGGCTGTGTGTCTGGATCAGGGCCTAGCAGGCTGGCTGGCTGTGTGTCTGGATCAGGAACTAGCAGGCTGGCTGGCTGTGTGTCTGGATCAGGGCCCTACAGGCTGGCTGGCTGGCTGTGTATCTCGATCAGGGACTAGCAGGCTGGCTGGCTGTGTGTCTGGATCAGGGCCTAGCAGGCTGGCTGGCTGGCGCTGTATCGCTGACACGCTGGATCAAGCCAATGAAAATAATGACACAACCCTGTTCTCAGATAACCCCCCAACACCCCTCCACCTCTGCACCTCCCCCCACTTCACCGCACACACACACATACACACACACGCGCCCCCTGCCTCATTGCATACACAGGAGACAGACTCCTACCACACATTTCCAGCAATTTAGGGAAACGTAAAAGGTGAAGGCAGTGCATTACAGATTCTAAATTGGCCTCTGAGGGCTGTGTGTATGTGTGTTGTGTCAGCGATACACAGGGCTGGGCACAGAGGTGCTGCTGCTCTCATGTTTAGTGTGTGTGTAGTGTATCAGTCGGGTGGCAGCCATTGAAGGTGTGTATGTGTGTGAGCGTGTGTGTGTTATTAATTGGGTGCGAGGAAGAATAACTGAGCAACTGGCGCCTGGACTTCCTGACGGGCTGCCCCTAGGTGGTGAATGGAGGCAACAACACCTCCGCTATGCTGATCCTCAACAAAGGGGCCCCACAAGGGTGTGTGCTCAGCCCCCACCTGTACTCCCTATTTACCCATTACTGCGTGGCCACGCATGCCTTCAACGCAATCATCAAGTTTGCAGATGACACAACAGTAGTAGGCCTGATTACCAAGAATGACAAGACAGCTTACAGGGAGGAGGTGAGGGCCCTGGTGGAGTGGTGCCAGAAAAATAACCTCTCCCTCAAGGTCAACAAAATGTAGGAGCTGATTGTGGACTTCAGGAGACAATAGAGAGAGCACGCCCCCATCTACAGTTGAAGTCGGAAGTTTACATACACTTAGGTTGGAGTCATTAAAACTCATTTTTCAATCACTCCACAAATTTCTTGTTAACAAACTATAGTTTTGGCAAGTCGGTTAGGACATCTACTTTGTGCATGACATAAGTAATTTTTCCAACAATTGTTTACAGACAGATTATTTACTAATAATTCACTGTATCACAATTCCGGTGGGTCAGAAGTTTACATACACTAAGTTGACTGTTCTTTTAAACAGCTTGGAAAATTCAAAGAAATTATGTCATGGCTTTAGAAGCTTCTGATAGGCTAATTGACCTCACTTGAGTCAATTGGAGGTCTACCTGTGGATGTATTTCAAGGCCTACCTTCAAACTCAGTGCCTCTTTGCTTGACATCGCGGGAAAATCAAAAGAAATTAGCTAAGACAAAAAATAATAATTGTAGACCTCCACAAGTCTGGTTCATCCTTGGGAGCAATTTTCAAATGCATGAAGGTACCACGTTCATCTGTACAAACAATAGTAGTATAAACACCATGGGACCACGCAGCCATCATACCGCTCAGGAAGGAGACGCGTTCTGTCTCCTAGAGATGAATGTACTTTGGTGTGAAAGTGCAAATCAATCCCAGAATCGGAACGCCAACTACAAGCCAGGCCTAATCGCTCAACATCAGTGCCCGACCTCACTAATGCTCTTGTGGCTGAATGGAAGCAACTCCCCGCAGCAATGTTCCAACATCTAGTGGAAAGCCTTCCCAGAAGACTGGAGGCTGTTATAGCAGAAAAGGGGGGGCCAACTTCATGTTAATGCCCATGATTTTGGAATGAGATGTTGGACGAGCAGGTGTCCACATACTTTTGGTCATGTAGTGTACGTACTGTTTAAAAATATATACAGTGTAGGGAAAAAGTATTTAACACCTTTCTGATTTTCTCTATTTAAAAAAATAATAAATCTAATCTAATTTTATTGGTCACATACACATTAGCAGATGTTAATATGAGTGTAGTGAAATGCTTGTGCTTCTATCTCCTGTTTTCCTGACACCACACTCAACGCCCTGACCTCCTCCCTATAGGCTGTCTCGTCATTGTTGGTGATCAAGTCTACTACTGTTGTGTCGTCTGCAAACTTGATGATCTAGTTGGAGGTGTGCATGGCCAAGCTGTCATGGGTGAACAGGGAGTACAGGAGGGGGCTGAGTACGCACCCTTGTGGTGCCCCAGTGTTGAGGATCAGCGAAGTAGAGATGTTGTTTCCTACCTTCACCACCTAGGGATGGCCCATCAGGAAGTCCAGGACCCAGTTGCACAGGACGGGGTTGTGACCCAGGGCCTCAAGCTTAATGATGAGCCTGGAGGGTATGATGGTGTTGAATGCTGAGCTGTAGTCAATGAACAGCATTCTTACATTGAACAGAATTCTTACATTGAAGTGGGTGTAGAGTGACAGGTAAGGTGGAGGTGATATGATTCTTAACTAGTCTCTCAAAGCACTTCATGATGACAGAGGTGAGTGCTACAGGGCGATAGTCATTTAGTTCAGTTACCTTTGCCTTCTTGGGTACAGGAACAATGGTGGCCATCTTGAAGCATGCAGGGACAGCAGACTGGGATTGGGAAAGATTGAATATGTCCAGCCAACTGGTCTGGCCATGCTCCGAGGACACGGCTAGGGATGCCGTCTGGGCCGGCAGCCTTGCGAGGGTTAACATGTTTAAATGTCTTACTCACGTCGACCACGGAGAAGGAGAGCCCACAGTCCTTGGTAGCAGGCCGCGTCAGTGGCACTGTGTTATCCTCAAAGCAGGCAAAGAAGGTGTTTAGTTTGTCTGGAACTCAGCGACATTTGTGGGGTTTCAAGCATGAACTGCTTGTTTCAAGTCCTGCCACAACATCTCAATTGGGATTAGGTCTGGACTTTGACTAGGCTATTGCAAACCTTCAAATGTGTTGCTTTTTAACCATTTTCATGTAGACTTGATTGTGTGTTTTGGATAATTGTCTTTCTGCATGACTCAGCTTTGCTTCAGCTTCAGCTCACAGATGGATGGCCTGACATTCTCCTGTAGAATTCTCTGATAAAGAGCAGAATTCATGGTTCCTTCTATTAAGGCAAGTCGTCCAGGTCCTGAGGCAGCAAATCATCCCCAAACCATCATACCACCACCATGCTTAACCGTTGGTATAAGGTTTTTACTGTGGAATGCTGTGTTTGGTTTTCGCCAGACATAATGGGACCCATCTCATCTCACATGATGGACTCTCGTCCAAATATATATATTTCTTAATTCCATTATTTTACTTTTAGATTTGTGTGTATTGTTGTGTATTGTTAGATATTATTGTACTGGGGGAGTTAGGAACACAAGCATTTCGCTACAACCACAATAACATCTGCTAAAGATGTGTATGCGACCAATAACATTTTATTTACACACACACAGCTGAATATTGAATCTACCGTCATTAACACAGAGCTAGGGAGTGGAGAAGAGGCCTTTTATAGAGACACACACACACACACACACACACACACACACACACACACACACACACACACACACACACACACACACACACACACACACACACACACACACACACACACACACACACACACAGCTGAATATTGCATCTACCGTCATTAACACATAGCTAGGGAGGAGCTTTATAGAGATACACACAGTCCAGTACAGCTAACCTTGTGGAGACACACAATTCAGTCCCATTCAAAATCCTATTTTCCCTAACCCCTAACCCTAAACCGTACTCTTACCCCAACCCTAACCTTAAACCTAACCCAAAAACCTAACCTTAACCTTAACCCTATACCTAACCCTAGCTCCTAACCCTAAAACTAACCCAAGCTCCTAACCCTAAACATAATCCTAACCCTAACCCTCTCCAGTAGGCCCAATTTTTAGATTACTATTCTTGTGGGTATGTTAGGTCCCCACAAGGATAGTTAAACACGTCCACACACACACACGCGCGCGCGCGCACACACACACACACACACACACACACACACACACACACACACACACACACACACACACACACACACACACACACACACACACACACACACACACACACACACACACACACACACACACACCCAGCAGCGCGCTGCAGCATTTCCTGGCTGTTTTTCACAATGTTTGATGTCTGCTAAAAATCCCTTTGATATCAGGGTATCTATCTGCAGCAAGCATTGCCGGATAGGGTAGGAAGTTGCTAATCTAAATCCCAGGTGAGATATATTGCTATTCTGTCCTCGAGCGAAGCACTTAACCTGAATTGCTTCAGTGACTACCCAGTTGGATGAATGGAAAATGTATAACTAAAATATAAATGTAATGTATTTCACTTCAGATAAGAGCAGGGGTCAAATGAAACATAAAGTGTAACTGCAATGTTCGGACTTGTCTGGGTTTGACGGATAGCGCGTGTGTGCGTGTGTGCGTGTGTGCATGTGTGCGTGTGTGTGTGTGCATGTGTGTTTGTGTGTGTGTGTGTGTGTGTGTGTGTGCATGTGTGTTTGTGTGTGTGTGTATGTGTGTGTGCATGCGTGTGTTTGTGTCTAGTCTAGCTGTCAGGGCTCAGAAAAAGGAGATGGTTGAAAACCCCTTAATGTATCCACCACATGATCTCAACCCCACCATTCCCTCTTCCCACAAGGCAGTGTTCAAGACAAGGTCTGCGTTCTAAATGGTACCATATTCTCTATATAGTGCACTATAGTGCACTACAGGGCGCTAGTGAAAGTAATGCAGTGTAAAGAGAATAGGGTACCATTTTGGACACAAGAATGCTATGGCTTCATATCTCTGTGCTCACAGAGTAGCAGGGATGAAATGTCACAGGGAGAAATGTTCTCTGAGGGGACTAGCATGGCTGCCTGATCAGGCTGAGAGAGAGAGATCCTCTACCCATCCCTTCTCTGGGGTCCCCATTCCAGTCTCAGGCTTTACAGGCCAGGGTGACAGCCTGCAGAACTGACATTGGGCTAATACCATGTGACGGCGATAGGGGCTTCCAGACCCAATAGGAGAGTGTTTGTATGTGTGTGTGGGTGTTAGTATGTGTATGTATTGTGTTTGTGTGTGTGTGTGCAGTGCGTTCGTGCACACACACACACTACCGCTCCCTCCCTCCCTCCCTCTCACTCACTCCCTCCCTGCCCCGCTCTCTCTCTCAATTTAATTTCCATTTAAGGGCTTTATTGAAATAAACAACTAAAATTTACAGTGAACATTACACTCACAGAAGTTCCAAAAGAATAAAGACATTTCAAATGTCATATTGTCATCCTTCTCTCTCTCTCTCTCTCTCTCTCTCTCTCTCTCTCTCTCTCTCTCTCTCTCTCTCTCTCTCTCTCTCTCTCTCTCTCTCTCTTCCCTCCCCCTCTCTATCTGTCTTTCTCTCCCTCTCTCCCACTCACTCTCCCCTCTCCCTTTCACCCACTCCCTCTCTCTCTCTCTCTCTCTCTCTCTCTTCCCTCCCCCTCTCTATCTCTCTTTCTCTCCCTCTCTCCCACTCACTCTCCCCTCTCCCTTTCACCCACTCCCTCTCTCTCTCTCTTACTTGCTCACTCCCTCTTTCTCTCTCTCTTACTCGCTCCCTCCCTCCCTCTCTCTCGTTCTCTCATTCCTCACACATGCATCCTTTCATCTCTGAAACTCTTCACTTTCCTGTCAGAGTTCATTGTTATCTTTTGACTTCGTGTAACTCTGTCCCTTTCAACTCCCCACTTTTACTCTCTCCCCCACTCTCTCCCTCGGTCTTCTGCACTCTCTCCTCCTCTCACCTCCTCTCTCTCCTCCTCTCTTTCTCTCCTCCTCTCTCTCTCTGATTTCTGCTCTCATCTCCCCAAGCTCCCCATTTCCCCCACCTTTTGTTGGTGCCAGTGCAGTGATATACATCACTCTCTCTCTCTCTCTCTCTCTCTCTCCTTTTTTTCATCTCCCTCCTCTCAAGATTTTAATGTCTGAGATGTATTCATCTTGACACGAGAGCTTGCCTGGAATGATAAATATTTGATTACCTCTCTCTTATAAATACAAAGAGAAAGTGAAGGAGAAGTTCTCGTATTTCTACCTCTCGTGATTTGATTTCCATATCAGTCTGCTTGCCCCATCCCTATGACCCTCTCTCCTCTTCTCATGTCATCTGCCTGAGAACCAATGGCAACATGGACATTTAATACCCAGCTGTTATTCTACATGTCCATGTCAGGCCCTAATAACCTGCTACTTTAATAGAACAGAATCCAGTCACAACAGTATGTTAAACATCTCCATAGGACGAAAGGGAAACAGGAGCCTGGTCCCAGATCAGTTCTCTTGCCAACCATGGTCCATTGCTTATTGTCAAGCCAAACATAAAAATGAGTGACAAGGAGTTGGCATTATAGCATGAACAGACATGCACACAGGCTAGGAAAACATATATCTAAATCAATGACTGATGTCAGTGATAGAATCCCTAAGCAGCCCAGCCTAGACATGAGGGAGTCCAGTCAGACTGGGGGTGGCAGGATGCTAGTGACCCGAGCTCTGCTCTGTTGTACTCCAGCCCTAGTTCCCCATATTTAGTAACTTAGCCCAAGTTCCCCATATTTATTACTTTAGCCCTAGTTCCCCATATTTAGTAACTTAGCCCTAGTTCCCCATATGTATTACTTTAGCCCTAGTTCTCCATATGTAGCAACTTAGCCCTAGTTCCCCATATTTAGTAACTTAGCCCGAGTTCCCCATATTTAGTAACTTAGCCCAAGTTCCCCATATGTATTACTTTAGCCCTAGTTCCCCATATGTAGCAACTTAGCCCTAGTTCCCCATATGTAGCAACTTAGCCCGAGTTCCCCATATGTATTACTTTAGCCCTAGTTCCCCATATTTATTACTTTAGCCCTAGTTCCCCATATTTAGTAACTTAGCCCAAGTTCCCCATGTGTATTACTTTAGCCCTAGTTCCCCATATGTAGCAACTTAGCCCGAGTTCCCCATATGTATTACTTTAGCCCTAGTTCCCCATATTTATTACTTTAGCCCTAGTTCCCCATATTTATTACTTTAGCCCTAGTTCCCCATATTTAGTAACTTAGCCCAAGTTCCCCATATGTATTACTTTAGCCCTAGTTCCCCATATTTAGTAACTTAGCCCAAGTTCCCCATATGTATTACTTTAGCCCTAGTTCCCCATATGTAGCAACTTAGCCCTAGTTCCCCATATGTAGCAACTTAGCCCGAGTTCCCCATATTTATTACTTTAGCCCTAGTTCCCCATAATTATTACTTTAGCCCGAGTTCTTCATATTTAGTACTTTAGCCCTTGTTCCCCATATTTAGTGCTTTAGCCCTAGTTCCCTATATTTAGTACTTTAGCCCTTGTTCCCCATATGTATTACTTTAGCCCTAGTTCCCCATATGTAGCAACTTAGCCCGAGTTCCCCATATTTATTACTTTAGCCCTAGTTCCCCATAATTATTACTTTAGCCCGAGTTCTTCATATTTAGTACTTTAGCCCTTGTTCCCCATATTTAGTGCTTTAGCCCTAGTTCCCTATATTTAGTACTTTAGCCCTTGTTCCCTATATTTAGCACTTTAGCCCTAGTTCCTTATATTTATTACTTTAGCCCTAGTTCCCCATGTTTATTACTTTAGCCCTAGTTCCCCATGTTTATTACTTTAGCCCTAGTTCCCCATATGTAGCAACTTAGCCCGAGTTCCCCATATTTATTACTTTAGCCCTAGTTCCCCATATTTATTACTTTAGCCCTAGTTCCCCATATTTATTACTTTAGCCCTAGTTCCCCATATTTATTACTTTAGCCCTAGTTCCCCATAATTATTACTTTAGCCCGAGTTCTTCACATTTAGTACTTTAGCCCTAGTTCCCTATATTTAGCACTTTAGCCCTAGTTCCTTATATTTAGTACTTTAGCCCTAGTTCCCTATATTTAGCACTTTAGCCCTAGTTCCCCATATTTATTACTTTAGCCCTAGTTCCCCATATTTATTACTTTAGCCCTAGTTCCCCATATTTATTACTTTAGCCCTAGTTCATAATATTTATTACTTTAGCCCTAGTTCCCCATGTTTAGTATTTTCCCTAATTTCCAATATTGAATTATTTAGCCCAAGTTCCCCATATTTAGTACTTTATCCCTCGTTCCCTATATTTAGCACTTTAGCCCTAGTTCCTCATATTTATTATTTCCTTAATTCCCAATATTTAATTATTTAGCCCTCATTCCCCATATTTAGTACTTTAGCCCTAGTTCCCTATAGTTAGTACTTTAGCCCTAGTTCGCCATATTTGATGCTTTTGTGTTTGTTCCTCACTGGTTGCCCTTTTGTTGTGGCAACACGTCACAAATATTGCTGCTGTGATTGCACACTGTGGTATTTCACCCAATAGATATGGGAGTTTATCAAAATTGGATTTGTTTTTCAAATTCTTTGTTGGTCTGTGTAATCTAAGGGAAATAATGTGTCTCTAATATGGTCATACATTTGGCAGGAGGTTCTCTGCCTCTGACCCCTGCTGGCTGTGCTACTGATATCTGTTATCTCTGTTAGCTAGCTCGCTCCTCTTATGCTGCCTTTGGAAATGGGTCAGTTTTATGTTGGCCGCAGCCTATAGGGGAGAGTGGGGTAAGTTGAGCCATTTTCTACATTCAGCATCACCCCATCAAGGGAAATATAGTTTTCTTTCTAACAAAGATATCTACATATATTTCACAAAGTTGTGTATCATTGGGAATTAGCAGAAGTCATTAAACATTTCAGTCTTTATTACACAATTTAGCACAATCACAATCACTGTTTTGTCTTAATCATTTTAAGCATCTTTTAACACAGGTTTAACGCCAAACAACTTTTAACATAGGCCAGGCCCTGTTGTTACCTCATATCCCAGTGATAATGCCTTGCATTACGCCTGGGACGAAAACACTTAAATTTACTCAACTTGTCAATGGCTTAACTATTGGCTCAAATTACCACAAGGCCAACATGTTAACTATATTAGCCCACACAGATACTGTTTAAGAATGCACATTCATGCTAGCTTTAGGATCTCATATTGAAGCGTATAGAGACCCCAACTGATGTATAGAACAATCTTAAAATTATCTACTTTAGTTTAGATACAAGCATCATGAAACCTCTAACACAATACAATCATTTCACTTTTTTAACCTGACTTGCTTACACTTTTTGTGGTTTCTTCCTTCACAGACTCCATGAAATGATAACCTCTTGTATATGGTTTCCAGGAAACAAGGGTCCTTCAACTTACCACTTTGGATCAACTTACCCCTTTGGATCAACTTACCCCTTTGGATCAACTTACCACTTTGGATCAACTTACCCCTTTGGATCAACTTACCCCTTTGGATCAACTTACCCCTTTGGATCAACTTACCACTTTGGATCAACTTACCACTTTGGATCAACTTACCACTTTGGATCAACTTACCCCTTTGGCTCAACTTACCCCTTTGGATCAACTTACCACTTTGGATCAACTTACCACTTTGGATCAACTTACCACTTTGGATCAACTTACCCCTTTGGATCAACTTACCACTTTGGATCAACTTACCCCTTTGGCTCAACTTACCCCTTTGGCTCAACTTACCACTTTGGATCAACTTACCCCTTTGGCTCAACTTACCCCTTTGGCTCAACTTACCCCTTTGGCTCAACTTACCACTTTGGATCAACTTACCCCTTTGGATCAACTTACCACTTTGGATCAACTTACCCCTGTGGCTCAACTTACCCTTTGGCTCAACTTACCCTTTGGATCAACTTACCCCTTTGGATCAACTTACCACTTTGGATCAACTTACCCCTTTGGCTCAACTTACCACTTTGGATCAACTTATCAACTTACCACTTACCCCTTTGGATCAACTTACCCCTTTGGCTCAACTTACCCCTTTGGATCCTTTGGCTCAACTTACCCCTTTGGATCAACTTACCCCTTTGGATCAACTTACCACTTTGGATCAACTTACCCCTTTGGCTCAACTTACCACTTTGGATCAACTTACCCCTTTGGATCAACTTACCCCTTTGGATCAACTTACCCCTTTGGCTCAACTTACCTTACTTTGGATCAACTTACCCCTTTGGATCAACTTCAACCCCTTTGGATCAACTTACCCCTTTGGCTCAACTTACCCCTTTGGATCAACTTACAACTTACCCCTTTGGATCAACTTACCCCTTTGGCTCAACTTACCCCTTTGGATCAACTTACCCCTTTGGATCAACTTACCCCTTTGGATCAACTTATCAACTTACCCCTTTGGATCAACTTACCCCTTTGGATCAACTTACCCCTTTGGCTCAACTTACCCCTTTGGCTCAACTTACCCCTTTGGCTCAACTTACCCCTTTGGATCAAGTTACCCCTTTGGCTCAACTTACCCCTTTGGCTCAACTTACCCCTTTGGATCAACTTACCCCTTTGGATCAACTTTGGCTCAACTTACCCCTTTGGCTCAACTTACCCCTTTGGATCAACTTACCCCTTTGGATCAACTTACCCCTTTGGCTCAACTTACCCCTTTGGCTCAACTTACCCCTTTGGATCAACTTACCCCTTTGGATACCCCTTTGGCTCAACTTACCCCTTTGGATCAACTTACCCCTTTGGATCAACTTACCCCTTTGGCTCAACTTACCCCTTTGGATCAACTTACCCCTTTGGCTCAACTTACCCCTTTGGATCAACTTACCCCTTTGGATCAACTTACCCCTTTGGCTCAACTTACCCCTTTGGATCAACTTACCCCTTTGGATCAATTTACCCCTCTCTCCCATACCTACCTTCCCATTGTAACCAGGTCAGGCAGCCTACACCAACACTCCTCACCTTGCTACTAATGACTCAATGACCTGTGTACATGGCGGCGTTAACATCACATGAGAACAGGACATCCACCACTGGTCTGGGTGAATTAATGAATGCATGAATTACTACCTAAGAAATCATATTTCTATCGCAGTGTCATCCACGAAAAGAGACATTTTTCTCCCGAACATTTATCATGTCTTATCTATTGAAATTAATGAGTGAGAAGGTATTGAAGGTCTCGACTCTAGAGGTTGAGATGAACTGTATCCTTGTGTACTCTACTTCTTAGGGCCTTTCCATAAATCCAAAGCCCCACTCATCCTTTAACTGTGTGTGTGCAGCTATTAAAAAAACACAGGATAAAGACAAACACATAGTTTTGGTGTGGATGATTCAAGAAGGGGGCTACAGTATATGAAGAGGGGGCTACAGTATATGAAGAGGGTGGATACAGTATGTGAAGAGGGGGCTACAGTATATGAAGAGGGTGGATACAGTAAATGAAGAGGGGGATACAGTATATGAAGATGGTGGATACAGTATATGAAGAGGGTGGATACAGTATATGAAAAGGGTGGATACAGTATGTGAAGAGGGTGGATACAGTATATGAAGAGGGGGCTACAGTATATGAAGAGGGTGGATACAGTATATGAAGATGGTGGATACAGTATATGAAGAGGGGGATACAGTATATGAAGATGGTGGATACAGTATATGAAGAGGGTGGATACAGTATATGAAGAGGGTGGATACAGTATGTGAAGAGGGTGGATACAGTATGTGAAGAGGGGGCTACAGTATATGAAGAGGGTGGATACAGTAAATGAAGAGGGGGATACAGTATATGAAGATGGGGATACAGTATATGAAGAGGGGGGATACAGTATATTTAGAGGGGAGCTACAGTATATGAAGAGGGTGTATACAGTATATGAAGAAGGGGATACAGTATATTAAGATGGGGATACAGTATATGAAGATGGTGCTACAGTATATGAAGAGGGTGGATACAGTAAATGAAGAGGGGGATACAGTATGTGAAGAGGGGGCTACACTGTATGAAGAGGGTGTATACAGTACATGAAGAGGAGGATACAGTATATGAAAGAGGGGGATACAGTATATGAAGAGGGGGGATACAGTATATGAAGAGGGGGATACAGTATATGAAGAGGGGGATACAGTATATGAAGAGGGGGATACAGTATATGAAGAGGGGGATACAGTATATGAAGAGGGGGATACAGTATATGAAGAGGGGGATACAGTATATGAAGATGGGGCTACAGTATATGGGGGATACAGTATATGAAAGAGGGGGATACAGTATATGAAGAGGGTGGATACAGTATATGAAGAGGGGGATACAGTATATATGAAGTATATGAAGGGGGATACAGTATATGAAGATGAAGATGGGGATACAGGGGGATACAGTATATGAAGAGGGGGGGGATACAGTATATGAAGAGGGTGTATACAGTATATGAAGAGATACAGGGGGATACAGTATATGAAGAGGGGGATACAGTATATAAAGAGGGGGATACAGTATATGAAGAGGGGGATACAGTATATAAAGAGGGGGATACAGTATATTTAGAGGGGGATACAGTATATGAAGAGGGGGATACAGGATATGAAGAGGTGAGCTACAGTATATTTAGAGGGGGGGCGACAGTATATGAAGAGGGAGGCTACAGTATATGAAGATGGTGCTACAGTATATGAAGATGGTGCTACAGTATATGAAGAGGGGGATACAGTATATGAAGAGGGTGAATACAGTATGTGAAGAGGGGGCTACAGTATATGAAGAGGGTGGATACAGTACATGAAGAGGAGGATACAGTAAATGAAGAGGGGGCTACAGTATATGAAGAGGGGGATACAGTACATGAAGAGGAGGATACAGTAAATGAAGAGGGGGATACAGTATATTAGAGGGGAGCTACAGTATATGAAGGGGGGGGGGGAAAGTATATGAAGAGGGGGATACAGTATATGAAGAGGGGGATACAGTATATGAAGGGGGGCTACAGTATATGAAGAGGGGGATACAGTATATGAAGGGGGGATACAGTATATGAAGAGGGGGGATACAGTATATGGGCTACAGATAGAAGAGGGGGATACAGTATATGAAGAGGGGGATACAGTATATGAAGGGGGAGCTACAGTATATGAAGAGGGGGATACAGTATATGAAGAGGGGGGATACAGTATATGAAGAGGGGGGGATACAGTATATGAAGAGGGGGGGATACAGTATGTTTAGAGGGGGATACAGTATATGAAGAGGGGGATACAGTATATAAAGAGGGGGATACAGTATATGAAAAGGCGGGATACAGGATATGAAGAGGTGAGCTACAGTATATGAAGAGGGATACAGTATATTTAGAGGGGGGGATACAGTATATGAAGAGGGAGGCTACAGTATATGAAGATGGTGCTACAGTATATGAAGATGGTGCTACAGTATATGAAGAGGGGGATACAGTATATGAAGAGGGTGGATACAGTATATAAAGAGGGGGATACAGTAAGTGAAGAGGGGGCTACACTGTATGAAGGGGGTGGATACAGTATATGAAGAGGGTGGATACAGTATGTGAAGAGGGGGCTACAGTATATGAAGAGGTTGGATACAGTATATGAAGAGGGGGATACAGTACATGAAGAGGAGGATACAGTAAATGAAGAGGGGGATACAGTATATTTAGAGGGTAGCTACAGTATATGAAGGGGGAGCTACAGTATATGAAGATGGGGGGGAAACAGTATATGAAGAGGGGGATACAGTATATGAAGGGGGAGCTACAGTATATGAAGATGGGGGATACAGTATATGAAGAGGGGGATACAGTATATGAAGAGGGGGGATACAGTATATGAAGAGGGGGGGATACAGTATGTTTAGAGGGGGATACAGTATATGAAAAGGGGGATACAGTATATAAAGAGGGGGATACAGTATATGAAGAGGTGAGCTACAGTATATTTAGAGGGGGGGATACAGTATATGAAGAGGGAGGCTACAGTATATGAAGATGGTGCTAGAGTATATGAAGATGGTGCTACAGTATATGAAGAGGGGGATACAGTATATGAAGAGGGTGGATACAGTATGTGAAGAGGGGGCTACAGTATATGAAGAGGGTGGATACAGTATATGAAGAGGGTGGATACAGTATGTGAAGATGGGGCTACAGTATATGAAGAGGGTGGATACAGTATATGAAGAAGGGGATACAGTATATGAAGATGGGGATACAGTAAATGAAGAGGGGGAGACAGTATATGAAGATGGTGCTACAGTATATGAAGATGGGGATACAGTATATGAAGATGGGGATACAGTATATGAAGAGGGGGCTACAGTATATGAAGAGGGTGGATACAGTATATAAAGAGGGGGATACAGTACATGAGGAGGAGGATACAGTAAATGAAGAGGGGGGATACAGTATATTTAGAGGGTTAGAGGATACAGTATATGAAGAGGGGGGAGTTACAGTATATGAAGGGGAGATACAGTATATGAAGAGTATATGGGGGATACAGTATATGAAGAGGGGGATACAGTATATGAAGGGGGAGCTACAGTATATGAAGAGGGGGATACAGTATATGAAGAGGGGGATACAGTATATGAAGAGGGGGATACAGTATATGAAAGGGGGGGGGAGCTACAGTATATGAAGAAGGGGGATACAGTATATGAAGAGGGGGATACAGTATATAAAGAGGGGGATACAGTTTGAAAGAGGGGGATACAGTATATGAAGATGAAAAGGGGGATACAGTATATGAAGAGGGGGGATACAGTATATGAAGAGGGGGATACAGTATATAAAGAGGGGGATACAGTTTGTAAAGAGGGGGGATACAGTATATGAAGAGGGGGGATACAGTATATGAAGAGGGGGGATACAGTATATGAAGATGGTGCTACAGTATATGAAGAGGGGGCTACAGTATATGAAGAGGGGGCTACAGTATATGAAGAGGGGAAGGGGCTACAGCTACAGTATATGAAGAGGGTGGATACAGTAGTAAATGAAGAGGGGGATACAGTATATGAACAAGGGGCTACAGTATATGAAGATGGTGATACAGTATATGAAGAGGGTGGATACAGTATATGAAGATGGTGCTACAGTATATGAAGATGGTGCTACAGTATATGAAGAGGGTGGATACAGTATATGAAGATGGTGCTACAGTACATGAAGAGTGGGGGGATACAGTATATGAAGAGGAGGATACAGTAAATGAAGAGGGGGATACAGTATATTTAGAGGGGAGCATACAGTATATGAAGGGGGAGCTACAGTATATACAAAGAGGGGGAAACAGTATATGAAGATGGGGATACAGTATATGAAGAGGGGGGATACAGTATATGAAGAGGGGGATACAGTATATGAAGATGAAGGGGATACAGTATATGAAGAAGGGGGATACAGTATATGAAAGGGGGAGCTACAGTATATGAAGAGGGGGATACAGTATATGAAGGGGGAGCTACAGTATATGAAGAGGGGGATACAGTATATGAAGAGGGGGATACAGTATATGAAGAGGGGGGGGATACAGTATATGAAGAGGGGGATACAGTAAATGAAGAGGGGAGCTACAGTATATGAAGAGGGGGATACAGTATATGAAAGGGGGAGCAGTATATGAAGAGGGGGGATACAGTATATGAAGAGGGGGATACAGTATATGAAGAGGGGGATACAGTATATGAAGAGGGGGATACAGTATATGAAGAGGGGGATACAGTATATGAAGAGAGGGGGATACAGTATATGAAGAGGGGGGGGGATACATTATATAAAGAGGGGGATACAGTATATGAAGAGGGGGATACAGTAATGAAGGGGGATACAGTATATATACAGTAGGAAGGGGGATACAGTATATTAAGAAAGAGGGGGATACAGTATATGAAGAGGGGGGTACAGTATATTTAGAGGGGGATACAGTATATGAAGAGGGGATACAGTATATAAAGAGGGGGATACAGTATATATATGAAAGAGGGGGATACAGTATATGAAGAGGGGGGATACAGTATATGAAGAGGGGGATACAGTATATTTATATGAAGAGGTATATGAAGAGGGGATACAGTATATGAAAGGGGGGGGGGATACAGTATATGAAGAGGGGGGATACAGTATATGGGGGGGATACAGTATATGAAGAGGGGGGGATACATTATATAAAGAGGGGGGGGGGATACAGTATTTGAAGATACAGTATATGAAGGGGGATACAGTATATGAAGATGAAAGGGGGATACATTATATAAAGAGGGGGATACAGTTTTTAAAGAGGGGGGATACAGTATATACAGAAGAGGGGGGATACATTATATAAAGAGGGGGATACAGATACAGTTTTACAAAGAGGGGGGATACAGTATATGAAGAGGGGGGATACATTATATAAAGAGGGGGATACAGTTTTTATGAAGAGGGGGATACAGTATATGAAGAGGGGGATACAGTATATGAAGAGGGGGGGATACAGTATATGAAGAGGGGGGGGATACAGTATATGAAGAGGGGGTACAGTATATTTAGAGGGGGATACAGTAAATGAAGAGGGGGATACAGTATATAAAGAGGGGGATACAGTACATGAAAAGGATACAGTTTATAAAGGGGGGATACAGGATATGAAGAGGTGAGCTGCAGTATATTTAGAGAAGGGGGCTACAGTATATTTAGAGGGGGATACAGTATATGAAGAAGGGGATACAGTATATGAAGATGGGGATACAGTATATGAAGAGCGGGATACAGTATATGGATACAGTATATGAAGAGGGTGGATACAGTAAATGAAGAGGGGGATACAGTATATGAAGATGGTGCTACAGTATATGAAGATGGGGATACAGTATATGAAGATGGGGATACAGTATATGAAGAGGGTGGATACAGTATATGAAGAAGGGTGGATACAGTATATGAAGATGGTGGATACAGTATGTGAAGAGGGGGCTACAGTATATGAAGAGGGTGGATACAGTATATGAAGAGGGGGGATACAGTATAGGGGGATACAGAAGAGTATATGAAGGGGGATACAGTATATAAAGAGGGGGATACAGTTTATAAAGAGGGGGATACAGTATATGAAGAGGGGGATACAGTATATGAAGAGGGGGATACAGTATATAAAGAGGGGGATACAGTTTATAAAAAGAGGGGGATACACTATATGAAGAGGGGGAATACAGTATATGAAGAGGGGGGATACAGTATATGAAGATGGTGCTACAGTATATGAAGAGGGGGGCTACAGTATATGAAGAGGGGGGATACAGTATATGAAGGGGGAACAGTACAGTATATGAAGATGAAGGGGGATACAGTATATGAAGAGGGGGATACAGTATATGAAAGAGGGGGATACAGTATATGAAGAGGGGGGATACAGTATATGAAGAGGGGGGATACAGTATATAAAGAGGGGGTACAGTATATTTAGAGGGGGATACAGTATATGAAGAGGGGGATACAGTATATGAAGATGGGGGGATACAGTATATGAAGAGGGGGGATACATTATATAAAGAGGGGGGATACAGATACAGTATTTTATATGAAGAGGGGGGATACAGTATATGAAGATGAAGGGGGATACAGTATATGAAGAGGGGGATACAGTACATGAAGAGGGGGGGGGGATACAGTATATGAAGAGGGGGATACAGTATATTTAGAGGGGGATACAGTATATAAAGAGGGTGGATACAGGTATGTGAAGAGGGGGCTACAGTATATATGTATATGAAAGGCGGGATACAGGATATGAAGAGGTGAGCTACAGTATATTTAGAGTATATGGGGCTACAGTATATGAAGAGGGAGGCTACAGTATATGAAGATGGTGCTACAGTATATGAAGATGGTGCTACAGTATATGAAGAGGGGGATACAGCATATGAAGAGGGTGGATACAGTATGTGAAGAGGGGGCTACAGTATATGAAGAGGGTGGATACAGTATATGAAGAGGGTGGATACAGTATGTGAAGATGGGGCTACAGTATATGAAGAGGGGGATACAGTATATGAAGAGGGGGATACAGTATATGAAGAGGGGGATACAGTATATGAAGGGGGATACAGTATATGAAGAGGGGGATACAGTATATGAAGTATATGAAGGGGATACAGTATATGAAGAGGGGGTACAGTATATTTAGAGGGGGATACAGTAAATGAAGAAGGGGGATACAGTATATAAAGAGGGGGGATACAGTACATGAAAGGCGGGATACAGGATATGATGAGAGAGAGGGGGCTACAGTGAGGGGCTACAGTATATTTAGAGAGGGGGCTACAGTATATGAAGAGGGGGATACAGTATATGAAGAAGGGGATACAGTATATGAAGATGGGGATACAGTATATGAAGAAGAGGGGGATACAGTATATGAAGAGGGTGGATACAGTAAATGAAGAGGGGGATACAGTATATGAAGATGGTGCTACAGTATATGAAGATGGGGATACAGTATATGAAGATGGGGATACAGTATATGAAGAGGGTGGATACAGTATATGAAAGGGGGATACAGTATATGAAGATGGTGGATACAGTATGTGAAGAGGGGGCTACAGTATATGAAGAGGGTGGATACAGTATATGAAGAGGGGGATACAGTATATGAAGAGGGGGATACAGTATATGAAGAGGGGGATACAGTTTATAAAGAGGGGGATACAGTATATGAAGAGGGGGGATACAGTATATGAAGAGGGGGATACAGTATATACAGTAAGAGGGGGATACAGTTTATAAAGATACAGTATATGGGGGATACAGTATATGAAGAGGGGGGAATACAGTATATGAAGAGGGGGGATACAGTATATGAAGATGGTGCTACAGTATATGAAGAGGGGGGGGGCTACAGTATATGAAGAGGGGGATACAGTATATGAAAGGGGGACTACAGTATATGAAGAGGGGGATACAGTATGTGAAGAGGGGGATACAGTATATGAAGAGGGGGATACAGTATATGAGGAGGGGGATACAGTATATGAAGAGGGGGATACAGTATATAAAGAGGGGGATACAGTATATTTAGAGGGGGATACAGTATATGAAGGGGGGGATACAGTATATGAAGAGGGGGGATACAGTATATGAAGAGGGGGGATACATTATATAAAGAAGGGGGATACAGTTTTTAAAGAGGGGGGATACAGTATATGAAGAAAGGGGGATACAGTATATGAAGAGTATATGGGGGATACAGTACATGAAGAGGGGGATACAGTATATGAAGAGGGGGATACAGTATATTTAGAAGGGGGATACAGTATAAGAGGGGGGATACAGTATATAAAGAGATACAGTATATGAAGGTGGATACAGTATGTGAAGAGGGGGCTACAGTATATGAAAAGGCGGGATACAGGATATGAAGAGGTGAGCTACAGTATATTTAGAGGGGGGGCTACAGTATATGAAGAGGGAGGCTACAGTATATGAAGATGGTGCTACAGTATATGAAGATGGTGCTACAGTATATGAAGAGGGGGATACAGTATATGAAGAGGGTGGATACAGTATGTGAAGAGGGGGCTACAGTATATGAAGAGGGTGGATACAGTATATGAAGAGGGTGGATACAGTATGTGAAGATGGGGCTACAGTATATGAAGAGGGTGGATACAGTAAATGAAGAGGGGGATACAGTATATGAAGATGGGGATACAGTATATGAAGAGGGGGATACAGTATATGAAGATGGTGTATACAGTATATGAAGAAGGGGATACAGTATATAATGAGGCGGACACAGTATATGAAGAGGGTGTATACAGTATATGAAGAAGGGGATACAGTATATGAAGATGGGGATACAGTATATGAAGAGGGGGATACAGTATATGAAGATGGGGATACAGTATATGAAGATGGGGATACAGTATATGAAGAGTGTGGATACAGTATATGAAGATGGGGATACAGTATATGAAGAGTGTGGATACAGTATATGAAGAGGGTGGATACAGTATGTGAAGAGGGGGATACAGTACATGAGGAGGATACAGTAAATGAAGAGGGGGGATACAGTATATTTAGAGGGGAGCTACAGTATATGAAGGGGGAGCTACAGTATATGAAGAGGGGGGATACAATATATGAAGAGGGGGATACAGTATATGAAGGGGTAGCTACAGTATATGAAGAGGGGGGATACAGTATATGAAGAGGGGAGCTACAGTATATGAAGAGGGGGGCTACAGTATATGAAGAGGGGGATACAGTATATGAAGAGGGGGCTACAGTATATGAAGAGGATACGGGATACAGTATATGAAGAGTGTGGATACAGTAAATGAAGAGGGGGATACAGTATATGAACAAGGGGCTACAGTATATGAAGATGGTGCTACAGTATATGAAGAGGGGGGCTACAGTATATGAAGAGGGGGCTACAGTATATGAAGAGGGTGGATACAGTATATGAAGAGGGTGGATACAGTATATGAAGATGGTGCTACAGTATATGAAGAGGGGGGCTACAGTATATGAAGATGGGGATACAGTAAATGAAGAGGGGGATACAGTATATGAAGAGGGGGATACAGTATATGAAGGGGGAGCTACAGTATATAAAGAGGGGGGGGAACAGTATATGAAGAGGGGGATACAGTATATGAAGAGGGGGATACAGTATATGAAGAGAGGGGATACAGTATATGAAGAGGGGGATACAGTATATGAAGAGGGGGGGGATACAGTATATGAAGAGGGGAGATACAGTAAATGAAGAGGGGAGTATATGAAGGGGGGATACAGTATATGAAGAGGGGGATACAGTATATGAAGAGGGGGATACAGTATATGAAGAGGGGGGATACAGTATATGAGGAGGGGGGATACAGTATATGAAGAGGGGGGATACAGTATATAAAGAGGGGGATACAGTATATGAAGAGGGGGATACAGTATATGAAGAGGGGGATACAGTATATAAAGGGGGGGGATACAGTATATGAAGAGGGGGATACAGGATATGAAGAGGGGGATACAGTATATGAAGAGGGGGATACAGTATATGAAGAGGGGGGATACATTATATAAAGAGGGGGATACAGTTTTTAAAGAGGGGGGGATACAGTATATGAAGAGGGGGGATACAGGATATGAAGAGGGGGGGATACAGTATATGAAGAGGGTGGATACAGTATATTAAGAGGGGGCTACAGTATAAGAAAAGGTGGATACAGTATATGAGGTCGGAATTTCTCCTTCATCTGTGCAGTAGTTGGTCAGGTAGCCATGAACATTAACACCCACACAGAACTCCTACATTAACACCTCCCCCTCAATTATTATGTTGCCACTTTGCATCTATAGTTCCTCAACAACCCCACTGTAGAAATCAAATTACCAGGAAGAATGATTGGTATGCAACACTAGATTAACAGGAATAATGATTGGTATGCAACACTAGATTAACAGGAAGACTGATTGGTATGCTTCACTAGATTAGCAGGAAGACTGATTGGTATGCAACACTAGATTAATATGAAGACTGATTGGTATGCAACACTAGATTAACAGGAAGACTGATTGGTATGCTTCACTAGGTTAACAGGAAGACTGATTGGTATGCAACACTAGATTAACAGGAAGACTGATTGGTATGCTTCACTAGGTTAACAGGAAGACTGATTGGTATGCAACACAATATTAACAGGAATACTGATTGGTATGCAACACGAGATTAACAGGAAGACTGATTGGTATGCAACACAATATTAACAGGAATACTGATTGGTATGCAACACGAGATTAACAGGAAGACTGATTGGTATGCTTCACTAGGTTAACAGAAAGAATGATTGGTATGCAACACTAGATTAACAGGAAGACTGATTGGTATGCAACACAATATTAACAGGATTACTGATTGGTATGCAACACTAGATTGACAGGAAGACTGCTTGGTATGCAACACTAGATTAACAGGATTACTGATTGGTATGCAACACTAGATTGACAGGAAGACTGCTTGGTATGCAACACTAGATTAACAGGATTACTGATTGGTATGCAACACTAGATTAACAGGAAGACTGATTGGTATGCAACACTAGATTAACAGGAAGACTGATTAGTATGCAACACTAAATTAACAGGATTACTGATTGGTATGCTACGCTAGATTAACAGGAAGAGTGATTGGTATGCTTCACTAGATTAACAGGAAGACTGATTGATATGCAACACTAGATTAACAAGAAGACTGCTTGGTATGCAACACTAAATTAACAGGATTACTGATTGCTATGCTACAGTAGATTAACAGGAAGACTGATTGGTAAACAACACTAGATTAACAGGAAGACTGATTGGTAAGCAACACTAGATTAACATTAACAGGAAGACTGCAACACTAAATTAACAGGATTACTGATTGCTATGCACTAGATTAACAGGAAGACTGATTGGTATGCAACACTAGATTAACAGGAAGACTGCTTGGTATGCTAACAGGCCAAATTAACAGGCGTGGAGCAATCTGGTAGCCTCTGGTCAAAGCTAGATGGTCTGGTGGAGACTGAGGACCTGTAGCCTCTGGTCAGTTAGATGGTCTGGAGACTGATGACCTGTTATCTGGTCAGTTAGATGGTCAGGAGACTGAGGACCTGTTATCTGGTCAGTTAGATGGTCAGGAGACTGAGGACCTGTTATCTGGTCAGTTAGATGGTCTGGAGACTGAGGACCTGTTATCTGGTCAGTTAGATGGTCAGGACACTGAGGACCTGTTATCTGGTCAGTTAGATGGTCTGGAGACTGAGGACCTGTTATCTGGTCAGTTAGATGGTCTGGAGACTGAGGACCTGTTATCTGGTCAGTTAGATGGCCAGGACACTGAGGACCTGTTATCTGGTCAGTTAGATGGTCTGGAGACTGAGGAGTTATCTGGTCAGGAGACTGAGGACCTGTTATCTGGTCAGTTAGATGGTCAGGAGACTGAGGACCTGTTATCTGGTTAGTTAGATGGCCAGGGGACTGAGGACCTGTTATCTGGTCAGTTAGATGGTCAGGAGACTGAGGACCTGTTATCTGGTCTGAGGACCTGTTATCTGGTCAGTTAGATGGTCAGGAGACTGAGGACCTGTTATCTGGTTAGTTAGATGGTCTGGAGACTGAGGACCTGTTATCTGGTCAGTTAGATGGCCAGGACACTGTGGACCTGTTATCTGGTCAGTTAGATGGCCAGGACACTGAGGACCTGTTATCTGGTCAGGAGACTGAGGACCTGTTATCTGGTCAGGAGACTGAGGACCTGTTATCTGGTCAGTTAGATGGTCAGGAGACTGAGGACCTGTTATCTGGTTAGTTAGATGGCCAGGGGACTGAGGACCTGTTATCTGGTCAGTTAGATGGCCAGGGGACTGAGGACCTGTTATCTGTGTCAGTTAGATGGTCAGGTGTTTTGCTTCTCCTCTCTAATCGGACATCCTCTGAAACGTTAAGCATGTGACACTGGGTAATAGATTAGGTCAATTCATGTCTTATTTTGATGGAGAGACTGTGTACTAGTATACACCTCCCAACACACACATCTTTCATGTATTCCTTCGTCGTTCAGCAGGCACTCTTATCTAGTACGACCTACGATAAGTGCATTCAAGTAAGGTTGCTGAAACCATAGCATAGTGAAGTAAAACTATAAAACATTCAAGAATGTGTTAATAACCAAGAATGAAAGACCACCTCAGATGTCAAATACAAAGTGTCACAACTAATCATGTTGATGTTACTAGACAACTATGTTTAAGTAAGAAATGGTGTTGTTCCTCTTAGTCTCATCAGCAAGCCACTTCTCCAATCAGCTGTAGATTAAGATCTACTGTGTTCAGCACTATTCCCTGGAGAAATTATGTGATGAGATGTCTCTAGTACGTTTTGACACTGAGGACTGTTATCTGGTCAGTTAGATTGACACTCACTGTTTGTTATCTGGTTTGACACTCACTGTTTTGCTTCTCCTCTTTGACACTCACTGTTTGTGACACTGGGTAATTTGACACTCACTTATTTTGATGGAGGTTTTGACACCTCCCAACACTCACTCTTTCATGTACGTTTTGACACTCACTGTTTCTACGTTTTGACACTCACTGTTTGTAAGGTTTTGACACTCACTGTTAGTAGGTTTTGACACTCACTGTTTGTATGTTTTGACACTCACTGTTAGTACAAAGTTGACACTCACTGTTAGTAGGTTTTGACACTCACTGTTTGTACGTTTTGACACTCACTGTTAGTAGGTTTTGACACTCACTGTTTGATCTACTGTGTTCGCACTTTTGACACTCACTGTTTGTACGTTTTGACACTCACTGTTAGTAGGTTTTGACACTCACTGTTAGTAGGTTTTGACACTCACTGTTAGTAGGTTTTGACACTCACTGTTAGTAGGTTTTGACACTCACTGTTTGTACGTTTTGACACTCACTGTTAGTAGGTTTTGACACTCACTGTTAGTAGGTTTTGACACTCACTGTTTGTACGTTTTGACACTCACTGTTAGTAGGTTTTGACACTCACTGTTAGTAGGTTTTGACACTCACTGTTTGTACGTTTTGACACTCACTGTTTGTACATTTTGACACTCACTGTTTGTACGTTTTGACACTCACTGTTTGTACGTTTTGACACTCACTGTGACGGACAGTTTTTCTGTCTTCCTCATCACCTTTGTTTCTCTTCAGTGTTTCTCCCTCAGTGTCTCCTCCTCCTCCTCCTCCTCCTGTCTCAGTCTCCTCCTCCTGTCTCAGTGTCTCCTCCTCCTGTCTCAGTGTCTCTTCCTCCTCCTGCTCAGTAGCACCTCCTCCTCCTGTCTCAGTGTCTCTATCCTCCTGTCTCATTGTCTCCTCCTCCTCCTGTCTCAGTGTCTCCTCCTCCTCCTGTCTCAGTGTCTCCTCGTCCTCCTCCTGTTTCAGTAGCTCCTCCTCCTCCTCCTGTCTCAGTGTCTCCTCCTCCTGTCTCACTGTCTCCTCCTCCTCCTCCTGTTTCAGTAGCTCCTCCTCCTCCTCCTGTCTCAGTGTCTCCTCCTCCTCCTGTTTCAGTAGCTCCTCCTCCTCCTGTTTCAGTAGCTCCTCCTCCTCCTCCTCCTGTCTCAGTGTCTCCTCCTCCTCCTCCTGTCTCAGTGTCTCCTCCTGTCTCAGTGTCTCCTTATCCTCCTCCTCCTCCTCCTGTCTCAGTAGCTCCTCTTTCTCCTGTCTGTGTCTCCTCCTCCTCATCCTCTCGTCTCAGTGTCTCCTCCTCCTGTCTCAGTAGCTCCTCCTCCTGTCTCAGTGTCTCCTCCTCCTTCTGTTTCAGTAGCTCCTCCTCCTCCTATTTCAGTAGCTCCTCCTCCTCCTGTGTCAGTGTCTCCTCCTCCTGTTTCATTAGCTCCTCCTCCTCCTGTCTCAGTGTCTCCTCCTTCACCTGTTTCATTAGCTCCTCCTCCTCCTGTCTCAGTAGCTCCTCCTGTCTCAGTGTCTCCTCCTCCTCCTGTCTCACTGTCTCCTCCTCCTCCTGTCTCAGTGTCTCCTCCTCATCATCCTCTTGTCTCAGTGTCTCCTCCTCCTCCTGTTTCAGTGTCTCCTCCTCCTCCTCCTGCCTCAGTGTCTCCTCCTCCTGTCTCAGTAGCTCCTCCACCTCATCCTCCTGTCTCAGTGTCTCCTCCTCCTGTCTCAGTAGCTCCTCCTCCTGTCTCAGTGTCTCCTCGTCCTCATCCTCCTGTCTCAGTGTCTCCTCCTCCTGTCTCACTGTCTCCTCCTCCTCCTCCTGTCTCAGTAGCTCCTCCTCCTGTCTCAGTGTCTCCTCCTCCTTCTGTTTCAGTAGATCCTCCTCCTCCTATTTCAGTAGCTCCTCCTCCTCCTGTGTCAGTGTCTCCTCCTTCTCCTGTTTCATTAGCTCCTCCTCCTCCTGTCTCATTGTCTCCTCCTTCACCTGTTTCATTAGCTCCTCCTCCTCCTGTCTCAGTAGCTCCTCCTGTCTCAGTGTCTCCTCCTCCTCCTGTCTCACTGTCTCCTCCTCCTCCTGTCTCAGTGTCTCCTCCTCATCATCCTCCTGTCTCAGTGTCTCCTCCTCCTCCTGTTTCAGTGTCTCCTCCTCCTGTCTCAGTAGCTCCTCCACCTCAACCTCCTGTCTCAGTGTCTCCTCCTCCTGTCTCAGTAGCTCCTCCTCCTGTCTCAGTGTCTCCTCCTCCTCCTGTTTCAGTAGCTCCTCCTCCTCCTGTTTCAGTAGCTCCTCCTCCTCCTGTCTCAGTGTCTCCTCCTTCTCCTGTTTCATTAGCTCCTCCTCCTCCTGTCTCAGTAGCTCCTCCTGTCTCAGTGTCTCCTCCTCCTCATGTCTCAGTGTCTCCTCCTCCTCATCCTCCTGCCTCAGTGTCTCCCCCTCCTCCTGTCTCAGTAGCTCCTTCTCCTCCTCCTGTCTCAATGTCTTTCCTCCTCCTGTTTCAGTAGCTCCTCCTCCTCCTCCTGTCTCAGTAGCTCCACCTCCTCCTCCTCCTGTCTCAGTGTCTCCTCCTGTTTCAGTAGCTCCTCCTCCTCCTGTCTCAGTGTCTCCTTTCTCCTGTTTCACGCCCAATTTTTCAGTTTTTGATTTGTTAAAAAAGTTTGAAATATCCAATAAATGTCGTTCCACTTCATGATTGTGTCCCACTTGTTGTTGATTCTTCACAAAAAAATACAGTTTTATATCTTTATGTTTGAAGCCTGAAATGTGGCAAAAGGTCGCAAAGTTCAAGGGGCCCGAATACTTTCGCAAGGCACTGTATGTACATGTAGGTAGAGTTATTAAAGTGACTATGCATAGATAAAAACAGAGAGTAGCAGCAGCAGCGTAGAAGGGGGGGGTGAAAATAGTCTGGGTAGACGGTAGATTAGATGTTCAGGAGTCATGACTTGGGGGTAGAAGCTGTTTAGAAGCTTCTTGGACCTAGACTTGGTGCTCCGGTACCGCTTGCCAAGCAGTAGCAGAGAGAACAGTCTATGACTAGGGTGGCTGGAGTCTTTGACAATTTTTAGGGCCTTCATCTGACACCGCCTGGTATACAGGTCCTGGATGACAGGCAGCTTGGCCCCAGTGATGTACTGGGCCGTACGTACTACCCTCTGTAGTGCCTTGCGGTCAGAGGCAGAGCAGTTGCCATACCAGGCTGTGATGCAACCCGTCAGGATACTCTCGATGGTGCAACTGTAAAAACGTTTGAGGATCTGAGGACCCATGCCAAATATTTTCAGTCTCCAGAGGGGGAATAGGTTTTGTCGTGCCCTCCTCACGACTTTCCTGGTGTGCCGTACCACGTTACTTTTTCGTTGATATGGACACCAAGGAACTTGAAGCTCTCAACCTGCTTAACTACAGCCCTGTCGATGAGAATGGGGGTGTGCTCGGTCCTCCTTTTCTTGTAATCCACAATCATCTGCTTTGTCTTGATCACATTGAGGGAGAGGTTGTTGTCCTTGTACCACACGGTCAGGTCCCTGACCTCCTCCATATAGGCTGTCTCGTCGTTGTAGGTGCTCAGGCCTACCATTGTTGTGTAATTGGCAAACTTAATGATGGTGTTGGAGTTGTGCCTGGCTGTGCAGTCATGAGTGAACAGGGAGTACAGGAGGGGACTGAGCATGCACCCCTAAGGGGCCCCCATGTTGAGGATCAGTGTTGCGGATGTGTTGTTACCTACCCTCACCACCTGGGGGCTGCCTGTCAGGAAGTCCAGGATCCAGTTACAGAGGGATGTGTTTAGTCCCAGGGTCCTCAGCTTAGTGATGAGCTTTGAGGTCACTATGGTGTTGAATGCTGAGCTGCAGTCAATGAATAGCATTCTCACATAGGTGTTCCTTTTGTCCAGGTGTGAAAGGGCAGTGTGGAGTACAATAGAGATTGCATCATCTGTGAATCTGTTGGGGCGGTATGCAAATTGGAGTGGATCTAGGGTTTCTGGGATAATTGTGTTGCTGTGAACCCTGACCAGCCTTTCAAAGCATTTCATGGCTAGAGATGTGAGTGCTACAGGTCGGTAGTCATTTAGGCAGGTTACCTTAGTGTTCTTGGGCACAGGGACTATGGTGGTCTGCTTGAAACATGTTGGTATTACAGATTCAGACAGGGAGACGTTGAAAATGTCAGTGAAGACCCTTGCCAGTTGGTTAGCGCATGCTCGGAGTACAGGTCCTGGTAATCTGTCTGGCCCCGTGGTCTTGTGAATGTTGACCTGTTTAAAGGTCTTACTTACATCGGCTGAGGAAAGTGTGACCACACAGTCATCCGGAACAGCTGATACTCTCATGCATGTTTCAGTGTTACTTGCCTCAAAGCGAACACATAACTTTTTTAGCTTGTCTGGTAGGCTCATGTCACTGGGCAGCTCACGGCGGTGGTTTCATGAATCAATCAGTATGATTCTACTACACATGAATCAGTCAGTGTGATTCTACTACACATGAATCAGTCAATGTGATTCTACTACACATCAATCTGGTTTTATCTGATGCATATAATATGCTATAAAGATAAGCTAAGTTATAAAGATAAGCTATAATTAAATAAAAATGTATTGGGTAAATCATTTCATTTTGGCATCACTGTGCCCGAAGAAGGGGATTTACCCAGTTTATATATAGAGTGTGCGACTCTATATTTATAGCTTATAGTTTATTCGCCGTTAGTCAGCACCTCTCCATAAAATAATTTCCTCTGGGTGTGCGCCAGCTCATGTTTTTTCATTCTACTTTTATCTGATGCATGTATGAAGTTTTTAATTAATGGGTATCTTGTCTACACAGGATTGATGAACAATTCTTAGTGGGTTAATCTAATGTCTAGAATGTATTAATTATATGTCTCATACCATGTGTTTAATGTAGGATGATATATCCTCTATCAAGTTACAAGATACTGTAGCTGTACTAATAGTTGTGCTGGGTGCTGTTCATCAGCCTAATAATGGTGCTGGTTGCAGTTCATCAGCCTAATAATGGTGCTGGTTGCAGTTCATCAGCCTAATAATGGTGCTGGGTGCAGTTCATCAGCCTAATAATGGTGCTGGGTGCAGTTCATCAGCCTAATAATGGTGCTGGGTACAGTTCATCGGCCTAATAATGGTGCTGGGTGACCCTTCATCAGCCTAATAATGGTGCTGGGTGACCCTTCATCAGCCTAATAATGGTGCTGGGTAACCCTTCATCAGCCTAATAATTGTGCTGGGTGACCCTTCATCAGCCTAATAATTGTGCTGGGTGACCCTTCATCAGCCTAATAATGGTGCTGGGTGACCCTTCATCAGCCTAATAATGGTGCTGGGTGCCGGTCATCAGCCTAATAATGGTTCTGGGTGCCGTTCATCAGCGTAATAATGGTTCTGGGTGCTGCTATTGCAGTCATCTCTGTAGTACTTTACATACCTGAATTGTAGCACACTCTCCCTACCCCCACTCCACCCTTACAGGCTGTTTAAAGTCATTGGTTGTGTGTGTGTGTGTGTGTGTGTGTGTGTGTGTGTGTGTGTGTGTGTGTGTGTGTGTGTGTGTGTGTGTGTGTGTGTGTGTGTGTGTGTGTGTGAGACAGGAGGTCAAGGACGGTCTTGTATGCCATGCCTCTGGCTGCTCCTGTCTGTACCCAGGTTATTTAAAGAGCTCATCTACCCTATCCTCCTACTACCCACCAACGCACACACACACACACACACACACACACACACACACACACACACACACACACACACATACAGAAAAGCACACTTTGTCCTGAAGCCTGCCGTCAGTGTGTCCTGACTTTCAACCTGCTGGATTAATGAATGAATCTCCTCTCTGTCTGGATCCCAGAGAGGGTTCTGAGCCGAGCCCTGCCTCTCCCCTCCCCTCGCTGCCTGGTGGGCACAGAGATGGCAGCACTCACCCATTCATCAACACACATATGGGGAGGTAAATATGGCAGCGAGAGGGAGAGGGGAGAAGTGAAGGAGAAGGAAAGGTGGAGGGAAGAGTGGGAGGAGGGTAGGTGTGTATGGGTGACAGACATCCTGAGAGTGCACTGTAGTCTATGGAGTGCTGAGGTGTTCACTGGGGGAAGAGGGGGAGGTTTTGTTAGGTATGAGGGTATTAGGGTAAGGGTGTGGGAAGAGGGGGAGGTTAAGGTGGGTATGAGGGTATTAGGGTAAGGGTGTGGGAAGAGGGGGAGGTTAAGGTAGGTATGAGGGTATTAGGGTAAGGGTGTGGGAAGAGGGGGAGGTTTTGTTAGGTATGAGGGTATTAGGGTAAGGGTGTGGGAAGAGGGGGAGGTTAAGGTGGGTATGAGGGTATTAGGGTAAGGGTGTGGGAAGAGGGGGAGGTTAAGGTAGGTATGAGGGTATTAGGGTAAGGGTGTGGGAAGAGGGGGAGGTTAAGGTGGGTATGAGGGTATTAGGGTAAGGGTGTGGGAGGAGGGGGAGGTTAAGGTAGGTATGAGGGTATTAGGGTAAGGGTGTGTGAAGAGGGGGAGGTAAAGGTTGGTATGAGGGGTATTAGGGTAAGGGTGTGGGAGGAGTGTGAGGTCAAGGTAGGTATGAGGGTATTAGGTTAAGGTAGGTATTAGGGTAAGTGTGAGGGAAGAGGGGGAGGTTAAGGTGTTATGAACTTGAGTGAAGACCCAAAAGCGGTTTTAACAGAAAACAGAGTTCTTTAATGAAAAAACAGGAATGGCATAAATCCTCTTCCAACGTTGTCAGCGGAACAAAAAGAACGTTAGTATAGTGCAGGTGGCACCTGCCAGGCAGACTCCGACAGGACAGGACAAGGTGGAAGCAAACGAGACGACAGCTTGCTTCTGGCATCAAAAAACACAAACAAGAATCAGACACTGAAAGTAGCAGGAACAGAGAAAGAAATAGAGACCTAATCAGAGGGGGAAGAGAGAACAGGTGTGAAAGAGTGAATGAGCTAGTTAGAGGAGATGTAGAACAGCTGAAGAATGAGAGACAGAGAAGGTAACCTAAAAAGACCAGCAGAGAGAGAGAGTGAAGAGAAAGGACAGGAACAGACATAACAAGACATGACAGTACCCCCCCACTCACCGAGCGCCTCCTGGCGCACTCGAGGAGGAAACCTGGCGGCAACGGAGGAAATCATCGATCAGCGAACGGTCCAGCACGTCCCGAGAGGGAATCCAACTCCTCTCCTCAGGACCGTACCCCTCCCAATCCACTAGGTACTGATGACCACGGCCCCGAGGGCGCATGTCCAAAATCTTACGAACCCTGTAGATGGGTGCGCCCTCGACAAGGATGGGGGGAGGGACGAGCGGGGCGCGAAGAACGGGCTTAACACAGGAGACATGGAAGACCGGGTGAACGCGACGAAGATAGCGCGGGAGAAGAAGTCGCACTGCGACAGGATTAATGACCTGGGAAATACGGAACGGACCAATGAACCGCGGGGCCAACTTGCGAGAAGCTGTCTTAAGGGGAAGGTTCTGAGTGGAGAGCCATACTCTCTGACCGCAACAATATCTAGGACTCTTGGTCCTACGTTTATTAGCGGCCCTCACAGTCTGCGCCCTATTACGGCAAAGTGCCGACCTGACCCCCTTCCAGGTGCGCTCGCAACGCTGGACAAAAGCCTGAGCGGAGGGGACGCAGGACTCGGCGAGCTGAGATGAGAACAGCGGAGGCTGGTACCCGAGGCTACACTGAAAAGGGGATAGACCGGTAGCAGACGAGGGAAGCGAGTTGTGGGCGACTCTGCCCAGGGGAGCTGTTCTGACCAAGACGCAGGGTTACGAAAAGAAAGACTGCGTAAAATGCGACCAACAGTCTGATTGGCCCGTTCGGCTTGACCGTTAGACTGGGGATGAAAGCCGGACGAGAGACTGACGGAAGCCCCAATCAAACGGCAAAACTCCCTCCAAAATTGAGACGTGAACTGCGGGCCTCTGTCGGAAACGACGTCAGACGGAAGGCCATGAATTCGGAAAACATTCTCGATAATGATCTGAGCCGTCTCCTTAGCAGAAGGGAGCTTATCGAGAGGAATGAAATGAGCCGCCTTAGAGAATCTATCGACAACCGTAAGAATAACTGTCTTCCCGCTGATGAAGGCAGTCCGGTGATAAAATCTAAAGCGATGTGAGACCACGGTCGAGAGGGAATGGGAAGCGGTCTGAGACGGCCGGCAGGAGGAGAGTTCCCAGATTTAGTCTGCGCGCAGACCGAACAAGCGGCGACAAATCGACGCGCGTCACGTTCCCGAGTGGGCCACCAGAAACGCTGGCGAATGGAAGCGAGCGTACCCCGAACGCCGGGGTGGCCGGCTAACTTGGCAGAGTGGGCCCACTGAAGAACGGCCGGACGAGTAGGAACGGGAACGAACAGAAGGTTCCTAGGACAAGCTCGCGGCGACGGAGTGTGAGCGAGTGCTTGCTTTACCTGCCTCTCAATTCCCCAGACAGTCAACCCGACAACACGCCCGTCAGGGAGAATCCCCTCGGGGTCGGTGGAGACCTCAGAAGAACTGAAGAGACGAGATAAAGCATCAGGCTTGGTGTTTTTGAGCCCGGACGATAAGAAATAACAAACTCGAAACGAGCGAAAAACAGAGCCCAACGAGCCTGACGCGCATTAAGTCGTTTGGCTGAACGGATGTACTCAAGGTTCCTATGGTCAGTCCAAACGACAAAAGGAACGGTCGCCCTCCAACCACTGTCGCCATTCGCCTAGGGCTAAGCGGATGGCGAGCAGTTCGCGATTACCAACATCATAGTTACGTTCTGACGGCGATAAGCGATGAGAGAAAAACGCGCAAGGATGGACCTTGCCGTCAGAGAGAGAGCGCTGAGAAAGAATGGCTCCCACGCCCACCTCTGACGCGTCAACCTCAACAACAAACTGTCTAGAGATGTCAGGTCGGTAGAGCATGGCGCTTGCAACGCCAAGCGTCGTGGGTTCGATTCCCGCTGGGACCACCCATATGTAAAAGTAGTGGCCCCAGCCGACTTGTAAGTCGCTTTGGACAAAAGCGTCTGCTAAATGGGATATATTATTATATTATTATTATATTAAGAATAGGAGCGGATGTAAAACGATTCTTAAGAAGATCAAAAGCTCCCTGGGCGGAAACGGACCACTTAAAGCACGTCTTAACAGAAGTAAGGGCTGTGAGGGGAGCTGCCACCTGACCGAAATTACGGATGAAACGACGATAGAAATTAGCGAAGCCCAGAAAGCGCTGCAGCTCAACGCGTGACTTAGGAACGGGCCAATCAATGACAGCCTGGACCTTAGCGGGATCCATCTTAATGCCCTCAGCGGAAATAACGGAACCGAGAAAAGGGACAGAGGCGGCATGAAAAATGCACTTCTCAGCCTTCACATAAAGACAGTTCTCCAAAAGGCGCTGGAGGACGCGTCGCACGTGCTGAACATGAATCGAGAGAGACGGAGAAAAAATCAGGATATCATCCATGTAAACGAAAACAAAAATGTTCAGCATGTCTCTCAGGACGTCGTTAACTAGTGCCTGAAAGACAGCTGGAGCGTTAACGAGGCCGAAAGGAAGAACCCGGTATTCAAAGTGCCCTAACGGAGTGTTAAACGCCGTCTTCCACTCGTCCCCTCCCTGATGCGCACGAGATGGTAGGCGTTACGAAGGTCCAATTTGGTGAAAAACCTGGCTCCCTGCAGGATCTCGAAGGCTGAAGACATAAGAGGAAGCGGATAACGATTCTTAACTGTTATGTCATTCAGCCCTCGATAATCCACGCATGGGCGCAGGGACCCGTCCTTCTTCTGAACAAAAAAACCCCGCTCCGGCGGGAGAGGAGGAGGAGACAATGGTACCGGCGTTGAGCGAAACCGACAAATAATCCTCGAGAGCCTTATGTTCGGGAGCCGACAGAGAGTATAATCTACCCCGGGGGGGAGTAGTTCCCGGAAGGAGATCAATACTACAGTCATACGACCGGTGTGGAGGGAGAGAAGTGGCCTTGGAACGACTGAACACCGTGCGCAGATCGTGATACTCCTCCGGCACCCCTGTCAAATCGCCAGGCTCCTCCTGTGAAGTAGAGACAGAGGAAACAGGAGGGATAGCAGACATTAAACAGGTTACATGACAAGAAACATTCCAGGATAGGATAGTATTACTAGACCAATTAATAGAAGGGTTATGGCGCACTAGCCAGGGATGACCCAAAACAACAGGTGTAAAAGGTGAACGAAAAATTAAAAAAGAAATGGTTTCGCTATGATTACCAGAGACAGTGAGGGTTAAAGGCAGCGTCTCACGCTGAATCTTGGGGAGAGAACTACCATCTAAAGCGAACAAGGCCGTGGGCTCCCCTAACTGTCTGAGAGGAATGTCATGTTCCCGAGCCCAGGTCTCGTCCATAAAACAGCCCTCCGCCCCAGAGTCTATCAAGGCACTGCAGGAAGCAGATGAACCGGGCCAGCGGAGATGGACCGGAAAAGTAGTGCGTGATCCAGAAGGAGAGGCCTGAGTAGTTGCGCTCACCAGTAGCCCTCCTCTTACTGATGAGCTCTGGCTTTTACTGGACATGAGGTGACAAAATGACCAGCGGAGCCGCAGTAGAGACAGAGGCGATTGGTGATTCTCCGTTCCTTCTCCTTGGCCGAGATGCGGATACCCCCCAGCTGCATAGGCTCAGCATCCGAGCCGGCGGAGGAGGGTGGCAGTGATGCGGCAGGTGGCAGTGATGTGGAGAGGGGAGCAGCGGAGAACGCGAGCTCCTTTCCTCGAGCTCGGCGACGAAGATCAAACCGTCGCTCTATGCGAATAGCGAGAGCTATTAAGGAGTCCAGACTGGAAGGAACCTCCCGGGAGAGGATCTCGTCCTTAACCTCGACGAGGAGACCCTCCAGAAAACGAGCGAGCAAAGCCGGCTCGTTCCAGTCACTTGAGGCAGCGAGAGTGCGAAACTCAATAGAATAATCCGTTATGGATCGATTCCCCTGACATAGGGAAGACAGGGCCCTGGAAGCCTCCTCCCCAAAAACAGAACGGTCAAAAACCCGTATCATCTCCTCCTTAAAGTCTTGATACTGGTTAATACACTCAGCCCTCGCCTCCCAGACTGCCGTGCCCCACTCACGCGCCCGTCCGGTAAGGAGAGAAATGACGTAGGCGATGCGGGCTGCGCTCCTGGAGTAAGTGTTGGGCTGGAGAGAGAACACCACATCACACTGAGTGAGGAATGAGCGGCACTCAGTGGGCTCCCAGAGTAACACGGCGGGTTGTTGATCCTGGGCTCCGGAGACTCGGAAACCCTGGAAGTGGGCGGTGGATCGAGGTGGAGTTGGTGAACCTGTCTTGTGAGGTCGGAGACTTGGACGGCCAGGGTCTCAACGGCATGTCGAGCAGCAGACAATTCCTCCTCGTGTCTGCCTAGCATCGCTCCCTGGATCTCGACGGCGGAGTGAAAAGGGTCCGGAGCCGCTGGGTCCATTCTTGGTCTGATTCTTCTGTTATGAACTTGAGTGAAGACCCAAAAGCGGTTTTAACAGAAAACAGAGTTCTTTAATGAAAAAACAGGAATGGCATAAATCCTCTTCCAACGTTGTCAGCGGAACAAAAAGAACGTTAGTATAGTGCAGGTGGCACCTGCCAGGCAGACTCCGACAGGACAGGACAAGGTGGAAGCAAACGAGACGACAGCTTGCTTCTGGCATCAAAAAACACAAACAAGAATCAGACACTGAAAGTAGCAGGAACAGAGAAAGAAATAGAGACCTAATCAGAGGGGGAAGAGAGAACAGGTGTGAAAGAGTGAATGAGCTAGTTAGAGGAGATGTAGAACAGCTGAAGAATGAGAGACAGAGAAGGTAACCTAAAAAGACCAGCAGAGAGAGAGAGTGAAGAGAAAGGACAGGAACAGACCTAACAAGACATGACATAAGGTGGGTATGAGGGTATTAGGTTAAGGTAGGTATTAGGGTAAGGGTGAGGGAAGAGGGGGAGGTTAAGGTAGGTATGAGGGTATTAGGTTAAGGTAGGTATTAGGGTAAGGGTGAGGGAAGAGGAGGAGGTTAAGGTAGGTATGAGGGTATTAGGTTAAGGTAGGTATTAGGGTAAGGGTGAGGGAAGAGGGGGAGGTTAAGGTGGGTATGAGGGTATTAGGTTAAGGTAGGTATTAGGGTAAGGGTGAGGGAAGAGGGGGAGGTTAAGGTAGGTATGAGGGTATTAGGTTAAGGTAGGTATTAGGGTAAGGGTGAGGGAAGAGGGGGAGGTTAAGGTAGGTATGAGGGTATTAGGTTAAGGTAGGTATTAGGGTAAGGGAGAGGGAAGAGGGGGAGGTTAAGGTAGGTATGAGGGTATTAGGGTAAGGGTGTGGGAAGAGGGGGAGGTTAAGTTAGGTATGTGGGTATTAGGGTAAGGGTGTGGGAGGAGGGGGAGGGGGAGGTTAAGGTAGGTATGTGGGTATTAGGGTAAGGGTGTGGGAAGAGGTGGAGGGAGGTTAAGGTAGGTATGAGGATGTATTAGGTTAAGGGTGTTGGAAGAGGGGAGGTTAAGGTAGGGATGAGGGTATTAGGGTAAGGGTGTGGGAAGAGGGGGAGGTTAAGTTGGGTATGTGGGTATTAGGGTAAGGGTGTGGGAGGAGGGGGAGGGGGAGGTTAAGGTGGGTATGAGGGTATTAGGGTAAGGGTGTGGGAGGAGGGGGAGGTTAAGGTAGGTATGTGGGTATTAGGGTAAGGGTGTGGGAAGAGGGGGATGTTAAGGTAGGTATGAGGGTATTAGGGTAAGGGTGAGGGAAGAGGGGGAGGTTAAGGTAGGTATGAGGGTATTAGGTTAAGGTAGGTATTAGGGTAAGGGTGAGGGAAGAGGGGGAGGTTAAGGTAGGTATGAGGGTATTAGGGTAAGGGTGTGGGAAGAGGGGGAGGTTGAGTTGGGTATGTGGGTATTAGGGTAAGGGTGTGGGAGGAGGGGGAGGGGGAGGTTAAGGTAGGTATGTGGGTATTAGGGTAAGGGTGTGGGAAGAGGGGGAGGGGGAGATTACGGTAGGTATGAGGGTGTATTAGGTTAAGGGTGTTGGAAGAGGGGGAGGTTAAGGTAGGGATGAGGGTATTAGGGTAAGGGTGTGGGAAGAGGGGGAGGTTGAGTTGGGTATGTGGGTATTAGGGTAAGGGTCTGGGAGGCAGGGGAGGGGAGGTTAAGCTAGGTATGTGGGTATTAGGGTAAGGGTGTGGGAAGAGGGGGATGTTAAGGTAGGTATGAGGGTATTAGGGTAAGGGTGAGGGAAGAGGGGGAGGTTAAGGTAGGTATGAATTAGGGTAAGGTAGGTATTAGGGTAAGGGTGAGGGAAGAGGGGGAGGTTAAGGTAGGTATGAGGGTATTAGGGTAAGGGTGTGGGAAGAGGGGGAGGTTGAGTTGGGTATGTGGGTATTAGGGTAAGGGTGTGGGAGGAGGGGGAGGGGGAGGTTAAGGTAGGTATGTGGGTATTAGGGTAAGGGTGTGGGAAGAGGGGGAGGGGGAAATTACGGTAGGTATGAGGGTGTATTAGGTTAAGGGTGTTGGAAGAGGGGGAGGTTAAGGTAGGGATGAGGGTATTAGGGTAAGGGTGTGGGAAGAGGGGGAGGTTGAGTTGGGTATGTGGGTATTAGGGTAAGACGAGAGAGGAGAGGAAAGGAGAGTGGGGAGGGGGAGGGGGAGGTTAAGGTAGGTATGTGGGTATTAGGGTAAGGGTGTGGGAAGAGGGGGATGTTAAGGTAGGTATGAGGGTATTAGGGTAAGGGTGAGGGAAGAGGGGGAGGTTAAGGTAGGTATGAGGGTATTAGGGTAAGGGTGTGGGAAGAGGGGGAGGTTAGGGTAGGTACCCTTGGGTATTAGGGTAATTGTGTACAGGGGAGGGGGAGGTTAAGGTAGGTATGTGGGTATTAGGGTAAGGGTGTGGGGAGAGGGGGAGGTTAAGGTAGGTATGTGGGTATTAGGGTAAGGGTGTGGGAAGAGGGGTTTATTTAAGATGGATATGGGACAGCTTTAGATGAAGAAAGAACTCACCGTGGGGCTCTCCCATTGTTTCCCCCAAACAACATCACATTACTTTCCATTTCACTCTGGAGATTTTTCAGAAAAGATGGGTTACAATGTCATAAAGTTTGCAAAGGTGAAGAGAGGGGAAGGAGAGGGGGTTGAAATATACTAATGAAAAGAAGCAGAGAAGATACGTAAAGAAAGAGGGGAAAGAGGCCAACAGCTGTCAGCCTTTGATCTGCGCTGGCACTTGTTGTAGGAAGCCATGTTGTTTTATGACATGCAGACTGATGTCAACTTTAACGATGGAGTGAGGCCAGGAGAGACGAACAAGGAAGTCCCTCTCTCTCTTTCCTTTGGCGAAGAGGGAAGATGGGGATGAGAGAATGAGGAGAAAGGGGGATGATGCGTGCTTTAGCAGCCCTCACACTACCACAGAAAGATTGTGGGCGATTTTCTTTCATCTGCTCACACATTCACACACAGACAGAGGAGAGAGAGAGAGAAGGAGAGCTGAGAGAGGAGAGGAAAGGAGAGGGAGTGAGAGGAGTTGAGAGAGAGAGAGAAGAGAAGAGGTGAGAGAAGGAGGGAGAGAGAGAGAGAGAAGGCAAAAGAGAGAGAGGTGAGAGAAGGAGAGAGAGAGAGAGAAGGCAAAAGAAGATTGGTGAGAGAGAGGAGATTGAAGGAGAAGAGAGAGAGAAGGCAAAAAGAGAGGTGAGAGAAGGAGAGAGAGAGAGAGAGAAGGCAAAAGAGCAGAGAGGTGAGAGAAGGGAGAGAGAGAGATGACGGTGCCTTCAGAACAGAGCCCTTCACTAATTCCACGTTGTTGTGTTACAGCCTGAATTCAAAATTAATTAAATATATTGTTTTTTCTCAACCATCTACACACAATACCCCATAAAGACTAGGTGAAAATATGTTTTTACAAATTTATTGAAAGTGAAATATCTAATTTGCATAAGTATTCACATCCCATGGTCATTACATGTTAGAATCCCCTTTGGCAGTGATTACAGCTGGGAGTCTTTCTGGGTAAGTCTCTAATAGCTTTGCACACCAGGATTGTACAATATTTACACATTATATATGTTTTTATTCTTCATGCTCTGTCTAGTTGGATGTTGATCATTGCTAGAAAGCCATTTTAAAGTCATAGATTTTCAAGCCAATTTAAGTCAAAACTGTAACTAGGCCACTCAGGAACATTAAATGTTGTCTTGGTAAGCTACTTTTGATTTAGGCTATTGTCCTGCTGAAAGGTGTATTTGTCTCCCAGTGTCTGTTGGAAAGCAGACTGAACCAGGTTTTCCTCTAGGATTTTGCTTAGAGACAGTGCATTTTGGAAAGTATTCAGACCCTTTGACTTTTACCATATTTTGTTACATTACAGCCTTATTCTCAAATGGATTCAATGAATGTTTTCCCTCATTAATCTACACACAATACCCCATAATGCCAAAGTGAAAATGTATTTAAAAAAATTCCAAATGTATAAAAAAATAGAACAGAAATACCTCATTTACATAAGTATTCAGAACCTTTGCTATGAAACTCGAAATTGAGTTCAGGTGCATTCTGTTTCCATTGATTGTCCTTGAGATGTTTCTACAACTTGATTGGAGTCCACTTGTGAAAAATTCAATTGACTGGACATGACTGTCTATATAAGGTCCCACAGTTGACAGTACTCTTGTTCATTTACATATAAGGTGCCAGAGCAGAGAAACAGGCCTTGAGTTTGAAGGAATTGTTTGTAGAGCTCCAAGACAGGATAGTGTCGAGGCAGAGATCTGGGGAAGGGTACCAGAAAATGTCTGCAGCATTGAAGGTCCCCAAGAACACAGTGGCCTCCATCGTTCTTAAATGGAAGAAGTTTGGAACCACCAAGACTCTTCCTAGAGCTGGCCACCCGGCCAAACTGAGCAATCGGGGGAGAAGGGCCTTGGTCAGGGAGATGACCCGATGGTCACTCTGACAGAGCTCCAGTTCCTATGTGGGGATGGGAGAACCTTTCAGAAGGACAACCATGTCTGCAGCACTCCACCAATCAGGCCTTTATGGTAGAGTGGCCAGACAAAAGCCACTCCTCAGCAATAGACACATGACTGCCCGCTTGGAGTTTGCCAAAAGGTACCTACAGGACTCAGACCATGAGAAACAATATTCTTTGGCCTGATGAAACCAAGATTGCCCAACTGAACTGTTTGGACTGAATGCCCAGTGTCACGTCTGGAGGAAACCTGGCACCATCCCTACGGTGAAGCATGGTGGTGGCAGCATCATGCTGTGGGAATGTCTTTCAGTGGTAGGGATTGGGAGACTAGTCAGCAAAGTACAGAGAGATCCTTGATGAAAACCTGCTCCAGAGCGTTCAGGACCTCAGACTGGGGTGAAGGTTCACCTTCCGACAGGTACAACGACCCAAAGCACACAGTTAAGACAATGTAGGAGTGGCTTCGGGACAAATCTCTGAGTCTCCTTGAGTGGCCCAGACAGAGCCTGGATGCGATTGAACATCTCTGAAGAGACCTGAAAATAGCTGTGCAGCGACACTCCTCATCCAACCTGACAGTGCTTGAGAGGATCTGCAGAGAAGAATGGGAGAAACTACCCAAATACAGCCAAGTTTTTGTAGCGTCATACCCAAGAGGACTCAAGGCTGTGCTTCAACAAAGTACTGAGTACAGAAACTTCTATTAAATACACCGTGTGGCTGAATACTTATGTAAATGTGATATTTATGCTTTTTATATTTAATACATTTGTTTAAAAAAATATCTCAAAATGTGTTTTTACTTTGTCATTACGAGGTATTGTGTGTAGATTGATGAAAATTTAAAAAACAAATATTTTAGAATAAGGCTGTAACCTAACAACATGTGGAAAAATGCACTTTATTCTGTTTCTTTTTATCCTAGTAATCTCCTTAGTCCTTGCTGATGACAAGCATTCCCATAACATGATACAGCCACCATCATACTTGAAAATATGAAGAGTGGTACTCAGTGATATGTTGTGTTGGATTTTCCACATACATAACATTCAGGACATGAAGTTGTTTCCTTTGCCACATTTTTTGTAGTTTTACTTTAGTGTCTTATTGCAATCAGGATGAACGTTTTGGAATATTTCTTTCTACTTTTCACTCTGTCTATTAGGTTAGTATTGTGCAGTAGCTACAATATTGTTGATCCATCCTCAGTTTTTCTCCTATCATAGCCATTAAACTCTTTAACTGTTTTAAAGTCACTATTAGCCTCATGGGGAAATCCCTAAGTGGTTTCCTTCCTCTCTGGCAACTGAGTTAGGAAGGACACCTGTATCTTTGCAGTGACTGGGTGTATTGATACACCATCCAATGTGTAATTATTAACTTAACCATGCTCAAAGACATATGTAATGTCATTATTTAAAAAAAGGTTATTATCTAGCAATAGGTGCCTTTCTTTGCGAGGCATTGGAAAACCTCGCTGGTCTTTGTGGTTGAATCTGTGTTTGAAATTCACTGCTTGACTGAGGGACCTTATAGACATTTACATTACATTTAAGTCATTTAGCAGACGCTCTTATAGATAATTGTATGTGTCGGGTACACAGATGATGTAGTCATTCAAAAATGATGTTGGACACAGAGTCCATTCAACTTATTATGTGACTTGTTAAGCTTATGTTTACCCCTGAACCTATTTCAGCTTGCTATAACAAAGGGGTTGAATACTTAGACATTTTTAATGAATTTGTTAAAATTTCTAAAAACATAATTCCACTTTGACATTATGTGGTATTGTTTAGGCCAATGACACAAAATATCAATGTATTCCATTTTAAATTCAAGCAAGAACACAACAAAATGTGGAAAAAGTCAAGGGTTGTGAATACTTTCTGAAGGCACTGTAGATAGAGAGGGGAAAGGAGCTGGAGAGAGTGAGAAGAGAGAGATTTTCAGTACATAGCAGCAGTACAGTTCATTTGCTCAGGATGTTTAGGTTCTTTACACAACAGAGGTGGGATAGAGGAGTTAGCGAGCTAACTTTGGTCAATTCTGAGTTCAATCGGAATAACCGTTGACAAGAAGGTGGCTCACCTTTAGTCAACTACATTTCTATGGTAATGAATTCTTCAGCGCTAACCTGCTCCGGATCGTCACTAGTTACCACAGACACAAAGTCATAAACCCTGCATATTTCTAAGGTGGATCTTCTTAAAGTGGATCTGACAGCGTTTTAACTACTATGCAGATATGAAACAGTAAATTCCCAGTTTATGCAAAAAAACCAAGTTCATAAGAGGTTTTAAAATAGGTTATATTTGACAAAAAATTCCATGATGTGCAGTAAGGCATTGTTGGCAGAATTGATGGATGCAGTTCAATGCATGATTAGCATAATTTGCCAATACATTTCTTGGTATCAGGTTGTATATCACTGCTGCCCTGGTACATCATTCGCTGCCTCCACCCATTCGGGATGCACTGTTTCAGTTTCAATGACTCAATATTTTGGACAAAAATGGAAGAATGTAAAGCTAAAGTCTAGGCATTGGTCCTGTGACTTGGATGGGTCTCTTCAAGGAGGAGGTCAAAGGGTGGTGAAGTCTAACACCGGTGCTTTGGAAACCACACTCGTGTGATGATTCATTTGTCTGAGATCTGAAAAGTTGCATTGTCTGGTCCTGCAGGCTTACATAAATGGTTTGCTACACACAGTAATCTGTCTGGTAATTACGAGGCTACTCATTACATGGACGTAATACCAAACCACGCTCATTAAATGGGATGCACAGATTCTCCTGCTACTGTTTGCCACAGGAAGTGTTGTTGTGCAATAGGCCTGATTTCAAACCCAGTCAGTTATATTGGTGCTGTGATCTCTATGAGTATGAGGTCAAAGGGGGAGTAAAATTGTTTGATGAACCTTGCTGGAGACTGGAAGACTTGTGTTAGCTTCCTGAACTAATCCCTATGGGCTTTATCTGAGTGGACTAACATAGTCGTGTGACATGCAGGAGACCTGGTTCGAAACCACTGTTACAATAGCAAGGTTAAATAGGAAGTGTAAAGGCTATCCTTAGAAGGGCTATGACAGGGCATTTCATGTACAGTTGAAGTCGGAAGTTTACATACACTTAGGTTGGAGTCATTAAAACTTGTTTTTCAACCACTCCACAAATTTCTTGTTAACAAACTATAGTTTTGGCAAGTCGGTTAGGACATCTACTTCGTGCATGACACAAGTAATTTTTCTAACAATTGTTTACAGACAGATTATTTCATTTATAATTCCCTGTATCACAATTCTAGTGGGTCAGACGTTTACATACACCTTCGGAACAATTTCCAAATGCCTGAAGGTACCACGTTCATCTGTACAAACAACAGTACGCAAGTATAAACACCATGGGACCACTCAGCCGTCATACTGCTCAGGATAGAGACACGTTCTGTCTCCGAGAGATGAACATACTTTGGTGCGAAAAGTGCAAATCAATCCCAGAACAACAACAAAGGACCTTGCAAAGATGCTGCAAGAAACAGGTACAAAAGTATCTATATCTACAGTAAAACAAGTCCTCTATCGACATAACCTGAAAGGCGGCTCAGCAAGGAAGAAGCCACTGCTCCAAAACCGCCATAGAAAAGACAGACTATGGTTTGCAACTGCACATGGGGACAAAGATTGTACTTCTTGGAGAAATGTCCTCTGGTCTGATGAAACAAAAATATAACTGTGGCCATAATGACCATCGTTGTGTTTGGAGGAAAAAGATGGAGGCTTGCAAGCCGAATAACACCATGAATGTGGTACCTTCAGGAGTTTGGAAATTGCTCCCAAGGATGAACCAGACTTGTGGAGGTCTACAATGTGGAGGTCTTGGCTGATGTCTTTTGATTTTCTCATGATGTCAAGCAAAGAGGTTCTGAGTTTGAAGTTAGGCCTTGAAATTCATCCACAGGTACACCTCCAATTGACTCAAATTATGTCAATTAGCCTATCAGAAGCTTCTAAAGCCATGACATAATTTTCTGGAATTTTCCAAGCTGTTTAAAGTCACAGTCAACTTAGTGCATGTAAACTTCTGTTAGGACATCTACTAGTTCCTCTCCTTCCACCAACGAGAAGCGTAAGGACATCTACTAGTTCCTCTCCTTCCACCAACGAGAAGCGTAAGGACATCTACTAGTTCCTCTCCTTCCACCAACGAGAAGCATTACAAAGGAGATATCAGACCAGGTAGTCCTGGGGCTCAGGTCCTCTAAGAGAACAAGAGAGAAAAGAGAGAGAGAGAGTTAGAGGGAGCATACTTCAATTCAAGCAGGACCTATAAGACAGTGGAAATACTCCAGATGTAACAGACTGACCCTAGCCCCCTGACATATAAACTATTGCAGTATAAATACTGGGTGCTGAGACAAGAGGGGTCGGGAGACTCTGTGGCCCCGTCCGACAATACCTCTGGACAGGGCCAACCAGGCAGGATATAACCCCACCCACTTTTCCAAAGCACAGCCCCCACACCACTAGAGGGATATCTTCAACCACCAACTTACCATCCTGAGACAAGGCAGAGTATAGCCCACGAAGATCTCCCCCACAGCACGAACCCAAGGGGAGCGCCATTCCGGACAGGAAGATCACATTAGTGACTCAACCCACTCAAGTGACGCACCCCTCGATGGGACGGCATGGAAGAGCACCAGTAAGCCAGTGACTCAGGCCCCGTAATAGGGTTAGAGGCAGAGAATCCCAGTGGAGAGAAGGGAACAGGCCAGGCAGAGACAGCAAGGGCGGTTCGTCGCTCCAGTGCCTTTCGGTTCTCCTTCCCACTCCTGGACCAGACTACACTCAGTCATAGGATCTACGGAAGAGAGAAGTCTTCAATAAAGACTTAAAGGTCGAGACCGAGTCTTTGTCTCACATGGATAGGCAGACCATTCCATAAAAATGGAGCTCTATAGGAGAAAGCCCTGCCTCCAGCTGAAATTCCTGCCTCCAGCTGTTTGCTTAGAAATTCTAGGGACAATAAGGAGGCCTGCGTCTTGTGACTGTAGCTTACGTGTAGGTATGTACGGCAGGACCAAATCAGAAAGATAGGTAGGAGCAAGCCCGTGTAATGCTTTGTAGGTTAGCAGTAAAACCTTGAAATCAGGCCTGGCCTTAACAGAAAGCCAGTGTAGAGAGGCTCCCACTGGAGTTATTTGATCACATTTTTTGGTTCTCGTCAAGATTCCAGTAGCCGTGTTTAGCACTAACTGAAGTTGATTTTGTGCTTTATCCAGGTAACTGAAAAGTAGAGCATTGCAGTAGTCTAATCTAGAAGTGACAAAAGCATGGATACATTTTTCTGCATCATTTTTGGACTGAAAGTTTCAGATTTTTGCAATGTTAAAAGCATGGATTAATTTGAAAAAATATGTCCTTGAAAAAGTCTTGATATGTTCGTCAAAAGAGAGATCAAGGTCCAGAGTAACGCCAAGGCCCTTCACAGTTTTATTTGAGACAACTGTACAACCATCAAGATTAATTGTCAGATCCAACAGAAGATATCTTTGTTTCTTGGGACCTAGAACTAGCATCTCTGTTTTGTCCGAGTTTAAAAGTAAATCATTTGCCACCGTCCACTTCCTTATGTCTGAAACACAGGCTTCCAGGGAGGGCAATTTTAGGGCTTCATCAAAATGTACAACTGTGTATCATCCACAAAGCAGTGAAAGTTAGCATAATGTTTCCGAATGACATCACCAAGAGGTATAATATATAGTGAAAACAATAGTGGTTTTGAAATGGAATCTTGAGGAACCTTGATATTTACAGTTGATTTGTCAGAGGACAAACCGTCCACAGAGACTTTCTGACAGATAAGATCTAAACCAGGCCAGAACTTGTCCGTGTCAACCAATTTGGGATTCCAATTTTTCCAAAAGAATGTGGTGATCGATGGTATCAAAAGCAGCACTAAGGTCTCAGAGCACGAGGACAGATGCAGAGCCTTGGTCTGATGCCATTAAAAGGTTATTTACCACCTTCACAAGTGCAGTCTCAGGGCTATAATGGGGTCTAAAACCAGACTGACGCGTTTTTTATCCATTGTTTGTCTTCAGGAAGGCAGTGAGTTGCTGCGCAACAGCTTTTCAATTTTTTTTTGAGAGGAATGGAAGATTCGATATAGGCCAATAGTTTTTTTTTCTGGGTCAAGTTTTGGCTTTTTCAAGAGAGGCTTTATTACTACCACATTTAGTGAGTTTGGTACACATCTGGTGGATAGGGAGGCATTTATTATGTCCAACATAGGATGGCCAAGCACAGGAAGCAGCTCTTTCAGTAGTTTAGTTGGAATAGGGTCCAGATTGCAGCTTGAAGGTTTAGAGGCAGTGACTATTTTCATCAATGTGTCAAGAGATATAGTATTAAAAAACTTGAGTGTCTCCCTTGATCCCTAGATCTTATTTAAAATGACGGTCTACCTAAAGGCCTCCTCCAGGGACTGGGGGCTGGGATTTACAAATAAAATATAGGACAAAACACACATCACAACAAGAGAGACTAAACAAAACTACATAAAGAGAAACCTAAGACAACAACATAGCATGGCAGCAACACATTCTTTTTTTTTACCAGGTAAATTGACTGTGAACACATTTTCATTTACAGCAACAACCTGGGGAATAGTTACAGGGGAGAGGAGGAATGAGCCAATTGTAAGCTGGGGATGATTAGGTGACCATGATGGTATGAGGGACAGCTTGGGAATTTAGCCAGGACACCAGGGTTAACAAGCCTAGTCTTACGATGCCATGGGATCTTTAATGACCTCAGAGAGTCAGGACACCCATTTAACGTCCCATCCGAGAGACAGCACCCTACACAGAGCAGTGTCCCCTATCACTGCCCTGGGGCATTGGAATATTTTTTAGGCTAGAGGAAAGAGTGCCTCCTACTGGCCCTCCAACACCACTTCCAGCAGCATCTGGTCTCCCATCCAGGACTAACCCTATTTAGCTTCAGAAGCAAGCCAGCAGTGGGATGCAGGGTGGTGTGCTGCTGGCTTACAAGACAACACAGCAATGTAGCAACACAACATGACAACAACATGGTAGCAACACAACATGACAACAACATGGTAGCAACACAACATGGCAGAAAGCACAACATGGTACAAACATTGTTGGGTACAGACAACAGCATAAAGGGCAAGAAGGTAGAAACAACAGTACATCACATGAAGCAGCCACAACTGTCAGTAAGAGTGTCCATGATTGAGTCTTTGAATGATCAGATTGAGATAAAACTATCCAGTTTTAATATTTTTGCAACTTGTTCCAGTCGCTAGCTGCAGCAAACTGAAAAGAGGAGCAACCCAGGGATGTGCTTTGGGGACCTTTAAAAGAATGTGACTGGCAGAACGGGTGTTGTATGTGGAGGATGAGGGCTGCAGTAGGTATCTCAGATAGGGGGTGTGAGGCCTAAGAGGGTTTATTCAACTGACATATTCACTGCAGCCTAGAGTAGAATTTTGTACTCACTTGAAAACAATAATGTAATTATTCATTGCCTTGTGGTGTTGTAGGCTAGTCTATGTAGGATAATTGTATTGTCCCTCAACAAGATCAACAGGGGAGCATTTTGAGTTGCATGTCTCATGTCTTCACTGTTCTTTCATGCGCAATGATGCACCTGGCCTTTTCGCTGCCTCTCAGCTATTCCCATTTGTTCTTGTGGATTCATATACAGCTATTTAACCAGCTTTGAATGTTTTTATGTGGGGTGTTGTGTCTTCGGCTATGCCGGATTAAGTGATATGACATGCTATTCTATAAAATAATTCATCCGTAATTAATATTACCTGATTGAGCTAATCATGTAAATGTAATTAACTAGAGAGTCGGGGCACCACAAAATAATATTTATAGAGCTGTTATCTTCCGAATAAACTCTTAAAGACCTAGTAATATTTTACATGAATAGCAGTCAATATTAATCGTCATCTTAATTCAGTCTCATCTGAAAGTTGTACATTCTTGGTTATCTTCACAAACCCTGGCTAACAAGTTGAATCAGCAATATAAAAATTGGGTTTAATTATTTATTTACTATAAATACCTAACTAATCACAAAGAATTACACATAAACATAATTAAATCAAAACTTGATTACAAATTAAAAAATAAAAACCATACTACCCTTCCCTGTGACCAATAAAAACCATACTACCCTCCCCTGTGACCAATAAAAACCATACTACCCTCCCCTGTGACCAATAAAAACCATACTACCCTCCCCTGTGACCAATAAAAACCATACTACCCTCCCCTGTGACCAATAAAAACCATACTACCCTCCCCTGTGACCAATAAAAACCATACTACCCTCCCCTGTGACCAATAAAAACCATACTACCCTCCCCTGTGACCAATAAAAACCATACAACCCTCACATGTGACCAATAAAAACCATACAACCCTCCCATGTGACAAATAAAAACCATACTACCCTCCCCTGTGACCAATAAAAACCATACAACCCTCCCATGTGACCAATAAAAACCATACTACCCTCCCCTGTGACCAATAAAAACCATACTACCCTCCCTGTGACCAATAAAAACCATACTACCCTCCCATGTGACCAATAAAAACCATACTACCCTCCCATGTGACCAATAAAAACCATACTACCCTCCCCTGTGACCAATAAAAACCATACTACCCTCCCATGTGACCAATAAAAACCATACTACCCTCCCCTGTGACCAATAAAAACCATACAACCCTCCCGTGACCAATAAAACCACACTACCCTCCCCTGTGCCCAATAAAAAACACAAAACCCTCCCCTTTGCCAATAAAAACACACAACCCTCCCCTGTGTCCAATAAAAACCATACTACCCTCCCCTGTGCCCAATAAAAAACACAAAACCCTCCACTGTGACCAATAAAAATAAACAACCCTCCCCTGTGACCAATAAAAACCACACTACCCTCCCATGTAAACAATAACAACCACACTACCCTCCCCTGTGACCAATAACAACCACACTACCCTCCCCTGTGACAAATAAAAACCATACTACCCTCCCGTGACCAATAAAAACCATACTACCCTCCCATGTGACCAATAAAAACCATACTACCCTCCCCTGTGACAAATAAAAACCATACTACCCTCCCGTGACCAATAAAAACCATACTACCCTCGCATGCGACCAATAAAAACCATACTACCCTCCCCTGTGACCAATAAAAACCATACTACCCTCCCCTGTGACCAATAAAAACCATACTACCCTCCCCTGTGACCAATAAAAACCATACTACCCTCCAATGTGACCAATAAAAACCATACTACCCTCCCCTGTGACCAATAAAAACCATACAACCCTCCCGTGACCAATAAAACCACACTACCCTCCCCTGTGCCCAATAAAAAACACAAAACCCTCCCCTGTGCCAATAAAAACACACAACCCTCCCCTGTGTCCAATAAAAACCATACTACCCTCCCCTGTGCCCAATAAAAAACACAAAACCCTCCCCTGTGCCAATAAAAACACACAACCCTCCCCTGTGTCCAATAAGAACACACAACCCTCCCCGGTGCCCAATAAAAACAGACAACCCTCCCCTGTGCCCAATAAAAACACACAACCCTCCACTGTGACCAATAAAAATAAACAACCCTCCCCTGTGACCAATAAAAACCACACTACCCTCCACTGTGACCAATAAAAATAAACAACCCTCCCCTGTCAACAATAACAACCACACTACCCTCCCCTGTGACCAATAACAACCACACTACCCTCCCCTGTGACAAATAAAAACCATACTACCCTCCCATGTGACCAATAAAAACCATACTACCCTCCCCTGTGACCAATAAAAACCATACTACCCTCCCCTGTGACAAATAAAACCATACTACCCTCCCATGTGACCAATAAAAACCATACTACCCTCCCCTGTGACCAATAAAAACCATACTACCCTCCCCTGTGACCAATAAAAACCATACTACCCTCCCCTGTGACCAATAAAAACCATACTACCCTCCCCTGTGACCAATAAAAACCATACTACCCTCCCCTGTGACAAATAAAAACCATACTACCCTCCCCTGTAAACAATAACAACCACACTACCCTCCCCTGTGACCAATAACAACCACACTACCCTCCCCTGTGACAAATAAAAACCATACTACCCTCCCCTGTGACCAATAAAAACCATACTACCCTCCCATGTGACCAATAAAAACCATACTACCCTCCCCTGTGACCAATAAAAACCATACTACCCTCCCTGTGACCAATAAAAACCATACTACCCTCCCATGTGACCCAATAAAAACCATACTACCCTCCCCTGTGACCAATAAAAACCATACTACCCTCCCCTGTGACAAATAAAAACCATACTACCCTCCCTGTGACCAATAAAAACCATACTACCCTCCCCTGTGACCAATAAAAACCATACTACCCTCCCCTGTGACAAATAAAAACCATACTACCCTCCCATATGACCAATAAAAACCATACTACCCTCCCCTGTGACCAATAAAAACCATACTACCCTCCCCTGTGACCAATAAAAACCATACTACCCTCCCATGTGACCAATAAAAACCATACTACCCTCCCCTTTGACCAATAAAAACCATACTACCCTCCCCTGTGACAAATAAAAACCATACTACCCTCCCCTGTAAACAATAACAACCACACTACCCTCCCCTGTGACCAATAACAACCACACTACCCTCCCCTGTGACAAATAAAAACCATACTACCCTCCCCTGTGACCAATAAAAACCATACTACCCTCCCTGTGACCAATAAAAACCATACTACCCTCCAATGTGACAAATAAAAACCATACTACCCTCCCTGTGACCAATAAAAACCATACTACCCTCCCCTGTGACAAATAAAAACCATACTACCCTCCCCTGTAAACAATAACAACCATACTACCCTCCCCTGTGACCAAAAAAACCATACTACCCTCCCCTGTGACAAATAAAAACCATACTACCCTCCCCTGTAAACAATAACAACCATACTACCCTCCCCTGTAAACAATAACAACCATACTACCCTCCCCTGTGACAAATAAAAACCATACTACCCTCCCCTGTAAACAATAACAACCATACTACCCTCCCCTGTGACCAATAAAAACCATACTACCCTCCCATGTGACCCAATAAAAACCATACTACCCTCCCCTGTGACCAATAAAAACCATACTACCCTCCCCTGTGACCAATAAAAACCATACTACCCTCCCCTGTAAACAATAACAACCATACTACCCTCCCCTGTGACAAATAAAAACCATACTACCCTCCACTGTGACCAATAAAAATAAACAACCCTCCCCTGTGACCAATAAAAACCACACTACCCTCCACTGTGACCAATAAAAATAAACAACCCTCCCCTGTAAACAATAACAACCACACTACCCTCCCCTGTGACCAATAACAACCACACTACCCTCCCCTGTGACAAATAAAAACCATACTACCCTCCCCTGTAAACAATAACAACCATACTACCCTCCCCTGTGACCAATAACAACCACACTACCCTCCCCTGTGACAACTAAAAACCATACTACCCTCCCCTGTGACCAATAAAAACCATACTACCCTCCCATGTGACCAATAAAAACCATACTACCCTCCCCTGTGACCAATAAAAACCATAATACCCTCCCCTGTGACAAATAAAAACCATACTACCCTCCCATGTGACCAATAAAAACCATACTACCCTCCCCTGTGACCAATAAAAACCATACTACCCTCCCCTGTGACCAATAAAAACCATACTACCCTCCCATGTGACCAATAAAAACCATACTACCCTCCCCTGTGACCAATAAAAACCATACTACCCTCCCCTGTGACAAATAAAAACCATACTACCCTCCCCTGTAAACAATAACAACCACACTACCCTCCCCTGTGACCAATAACAACCACACTACCCTCCCCTGTGACAAATAAAAACCATACTACCCTCCCCTGTGACCAATAAAAACCATACTACCCTCCCATGTGACCAATAAAAACCATACTACCCTCCCATGTGACCAATAAAAACCATACTACCCTCCCCTGTGACCAATAAAAACCATACTACCCTCCCTGTGACCAATAAAAACCATACTACCCTCCCATGTGACCCAATAAAAACCATACTACCCTCCCCTGTGACCAATAAAAACCATACTACCCTCCCCTGTGACAAATAAAAACCATACTACCCTCCCTGTGACCAATAAAAACCATACTACCCTCCCCTGTGACAAATAAAAACCATACTACCCTCCCCTGTAAACAATAACAACCATACTACCCTCCCCTGTGACCAATAAAAACCATACTACCCTCCCCTGTGACAAATAAAAACCATACTACCCTCCCCTGTAAACAATAACAACCATACTACCCTCCCCTGTGACCAATAAAAACCATACTACCCTCCCCTGTGACAAATAAAAACCATACTACCCTCCCCTGTAAACAATAACAACCATACTTCCCTCCCCTGTGACCAATAAAAACCATACTACCCTCCCCTGTGACCAATAAAAACCATACTACCCTCCCCTGTAAACAATAACAACCATACTACCCTCCCCTGTAAACAATAACAACCATACTACCCTCCCCTTTAAACAATAACAACCATACTACCCTCCCCTGTAAACAATAACAACCATACTACCCTCCCCTGTAAACAATAACAACCATACTACCCTCCCCTGTGACCAATAAAAACCATACTACCCTCCCATGTGACCAATAAAAACCATACTACCCTCCCCTGTAAACAATAACAACCATACTACCCTCCCCTGTAAACAATAACAACCATACTACCCTCCCATGTGACCCAATAAAAACCATACTACCCTCCCCTGTGACCAATAAAAACCATACTACCCTCCCCTGTGACAAATAAAAACCATACTACCCTCCCATGTGACCAATAAAAACCATACTACCCTCCCCTGTAAACAATAACAACCATACTACCCTCCCCTGTGACCAATAAAAACCATACTACCCTCCCATGTGACCAATAAAAACCATACTACCCTCCCCTGTGACCAATAAAAACCATACTACCCTCCCCTGTGACAAATAAAAACCATACTACCCTCCCCTGTAAACAATAACAACCACACTACCCTCCCCTGTGACCAATAACAACCACACTACCCTCCCCTGTGACAAATAAAAACCATACTACCCTCCCCTGTGACCAATAAAAACCATACTACCCTCCCATGTGACCAATAAAAACCATACTACCCTCCCCTGTGACCAATAAAAACCATACTACCCTCCCTGTGACCAATAAAAACCATACTACCCTCCCCTGTGACCAATAAAAACCATACTACCCTCCCCTGTGACAAATAAAAACCATACTACCCTCCCTGTGACCAATAAAAACCACACTACCCTCCCCTGTGACCAATAAGAACCACACTACCCTCCCCTGTGACAAATAAAAACCATACTACCCTCCCCTGTGACCAATAAAAACCATACTACCCTCCCTGTGACCAATAAAAACCATACTACCCTCCCCTGTGACCAATAAAAACCATACTACCCTCCCCTGTGACAAATAAAAACCATACTACCCTCCCTGTGACCAATAAAAACCATACTACCCTCCCATGTGACCAATAAAAACCATACTACCCTCCCCTGTAAACAATAACAACCATACTACCCTCCCCTGTGACCAATAAAAACCATACTACCCTCCCCTGTGACAAATAAAAACCATACTACCCTCCCCTGTAAACAATAACAACCATACTACCCTCCCCTGTGACCAATAAAAACCATACTACCCTCCCCTGTGACAAATAAAAACCATACTACCCTCCCCTGTGACAAATAAAAACCATACTACCCTCCCCTGTGACCAATAAAACCATACTACCCTCCCCTGTGACCAATAAAAACCATACTACCCTCCCATGTGACCAATAAAAACCATACTACCCTCCCCTGTAAACAATAACAACCATACTACCCTCCCTGTAAACAATAACAACCATACTACCCTCCCCTGTAAACAATAACAACCATACTACCCTCCCCTGTAAACAATAACAACCATACTACCCTCCCCTGTGACCAATAAAAACCATACTACCCTCCCATGTGACCAATAAAAACCATACTACCCTCCCCTGTAAACAATAACAACCATACTACCCTCCCCTGTAAACAATAACAACCATACTACCCTCCCCTGTAAACAATAACAACCATACTACCCTCCCATGTGACCAATAACAACCATACTACCCTCCCATGTGACCCAATAAAAACCATACTACCCTCCCCTGTGACCAATAAAAACCATACTACCCTCCCCTGTAAACAATAACAACCATACTACCCTCCCCTGTAAACAATAAAAACCATACTACCCTCCCATGTGACCAATAACAACCATACTACCTCCCATGTGACAAATAAAAACCACACTACCCTCCCCTGTGACCAATAAAAACCACACTACCGTCCCATGTGACCAATAACAACCACACTACCGTCCCATGTGACCAATAACAACCACACTACCGTCCCCATGTGACAAATAAAAACCACACTACCCTCCCCTGTGACCAATAAAAACCATACTACCCTCCCATGTGACCAATAACAACCATACTACCGTCCCATGTGACCAATAAAAACCACACTACCCTCCCCTGTGACCAATAACAATCATACTACCCTCCCGTGACCAATAACAACCATACTACCCTCCCATGTGACCCAATAAAAACCACACTACCCTCCCCTGTGACCAATAAAAACCATACTACCCTCCCCTGTAAACAATAACAACCATACTACCCTCCCCTGTAAACAATAACAACCATACTACCCTCCCCTTTAAACAATAACAACCATACTACCCTCCCCTGTAAACAATAACAACCATACTACCCTCCCCTGTAAACAATAACAACCATACTACCCTCCCCTGTGACCAATAAAAACCATACTACCCTCCCATGTGACCAATAAAAACCATACTACCCTCCCCTGTAAACAATAACAACCATACTACCCTCCCCTGTAAACAATAACAACCATACTACCCTCCCATGTGACCCAATAAAAACCATACTACCCTCCCCTGTGACCAATAAAAACCATACTACCCTCCCCTGTGACAAATAAAAACCATACTACCCTCCCATGTGACCAATAAAAACCATACTACCCTCCCCTGTAAACAATAACAACCATACTACCCTCCCCTGTGACCAATAAAAACCATACTACCCTCCCATGTGACCAATAAAAACCATACTACCCTCCCCTGTGACCAATAAAAACCATACTACCCTCCCCTGTGACCAATAAAAACCATACTACCCTCCCCTGTAAACAATAACAACCACACTACCCTCCCCTGTGACCAATAACAACCACACTACCCTCCCCTGTGACAAATAAAAACCATACTACCCTCCCCTGTGACCAATAAAAACCATACTACCCTCCCATGTGACCAATAAAAACCATACTACCCTCCCCTGTGACCAATAAAAACCATACTACCCTCCCTGTGACCAATAAAAACCATACTACCCTCCCCTGTGACCAATAAAAACCATACTACCCTCCCCTGTGACAAATAAAAACCATACTACCCTCCCTGTGACCAATAAAAACCACACTACCCTCCCCTGTGACCAATAAGAACCACACTACCCTCCCCTGTGACAAATAAAAACCATACTACCCTCCCCTGTGACCAATAAAAACCATACTACCCTCCCGTGACCAATAAAAACCATACTACCCTCCCCTGTGACCAATAAAAACCATACTACCCTCCCCTGTGACAAATAAAAACCATACTACCCTCCCTGTGACCAATAAAAACCATACTACCCTCCCATGTGACCCAATAAAAACCATACTACCCTCCCCTGTAAACAATAACAACCATACTACCCTCCCCTGTGACCAATAAAAACCATACTACCCTCCCCTGTGACAAATAAAAACCATACTACCCTCCCCTGTAAACAATAACAACCATACTACCCTCCCCTGTGACCAATAAAAACCATACTACCCTCCCCTGTGACAAATAAAAACCATACTACCCTCCCCTGTGACAAATAAAAACCATACTACCCTCCCCTGTAAACAATAACAACCATACTACCCTCCCCTGTGACCAATAAAAACCATACTACCCTCCCATGTGACCAATAAAAACCATACTACCCTCCCCTGTAAACAATAACAACCATACTACCCTCCCTGTAAACAATAACAACCATACTACCCTCCCCTGTAAACAATAACAACCATACTACCCTCCCCTGTAAACAATAACAACCATACTACCCTCCCCTGTGACCAATAAAAACCATACTACCCTCCCATGTGACCAATAAAAACCATACTACCCTCCCCTGTAAACAATAACAACCATACTACCCTCCCCTGTAAACAATAACAACCATACTACCCTCCCCTGTAAACAATAACAACCATACTACCCTCCCATGTGACCAATAACAACCATACTACCCTCCCATGTGACCCAATAAAAACCATACTACCCTCCCCTGTGACCAATAAAAACCATACTACCCTCCCCTGTAAACAATAACAACCATACTACCCTCCCCTGTAAACAATAACAACCATACTACCCTCCCATGTGACCAATAACAACCATACTACCGTCCCATGTGACAAATAAAAACCACACTACCCTCCCCTGTGACCAATAAAAACCACACTACCGTCCCATGTGACCAATAACAACCACACTACCGTCCCATGTGACCAATAACAACCACACTACCGTCCCATGTGACAAATAAAAACCACACTACCCTCCCCTGTGACCAATAAAAACCATACTACCCTCCCATGTGACCAATAACAACCATACTACCGTCCCATGTGACCAATAAAAACCACACTACCCTCCCCTGTGACCAATAACAATCATACTACCCTCCCGTGACCAATAACAACCATACTACCCTCCCATGTGACCCAATAAAAACCACACTACCCTCCCCTGTGACCAATAAAAACCATACTACCGTCCCATGTGACCAATAAAAACCACACTACCCTCCCCTGTGACCAATAACAACCATACTACCCTCCCGTGACCAATAACAACCATACTACCCTCCCATGTGACCCAATAAAAACCACACTACCCTCCCCTGTGACCAATAAAAACCATACTACCGTCCCATGTGACCAATAAAAACCATACTACCCTCCCCTGTGACCAATAAAAACCGCACTACCCTCCCCTGTGACCAATAACAACCACACTACCCTCCCCTGTGACCAATAAAAACCATACTACCCTCCCATGTGACCAATAAAAACCATACTACCCTCCCCTGTGACCAATAACAACCATACTACCCTCCCCTGTGACCAATAAAAACCATACTACCCTTCCCTGTGACCAATAAAAACCATACTACCCTCCCCTGTGACCAATAAAAACCATACTACCCTCCCCTGTGACCAATAAAAACCACACTACCCTCCCCTGTGACCAATAACAACCATACTACCCTCCCCTGTGACCAATAACAACCACACTACCCTCCCCTGTGACCAATAACAACCACACTACCCTCCCCTGTAAACAATTACAACCACACTACCCTCCCCTGTGACCAATAAAAACCACACCACCCTACCCTGTGACCAATAACAACCACACTACCCTCCCCTGTGACCAATAACAACCACACTACCCTCCCCTGTAAACAATTACAACCACACTACCCTCCCCTGTGACCAATAAAAACCATACTACCCTCCCCTGTGACCAATAAAAACCACACTACCCTCCCCTGTGACCAATAACAACCATACTACCCTCCCCTGTGACCAATAACAACCACACTACCCTCCCCTGTGACCAATAACAACCACACTACCCTCCCCTGTGACCAATAACAACCACACTACCCTCCCCTGTGACCAATAAAAACCATACTACCCTCCCCTGTGACCAATAACAACCATACTACCCTACCCTGTGACCAATAAAAACCACACCACCCTCCCCTGTGACCAATAACAACCACACTACCCTCCCCTGTAAACAATAAAAACCACACTACCCTCCCCTGTGACCAATAAAAACCACACTACCCTCCCCGTGACCAATAAAAACCATACTACCCTCCCATGTGACCAATAAAAACCACACTACCCTCCCCTGTGACCAATAAAAACCACACTACCCTCCCCTGTGACCAATAACAACCATACTACCCTCCCCTGTGACCAATAACAACCACACTACCCTCCCCTGTGACCAATAACAACCATACTACCCTCCCCTGTGACCAATAAAAACCACACTACCCTCCCCTGTGACCAATAAAAACCATACTACCCTCCCCTGTGACCAATAACAACCACACTACCCTCCCCTGTGACCAATAAAAACCACACTACCCTCCCCTGTTGTCAGGACCCGGTTACGAACCTGGGTCTCCGGAGTGAGAAACAGTCACTTAACCAACTGAGCCACGAATAGTCAGCAGAATCCAGAAGATGAGGCAGACACAGCAGTACTTAAGACGGTGTATTTAATAAAGTAAAAAAGGAGAAGTCCTTCAATACAAAAATGGTAAATCCAAAAGGTGGTAGGAATAGCACAAAAAAGCCTCAAGAGATACTCAAAAACAAAAACAGAATTCCACAAGAGCATCCACCGGAATCGACAAGAATACACAGAACACTAGGGCTGGGTGCTAACATACAAACACAGAGCACAGAACTGAGGGAAACTAAGGGTTTAAATACAATCAGGGGAAAACGAGGCACAGGTGCAAATAATAATGGGGAACAAGGGAAAAAACATAAGGTCAAAAAGCACAATGGGGGCATCTAGTGACCAAAACCCGGAACAACCCTGGCCAAATCCTGACACCTGTGACCAATAACAACCATACTACCCTCCCCTGTGACCAATAACAACCACACTACCCTCCCCTGTGACCAATAACAACCACACTACCCTCCCCTGTAAACAATAACAACCACACTACCCTCCCCTGTGACCAATAAAAATTACACTACCCTCCCCTGTGACCAATAAAAACCATACTACCCTCCCATGTGACCCAATAAAAACCATACTACCCTCCCCTGTGACCAATAAAAACCATACTACCCTCCCATGTGACCCAATAAAAACCATACTACCCTCCCTGTGACCAATAAAAACCATACTACCCTCCCCTGTGACCAATAAAAACCATACTACCCTCCCCTGTGACAAATAAAAACCACACTACCCTCCCCTGTAAACAATAACAACCATACTACCCTCCCCTGTAAACAATAACAACCATACTACCCTCCCCTGTGACCAATAACAACCATACTACCCTCCCCTGAGACCAATAAAAACCACACTACCCTCCCCTGTAAACAATAACAACCATACTACCCTCCCCTGTAAACAATAACAACCATACTACCCTCCCTGTGACCAATAAAAACCATACTACCCTCCCCTGTGACCAATAAAAACCATACTACCCTCCCCTGTGACCAATAAAAACCATACTACCCTCCCCTGTAAACAATAACAACCATACTACCCTCCCCTGAGACCAATAAAAACCATACTACCCTCCCCTGTGACAAATAAAAACCACACTACCCTCCCCTGTAAACAATAACAACCATACTACCCTCCCCTGTAAACAATAACAACCACACTACCCTCCCCTGAGACCAATAAAAACCATACTACCCTCCTCTGTGACCAATAAAAACCATACTACCCTCCCCTGTGACAAATAAAAACCACACTACCCTCCCATGTGACCAATAAAACCACACTACCCTCCCCTGTAAACAATAACAACCATACTACCCTCCCCTGTAAACAATAACAACCATACTACCCTCCCATGTGACCGAATAAAAACCATACTACCGTCCCATGTGACCAATAAAAACCATACTACCCTCACCTGTGTCCAATAAAAACGCAGTACCCTCTCCTTTGCCCAATAAAAACACAGTACCCTCCCCTGTGCCCAATAAAAACACACTACCCGCCCTTGTGCCCAATAAAAAACACAAAACCATCCTCTGTGCCCAATAAAAACACACAACCATCCCCTGTGCCCAATAAAAACACACAGCCCTCCCCTGTGCCCAATAAAAACACACAACCCTCCCCTGTGACCAATAAAAACACACAACCCTCCACTGTGCCCAATAAAAACACACAACCCTCCCCTGTGCCCAATAAAAACACACAACCCTCCCCTGTGCCCAATAAAAACTACACTACCCTCCCCTGTGCCCAATAAAAACACACAACCCTCCCCTGTGCCCAATAAAAACACACAACCCTCCCCTGTGCCCAATAAAAACACACAACCCTCCCCTGTGACCAATAAAAACACACAACCCTCCCCTGTGACCAATAAAAACACACAACCCTCCCCTGTGCCCAATAAAAACTACACTACCCTCCCCTGTGCCCAATAAAAACACACAACCCTCCCCTGTTCCCAATAAAAACACACAACCCTCCCTGTGCCCAATAAAAACACACAACCCTCCCCTGTGACCAATAAAAACACACAACCCTCCCCTGTGACCAATAAAAACACACAACCCCCCTTTGACCAATAAAAACACACAACCCTCCCCTGTGACCAATAAAAACACACAACCCTCCCCTGTGACCAATAAAAACACACAATCCCCCCCCCCTTTGACCAATAAAAACACACAACCCTCCCCTGTGCCCAAAAAAACACACAACCCTCCCCTGTGACCAATAAAAACACACAACCCTCCCCTGTGACCAATAAAAACACACAACCCCCCCCTTTGACCAATAAAAACACACAACCCTCCCCTGTGCCCAATAAAAACACACAACCCTCCCCAAAGCAAAAATAATAGTTGGACAACCCTTTCACACCAGTAAATTTCCCACCAAATCCTGAATTTGCAGGATAACTTTTTCTTAATTTCATTCATTTTGATTGCTGTTTCACCATTGCCTCAATGAAGGTCAAAAGGAGTGGACTATAGAGGAAATAGGATGCCATTTGGGACGCACATTGTAATCCTCATAGCTTGAGATAAGAATACAGCAACTAAATCATCTGTAATAGATTGATAGTGTATGATAATGGGATGAGCTCTGTCAACAAGAATAATGGTGCTGTCAATGATGATGTCCCTTTTGTATCTAATATCATAACTGCATTAATGAAATGAAAAATGACCCTGAAGTCTTACTCTCCTTATTAGCTGCCCTCATACCTCACTCCCTCTCTTCCTCTCTCCCTCTCTTCCTTTCTTCCTCTCTCCCTCTCTCCGATCTACTCTCTCCCTCCCTCCCTCCCTTTCGCTGGTTTTCCCTCCCTCTCTCCCAAGTCAATTTAAGGGTTTTATTGGCATGGGAAACATATATTAATATTGCCAAAGCAAGTGAACTAGATAATAAACAAAAGTAGAAAAAACAACAATCTACAAAAGTGACAAAGACGAAGTCTTCTCATGCTTTGTTGATTTCCAAAACGCTTTTGACTCAATTTGGCATGAGGGTCTGCTATACAAATTGATGGGCAGTGATAAAGTAGTCTACAGTACTACTGCCAAGAGATGAGCTATAAGTGTACCTACCGTAAGAGTCCCCTCGTAGCCTACCATTGACTATATACATACCCTGCGTGTGACACTCTTCTCTCTCTCTCTCTCTCTCTCTCTCCCCTCTCCTCCCTCCCTCCCTCCCTCCCTCCCTCCCTCCCTCCCTCCCCCCCTCCCTCCCTCCCTCCCTCCCTCCCTCCCTCCCTGCCCCCTCCCTCACACACTGTGCCTCCATCTGTTTCAGGAACTTCAAAGACCTTCCCTATCCCCTGGTTTCTCTCCTTTTTAACTCTTTTATCAGCCTTTAATAAAGCCCCACTTCAAAAAGGACAGACTTTCTCCTTCATTATCACTTATTACTTTATTAAACTGCTATGCTAATATATTATAATAATAATATTTATTCCATGTATAACATTTGTATATTTTGAAAGTGGGCCCAGTTGAATCGGGCTATTTCAGAGATGAAATGAAAAGGGACGGTTATTATAAGGAAGGGTAGATGAGAGTGTGGATCTGGCGGAGAGAGTGGAGAGTAGGGTCGTAGAGGAGTGTAGGAGTGTAGGATATCTATTCTAAACCACGGGACCTCATCAGTGATGCACCATGGGATGTCACTGTAGTGGTTGTGGTGCTTGATGTGGAGTGGGTGTCTCTGATGCGGCCGGTTGATGCTTCTCCAGTCTGTGTCATGAACTTATCTCTCTCCCTGCTCTCCCCATCTCTCTCTACCCTCTCTCCATGTCTCCATCTCTTTCTGCTCTCTCTCCATTTATCCATCTCTCAACTTCCCTCTGCTCTTTCTCCATTACCCCCTGCTCTCTCTCCATCTCTCTCTGCTCTCTCTCCATCTCTCCATCTCTCTCTGCTCTCTCTTCATCTCTCCATCTCTTCATCTCCCTCTGCTCTCTCTCCACCTCCCCCTGCTCTCTCTCCATCTCTCCATCTCTCTCTGCTCTCTCTCCATCTCCCCCTTCTCTCTCTACATCTCCCCCTGCTCTCTCTCCATCTCTCCATCTCTCTCTACTCTCTCTCCATCTCTCCATCTTTCTCTGCTCTCTCTCCATCTCCCTCTGCTCTCTCTCCATCTCCCCGTCTCTCATCCTCCCACTATGGATCTGTCATGGTCCTCTCATCTCCCGCCCTCACATCATGACCCTGGAGAGCCACGAGAGCTCTCTGGCTGACACACTTTGAATGTGTGTTTGTGTGTGCATGTGTTTGTGTGTGTGTGTGCATGTTTGTCTCTGTCTGTGTGTGCTGTGTGTGTATGAGTGTGTGGTTTTATCAGGTGTTTGCAAGTGTATGGGGGTGGAAGGTATATAGGTACTTTATGTTTCATTGTCTGGAAAGTATTGGATTTGTCAGGTCTTTGACTTGTGCGATTCCTGGCTGTGTGTTTTGTCGGTGTATGTGTGTGTCGGAGTGTTTTGATTCGGGTGTCACATCTCTCTCGCACCTTCCTCTGTTGAGTTTTGTTTTATGTTTCTCTCTCTACGCTGGCATCGGTTAACTCCAGCTTGCCTTTGATTGCAGCTTCAAATGCCGCCTGCCTGAGAGCTTTTCTCCACACGTTCTGGCACTCCCCCTCCAGAGCTCTCTCCCAGCTCGCTCATTCTGGCCCCACCCCCTACCTCACCGTGTCCTTAACCACGGTACACCGTGCCCTCTGTGCAGCATCTGTCTGCGAGACTGAGACAGGCCAGTACTCAGCTTTGGCCCCCAGAAAGAGCCACAGGGCTGGAGATCAATTACCTGGCTACCCAAACTCCTTGCTCCGGTCAAACGCTATGCCACTCCCATGGACCCTGTGAACACATTTGGTTGCAGTCTGCTTGGTCCAGTCAAATGCTATGCCACTCCCATGGACCCTGTGAACACATTTGGTTGCAGTCTGCTTGGTCCAGTCAAACGCTATGCCACTCCCATGGACCCTGTGAACACATTTGGTTGCAGTCTGCTTGGTCCAGTCAAACGCTATGCCACTCCCATGGACCCTGTGAACACATTTGGTTGCAGTCTGCTTGGTCCAGAAACCGATGGGTTGAGCCAGAACAAGAACACACGTACAGTGGCTTTTTGAAAATTCATCATTGGCTTTCTACTCTGATTGGTTAGAGACAATCCAATCGCTGATGACTGTGTACAACGCTCCCCGTGCTCCTCTGCACCACAAATGTCTTCAATGATGGCAGTCTCAGACTAAAGTGCACTACATGACCAAAAGTATGTGGACACAAGTTGGTCTCCCCTTTGCTGCTATAACAACCTCCACTCTTCTGGGAAGGCTTCCCACTAGATGTTGGAACATTACGGTGGGGATTTGCTTCCATTCAGCCACAAGAGCATTAATGAGGTCAGGCACTGATGTTTGGCAATTAGGCCTGGCTCACAGTCAGTGTTCCAATTTATCCCAGAGGTGTTTGATGGGGTTGAGGTCAGGGCTCTCTGCAGGCCAGTCAAGTTCTTCACACTGGTCTCGACAAACAATTTCTGTATGGACCTCGCTTTGTGCACGGGGGCATTGTAATGCTGAAACAGGAAAGGGCCTTCCCCAAACTGTTGCCACAAAGTTGGAAGTACAGAATCGTCTAGAATGTCATTGCATGCTGTAGAGTTAAGATTTCCCTTCACCTGAACCAAAGGGCCTAGCCAGAACCATGAAAAACAGCCCCAGACCATTATTCCTCCTCCACCAAACCTTACAGTTGGCACTATGCTTTGGGCCAGATGGTGAAGCGTGATTCATCACGGAAGAGAACACGTTTCCACTGCTCCAGAGTCCAGCGAGCTTTATACCACTCCATCTGATGCTCATGGTGATCTTAGGCTTACGCGTGGCTGCTCGGCCATGGAAACCCATTTCATGAAGCTCTCGATGAACAGTTCTTGTGCTGGCGTTGCTTCCAGGGGAAGTTTGGAACTCATTAGTGCGTGTTGCAACTGAGGACAGACGCGCTTCAGCATTTGTCAGTCCCGTTCAGTGAGCTTGTGTTCCTACCACTTTGCGGCTGAGGCGCTGTTGCTTCTAGATGTTTCCACTTCACAATAACAGCCCTTAAGTTGATCGGCGCAGCTCTTTTACCTCATTTACACTCACTGTATATAGACTTTTTGTTTTCTTTTTTTCTGCTGTATGATTGACTGTATGTTTTGTTTATCCCATGTGTAACTCTGTGTTGTTGTATTGTGTCTAATTGCTACGCTTTATCTTGGCCAGGTTGCAGTTGCGAATGAGAACTTGTTCTCAACTAGCCTACCTGGTTAAATAAAGGTAAAATAAAATAAATCAAATCAAATAAAAATCGGGGCAGCTCTAGCAGGGCAGAAATTTGGCGATCTGACTTGTTGGAAAGGTGGCATCCTATGACGGTGCCACCTTGAATGTCACTGAGCTCTTCAGTAAGGCCATTCTACTGCCAATGTTTGTCTATGGAGATTGCATGGCTGTGTGTTCAACGGGTGGGGCTGAAATAGACAAATTCACTAATTTGAAGGGGTGTCCATAATACTTTTGTATGGATAGTGGATGTAGCGAACGACAGAAGAGCTGAAAAATGTAGTGTGAGTCGTCAGGCTAGGAGATCAATGGAGTCAATGCTGAAAGTCAGAGACAGAGATATGGTGGTGAGAGAGAACAGACAGAGCAGATAGACAGTCAGGGATACTCTGGAGGCATCCCAAATGGCAGCCTATTCTCTATGTATTTGACCAGAGCCCTATGCACTATAAGGGAATATCTACTCTGAGTCAGTCAGTGTGGTTGGGGTGTTGGTGCTGTGCTCTTGTCCTCACACTTCATTCTTGCTTGTGGTCGCCCAACTGTTTGCCGGCATGTTCATCATTCTGGCCCTCCTGTTTTTGTGTGTGTGTGTATGTGTGTATGTGTGTATGTGTGTATGTGTGTATGTGTGTGTGTGTGTGTGTGTGTGTGTGTGTGTGTGTGTGTGTGTGTGTGTGTGTGTGTGTGTGTGTGTGTGTGTGTGTGTGTGTGTGTGTGTGTGTTTGTCTTGCTGATAAGGTGTTGTGTAACAGATGGAGTAACCTAATACCTGTCTCATCTCTTTCTTTCCGCTGTTATTCTCTGTTCCTCTCTGTCTGTCCACCCAGTGGCTTGGCTGATGTGATGTTATCTGGGTCTTACCAGAATCCTCCTTGTCTTGTTCCAGGAATCAGCCCACCCCACCCTGCCAGTCTGCCGACCCCTGTCCGTTCTGTAACCCTCTGGCCTCTTTTCCGTCCGGTAAACCTCTTACCCCCTGTCCATCCTGTAAACCTCTTGCCCCCTGTCCATCCTGTAAACCTCTTGGCCCCCTGTCCATCCAGTAAACCTCTTGCCCCCTGTCCATCCTGTAAACATCTTGCCCCCTGTCCATCCTGTAAACCTCTTGCCCCCTGTCTGTCTTGTAAACATCTTGCCCCCTGTCCATCCTGTAAACATCTTGCCCCCTGTCCATCCTGTAAACATCTTGCCCCCTGTCCATCCTGTAAACATCTTGCCCCCTGTCCATCCTGTAAACCTCTTGCCCCCTGTCTGTCTTGTAAACATCTTGCCCCCTGTCCATCCTGTAAACATCTTGCCCCCTGTCCATCCTGTAAACATCTTGCCCCCTGTCCATCCTGTAAACCTCTTGCCCCCTGTCTGTCTTGTAAACCTCTTGCCCCCTGTCCATCCTGTAAACATCTTGCCCCCTGTCCATCCTGTAAACCTCTTGCCCCCTGTCCATCCTGTAAACCTCTTGCCCCCTGTCTGTCTTGTAAACCTCTTGCCACCTGTCCATCCTGTAAACCTCTTGCCCCCTGTCCGTCTGTCCATGTAAACCTCTGTAAACCTCTTGCCCCCTGTCCCCTGTCCATCCTGTAAACCTCTTGCCCCCTGTCCATCCTGTAAACCTCTGGCCCCCTGTCCGTCCATGTAAACCTCTGGCCCCCTGTCCATCCTGTAAACATCTGGCCCCCTGTCTATCCTGTAAACCTCTGGCCCCCTGTCTGTCCTGTAAACCTCTGGCCCTCTGTCCATCCTGTAAACCTCTGGCCCTCTGTCAATCCTGTAAACTTCTGGCCTCCAGGTTCAAATAGACACCAACTGCCCCCGGGAATATAGGCTTCCTCAGGTGGAACAATTAGTTCTCAGGTTACATAGACTAGACTATGGATGTGTCCAAATGGCTCCAGTCAAAAGTAGTGTACTGATTAGGGAATAGGGTGCCATTTGGGATGTATACCATTTCAGCCTTTTGGAGCCTGAATAAAATGAGCCTGTCCTGGAGCAGAGTAGCATCCCATCCAAAATCAATGGGATGCATCATGCATAAGCAAAGTAGCACACACATCGTTCATGTTTGATGTATGAAGTGACAGACAATATCGGTCAGATTGAGGAGGTGGGGACTCTATTCCCAGAAATGGGCTTAGATCAATGGATCAGATATGGGCTGAGATCAATGGATTAGATATGGGATTAGATCAACGGATCAGATATGGATCAGATATGGGCTTAGATCAATGGATCAGATATGAGTCAGGTATAGGATGAGATCAAATATGGGTCAGATACGGGATTAGATCAATGGATCAGATTTGGGTTTAGATAAATGGATCAGATATGGGTCAGATATGGGCTTAGATCAATGAATCAGATATGATCTGGGCTTAGATCTAAATGAATCGTTTAGATACATTTATCAGATATGGGTTTAGATACATTTATCAGATATGGGTCAGATATGGGCTCAGATCAATAGATCAGATTTATGTTTTTAATTGACATCCCTGATAAAGTGCAGATTCTCTGCATCCCATTTAGGCAGCACCCTATTCCCTTTATAGTTCACTACTTTTGACCAGTACCCATTGCAGCACCCTATTCCCTTTATAGTTCACTACTTTTGACCAGGACCCAGGGCAGCACCCTATTCCCTTTATAGTTCACTACTTTTGACCAGGACCCAGGGCAGCACCCTATTCCCTTTATAGTTCACTACTTTTGAACAGTACCCAGGGCAGCACCCTATTCCCTTTATAGTTCACTACTTTTGAACAGTACCCAGGGCAGCACCCTATTCCCTTTATAGTTCACTACTTTTGACCAGGACCCAGGGCAGCACCCTATTCCCTTTATAGTTCACTACTTTTGACCAGGACCCAGGGCAGCACCCTATTCCCTTTATAGTTCACTACTTTTGAACAGTACCCAGGGCAGCACCCTATTCCCTTTATAGTTCACTACTTTTGAACAGTACCCAGGGCAGCACCCTGGCCAAAAGTAGTCGACAATAAAGGGAATAGGGTACCATTTGGGACATACCCTTACTGTATCTCTCCCTAATGACCAAACAGTTACTACTTGTTGGATCAGATATGGGCTGAGGATCAGATATGGGCTGAGATCAATGGATCAGATATGGGCTGAGATCAATGGATCAGATATGGGTCAGATATGGGCTGAGATCAATGGATCAGATATGGGCTGAGATCAATGGATCAGATATGGGCTGAGATCAATGGATCAGATATGGGCTGAGATCAATGGATCAGATATGGGCTGAGATCAATGGATCAGATATGGGCTGAGATCAATGGATCAGATATGGGTCAGATATGGGCTTTGATCAATGGATCAGATATGGGTTGAGATGATTAGATCAGATATGGGCTGAGATCAATGGATCAGATATGGGTTGAGATTATTAGATCAGATATGGGTTGAGATTATTAGATCAGATATGGGCTGAGATCAATGTCCATATTTCTGTTCCAGAGGCAGGTGGTGTGTGAGTAAATGTCAGAGACGGCTGGCGAGGAAGGAGAGGAAAAGAGGAGGGATGAGGAGAGATGATGGAGGAGGAAGGAGGACGAGGGAGGAGGAGAGAGGAAGGAGGAGAGATGAGGGAGGAGGTGGAGAGATGAGGAGGAAGAATGAGGGAGAACGAGAGAGAAGAAAGGAGGGAGGGAGGAGGAAGGAGAGGAAACATTAGGAAGAAGGAGAGAGCAGGAAGGAGGATGGAGGAGGAAGGAGGAGAGAGCAGGAGGAAGGAGTAGGAGAGAGGAGGAGGGAGGAGGAAGGAGGAGGAGAGATGAGGGATATCTGGGATCTCTTTGTGTCTGTGTCTAGGGACATATGTTTGTTGTAACTACTACTACTACTACTACTCTAGAGCGAGCCACACTGTCTGTTGAAACTACTACTACTACCACTCTAGAGCGAGCCACACTGTCCGTTGTAACTACTACTACTGCTACTACTACTACTACTACTACTACTGCTGCTGCTGCTGCTTCTACAACTACTACTGCTACTGCTGCAGCTGCTACTACTACTATTACTACTACTACTACTACTACTACTGCTACTACTACTACTACTGCTGCTGCTAGTACTACTATTATTACTACTACTACTACTGCTACTACTACTAATACTACTTCTAATGCTACTACTACTACTACTACTACTACTACTACTACTACTACTGCTACTGCTACTACTACTACTACTACTACTACTACGACTACTGTTACTACTACTACTACTACTACTACTACTACTACTACTACTACTACCACTGCTGTGACTACTACTACTACTACTACTACTGCTATTACTACTACTGCTACTACTACTACTACTGCTCCTGCTACTACTGCTACTACTACTACTACTACTATTACTGTTACTACTACTACTACTACTACTACTGCTACTACTACTAGTAGTCTAGAGCGAG